>NW_027507685.1:9511167-10193667 GCF_037356315.1 Lithobates pipiens
TTAACGATTAATTGTGCAGCTCTACTGAGCAGGCATATGGCAGGTCCTCTATGGGCTGTCGGATGGAAACGGATCACCTGTCCATTTCCTCCCGACTGTCATGTGATGTGATCTGCTGGAAGGATGGGGAACGGATCCCCATGAATCCGTTTTTAGTGGACAGGATTGGATTGGATTTCGTTGGGTGTCAGTAGACACATGTCCGCTGATGTCCACCACTCCATAGAGCCTGATAGAGGGTGCAATTGGGTCCATCTGAAAAACTGGCAGATGGACCCGGTCGGTCCGTCAGTGTGAAAGGGGCCCGAGACTTCTCACCTTAATCCAGTGTTTCTCAAATCCAGTCCTCAGGCCCCCCCAACAGGTCATGTTTTCAGGATTTCCCTCAGATGAAACGGCTGTGGTAATTGCTAAGGCAGTGAAACTGATCAAATCACCTGTGAAAAATAATGGAAAACCTGAAAACATGACCTGTTGGGGGGGCCTGAGGACTGGATTTGAGAAACACTGCCTTAATCTGACTTTTCTGATATACATACTTCTTAAAGGTCTGTGACTCAAAGTATTGAAAACAGGGGTCCACATTTAGCCAGACAGCTAGCAATTTCACTGTGAGTTAAGGCAGCTCGCATATTTCTCTAAAGAAAGTTTTTTATGCACCATTTAATAACCAGAGATCATTGACATCTAGATGTCCAGGTCAAATTTTTGTAGTGGCAGCATGTTTGTATGACTAATTTACATGTCTAAATATTTTAATATATACTCAAAAATCATATGAGGCTTTATTTAGTACACTGCGTTAAAAATATAAATCCTACATTGTCAAATTTATTATTTTTTTGTATGAATTTAATTTTTAATTGTGCATAATAGCTGACACAGCAATCACACAATTGGAAAAAAAGTGGTATTTTGGGGACCAAAGCTGTCAGTGACAATTTGTCCGCCGCAGTATTGCAGTCCCGCTATTACTAGTAATAAATTAAAAATAAAAATATATTCCATAAAGATATCAATCAATATACACTTATTGGGAATTTTTTTAGTAAAAATATGTAGAAGAATACAGGTTGGCCTAAATTGATGAAGAAATTAGATTTTTTACATTTTTTTTTTTATTAGATAGGTTTCATAGCAGAAAGTAAAAAATATAGGGTTTTTTTTTCAAAATTGTCGGTCTTTTTTTGTTTATAGCGCAAAAAATTTAAACCGCAGCAGTGATCAAATACCAAGAAAAAGAAAGCTCTATTTGTGGGAAAAAGGGGACATGACAATTATTTGGGTACAGTGTTGCACGACCGCGCAATTGTCAGTTAAAGTACCACATTGCCATATCGTAAAAATGGCCTGGTCATGAAGGGGGGTACATTTTCCAGAGCGGAAGTGGTTAAGGCTCCTTGCACTCTGGGCTTAAAGAACGCTTCTTCTACAGAAGTTTTGCATTTTTCCTGTAGAAACAGCTCAAATGGTATCTTATGTGTCCATACACATTAGGATATTTAGAGGCATATTTTAAGCTCGGTGTTTGGGAGCGGAAAGAAAAACCCTTCTGGTTTGCATTTTTGAGAGGAATGTTCTGGCAGAAAAAATGCTGAATGCTCCTAAACTCCTGTACAAAAATGCTCTATATACGTGTTTTCTTTCTGCCTAAAGAACTGGCATTTCTTAACCACTTGCCGACAGCCACATGCTGATGTACATCCCTAGTTTGGGGAAAGATATCGTTGTTATGGCAACAGCTAGCTACCATAACCCCAGTATCCCCGTGTTTGGCTGGCAGTCGGCTACAAGATAAAAGTGGTCTCGCCGCAAAATCACTTTTATCGGTGGCGGGAAAAGAGCACATGATTACAAAAAGCACAGTCAGTCATAATGGATAATTAGAAAAAAATTGTTTTGAAACTGAAACGTTTAAATTGCTATGTTGTATAAGTGAGATACTTACTAAAACTATAATTGCAATAAATGTTTGGAAATTAAATGAAAAAAAAATTAGCCTAAGAAAAAGGTTGACCAAAATCTAGAAGAGTTAGATGGAATATTCCAACCTCAAAATTGGATGCTAGGAGCCAGTAAGGCTGGGTTCACACTGATGCAAATTGAATGTGGGCTTCCCTGCATTAAATTCACATGACTGGAGACTCTGACCGACTCTCAATGGAGTCAGTTCACACATCTCCAGGGCGGCCCCGAAGCGCACTGGAAAAGGGTCCTGTGCTTCTTTGACTCAGTTTCAGGTGCAAATTCAGCAAAAAATTCAGACCTGATTCACACCTGAGATGGTGTACAGGGACACACGGGACTCACTGCTGTGAGCCCCGGCCCCAGCTAGTTTGAACCAAGCATAAAAAATATGTACAAATGAGGTGTCAATGTAAAAAAGAGAGAGAGAGACAAATAATTCCACAGCAGCACACTAAATTAATCTACAAATCTCCTAATATTAGCATTGTGAAATGATCAACATAAAACACCCATACATAATGAAAAGTGTCCATATGGCATATCCACAAAAATATTTAAAAAATATACAGTATATATGCTCCAACATATGCAAATCAATATGGTAATACAGTCCAACTTGAAGTGATGAAAAGATAGTGAAAATCTTGTTGATCCACCAAAATCCTTCGCCAAAAGTGATGTGTGCCAATTCCACTCTCTTAAGAATAAAACTCACCAGATGCTGTTTCCCTGACGCGTCCGAAGTGACGGAGAGTGGCTACACGTGTACGAAGGAAGCTACGAGGAGATCGCAACACTAAGTCAGCTGGCATGTTTGGAATTTTAACAAGCCAATTTTTTATCTTTTATAATAGTGTCTCTATTAATCTGGATGGAGATTGGTGTCTTCAATAACAACTAATAAGGCGATATTTCCAGACACGAGAGTGAATGGCAAGAGCATCTGGTGAGCTTTATTCTTAGCCCTTGTACACATGGTCGGAGAATCCATCGGAATGTGTCCTATCGGACCGTGTTGTCGGATAATCCGACTGTGTGCGGTATGTATCGGACTGATTCCGTCTGAATATTCATCGGACCCAATTTTCCAACTTGTTGGAAATATTTCCCGACCAACTGGTTCGATCGGACATACTCCGATCATGTGTAGAGAATTTTGATCGGACAAAGTGCCACGCATGCTCAGATCAAATTCCTACATCAAAGCTATTGGCTACTAGCCTGAACATATTTTTCGACAACTTAGTCCGACCGTGTGTATGCAACAGTTTCGGACAAGATCCGACGGACAAAATCCAACAGATTTGGTTGTCGAAATCTCCGACCGTGTGTACAGGGGCTTAAGGGAGTGGAATTGACCACATCATTTTGGTGAAGGATTTTGGTGGATCAACGAGATTTTGTTTCACTCTCTTTTCATCACTTCAAGTTGGACTGTATTACCATATTGATTTGCATATATTGGAGCATATATATATATTTGGGATATGCTATAGGGACACTTTTCATTATGTGTGGGTGTTTTATGTTGATCATTTCACAATGCTAATATTTAGTAGATTTGCAGATTCATTGATGCGCTACTGTGGAATTATTTGTCTCTCTCTCTTTCTTTACATTGACATTTGTTTCACCACATTTGTATGTTTATTGAATATTAAGTGGAAGCCAGGTGTTTTTCATTAGCGCAGTGCGCACATATAGATAAAAAATATCTACTGAAAAATGCAAAAAAGATCAAGAAAAGGTAAAAACTGTACGTTACGATCATATATTACTGGCAAGTTTCATGAAAGAGCAAGCAGCAAGATGCGGACCGGGCAAATGTATATTTTTTCTTTTTTCTTTTTTTTTTTTAAAGTTAAGAAAAAGAGTTAAAAAAAAATGATCAAAATTTCATATGGGTACAGTGTTGCATGACCGCGCAATTGTCATTCAAAATGTAACAGCGCTGAAAGCTGAAAATTGTTTTGGGCAGGAAGGGGGTGAAAATGGCCTGTATTGAATTGGTTAATGTACTAAAGTTCATGTTACAGTTTGGGAATTTTTTATGCTTTGAAATTGGCTTTTAGGCCATGAATAATGAATTCATCTTTGATGGTGATGCAGTCAAGAAGTGGAAACAGCAGAAAAAAAAGGTTTGAAGAGATTTAGTCATGTATAATTCCAAGGCTGAAGTAGAACGCTGTTATGTACTCTCTTTGCATACACATTCAGCAGCTTGCAGTAAACGCACTGCCTTTTGAGGGTGTGTTTTGCGATAATAGATATATCTTGAATATCTGTTGGCTTTTTTTACCTTGTGTTTTCTGTTGTTGTCAAAGAAATCATCATGCATAAATAGTTAAAGTTGAAAAAGCATTGATCTGGGATGGTGTCTGACATTATTCTCCAGAGAGGACTCCTCTGCAGCAGTTTCCTCTTTAGAAGATGCACTTTGATGCTGTTCTCGCCACATCGTTCCCCTGGAGGATGGCAGTTTGTAGAAGGAAACCTGAAAAATGAATTGTGAAGGGCCTATCAGAAAACCTTTAGAAATACAATGTAATTAAAATATGTGAAAAAAATATTTGTGATTAGGAAAGATTTGAAAACGAGACTTTATTTCTAAAAAAAAAAAAAAAAGACATCTATTTTATGACATAGATATATGAGAGCAATGAAATAGGAAAATATATATTTTTTAAGATTATAAATAGAAATGTCATTGAAACATAATTTCTCTTCTCAGATGGGTAAATATATGAGATTGCTGAATGATACTGAAGAACCGCCATGACCCTTTTCAGAAATCACGTGAACACCTTTCCCCCCGTCCCTTTGACAAACTCCTGGGAGAAAACTCTATCCAGGGGCGGGCTGACCATTCGGGCACTCGGGCACTGCCCGAGGGCCCCATGCCACTAAGGGGCCCCATCAGGGTTGCCAGCCTCAATAAAACCAGGGACAGTATG
This sequence comes from Lithobates pipiens, assembly GCF_037356315.1. NCBI lineage: Eukaryota > Metazoa > Chordata > Amphibia > Anura > Ranidae > Lithobates > Lithobates pipiens. The sequence goes on from NW_027507685.1 coordinate 9,516,090, forward strand.
TAAAAATCTGTGTTTTTTTTTTTAAATACGAAGATTATAGCTGCCCCGCCTCTCCAGTACCTTTTCAGTGTGTGTGTGTGTATTCTGTGTGTGTATACTGTGTGTGTATATTGTGTGTCTGTGTGTGTATACTGTGTAGCCCCATATTCTATTGCCTGGGGGCCCCATAATCTCCTATTGCCCGGGGGTCCCATAATCTTCTCCTATTGCCCGGGGGCCCCATGAGTTGTCAGTCCGCCCCTGACTCTATCAGTATAGCTGTATATTCCTTAACAATATCCCTATACTAAACCAAAGAACGCAGGGTTTATACATAAAATAAAATTGCAATGTAAAATGCTGTGTGAACAAAACATCATACAAAAACAAATATGTTAAAACAATATGTGCAAAAAAGTGTCTGTGAAGAACCAACACTCAAATAGTGACTGTGATTAACCACTTGCCGACCAGCCACCCGCAGTTGTACTGCGGCAGAATGGCACGGGTGGGCGAAACAACCTTATGTAACGTCGCTTCACCCTGCTGCCACTAGGGGCGCCCCCTGCTCGCCCATGGAGCCGTTGCGAGTGCCCAGCAGTCTCAATCACCGCAGGAGATCACCTCCTGCGATCGCTCGTGGCACACCGAGAACGGGGATCTGTGTATGTAAACACACATTTTCTGGTTCTTTGAGGGGAGAAGAGACAGATCATCGGTTCATGCAGAGTATGAACAGCGATCTGTCATCTCCCCTACACAGTCCCATCCCCCCTTACTAGTAAAAAAAATTATTACTAAAAATGCCATAAAATTATTCCCTATTTTATAGACGCTATAACTTTTGTGCAAACCAATCAATATATGCTTATTGTGATTTTTTTTTACCAAAAATATGTAGAAAAATACAATGTTTCAACAATGTCACGAAGGAGAAGGGCTTAGTCATTATCACATAAAGTGCAGGCATGCAAAGGTTTGAGAAACCTGTTGCAAAAGCTTAATATAAATATCAAGCTGCCATTGTTTGATTAGCAATTTCTGTGGCTGGCTGGCTGGGTGACTGGCACCTGTAGCTCGCTGGTTCCTGTGGCTGGCTGGCACCGTGGATGGGTTGCACCTGTGGGCTGACTGGGAGGCTGGCACCTGTGGGTGGCTGCAGGCACCTGGGCTTGATGGCACCTGTAGTGGCTGGGTGGCACCTGCGGGAGAGTGGCTGGTACCTGTGGTGTCTGAGTAGCACCTTTGTGTGGGTGGCTGGCACCGGTGCATGGCTGGTTGGCACCTGTGGTGGCTGGGTGGCAGTGTGGTACCTTTGGTGGCTAGGTAGCACCTCTAGTGGCTGGCTGGCACCTTTAGATGGCTGGCAGCCTGGCACCTGTGGATGGCTGGCTGTCTCCTGTGGGTGGGTGGGTGACTGACACCTGTCTGTGGGTGGCTGGCTAGCCTGGCTGGCTGCTGTGGGTGGCTAGCCTACTGCCTGGCTGGCTGCTTCAATTGTGGGCATAAGGCTTTTGGCAGGCTGGGCTGGGCTGGGCCTGAGCTGGCACTTTTGCTTTGCTATAGAGTGGGGAAAAAAGCTGGCCCTCTCTGTTTTAGGTCCGTGCAGGTCGGCACACACACGCACGTGACGTCAGTACGTGCCATGCCTCTGCGCACGGGGCTTCAAATCTCCTCAGTTTCCTTGCCTCAGGCTCCCCTTCCCCTGGAATAATAGCGCTGGGGGCCGAGGACAGTGGTCCACGTGGCTACTGCTGTAACTACACGTGCCGCAACTCGCGAGTATTTATTTTTAAAGGGGAGGCAGCAGGGCAGAATTTATTTTTAAAGTGGAAGTTGAGATTCTGGGGGGGCATGACTGTATATGCTTGTAATATGTTGGTTAGGATTGCAAGGTGTGCTCGTTCACAGTATCTCAAATCTGTACTGATTTGTTGCAGGTCCGAAATAGCTGAACATGTTATGTGTTTCTATTATTGGCGAACCGCTTGTCCATTGACCCAGACAGCAGGACTCGGCCCCACCCTCTGCTCCCTCGTAACTGGCTTTGATTGACAGAACTGGGAGAGAATGGCTCCTGGTAACCCAGCAAAGCCAGAAAGACCTGGAAGTGAGGGGAAAGCAGAGGTGCAGGGGGGATGCTGACACCTAAACATTCTTTACCTAAATGCAAGGAATGCATTAAAGGTAAAAAAAATTGTTTAGGCTTTACAACCACTTTAAACGCTTCACCATTTGGCTGGCCAAAGACCAGAGCACTTTTTGCGATTCGGCACTGCGTCGCTTTAACTGACAATTGCGTGGTCGTGCGACGTGGCTCCCAAGCAACATTTTTTTCCCACAAATAAAGCTTTCTTTTGGTCGTATTTGATCACCTATTCAGTTTTTATTTTATGCGCTATAAACAAAAAAGTTTCACTATAATAAATATAATAAATATCCCCAAAAAATATATAAAAAAACATAGTTTTTTTCCTCAGTTTAGGCCAATAAGTATTCTTCTACACATTTTTGGTAAAAAAAATTGCAATAAGCGTTTATTGATTGGTTTGCGCAAATGTTATAGCGTCTACAATATAGAGGATAATTTTATGGCATTTTTAGTAATATTTTTTTTTTTACTAGTAATGGCAGCGACCACCGATTTTATCATGACTGCAATATTATGGCGGACACGTCAGACAATTTTGACACTTTTTTGGGACAATTGGCATTAATACAGTGATCAGTGCTATAAAAATGCCTTGATTACTGTAAAAATGTCACTGGCAGTGAAGGGGTTAACACTAGGGGGCGATCAAGGAGTTAATTGTGTTCCCTGTTTGTGTTACTAACTGAAGGGGGGAGGGGACTGTGTAGAGGAAGTGAAAGATCGCCGTTCATACTCTGTATGAACAGACGATCTGTCAGTTCTCTGCTCAGAGAACCGGAAACTGTTTACGCACACAGTTCTGGGTTCTCCGTGTGCCCCGAGCGATCGCGGGAGCCCGGCGGTGATTGAGATCGGCAGGCATTCGCATCGGCTCAGGAGCAAGGGGGGTGCACGCTCCCCCTAGTGGCCACAGGGTGAAGCGACGTTACATAACCTTGTTTCGCCCAGTCGTGCCATTCTGCGGTGGCTGCTCGGCATGTGGTTTAATGTGTAGTTTCAGTTTTGCAGTCACATTTGGGAAACCCCCACTATATGTTTTATTATGCATTTCTATTTTTTTTTAATTACAAAGCATATCTAAAAATAATAAAAAAAATATATAAATTCTAACCCTTCTAGTTGTTTATTTGGAGCAGGTTTATACTTTGGACTGCAAGCTATTCTGAACAATAGCAAAGTGAAATTAGGAAGACAAACTGAGGAAGGTACATGAACATACAATATACCACGTAAGCCCTTGTACACGCGGTCAGAGAATCTGTCAGAATGTGTCCTATCGGACCGTGTTGTCGGATATTCCGACTGTGTGTGGTATGCATCGGACTGATTCCGTCGGAATATCCGTCAGACCCAATTTTCCAACTTGTTGGAAATATTTTCCGACCAACTGGTTAGATCGGACATACTCCGATCATGTGTAGAGAATTTTGATCGGACCAAGTGCCACGCATGCTCAGATCAAATTCCTACATCAAAGCTATTGGCTACTAGTCCTGAACGTAGTCCCATCGTAACGAAATTACGTCATCACGTTCTGAAAGATCGGATTTTTCGACAACTTACTCCGACCGTGTGTATGCAACAGTTTCGGACAAGATCCGACAGACAAAATCCGGCGGACAAAATCCGACGGATTTGGTTGTCGAAATCTCCGACCGTGTGTACAGGGGCTAAGACTTGTGACCCTTTCTTAGAATAGACAATAATCAAATCCAGTTTACAACTGATAATGCAATCTGCCAGCACAGAACTGAGAGCCCCCCCATCTTAATAAGCAAATAGAGGGGGAAAGCTAGGTAGGATTTTTAAGCAAGTAAAAAGCAAGCTGTAATTTCACCAAAAAGAAAATGAAGTAGACTTCGGTTTTAGTAAAACGTGCTTTTGGCTCGGATAGGTTTGAACCTAGAAAGGATAAGTGCAGAATGTCAGTGGTTAATATAACATTACTGGGTAAGTGATAGGTTTGATTTTAGGGTGAAGATAAAGTGTATCTGGGTTATTTCCTAGATGTTAGGTTAAATCAGAAGTAAAACCTTCTTAGGAAACATTGCTCCCAAGTAGGCTTTTATTGCAGGAGATTCTCTGTATGTCTTCTTCAATAAACGCTCCTCTTCTGCCTGCCAGCCATGTGCTCATAAATGTGCAGCTCAGTGTACATTCCCACAACACTTTGCCTCCAAATTGGATTTATTCTGTGTACATGTATGGGAGTTACATCATCCTGGGCTGGCCAATCAAGATGGTTGAAGATGTCAAACCCCGGAAAACTGGATGAACATGTCAATGTTAGTGACAGAATAACAAAAGAGTTTACAGACAATGTAGCACCGGAGAGGATAAAACAGGCGGTGAGAAGGTAATACAATGCCACCCGTCTCCTGCTCTCTACAATGGGATCTGAACATGGATTATTCTTTAGAGAGGAAAGGAAGTGTAAACAAAGCCTAAATATATATTTTTAATGCAGTTAGTGTCCGTACTTTATTATCACTTAAACTGATTGTAAAGTTGTTTTCTATAAAAATAACAAATGTTATACTTACCTCCTTACTGCAGTGGATTTGCACAGAGCAGCCCCAATCCTCCTCTTCTGTGCTCCTGGCTCCTCCCTCACAGCAAGCGGCTGATTGATTGTGATTGACAGCAGAAGGAGCCAATGGTGCAGCTGCTGTGTCTCAGTCAATCAGGAGGGAGAGTCTTGGACTGCCGAGACATTTGTGGACATTGCTAGACAGAGATGGGGCTCAGGTAAGCATTAGGGGCTGGGGGGGGGGGGGGGGGGTCTGCTGCACACAGAAGGCTTTTTATCTTAATGCATAGACTGCATTAATAGAAAAAAAAAGTCTGCCTTTACAACCCATTTAAAGCAGTGTTAAACCCAAAAGAGATCATTTATTGTATTGCAGCTTACTAATTCTTAGCCCTTGGAAAATGACCGATCGGACAGTGTTGTCGGACAATCCGACCGTGTGTGGGCTCCATCGGACTGTTTCCGTCGGAATAGTCGACCGACAAAGTTTTAGAGCTGGACTATAAAACTTTCCGACAACATGATCTGATCAGACTTTGTCCGATTGTGTGTAGAGAATTCCGATCGGACAAAGTGCCACGCATGCTCAGATCAAATTCCTAGACCAGGCTACTAGCCTGAACGTAGTCCCGTCGTAACGAAATAACGTCATCACGTTCCGAACGATCGGATTTTCCACCAACTTTGTCTGACCGCGTGTATGCAACGGATGGATTTTGTTGTCGGAATATCCGACCGTGTGTACAAGGGCTTAGATCTGGTGGCTGCATTAGTTTCCTCTTCTAGGCTTTCTTTCTTCTATTCTCATCTAGAAATCCAGCCAGTAGGTCTGTGTTTTTTCAACGGAAACTCTCCCTTGTAGTTACAGGAATGAGACAAGCCATTTACCACTGGCAGAGGTGCCTAAAATGATCACCTTTCATTTATTTATGGAAAACCTTTATCCCAAAAGAAAACCATTGTTTGCTGTAACTGCTTATAATGTTTTAGCTGGATTTCAACTTCAATTTGTTAGTGTATCTAACACTTCCCTACCCAGGTTAACAATGCTGTTGTCCAAAGATGCCCCCTGTTCTCATTCATCCATAATGGGGGGCACTATAATAGAGGAGGGAGTGTTACAGGGCAGATTACCAAGAGAAAACAGATAGGAAAAAGCCCCAAAAATAAAGAAAACTGATGCAGCCATCACATCTAATGATTGTTAAGCTTCAGTTTATGACATTTTTGGGTTCAGGTTTAATACTGTTTTAACAAGAGCCGTTATAATTACTTGTACATCCCCGAACTCTTCCAACGAAGTTGGAAACATGAAATTGTCCAAAATATCTTGGTAAGCTGGTGCCTTAAGAGTTCCTTTAACTGGAACTAAGGGGCCAAGCCCAACCCCTGAAAAACAACCCCTCACCATAATCCCCCCTCCACAATATGATTGGGACCAGTGCACAAAGCAAGGTCCATAAAGACATTGAGGAGTGAGTTTGGGGTGGAGGAACTTGACTGGCCTGCACAGAGTTCAGACCTCACCCCGATAGAACACCTTCGGGATGAATTAGAGCAGAGACTGTGAGCCAGGCCTTCTTGTCCAACATGCCTGACCTAACAAATGCGCTTCTGGAAGAATGGTCAAACATTCCCATAGACACACTCCTAAACCTTGTGGACAGCCTTCCAAGAAGAGTTAAATATTGAATCCTACGGACTAAGACTGGGATGCCATTAACCTCCCCGGCGGTATGATTCATTCTGGTTTTAGGTGCTGAAAGCGGTACAATTATTTTGCATGGAAATTTGGCGTTTTATATTGTAGTCCTGTAATTCTTAGGAATAACTATCTTAAATCTGTTCAAACCAGAGTCTAGCAGACATCCCGGGTATGATAAAGTTAATAATATAATAAAGAATAATAAAAATGATTCAATAATGTAATCAAATCCTAAAACACTGAAAAAGGGACACTTGGTTGTTTTGGTTGTCTCCAAATTTCAGGCAGAAAAAACAGTATTTATAATATAAAAGTGCATGCAGGACACTGGACAGACCACTAGGGACAAAGGGGGTGTGTATTTTTTAATACAGTACTGTAATCTGTAAGATTACAGTACTGTGTGTGTTTTGTGTCTTTTTATTTTTTTGAATTTGGCGCTGATCTCCGCTCCCGTGCGCCGTAACGTCTCAGGGAACGGCATTCGGCACTGTGTGAATCAAGCAGAGGACAGCTCGATCACACAGCGTGGAGGACATCGCTGGATCCAGGGGACAAGGTAAGTAACCTCTCCCTGTATCCAGCGATGCGATCCTGAGTCTGGGTCGGGGTTACCGCTTATGATAGTAAAATCCCAACCCGAGCCAGACTCGGGATCACCGCTAGGGAGGTTAGAGTTCATGTGTGTAAAGGCAGGCATCCCAATACTTTTGATAATATAGTGTGTGTGTGTGTGTGTATATATATATATATATATATATATATATATATATATATATATATCGAGAGAGAGAGAGAGAGAGAGAGAAAATCTGTGGACAGACTTACTCTTGCAAACTGACTAAACACCATAATTATTTGTTTTCTTCCTGCTGAGAACTGTTGGCGCCAGGCTCAGGACCTAGAAGTGTGGAAAGCATGCTATGGACTGATGCGGAGGACTGAAGTTGAGAACCACTTGTTTGGCAATGTCACATCATATCAGATTGGGAAATGGCATTTTTAAAACTCACGCAGAGTGAAAGATAGTTTCTGCATGAGCATTGCTCTTTATATACCAAAATAGTACAGAGAGTGTACATAAATAAGGCAGAAAGGAAGTACATTCAGCTTAAAAGATTTCACAGTGAAGAATTGTTCTATATATGCATATACATATACATGACATTAAAGTAGCACTACTACTTGTAAAAAAAAATAGTGGCTACAAACTGTTTTTTTTTTGTTTTTTGTTTTTTAAGATTTCTGTATTCTAATATGTTTATCGGCTATAACCTTATCATACAAAGACATCAAAATAATTTATGGCTGCCACTTATACTTCAAACATGTATTCCATTCTTTAAAGAAAACTACAATAATAAAAGTAAAACAACTAAACTCTTAAATATCACAAAGGGGATTTCTTCTTTTGGCTTAATATCTATTTAATTAATTGTCAGTCCAATTCGCACAGAGAGGCACCACATCAAACAATACTAGAAAATCAATTTAATTGCAGATAAAAATTAGAAAATGCCTAAGTCATCATTAGTCTTGATGTCAAATTATAGCAATTAGAAATGTTTGGATAGGCGTATGATTAATACATTGAGGTGATCTTAACCAACTGATTAAATTACAGATTCTCTTTTACCGTCATACTATATTAATCTATTGGTCTATTATTGATAACAAAATGACCATATTTTATTTGTATACACTATAGGTCCCTTGGTCTACCTAAACTACACATACAAAAAATGTTTAACATAAATTAATATATTTATTTCACCCAAACACCTCCTATTTACAAATCGTTCATTTAGAGCCCTTTCACACCGAGGGCGTTTTGCAGGCGCTATAGCCTTAGAAATAGCGCCTGCAATCCGCCCCTCAAACTGCTGCACCATTCACTCCAGTGTGAAAGCCCCGGGGGCTTTCACACCGGAGCGGTGCGCTGGCAGAACTTCAGGAAAAGTCCTGCCAGCAGCTTCTTTGGAGCGGTGAAGGAGCGGTGTGTTTACCGCTCCTCCACCGCTGCTCCCCATTGAAATCAATGGGGCAGCGCTGCAATACCACCGGCAAAACGCTGCTATTGGGGACGGTTTTAACCCTTTCTCGGCCGGTAGTGGGGGTAAAAGCGCCCCGCTATCGGCCGAAATGCGCTGCAAATCCGACAGTAAAACGCCGCTATAGGCTATAGGCTCGGTGGTGTGAAAGGGGTCTTAGGCTGTTCACACTATTGCCACTTGGATACGAGTTTCCCCACATCCAATTCGCATGACCAGCTCTCTATGGAGCCAGTTCACCCATCTCCCGAGCGGCTCCGGTGCGGATTGCACAGGAGCCCTGTGCGTCCTTTGGTCTGTTTCAGGTCCGAATTCAGCCAAATATTGGGACTGAAATCAGACCTGAAACGGTGAACAGGGACACACTAGACCCCTGCGAGGAGCCGCTCTGTGCGGCAGTGTGAACCTAGCATTAAAAGGAGGTGGTGTCTTAATAAGTTTTCCTTTATGTGGGTATCTAGTAGAATGAAAGAGGTCATCTGATTTTGGGTGAGTATGAATAATGTAACACAGCTTTAAACAGACACTGGGGTTGATTAACCTAAAGAGAAATAGGCTGTTTTCCATTAGCTTAGTGAATGTGGTAAAAAAAATCACATGCAAAAAAGAGAAACAGTATTTTTCTTGTAGGTGATTGGATGATGGAAGTCAGCAGAGCTTGGCCATTTACTGAGCTAAGGGAAAATTCCCCTGTAAAGTGAGAAGCCTATTTGTATTTATTAAATTAACTATCGTTTTTTTTTTTCTTTTACTTGTCATAATTGTATTATTTAGTATAGTATGTATTTATTACATTATTACATTTATTTTATTATATATATAATATATATTTTTGGAGTTTCAAGTAGAATGTTTACACATTTTTGCATAGCCATCTAGGGCTTGCCATATACAGATCAATAACTGCAGACAGGCAACTATTTTGAACATTTTTGCTAAAAATAAGTATATCTCAGACTGTGTATGTAATAGAAGTCGACAACAGATGACTCTGAGCATCAGAAAACATCAGTATCACATAAATTGATTGAACATGTGTGTATTTTCTTTTTTTTTGTGGAAAATCTTTTTTTTCAATTTTATGCAACATCTACATGTCCACCATGCCAGAGAAGATATATTTCCAACGGTATGAAAGACAAAAGGGCAGATGTTTTACCACCAATCACTCTCGATGAGATATCTTTATATCTATGGATGAATCTTAGCCCTTGTACACACGGTCGGAGATTCCGTCGGAATGTGTCCGATCGGAGCATTTTGTCGGATATTCCGACTGTGTGTGGTATGCATCGGACTGTTTCCGTCGGACCAAATTTTCCAACTTGCCGGAAATATTTTCAAAAAAACTGCTCCGATCGGACATACTCCGATCATGTGTAGAGAATTCCGATCGGACAAAGTGCCACGCATGCTCAGATCAAATTCCTACACCAAAGCTATTGGCTACTAGCCTGAACGTAGTCCCATCGTAACGAAATTACGTCATCACGTTCTGAAAGATCGGATTTTCCGACAACTTTGTCCGACCGTGTGTATGCAACAGTTTCGGACAAGATCCGTCGGACAAAATCCGACGGATTTGGTTGTCGGAATCTCCGACCGTGTGTACAAGGGCTTACACTGGTTTGCTTTAACAAGAATTCAATTGCTTCCTATGGACAACAGCTCCAGTTTTTTGTACAAATTTCTAAGGCTAGGCTCACATTATTCAATGCTCAAAAAAGCGGATAGCTTTTCAATGTATAGCTAAGCAGCCACTGTCTGGTGTTCAGGAGGCAATTACACCAATCCCTTAATTTCTGTTTTTTTTTTCTATTACCGAAAGGGCAGTTTATAAGGAGCCACAACCGCAATTTAAAGTGGTGTTCCACCTGGGGAAAAGTCAGCAGCTACAAATACTGTAGCTGCTGACTTTAAATATACGGACACCTACCTGTCCAGGGAGCCCATGATATTGGCACCCCAGCTGATTTTCAGATCAGCCCTCGGGTGCCGCTGCCGCCACCATTTGTCGTAAGGGAAACTGGCAGTGAAGCCTTTCAGCTTCACAGCCGGTTCCCTACTGTGCAAGCTTGAAAGGAGCTTCGCTAACTGGCCCATTGGAGAAGGAAGGAGGAGGAGGGCCGAACTTCAAAGGGACAACGTCACGGCGCTGTCTCCCAAAAGTGGGGAAGGGTACCTGTCAAAAGCAGGTACCCATTCCCCCTCCCCCCTAAAAGGTGCCAAATGTGGCACTGGAGGGGGGGGGAAGCAGATAAGTAGAGGTTCCACTTTTGGGTGGAACTCTGCTTTAAGCATTTGGCTTGCAGTTGCGGCATGGCTCCATTGACTTGAATGGCCAAGTTTGACCGTGGTGCTGCCTGTCAACTCGACATTATGTGTTAATTTTGCCTTGGCCATGATGCAAAATGTCACAGCTGTGGCATGTGAACAGCCTCCTCTGGCTGTATTTTAGTCTTTAGGTGGGCAGCTGGGAGGTGATAAAACCGTGGCTCAACCGCCCGCTCTTGTAAAGTGGCCTAAAGTGCACTGGCCATTCAGAACAAAGCAACTGGTTTTCTTTCAACATATTTTTAATCACAACTCAGTTCAGCACTAAAAGCCGAAAGGAACACTTGGTACTTTTGGGTATGTAGGAACATGTGACAGAGCTGGACCAATCAGTATTATTACACAGGGAGTTCATAAGCTATGAATTATTCGATTTACTAAAACTATACACGTGTAATATGAAGACAAACCTTGACAATCTATTCAATCTGTTTCCAGTCGAGAAGGCCATTGTACTATTGTAGTTGTTGGTAGATCTAAGCCCTTGTACACACGGTCGGAGAATCCGTCGGAATGTATCCTATCGGACCGTGTTGTCGGATAATCCGACTGTGTGTGGTATGCATCGGACTGATTCTGTCGGAATATCCGTCGGACCCAATTTGTTGGAAATATTTTCTGACCAACTGGTTCGATCGGACATACTCCGATCATGTGTAGAGAATTTTGATCGGACCAAGTGCCACGCATGCTCAGATCAAATTCCTACATCAAAGCTATTGGCTACTAGCCTGAACGTAGTCCCATCGTAACAAAATTACGTCATCACGTTCTGAATGATGGGATTTTTCGACAACTTAGTCCGACCGTGTGTATGCAACAGTTTCAGACAAAATCCGACGGGCAAAATCCGATGGACAAAATCCGACGGATTTGGTTGTCGAAATCTCCGACCGTGTGTACACGGGCTAAAAGAAGAATGTACAATCAGATTGTTGTTTTAATAAATTTTTATTAGATTTTGCATTCCAAAATATATTTCAGAGTCAGGATGCACATACATGACTGTTCAGAAATGTTGTGGGATGTGAAGCCATGTACAATCAGATTGAATAGTGTGGAGTAATTTTAAAACTGGCGATACAATGTAACCATCTGATTGTAAGATCTCTGTACAATCTTCTTTCTGTGATCTGTGCAATCTGTGCAGAAACTGACCGGAAACTGACTTCATGGTGTGAACTAGAGCCATTGGAATACATGGAAAACACTGTGCATGCATTTTGTGCAGGAAATAAAAGCGCACAAAACTGCATCTGGTGTGAAGTGGCCCTTAGTGTTTACAAAATTATGGAATATGAAAATGTATCTGAACAATCTGTTCACTCTGCATTCAGACAAGTAAGACCCTTTTATTATATAACTGTTGGTAGATCTAAAGAATCAATCTGATTGTATAATGTTTGGTCAGCCTCAAGCTGGTACTGAATGAGGGAAATATATGGATTCACCCTCCACAATATGTCAGTGGAGGAATGTCCCTTGGAGGGAATTGTACTCTGACATCCAGGAACCACTGATGTCAGAATACCAGAATAATTGCTGCATCTGACTGGATGCAGCTACTGTTCGGGTTGACAGTTTTCTGCCTGCCTTCTTCAACTTTCAAACTCCCAGGGGGTTGGCATCACCATGGTACATCTTCTTAGCATATTCTTTTAATAGTACATCAAACATTTTCACTTTCAAATGCCCTTCATTTGGATAAGAAATCATGAACCAGAAATGAAATCTGCATATACACACTTTTAGCTCAAATTCAGAATGGCCCTAATACCACTTTTCTAATGATAGTCCCCTTAAGAACTAGCTACGCCTAATTCAGGCAGACATTTGTACCAGTATTCGTAACATTACAGACACATACAGCAAAATCAGGCAGTTCTAACTACCGCCACCTAAAGAATCCATCGCTATGGCAGTGACAAATTCTTAAAGTAGAAGTCCACCCTAACACTAAATTCGCTACATCTACAGACATCCGTGATCTAACACTAACCCTGTAAAGGAGAAATCAGTATACATAAATTTTTGAAGCCGAGGTGATCCGGTCTCCAATGGCTGTGAAATGAATGTGGAGTGACGTCACTCATAGTTACTATGGGGCTTCCTTTGCTCGCTGTGTCCTCTTCACCCACCTGTACAGAGAAGCCATGGCTGACAGCTCAGCATGAGATCGGGTCGGATCGGCTTTAAAAAAGGTATGTACGCTGATTTCCTCTTTACAGTGTTAGATCCTGGATGTCTGTAGATGCAGAGATTTTAGTGTTAGGGTGGATTTCTACTTTAAAGAATTACTGCTGGGTCTCAGATTAGGAAATTTGTGGTACCGTATTTATCGGCGTATAACACAAGCCGGCGTATAACACGCACCCTAAGTTTAGGAGGAAATTTTTAAGAAAAAACTTTTAGGAGGGAAGTTTAAGAAAAAAACTTACATTTAAATGCCCATCAATGCAGCCTTGTCAGTGTCATTTGCAGCCTTGCATTGCAGCCTTGCATGTCATTAGCAGCCTTCCATTGCAGCCTTACATGTCATTAGCAGCCTTCCCTTGCAGCCTTCCCAGTCATTTGCAGCCTTCCATTGCAGCCTTGTCAGTTTCTTTTGGAAGGTTTCCGTTTAAAATTGGCGCCGCTGAGATACAGAGTGGATGTCCTGTGTATTTCGGTGTCGCTCGGTAGCTCTCGGCCGTTCTCGGCTATTTTCGGCCGCACTCGCCCATTCTTGGCTATTTTCGGCTCGGCTATTTTTGGCTCGCAATCGGCGGGTGATCGGCGTATAACACGCACCCACAATTTTCCCCTGATTTTAAGGGGAAAAAAGTGCATGTTATACGCCAATAAATACTGTAATTAAGACCAGCTCTGATCTGGCATAACAAGGTATGCCAGTATTCAGAAGGGATCATGCCTTTGCTGAGAACCTGTCACGTGTAAAAAGCTTCCCACACAGCGATGTACCCCCAGCCACCTTTAGTCATTGACAAGGATTCCCCGGCTGAAAGCTAAATGTAAAGATCTGGCCATTCAGCTGATGTCATTACCCAAATATTGCAATGCCTATATGTGGGAAATGACTTGTCACTGGGTGGGTGGAGCCTGATGAAGAAAAGATAGAATAGTTTCCCATCAGGTCCACACCACTTTTAAGTGACAGTGCACAGCAGTGGGTGGTTTTGAAAGCTGCTATTGGATTGAATAGTGGCTATGGATCTGAGATCTAATCTCGCAGTTCTCCATCAGGCTCCACCTACCCAATGCTGTATCCTGGCCTAGGCCAACAGGGCAGCATGGAAATAGTCCCCGCCGGCCTGCGCTACTCTGTATAGTGCCAGTCTTATGGAGCAGACTGGGCTGAGAGGCAAATTAGTCTAGCATCCCCATGAAGTGGCCGCAATGCTTCCGGTATGTGGGCTTCTAATTTTGACTGTGCTATCATCCTGGACCACAAACCTTGCTCATTGTACTATATGTTTTCTGCTGCACCATTGACATGGTTATATCTTCTTAGTCCTCTCCATAAAATGATCAGAAATTTGTGCTTAAAGTAGAACTATAGGCAACACTGTTTTTTTTTTTTCGTTTTGGATAGAATAAGGGAAGGTTATAGCCCTTGTCCGTCATGCACCCCCCCAGGCCCTCGGAACTAGTGTCCCCATTCAAACATATCAGGGCGGATCTTAAACAGCAAAGGGTGTGGCCTTGACAGGAAGGGACGGGTCATATTTATGGGAATGTGCAGTGTGGATACGCTTTCCCAAGTGCAGACACAGACAGATTCATGTACTTGTCTGCCACAGGTACATGAATTGGACGCAAGCACCTACACTTTGAGTGTTGCGCCCCAAACAAAATTCTAAAGGTTGTCTACGGCACCCTTTATGAATTCTACCTAATAACTTTTTGTGCATAAGAACTTTTATCACATGGTTTAAAGCAAGAAATATAATTCAATGCAAAATAAAACCTGTATATGTGTGTGGATGGGTGACTGTGTGCTAAACAATGGGATACACTCCTCTTCTGCATCCAGATTTACAGTATATATCAGCCTGTTTATCAATAATTTGAATTAGAGGTTATTTATGACAGGTACTGATACTTAATTGCTCCAGGGCTTCCTTCCACTCCCTAGTTTCTTAAACTGGGTACAGATCAAAATTCAGAGGATTCTGCAGGGACCAGATGCATGTGTGTAGCCCTGCGAGTTTGACAGAAGACGATCGTTAGGGCGGCACGAGAGTTGTGGGCGGCACAGTGGTGTAGTGGTTAGCACTCTCGCCTAGCAGTAAAAAGGGTCGCTGGTTTGAATCCCAACCACGACACTACCTGTCTGTAGTTTGCATGTTCTCCCTGTGCCTGTGTGGGTTTTCTCCAGGTACTCCGGTTTCCTCCCACACTCCAAAGACATGCAGGTAGGTTAATTGGCTTCTGTCCAAAATTTACCCTAGTATATGAATGGGGACCTTGGATTGTGGGCTCCTTGAGGGTAGGGACTGATGTGAGTGTGCAATGTACAGGGATAGGGCCAATTTTAGACAAGCACTCAGGTTGAACTGGATGGACTGGTGTCTTTATTCAACCTTACTAACTATGTACTATGTTAGATCAGCTTTAGACAAAAGGGACTGCTGGGGAACCTTGTTCAATCAGCAGCTTGCAGTTAATTGGCTGCAGTACTGATCAGTGTATTCTGACAATGGAAGAGTACCACTGTCAGAATACACTATCCCAGCAGGGGGATTCCTGCATCTACATTGCTTGAGTGGATGCAGGCATCTGATAGTTTTATAAAAAACTGATAGCGTGTGCCCAGCTTTATCCAGAATTGATGGAAACCAGATTAAGCTGACATTTCACAGTGCTTTTTTGTGGGACTTTGCTATCTTGTTACATGAGTTGCTGCTATTACTATATCCCTCTCTGAGAACTTCACTGGGCAGCATTTGGAATATAGGAACACCCTGACCTGTTTTTTTTAAAGGTGTAGTTACAATATACCAAAAACTATAGGGTTAAACAATATACCACAAACTATAGGGTTAAACAATATACCAAAAACATGAACACATTTGTTACATTAAAGCGACACAACCCAAAACAGTAAAATCATTCTGTATATGCAGTAAAGCATGCTTGTTATACTCACTGTGGAACTTAAGAGATTATTCCTCCGCATTGTGTAAAAAGGTTGTTTGATCCTGTGTTCTCTGATCCTCCTCTTCTTCCACTGTCCCCAATCCATCTCCTGATAAGGCAGAGCCTTTGGCGTCACTCTGCACATGCTCAGTTTGGTGTGTATTGCTAGAGAGTTTTTTTTTTTTTTTGCATGGGATTAGCACAGGGCCAATCAGCACTGTCCAGACAGAGGGTCAGGGGTCCTGCAGCCTCATAGGAAAGTCAGAGGTGCCTACACGCTTTAACCAGGCACTGATATAAGTCAAAAGACTCCCCTGAGCTATATACTACTCATGAAAAAAATTTATTTAATAGTTTATATTTACTGAAATAATTTAATTTGCATGTTATGTGTACTGTGATAGACCATCTATAATGAATCCAGGGTCCTGGGTTTAGTAACACTTTAAATTATATCTTTATTCTCCAGAAATAATCTATAGACATCTAGTACTTAATCGCCCTTATAATCTAGTCTACTTGAAAGTTTCTTTCTAGGTTTTTCTATCTCCTTATAATGTCTGCAAGTTCTTAGCCCTCTCCTTTTGCCTTCTCACCTCCATTTGTTTGGTTAGTTGTGGAAATGTGCACTGCTCTATGCCCACTACACATTCCATAGTCTATGGCCCCTAGTCTACTGTTGCACAAGCGAGGGTGGCTACATTCCCATATGCAATGGAAATACTAGCCACCCTCTGCTTAGGTTAGCAATGCTGTGGGATAGAAATCATGCGAGTTCAGATGAACTCGCACGATTTCAATCCGACAATGCAGTCCAACTTCGAGGGGAGTCTTGATTCAGGTTCCTGTTCAGATGTCTATTGAAATTGCACCCAAAGTTGGCAAAAATAGTGAAGGAACTACTTTTGGGAATGATGCAAAGTCGGCATTGCACCGATTTGGACTGTGCTATTGCATGCCGAATCGGACCAATGTGAATCTAGGCTCTAACAGGAAGTTTGATCATAGAAGCAGAAAAAAAGGAATTAGGAGATTTGAAGGAGGCTGATGGCAGTAGATGGAAGAATATATACTTCAATCCTTTTTTTTTTTTTTAACACCAGAGTGTAGTGTCACTTTATAGAAGGAGGTTGGATCTGCTTGGATGGGTCATGTCTGTGTTCCAATCTGTTTTGTCTCTGAAACTTTCCATTGCCCATTCAAATCCATCTCTAAAATGGCATTGAGTTTGTAATTTATTTAACTCTGGTCCAGTACCCTTTCAGTGCCCCAGCAAAGTATTTGTGACCACAGTAGTAGAATCTGAAGAACATATCAAAATGTTCAGTCCCCTGCGATGTGCGGTAAGTCTCAACGTGTTATCTTGACATGTTAGTATATGTGGATAAGGATGAGCTCAGGCGTGTTCGCAACTCCATGTGCCCATGCCAGGAAGCTGACACTCCGCAGCGCTAATCACAGGTAGTGAGACATTTCTAGATTTGTGAAGCCACGGATCAGGAAATGTTCTCTATGTAGATAATGCACGGCTCGTTGCCCTCCAAAGACTGGGGATGTCCAAATGAACTGAAAGCATAGAAGAGCACAGAGGGCGTGTGGGCCTAGCGCATTATCTTCAATACATGCCGAATCTGAAAACTGTCTTGTAGCACCTTTCTGATCCAGTTATGTCACCTAAATAGCCATCTGTAATGACAGAATACACTAAAGCCCCGTACACATGATCGGAAATCCCACTAGCAAAAGTCAGATGAGAGCTTTTGGTCGGATATTCCAACCGTGTTTATGCTCCATCGGACTTTAGCTAGCGGAATTTCCATTAGCAAAAGATTGAGAGCAGGTTCTTTATAGTTCTGATGGGAAAAAGTTCTGATTGGAAATTCAGATCGTCTGTAGCAATTCCGATACGCAAAATTCCTATGCATGTTCGGAAACAATTCGCAACATGATCGGAAGCATTGAACTTTATTTTCTTGACGGTTGCAAGCCAAGCTTGAGTGGAATTTCCTCGGAAAAACCATCCAAGATTTTTCCAATGAAAACTCTGATCGTGTGTACGCGGCATAACTGTTAAAGATCAGTCCAAATGTAAAAGCACATATTAATACTTGACGGTGTGGGAAATATTGAAATGTACACTATATACACAAATTGAATTGGTGACAAAGCCCAGCAAATTAACTACAAATTACTTACCAGATGGTGCAGGTGCTGAGTGGTACTGAAACAGATGTCTCGCTCAAACTCCCATGTACACTGCCGGTGCTTGCAAAATATGATAAATATATCACATATCTGGTGGTACTGACCCAAACATAACCTTTCTTTGTGAGAGGGCTACAAATCAGCAAGAAGGTACTTAGCAATGAGTGACATTCTTTGACCCATAGCTTTAATTAATCCATTCTTCTGCCTATGAAATACACCTTCCTATCAGAACATTCAGCAAATTTACTACCGCATTTAGAATAGGAGGTTAACAGATCTGCTGCAATAGCGATGATTCGTTCACTGCTGGCGAGGAGCGGTATAATCGCTGCTCAGTAATACCAAAGTCTGGCCAAGCTCACAAGACTACAGGTGCATGCAATGCACAGTCATTAGAGAAAAATTGGTTAATCAAGCATCTGTCACTTGGTGCATTGAATGTGCCATTGTCCTCTAATAGTAGTTTATTGACTTCAGAACACGTTGGAGCCTGCTGGATAGTAGGGGGTGATGAAAGATTTCTTTTATCAAAAGGGATTTAGATTGGTCTGATTTGTGTATAAATAGTTTTGTGCAATTGTTTGTTTGCATAGTCATTGCAGTCAAATAATTGTTTAGCAATATTTTGTTTATTTCATTTGAACAATCTAATCAGCTGCCCTCACTTCCATACACAGAGGCAGTAAGGTGCATGTCCTGCTGATGGATGACTGCTCTGGCTGAGACTCAATCCGATTTAAACTCTGCAAGGCTAGGAAATAAATCTTCACTCTCTGTTCCTCAGCCTGTGTGTGTGAAAATGGCTTCCCTGCACTGTAAAAACATAAAGTATAAAACACAGAAGCATTCTTTGTACACCAGCATAGCATTGGTCTTTGCTTATCTCTGAGCTGGCAAGAAAATTGTCACAGACATAATGACAAATGTTTAATGTGGTGCAAAAGTCAGAAGTGATTGTAAAGCCTCATTTTTTTCTCAATAAAAATAACAAACATGTTATAATTACCTCCTCTATGCAGTGGATTTGCACAGGACAGCACAGATCCTACTTTTGCGGGTCCCTCTTCGTCTCTCCTGGCTCCTCCCTCCCATCGAGTGCCCCCACAACAAGAAGCTTGCTTTGGGGGCACCTGATCCGAGTCACAGCTCTGTGTGTCCATTCAGTCATTGAGCTGTGACGGGGCCTCGCCCCCTCTCTCTCCTGATTGGCTGACTGACATTTATTGACAGCAATGGGAGCCAATGGCACCGCTGCTGTGTCTCAGCCAATCAGGAGGGAGAGTCTCAGACATTGCTGGACAAAGATGGAGCTCAGGTAAGTATTGGGGGTGCTGGGTTGGCTGCTGCACACAGAGGGCTTTTTGTTTTAATGCATAGAATGCATTAAGATAAAAACCTTCTGGCTTTACAACTCCTTTAACCTCCTGCTGCCCACTTAACACTTATGTGCAGCAGCAAGAGAGAGTAGGCTCTAATGACAACACTTGCCACATATGCGTTCATGGAAGGTTGAGGTTTGTGTGCTGAGAGCACGCTCAATACATGCTCTCAGCATAGTGACCAAGCTGCCATAGACAGCTCTAGGTGTCTAGTCATGATTGGAGTTGGTGGGGTTTGCTTCCAATCAAGTGACCACTGTGTCGGCTAATCACAGTGGCCTTGTGATCAGGAAGTTTGTCCCACCCGGGCATCAAGGCCCAGTTAAAGGGATGCGGGGGTTGGGTGAGAAGGGGTTACCAAAACTGTTGTAATGCTTTCCTGAATAAGGTGCGGGACATTTAAAGGGTTCATGCACCAGAAAAGGATTGCAAATGCTTTATTGAATTTCCCCCTCTGTACCATTAACAATTCCCAAGTTTTTAAAGGATAAGTTCGCCAGAGATCTGTGAATGAATAAACTATAAATCTAAAGGACAAGACAAGTAAAGGCGCAAAAAGCCAAATATAATATTACCCAAAAACTGAGGACTGTCTACATAGAGACATATACAGTAGGGCTCTGTATATATTTATAATCTGGTCCACTGGTGTGTATTAGTCTTTTATGGAGAAGTTCCACATACAGGGCTGCCACCGTCGGGGAACTGAAACCAAGTTCCCAAGTTACTACAAGATACAAAAGAGGTGCAGATTTTTAAAAAAGTTTCACACATTTATTAATAAGCAAAAAGATTTGCACTCACATATTCCATGAACAAACGGGCATTAAAAATAGGGGTCATCTGATTCATTTCGTCATGTTTGTAATCCAGTCCGCAAATGTCCTCTTGCACCTCTAGGCGTCTCCACTGTTAGATGTTCAATTTTTGCCGGCTGTAGTGGACGCAGAGTGTGTAATCCTAAAGCGAGGCTTGGAACACTGTGGCAAGCAGGACACGCGGCTATCACGTCATTTCCTGGCGACGCGTTTCCTGAGCGCTCGGGTCATGGTGGAGGGACGACCGCGCTCCTTCATCAGGCCAATCAGCTGATTGGCCTGATGAAAGAGCGTGGTCGTCCCTTTTCCTCTTTTGTATCTTGTAGAAACTATAAATCTAATCTACCACTGCAACAGGCAGACTTCTAGTTTGAATGAGCTGCAAGCATGGCGACCCAAGTGCTCATAACTCATTCACTCTTCCTGCAGAGGTACAGACAGAGAGCTGCAGGAAGTGTCTCCAGGAGTCTGACGTAATAGAGTCACAATGGGTTCACCTCCAAAAACATGTGCATCTATCAACTTATCCTTTAAATTAAATAATTGTTTTCACCTTTTTTTTCATCCTTTGTTGCATACCAGTGTTGATCTACTGAAGCTTCCAGCAATGTCTGCATCATATTTCTGATGGTGGGTTATGATTATGTGGACTACAATTATGTCTATGTATTGTGTTTTGGAGTTACCACTGATAGAAAGAGACATTGGGCTACAGGGACAGAACAAATGTGTACATGCGGCTGATACCAGCTACAAATAAACTCCGCGCCACTTACTACAATCCTTTGTGATACAAAATTATAAATAATCTAATAATCAAACTAACAATGTGATAACCTTAAAGCTTCTCCCTGGAAAAGAACTATAATAAGAAACTTAATTCGCTGAAATATGGTGGCAGTAGGGGCGCTTGAAATTTACCTTACCTAAAATAAGTGAAAAAATATTAACATAGCAATCATACGTGATTTGGGTGATAAACAACCTCTCACCACACAATAATGACCAAATAACAATTGCAAAACTAAATAATTAAATAGTCCCAATTAGATAATGAAGAACAGCATATAACCAAAGTCCATGCAGTGATTGAGCTCTTCAAAAAAATTTGTGATAAACTTCGTCTATATTCATATGCCAGAATATAATAAGATCTTCTGAAATTAGTGAGAAATCCCTTCACCAAGACTTGGACACGAAAAACACCCAACCGTGAAGATACAGTCTATTTAATTAATTCGTTTTGCAATTGTTATTTGGTCATTATTGTGTGGTGAGAGGTTGTTTATCACCCAAATCACGTATGATTGCTATGTTAATATTTTTTCACTTATTTTAGGTAAGGTAAATTTCAAGTGCCCCTACTGCCACCATATTACAGGGACAGAATGCTGTAATGCCTGAATTAGGACCTTCATTGCAGAATCACTGGGTATTACCTAATAAAAGCAGCAGATGTAAAAATATTGTAATTATTTTTGAAATAATAAAAGTGTATATGATATTTTAGTGACATATATACTAAAAAAAAAAAAAAAAATATATATATATATATATATATATATATATATATATATATATATATATATATATATATATATATATATAATGTAGTGTATATGACCAAACAAAACTAACAATATTGGGCTTTCAAAATCTTATTCTAGGACCCTATTTGGGGTTCCAACCATCAAGTTGGGCAACTTTGTTGTAAGTCAGGGTTTTTCAAATGTGCTCTGAAAGAAATAAGGTGTAGCTATAAAAGCCAAAACAAATTCACCCAGTGAAGTGTTAGCATTCAGGCTGGGTATATACTAGTGCGAATTTCATGCGGGTTTCACCCGTATGTTTTCTGGTCCATTTTCAGGTCCGAATTCAGCACTGTCCCTAGCTGAATTCATCCTTTCTATTAGTCCTGGTGACCATTGTTATCGAGACAGAAAATGATGGAAAATATGAAGTTTTACAGTTGTCACCAAAGCAGGAATTAAGCGAAAATGTTCCACCGAAGGTCTCTGTTCTGATGGCACATTTCTTATCCCTTGTACACACGATCGGAGATTCTGACGGAATGTGTCTGATCGGAGCGTTTTGTTGGATATTCCGACTGTGTGTGGTCTGAATCGGACTGTTTCCGTCGGAATATCCATCGGACCAAATTTTGCAACTTGCCGGAAATATTTTCCGACAAAATGCTCCGATCGGACATACTCCGATCATGTGTAGCGAATTTTGATCGGACCAAGTGCCACGCATGCTCAGATCAAATTCCTACATAAAAGCTATTGGCTACTAGCCTGAACATAGTCCCGTCGTAACGAAATAACGTCATCACGTTCTGAACGATCGGACATTCCGACAACTTCGTCCGACCGTGTGTATACAACAGACTCGGACAAAATCCGTCGGACAAAATCCGACGGATTTGGTTGTCGGAATCTCCGACCGTGTGTACAAGGGCTAAGAGGGGAATGGCCCTTTCTTAGTAGAGATATCCTGTTTCTTCCTGTTTTGATTCTGAAATAAAAGGAAAAGAAAAATCTCCCCAACAGGAAAAAGAGAGAAAAACATAAGATTTTAGATTGCATTTCTTATTCATATATCTTTTTTTTTTTTACTCTTTTTGTCTGCGTCCGGATCTGTTTGCCCCAAGCATGTTTGAATCAATTTACTGTTGAATGACTCACGACCTCTGTTGGAAGTCTATTACAAGCATCAACTACTATTTTGTTAAAATAATGCTTTCTAAGATTCATTGTGAACTTTCTGCCTGCTAGTTGAGGTCATGTCCCTGTGTTCTTCACCTTGGCTTCATATTAAATGTACTGCCTTCCTAAACTTTATTCACCCCCTTGATGTACACCCCTTTGAAGTTTATACATACACTTTAAATTAAACTTTGCACTGTTCTACCCAAAAACTAAAACTTTGGCTGGAGTTAAGCTTTAGGTTGTGATTAAATAATACAGCTGTTTGAATACCTGCAAGTCTGAAAAACATGTCTTCTAATGCACACACGGTCGGATTTTCAGATGGAAAATGTTCGATGGGAGCTTTTTGTCGGAAATTCTGACCGTATGTAGGCTCCATCGGACATTTTCCATCGGAATTTCCGACACACAAAATTTGAGATCTGGATCTCAAATTTTCCGACAACAAAATCCGTTGTCAGAAATTCCGATCGTGTGTACACAATTCTGACGCACAAAGTTCTACGCATGCTCGGAATCAAGCAGAAGAGCCTCACTGGCTATTGAACTTCAATTTTCTCGGCTTGTCGTACGTCACCACATTCTTGACATTCAGAATTTCTGACAACATTGTGTGACCATGTGTATGCAAGACAAGTTTGAGCCAACAACCGTCGGAAAAAAAACATGGATTTTGTTGTCGGAATGTCCGATCGTGTGTACGCGTCATTAGGCTGCATTCACACCTGAGAGTTTTGTGAATGCATGCAAAAAAAACATGTCCCATTTGCCATTTTTTTTTTATAGCCATCCCAAATACAGCAAGCAGACTCACATTTTTTGCATGGAAAAATGCACGACAAATTACTTAAACCACACAGTTAAAAAAATGTGGGAAGCCCAATGCTGAAAAAGCTGCAAAAACAACTTTGACATGTTTGTCATGCATAGGGCAGTCCATCAAAATGAATGGGCTGCCCTATATGTGTACAGCAAAAACGTGCACAAATTGAGCATAAACATGCAACTGCATGATGCCTGCACTAGTGTGAATATGGTCTTAGTAATATGTTAGGACAGGTTGGGAAAACAGCAAAGCTGGGCATATACAGCTGGACCGCTGGTCATGTTTTACCGAATGTGTGTTTCTTATCTTTTGGAAGAAATTGTTATTTTATACCATTTAATATGCAGAATAGCAAAACTTTTTCAAACCATGCACAAAAAAATATTGTTTGTTGTAAAAATACGTAATATTTCATCTGTCTTTCTTGTCACTCATATATTCTCATTAAAATGATTTCATAAACATCATTTATAAACAGTCTCTTCAGACGCCAAAGCACTCGGTCTTAAAATACACCATTAAAAAAACATTATAAAACAATAACTTGGAGCGGCAATGCTACTACATTACTGATAATAACATGTTTTGTGTACAAAGTTGTTGTGCACTTAACAATCTGATTGACCGACAACTTCAGAAAGCTTCAGAAATCAGCTTCAGGACCCATAGAATATGTTGAAGAAAGTTCTTGTTTTTTCCAATTAAAATTCCAATACAATCATATAAAAATGAATTTGCCATAATAGGTATAATACGTCAACACAGTTTGTTTATCAACTTGTGCTTGATTATTGTATATCACTTAGTTGGGCTGCTTACCCTGAAAAAAATGGTAGTCAGGTGAATAATCTTTCACAATTGCCCTGTATGAGAGTATGCATTAAAAATAACATTGTCTTTGCTGTCCAATTTTCTGAATTACACTTCACATGAAACCCTTCTGTTCTGACTGTTAACCATACACTTTGTACTTTGACCGCTGCTTTAGTTTTGCAGTAAATATGCCCACACAAGAGCCTATTATCAACTGGAAAAGGTCTCTGTAGACCTAATTTGATCACAACAGGAACCTATATGGCAAGATTCCAACATTGCCATTGGGGTAAAACGTGGGCCATAAGGTCATTACATGTTTGGCTTTGTTTGCTCACCCCCAACCAGTGTACACAATGATTCAACTTTTCAGTCTACGCCAAACATATCAGATTGCCTAACTCCGAGTGCAAGTCAGAACATGCAGTTCAACTTTTGTTTGTGCATCTGTCTATTTTGCTAACGGTGCTGAGAGGATATAACATCTAACCATAGTATATTCTTTTCATAGAATTTAAACAACTATATTCTATTTTTGTATCTGTATTTAGCACAAACCTGTATATATAGATTCGAAAGGGGCAGCGTCTTGCGTACTGTCTAACTGAAAACGCATTTCGAGATAAAATCCAAGCACAGGTATTTCATACATATTGTATTATTCCTGTACGTGCTCATTATTGCAAGGTCATTGATATTGCATTAATCATTGAGCCTGTACTATCTTGGGTTGATTGTGTTTACTTTTGATTATGTTGTAGCAAGTAATATCATCACCAATTACACAGCAGTGCACATGAGAGCTCTGCTATCTTGCTTTTTTTTTAATTTTTATTTGTGTGACCTAATACATACACATGTCTAGAAAAAATGTGTGCTGTGTATGACCTTGTACTTGATATTAAATGTTTACAAATGCTTTCTGCCTTCAATTGACCATAAATGGATTGAAATTCAGCTAGTTCAGCAGAGTTCAGCCACATTTTGATGTATGGGTTAGCTAGTTGTGCCATTCAATCAGTACCATTGGCTATAGCCAACAACACTTATTGTATTCTGCCATCAGGGAAGACTCCCTGCCAGCAAAACACAATAGTGCAGTGGGAAGGATTGCCCCATCAGCACTTAGCGTTCAGCGAAAAAAAAAATGTGTAATGTATGGCCTTCCTAAGAGAAAACACCACAAGATGCTTGCTACCGACAATATTCATACCTTATTACTATGCCATTCATTTAATTTAACTTTAATGCCGGGGGCCTGACTTTTTCTTGAATCCTTGGCCAAAGCCAAATATAGTTTGTGTTCCCTTAGGCCGGCTGGTCAACACAACATAAAAAAAAACCTTATAAATGGATTGATCTAATTAATTGGAAGAAATGCACATACCTGCTCTGAATAAAGGCAGTTGTCACATGATCTACTGACCACTGGGTAGTTTTTTTGACCTTCAAACATGACTACCTTCTCTGTTGTAATCACCACTCTTTCCTAACACATTGGTTCTGTGCCATGGTATATAAGCAGACAGGCAGAAAGAAAATTGTTCTCAAATAAATGTAAGGAGATGGTACCTGTTAAACATTTTGTCCACACATCTAACAGCTTACTACATTTGATTCCAGTCAGCTAGGATACTGATAAACTGTTAATAAGCTGCCATCTTACTTTTGTGATCTGCCCTCAAATCCAGGATTGTTCATTACTAAGCCTGCACATTGCCAACTCGCTTCGGTAGCCAGTCAAGACATTCTCATTGGACAGGGAGATGGTAGTTGGTGACATGACTGGAGGTAAGGAGGGTCAGACAGACATACTGTAGATGGAACTTCTAAACCATCCCCACTCCACATAGAGCTTAAACAGTTTTGGCTAGAGTTGGCTTTAAGGCAGAACCGCAGGCAAATAGACATGCACATATTCAGACTCCCTTACCAGTAGTAAGGGAGTTGTGTCAGTTGTCATTTTGGACATTCAATTACTGTGCTCATTCACAGCTAAGTGAATGAGCATGTTCTGATTTATTTTTCCAAATATAATATTATACAATGTTTTTTTTCTTCACTGCAAAATGTTTGTTTGCTTATGGGGAAAAAAGAGGGGGAGTATAGTGGTGCTTAGAGAGAAACGTATGGTGGGGAGCGAGGCTATAAGTTAAAGTGGTTATATAGGGCTCCTGATGATAAAATCCAGTGGTTGGGGGGACTTAGACCCTGGAGAATTTCAGTTTGAGCGCGAATGGGTTAAGAACAAGTTCAGATGCGCTCTAGAGTTGAAGCCAGCTGTGGATGAGGGAGCAACTCTGTAGATATCTGTAGATATAGAATAGGGAGACACAGCTGCACGCATCTGAGTGCAGTATGTTTGAACAAGTAAATGATAAATGTATTCAAGTTAAAAATTCAACTCACAGAGTAAGGGGTTAAAAGCTGGCTAGGCACAAGGGAGGCCTCGCTGTTTGTCATGGTCCAGATAGCTGGCGATGTTGGTCGCTGCTGCTGTCTCGACTCCGAGTCAAGCTGGTAGTCATCTCCTCGTCAGCTGTGATGTCACTGGAAGTGGGACATGGGGCCGTCAGGCACGCATTTGGAGCGTGCGCTCCTGTGATCAGCCTTAGAAACCTCTGAAGTTAGTGAGACAACAGCAGCACCCCACACCGCCGGCTATATGGACCAGGACAAAAAAAGGCTTACCTTGTGACTAGCCTGCTTTTAACTCCTTGCTCTATGAGTTGGATTTTTAACTTGAATAAATGTATCATTTACTTGTTCTAACATACTGCACTCAGATGAGCGCTGCTGTGTCTCCCTTATTCTATTGATTGCTTATAGCACTGCTCAAGGTAGAGATAAAGGCACATTCCTGTGTCCCAGAACATGGGGCGCAGGCTTGTCCCGGTACCAATCCAGGGGGTTAGTAAATTTAAAAAATGAAAGGCTCACCACTACTCCCAACCAGCCCAGGCGAATAAACGGCCTCAGTATACATGTCTCCACCAAACCACACACCCTAAATTAAGCCGGGGTGAAATGCATCAGGGTCTGATGGGGAAATGTAGGCTGAGGCAACTCTTCATTGTGTATTCATCTGGGCTAGTCAGGAGTAGTGGTGATCCTTTCCTCTTTACAATGTTTTATTCATGCTTCGGACAGAATGGAGAGTGTAGGAAAGGGTTACAGTTTTTTATTGTTGATTGAATTTTAAAAAGCCTTGAAAGAATAGTGTGCATAAAAAAGTCTATTGCTTGAACAATGCCTAGCTTACTTGGGTCACATTAGGATAACCCCATTACGGCTTGAAGGCCAATTAAGTAAATGCCAATGGGCCATGTAGGATTAATAAGCCAAGAACTTTCAAAGTCAAGATTTACTGGCATCTACACATGTTTTAGCAGAATCATTAACAAATACATGTCTAATGTTCAGCTGGCTTGGAATATAACCAAAATAATTAGCTAAATCTTTAAGAAATTAAAAGATATTTGACAATCGTATGTTTGAAATATTACCATGGTAGCTTAGGAGGGTGTTTGACAGGTTCAGGAGTACTGCTGCTTTGTAAACCAAGAGAAAATCTCCCCAATATGGGCTCTGTAATAAAACCCGATAGAGGTTTTAACTTTATCACACTACACTAAAATTAAATAAAAAGAGTTGGCTAGATTTGGACTTTAAAGGTCTTTAAGTTATGTTCTCATGAAGCATTCTGGAAAAAAAAACATCTTTATAATATCAGTATTGCATGTACTGACCTTTTTGGGGTTGGTAAACTGTCACTTAATTAAGAGTACTTTGATTTTGCAAAGGGGCATTAAGTTAAAAACTGCTCAAAATGATAGCTGAACTATATGATCCAATGCGTGAGGACATCTGGCCACCTCTATAAGCTTGTTGGACATCCTATTCCAAAAAGTACTAATATACAGTTGCCCCACCTCCTACAGTTACTACAACCTACACTTTTTTGGGAAGTCTTTCTGCAAGATTTTGGAGTCTGGCCGTGAGTATTTTAACACATTCAGCTAAATGAGCATTTGTGAGGTCAGATACTGATGTTCACCTGTTACTTAATTAGTGTTTAATAAGCTTGAGGTCAGGGGTCTGTGTCAGCTACACAAGTTCCTCTACACCACTTAGATCAAACCATGGACCTGCTTTGTGCATAAAGACAGTCATGCAGCAACAGAAAAGGGCCCAGCCCGAACTGTTGCTATAAGGCTGGAAACTCACAGTTCTTTCAAATATTTTTTAATGTAATTTTTTTTCTACAGTTCCCTCTGATAAATCACAGTAAGCTCCCCAGTGAATGCCTTTTTTTATGTGCTGTATAATAGCTTACTTCAGAGTGCCATTTGGTACTCAGCTGACTGCCTGCTTGTCTCCTCTCCCAATGCGATAGCTGCAGGGGGAGGTGCTGGGAAACCCCTGCTGACGTCAGCCGAGAAGAGGAGAAGAGGGGGAAGACCATGGGCAGTCACATGAGTGCTGAACGGCCCTCTGAAGTAAGCTATTATACAGCACATTTTTTTAAAATACATTCACGGGGGAGCTTACTGTTCTATGTCAGAGGCAACTATATTGTGTTTTTTTAGAGCAGGAGATGATCGGGGCACTGTGAGGCAGAGAGGGGAATGGTGAAAGGAGGGGGGAGAGCACACAGGAGATGCAGAGCAGGCGACAGGTAACAGAGGCATGTACTGACTTCGTTGTAAGAGCTCAGCAGCCCTGATACATGGGAGTCAGTGCAGAGATGGGAGGGTAGAAACTGGCAGGATCAGCCAGGTTTTTTAGGTGCTAAAGGGGGCCAAATGACACAGCACAAGCACTGTGCTGTATAACATGCTGATGCAGCATTAAGGCCGGGTTCACACTGGTACTACAAGACAGTCATACCACTTTGGATCCGACATGCGTCCAACTTCAATGAACAGGGATCCAACTTTGATCCCTGACAATACCAGGCACTGTGTCTGGTATGAATCTTTAGGGGGAACTCCACGCAAAATGTTAAAAAAAGCGGCATGGGTTCCCCCTCCAAGAGCATACCAGGCCCTTTGGTCTGGTATTGATTTTAAGGGGAACCCCTACACCAAAAATACGGCATGGAGGTCCCCACAAAATCCATACCAGACCTTTATCCAAGCACACAGCCCAGCAGGTCAGGAAAGAGGGTGGGGACGAGCGTGCACCCCCCTCCTGAACCGTACCGGGATGAATGCCCTCAACATGGGGGGGTTGGGTGCTTTGGGGCATGGGAGGCCCTGGTCCCCCCACTCCAAAACATCTTGCCCCCATGTTGATGGAAACAAGGACCTCTTCCCGACAACCATGGCCGTTGGTTGCCGGGGTCTGTGGGCAGGGAGCTTATCGAAATCTGGAAGCCTCATTTAACAAGGGGTCCCCCATCCTATGTGAATGAGTATGGGGTACATTGTACCGCTACCCATTCACCTAAAAAAATTGTTGAAAATAAAACACACTACACATGTTTTTAAAGTATTTTATTATGGGAGCTCCGTTGTCTCTTCCTATCTCCTCCCCCTCTCCAGCTCTTCTGTGTCTTCCGCTGACGTCTTCTGCCTCTGGCAGTTCTAATCCCCTCTCCGGTTCTTCTCTGCTCTCTCTCTCTGGTTCTTCTCCCTCTGTCTGCTATCTTCTGCTGGGTCTTCTCTACTGTCTTTTTGCTCTTTTGCTCACTCTTTTGCCCGGTCTTCTCCGCTGTCTTCTCCCTCTGTTCTTCTTCGTATGTTGACTCGATGCTCTCTCCCGCTCTAATGCCGGGTGCATGGTGTGCCACTATTTATATTGGCATGGGTCATGGTCATCAGGGGCACGCCTCTTATGATTTCACCGCCCATCATGCCCTGGGCAGTGATGTCATAAGGGACGGGGCCTCAGGATGATGTCACATGGTGACCCAACCCCATGTCAATATAAGTAGTGGCACACTGCGCACCCGGCATTAAAGTGGGAGACAGCATGAAGTCAACATCTGAAGAAGAACAAAAGGAGAAGACAGAGGAGAAGACCGGACAAAAGAGTGAACAAAAGAGTGAGAAGACAGTGGAGGAGACAGCAGAGGAGACCCGATAGAAGACAAAGGGAGAAGAGCCAGAGAGGGGAGAAGAATTCGGAAGAGATGCTTGTGCTGCTTAATAAATTACTTTAAAAACCTGTGTACTGTGTTTTGTTTTTGACACTTTTTTTTAGGTGAATGGGTAGGGGTACGATATACCCCATACTCATTCACATAGAGTGGGGGGCAGGGATCTGGAGCCCCCCTTGTTAAAGGGGGCTTTCAGATTCCAATAAGCCCCCGCCCACAGACACCAACAACCAAAGGCCAGGGTTATCGGGAAGAGGCCCTTATCCTCATCAACATGTGGACAAGGGGCTTTGGGGTGGGGGGGGCGCACCCACCACCCCATGTTGAGGGCCTGGTACGGTTCGGGGGGGGGGCGCTCGCCCGTCTCCATCCCCTTTCCTGACCTTCCGGGCTGCGTGCTCAGATAAGGGTCTGGTATGGATTTTTACCCCATGCAATTTTTTTCAGTGTGGGGGTTCCCCTTAAAATCCATACCAGACCAAAGGGCCATTTTTTTTTTTTGGCATGGAGTTCCCTTTCAAAATCATCAGAGCACAAGTCGAATTCGAAAGTCGTATCAGTTAAGACAGCGATCTGACTTTTGCCCGACTTCAGTGATATTCATTGGGCTGAAGTAGGATCAAAGTCGGACCAAAGTAGTGCAGGGAGCATTTTCAAAGCCGGACCGACTTCTGTCGGACCAGTTAAGACGGCTCCCATAGGGAAACATTGATTTTCACACGTTATGCGACATGAGCTCCCAATGTCGGAGTGTTTGTTGTACCAGTGTGAACCCGGCCTAATAGCACTGGAAACACTCAAACTCATAAATTAGCCATATCATGTAAGTGTCAATATTTCTTTGTACTCGCAGACATTTTTTGTTTGTTTTTTTATTACAGAATAACAGAAATTGCTTTTCTGCAGCTTCTCCGTTGAAGTATATTGAACTTTTCAACGTTAAGCGTTGAAAAAGGTCCTGGACCCTTTCCAGCAGCTGAACTGTAGTGCGTTTCTGAAAAAAAACATCAAAAAACACATGGGTGGGAACCAGATCTAAGCCCTTGTACACACGGTCGGACATTCCGACGGAAAATGTCCGATCGGACCGTGTTATCGGATAATCCGACCGTGTGTGGGCTCCATCGGACTGTTTCTGTCAGGATATCCGACCAACAAAGTTTTAGAGCAGGGCTATAAAATTTTCCGACAACATGATCCGATCGGACTTTGTCCGATCGTGTGTAGAGAATTCCGATCGGACAAAGTGCCACGCATGTTCAGATCAAATTCCTAGACCAAAGCTATTGGCTACTAGCCTGAACGTAGTCCCATCGTAACGAAATAACGTCCTCACGTTCTGAACGATCGGATTGTCCGACAACTTTGTCCGACCGTGTGTAGGCAACAGTTTCAGACAAAATCTGTCAGACAAAATCCAACGGATTTGGTTGTCAGAATGTCCGACCGTGTGTACAAGGGCTAAGACATTTAGTAACATAATGTGGGTAAAAAAATAAATAAAAATTAAATAACCAATGTACCATCATTCTTCTGGTCAAACAGAATATTGCCATTTATTTATTATATTTCTTACATGTGATTAAATGCACTGTATCCGTGGCTCTTTATGCACTGTATCCGTGGCTCTTTTAACCAGATTTGAATATATTGTAATAATACACTTTTTTTACTTTATTTTTTTCTAAATTTGATGTTGAGCTATTTATGGCACCGTAATAATCCCCTCCTTGCTGCCTCTTTTTGTATTCATTCATTGGGATGAGGTGCCTTATTTACTAAGGACATACCAGCCACATTTTTTTTCTTTTCTTGCATAATAGTAGGTGTAACCCATGCGATTGACTGCTGTGACTTTTTGAAGCTGTGTCATCAGTAAACAGAGCTATGCGCAACAACTGGATGGCTTCTGTTTACTTCTTAATCTTCGGTTCTTTTCAAATGTTCGTTTATACACTCATTACTGTTATTCCTATTACTCAGAGAGAATATATAGATATATGTGCTGCTAGAAGGTATTTAGATGGTGTAACATTGGGAAAGCAGGCCATGAAGTGATAGGGAGGAACCAACGTGCCTGCGTGATGTATGCTTCCAGAAAACCATTTGCAGTAATGTTTTCTTTTTATCTGAAAGTGCTCTTTTCATATTCTTAACAATAAAGAGTCTGATTGTGTCATTTCTCTTCTCCAGGATTTTCCATTCTCCAGGCCATTATGGAGGCAGCCGTACAGAACAACTGGCAAGTGACAGCCCGATCGGTAGGGAATATAAAAGATGTTCAGGAATATAAACGCATCATAGAGGAAATGGACAGACGTCAGGAGAAAAGATTTGTAATAGACTGTGAAGTTGAGAGAATAAATACAATTTTGGAGCAGGTACACCTGTTTTTTTTTTTAATTTCATTATTTTATTTTTTTTCAATCATTCTGAACACAAGTATAAGAGGTACCAATGTTTACTTTTCCTATACACTTTAGATGTTGTTCACTTACAGATGTTTTTATTCTTTCTTGAAAAAAGGGAAAAAATTAAGGCACCATTAAATGATGAATGTTTCTGTGTTAAATATAAGATGGAGTTGTGGAGGTGTTTATCCCCTTCCCGCGGAGCGTATGCAGATGTGCGTACTCAGCTTCCGGGGGGTATACCGGGATGATGCCCGCACCTGCAGGCATCATCCCGGTACCGTTTTTTCCAGCGGGCGATTGGCTATCCAGCCATAACAACCGATGCGGCTAAAAGCCGCTTGGCTGTTGTGCCGGAGGAGCGGGAGGGGACGTCCCCTCCTCTCGCCGCCTCCCGCTGCTGTTACCGGTGCTCCCGCTCGATCGGGAGCACCGATTCCACATCCGCTGCCTCCGGCTGCTGGGGAGGAACCTATCCTAATAGTAAACACGAAAGCGACGTCATGACGTCACTTCCCGTTTACTTGGCTGCCAATGGCGCCGGTTTAAAAAAATATATGGTATTCAGAATCGCCGTTTTCGCCGATCTGAATACATTGAAGTGTAAAGGAGGGATGAGGGGGGTCTTTTAGACCCCCGATCCCCCCATAAAGAGTACCTGTCACCACCTATTACTGTCACAAGGGATGTTTACATTCCTTGTGACAGCAATAAAAGTGATCAATTTTATTTATTTTTTTTAAACAATTTAGTCATTTTAAAATAAATTAAATAAATTAAAAAAAAATGTAAAGCGCCCGCCGTCCCCGCGAGCTCGCAAAGCAAAGAAAACGCATATGGAAGTCGCGCCTGCATATGTAAACGGTGTTCAAATCACACATGTGAGGTATCGCCGCGATCGTCAGAGCGAGAGCAATAATTCTAGCACTAGACCTCCTCTGTAACGCTAACCTGGTAACCGTAAAAATTTTTTAAAGCGCCGCCTATTGAGATTTTTAGGTACCGTACTTTGTCATCAATCCACGAGTGCATGCAATTATAAAGTGTGACATGTTTAGTATCTATTTACTCAGCGTAACATTATCCTTCACATTATGCAAAAAAATTGGGCTAATTTTACTGTTTCGTTTTTTTTTTAATTCATGAAAGTGTCCCTTTTCCCAAAAAGTTGCGTTTAAAACACCGCTGCGCAAATACCGTGTGACATAAAATATTGCAACAATCGACGTTTTATTCTCTAGAGTCTCTGCTAAACAAATATATATAATGTTTGGGGGTTCCAAGTAACTTATGGATTTTAACTTGTAAACACCAAATGCCAAAAATAGGCTTAGTCATGAAAGGGTTATATATGGAACATTGGATCACTATATTGCGAAAATAAAGAATTAAAAAAAAAGGGGGGGGGGGGATCTGGAAGACTGAAAATATTTTTTATCCATTTTAACCAATTTATAATCCAAATTTTTGTATGATTCTTGGACTGTCATTCATTTTGCTTATTTGATAGGAAGATGTATAGGCATTCTCAGATTATAAAAACGATTACAAAAGTATTAAACTGTAACATTAGGCCTGCTTTGATTAATTTCAAGGGCATTCGAGAAAGAAGTCAGTTACGTACAACAACAAGTGCAAAAATATATTAATCTGTTTCAAACAGAAAGTCGGGGCATTGTGCCGGTCACATAAGCTAAAGTCAAATGTGAAGTATAATTCCACAAGGCAGAGTGACTGCATTCACTTGACATCAGGTCACATATAATGTCCTCGGGTCATGTAACCATGAACTGGATTTCTGTAAAACCTACTCTTTATCCTCTCTAATACCTGCTGGTTAGCAGAGAAAAATGAAACTTTGCAATTACAGAACTCACCCATAGACATTTACTTTGCAATTTTTGAATTCCAGCTGGTATTTTAAAAAGCATTAGTATAAGCACTGCACAACATTTGTAGGCTGCATTTAAATCCATAAATAAAACTCAACTGCAGTCAATAGATTTTCATTTAAACAGAAATTTACAGAAATATGTTTTTTTTCTGAAAGTGATCATTTCATAACATGTTTGATAAATTGCAAAGTATTAACCCTAATCTTAGCACATACCATTTAAAATAAAAAAATAAAAATCAGAGACCTTTTTTTAAAAAAAACATGTATGCGTTCTTAGTGCACTTTTTGCTATGTTGCTATGTTGTATGTTCATGCTGTTACTGTAGACTGATTGATTGTAAATTGATTGATTGTGATTGCCCTATCTTGATGATGACGACTCTGCGTTCTAGCTCCACATCCCCTGAGGATGCTAAATTAGATAATGTCAAGGCACCTCCACTACCACTGATAAATGCCTGAATGGATTTTGTGAGCAAAATCAAAGACCATGAACAGCTAGTCATTGGCTATAGTTTGTCATGATAATTTATAAAATGTCCAGAGCAGGGGTCTCAAACGGGTGGCCCTCCAGCTGTTGTGAAACTACAAGTTCCATCATGCCTCTGCCTGTCGGAATCATGCTTGTAACTGTCAGCCTTGCAATGCCTTATGGGACTTGTAGTTTTACAACAGCTGGAGGGCCACCAGTTTGAGACCCCTGGTCCAGAGTGTCCATACAGCAGAATACCAACTGCTACAGTCCCACACAGGAAGAAATAGTGGTCATGAGGCAACTCCACATGAACACATAAAATAGCTATATAGCTTCTCTCATGGCACATTAAAGTGGTTGTAAACCCTCACAAACCACTTTGACCTACAGGTAAGCCTAGATTAAGGCTTACCTGTAGGTCCAAGAAATATCTCCTAAACCTACACGGTTTAGGAGATATTTGCCAAAAAACAGGCACCGCTGCACTGAGCAGCTGTTAACGGCAATGTGCCGCGAGTGCTGGCTCCCGTGCGCATGTGCGGGAGTGACGTCACCGCGGCTCCGTCGAATGACAGCGCCGAAGCAGCGAGACCCACCAAGAAGATGGAGGCTCCGTACACAAGGGGACAACGGTGACATTGCTGGTTCCTGTGTCAGGTAAGTGACACATAATGGACTACTATGCGATGCACAGTAGTCCAATATGCTTTGCCTTTGCAGGGAATGAAAGAGGAAGTAAACTCATCAGGGTTCACGTCCTCTTTAAGGGAGTTGAAAAGCTAACGGAGTGAATAATATGGAAAAATACCAACCTTTACAAGTGAAAAATAAGTCACAACCATTCTTTTTATGTTTTCTTTCACTCTCAATTCAATGTTCTTGTTAAAAAGCCACCACAGGTCCAGTATCCTACTCACATGTAGTCTTCTCACTCCAAAGTAGTCCACACCAGTGGCACCCTGTCCATTAGGGGCACAGGGACATGGGTGGTTTGTTTGCCGCCCCCC
Source organism: Lithobates pipiens (assembly GCF_037356315.1). Taxonomy (NCBI): domain Eukaryota; kingdom Metazoa; phylum Chordata; class Amphibia; order Anura; family Ranidae; genus Lithobates; species Lithobates pipiens. Next base: position 9,552,628 of record NW_027507685.1, read on the forward strand.
CCCCCCCCAAAAAAAAAAGATTGCAGCACCAGCCGCCACTGGACCGCACTAATAATTCCTTTATTTTTTACAAAGCACCCCTGTTCTTATCAGGCCTTTTTGATGACTAACTTTGTTCCTCCTTTATGTCACTGAACTAAGAAACCAGTCCAGTCCAAAGGACCTAACCACTAGGTACAGAGGACTTCTACTTTGACAGAGCAAATATAAACCCAAAAATAAGAATGGAACATAGTGTAGCTTTCCAATCCCAAGTTGTGGTGGCAGTGTTGATTTTCTTTTTTCAGACTAAGAACATTTTCAGTAAGTACAGAAATTGCCTGTTTATCTCGGCAGAAATGCAGCATCCCTGTCGCGTCTTTGAACTGAAAAGACAGTAAAAAAATGATTTTGCAAACTAGTAATCGCATCATCCTCCATGCAATAGAGGTGATCAATGTCAAGCATGTTTCAAGTGCCGCCTGTGTGACAACCATAGCTCCCACCATAGAGACCATAGAGAAATACGTGTAGCCAAGAAGAACGTGTGTGAATGGAACGATTACTAGGGGAAAATAACAAGAAAAAATGTATTAAAAATGAAAACTAATGCTGCCAATGCATAATATAACTAGTAAACTACAATATATAAACTCTTTGTTTTTGTTTTTTGTTATTAGATAGGTGTTAAGAGAAATTCTCTTAGTTATGCAATGTATGTCACTAAATAAAGGAGCAAGCATAGTTGCTGCTGTTGTGACGCCTAATTTATTACTTTATTCAAATAGAAAACAAGCTAAATAAAATAAAGCAACAAAGTGAGCAAAAAGAAGGAAAATATTTTAAATGTATTTTTTAGAAGCGTAATGGTAAGGTTTCACCCACCATTCCCCAAAAAAAAGGCTTGTGCATTGTTATTATGTGCTTTAAGCTTTGTTTCCAAACACTAAATCTTTTCACAAGAGCAATTCATTCTTGATTTCAATTGACTTTGACCTCCAGGCTTTACAGCCAAGTACATGTCTCCTGTAGGGTGTCAGGGCTCATCTATATTGATAAAGATTGTGGTTTGAAGGAAAGCTTAATTATTGAATATTGTTTAGCTGGAAGAGTAAACAACTCTGATTACTTCTGTCATTAAAAAGGTTTGCATTTCTATGTACCTTTGAGCCTGGAGATTTATTCATCAGAATGATCTAAGCAATGAAAAAGGAAGTATGTTTATCTCCAAAACGCAAACAATTTTTGTGGTAGCAATATTCATTATAATGTTTACTGTATAAAATATACGTGTGGATTGGCCTTAAAGAGGAGGGCCGGTTTAAAAAAAATAAAATTAAAAGTCAGCAGCTGCAAACACTGTTGCTGCTGACTTAATAAGCAGACTCACCTGTCCAGGGAGCCCGCGATGTCGGCCGCCCGAGGCCGACCCGTCCCTCGGCTCTCGGGTCCCGGCGCCGCCATTCTATCTAAGGGAAACAGGCAGTGGAGCCTTGCGACTTCACTGCCCGTTTCCTACTGCGCATGCGCGAGTCGCGCAGCACTTTGTGAATGGGGCGCGCTGTGTTCTGGGACATACAGTTCCCAGAACACAGCGCGACCCATTACCCAGAAGACGCCGCATGGAGGAGAGAAGAAAGAAGATCTCCGCGGAGGAGGAAGAGGCAGATTAGGATGATGTGCCTAGCAACAGGCATTTCTGGTAAGTAAAAAGAAAAAAAAATTTAATTTTTTTTTAATGATTTTTTTCTCATTTTTAATCTATTTTTTTTTTCAGGGTGGCCCTCCACTTTAACATGTTAGCAGTTATGAAACAGTTTTTAAAGAACAACTGGTACAGTTGTATAATAATTTCTTGCCCCCTCTAACAGCAAGTCAGCTCCAAACTTTCTATCCTGACAGTTCAGTTTAATAAGAATAGGAACAACATCTTCAAAAATTGCTACGCCTTTAAAATGTAGTACTGTATGTATACACATGAAGTGGATTATTATTCAAGATTTATATAGCGCCAACAGTTTACGCAGTGCTTTACAATATAAAAGGGAGACAATGCAGTTCTAATACAATAAAATACAAGAGGATTTAAGAGGGCCCTGCTCAGAAGAGCTTACAATCGGATAGGGTGGGGCAGGTGGTACAAAAGGTTGGAACTGTGGGGAATGAGCTGATGGAAGTGGTAAAATATTAGCTGGAGGTGTCCTAGGCTTCCCTGAAGAAATTAGTTTTCAGGGATCACCTGAAGGTAGCAAGAGTAGGGGATAGCCGGACAGGTTGAGGTAGCGAGATCCAGAGGATGGGAGAGGATCTGGAGAAATCCTGAAGATGAGTATGGGAGGAGGAGACGAGGAAGCTTGAGAGTAGGAGGTCTTGAGAGGAGCGGAGAGGACGCTTTGGGTGATTTTTGGAGAAAATATTGGTGATGTAGCTTGGGCCACAGTTGTGAATGGCTTTGTATGTTGTGGTTAGTATTTGGAATTTAATTCGCTTGGCAATTGGGAGCCTGTGTAGGGACTGGAGGAGAGGGTTATAGACATAACTCTCAAGTTTACAGTATCTATCTATCTATCTTTCTATCTGTGTGTGTATGTATGTATATATATATATATATATATATATATATATATATATATATATATATATATATATATATATATATATATATATTGTAAGGGATCTTCCCGGGGGAGGGTGTGTTTGGACACAGTTCACAGCAGACTTGGAATTTATAAAGCAGATCTTGGCGTTTATTCGTGGTACAAACAGTCCAGCAAACAAAAGTATACAGCAACACCGTGCTTTTAAGTACAACAAAAATAAAAGACCTAGCCCGGCTGGGCGCTTACTAACAGGTTCTGCTCACCTATCTGACACTTACAAACACAGCGTCTTTCGCCTGGATATCGCAGGGTGAGTTTTAGCTCCAGCAGTGGCTGTGCTTGCAGCTTCCTTCAACACACAGATTGTTCATTCCCTGGCTGAGAAGCAATCACCTGCAGACCCTACAGAGCCTTTAGCTTCCCAGGCTAATTAGGATCCAAGCTCACCTGATCCCAAACCCAGAACTGGATCGGGGGATGTGGAATGACAGGTCCCTCTACCAAACCTACCTGCCATTCCATATAAACCCAGGCCCGGCAAAATTAAATAACAACTCAGCAGCATATCGCTGCTGAGAAACTGATCCATCCTGGATTTACCATCTCACACTGTGTAGCAACCTAGGTGAGATGTACACCCCCTCGATCACTTCTCCAGTGACATGTCTACATATCCCCCCCCTCTTTTTCAGACCGGAGGGCTGAGCCTTTTGTCCCCACAGACAACTTACCCTTGACAATGCGTCAGCATTTGCCTGTAATTTCCCTGGCCTGTGTTCCACAGTGAAATTAAAGTTTTGTAGGGAGAGAAACCATCTAGTCACTCTTGCATTTCTCTCCTTGTTTAACTTCATCCATGTTAGGGGGGCATGGTCTGTCACCAACTTGAATTTCCTGCCTAGCAAGTAATACTTTAAAGATTCTAGGGCCCACTTCACTGCCAAACATTCTCGCTCCACAATGGCATAATTTTTCTCGGCCGGGGTTAGTTTTCTACTCAAGTACGTCACCGGATGCTCCTCACCATTCACTACTTGTGAGAGTACTGCACCTAAGCCTGTGCTAGAGGCATCTGTCTGGACCAGAAATTCTCGCCTGAAATCGGGGGTGACTAACACAGGTGGTTGGCACAAGGCAGACTTAAGGCTTTGGAAAGCCTCCTCGGCCTCTGGGGTCCACGTGACCATTGCTGTCTTTCCGCCCTTTGTCAAGTCAGTTAGCGGAGCAGCAACTGAGGCAAAGTTCGGCACAAATCTACGGTAATAACCCGTAATACCCAGGAAAGCTCTAACCTGTTTCCTTGTCAGGGGTCTAGGCCAATTCTGTATTGCCTCAATTTTATTTAGCTGTGGCCTAACCAATCCTCTTCCAACAATGTAGCCCAGATATTTGGCCTCTTCTAGGGCTAGAGCACACTTCTCGGCACTTATGGTCAACCCTGCATCACTTATGGCATCCAACACGGCCTGTACCTTACAGAGGTGACTTTCCCAATCAGGGCTAAAAATGACCACATCATCGAGGTAGGCGGCTGAGTAATCACGATGTGGTCGCAGAATCAAGTCCATCAACCTCTGGAAAGTTGCAGGCGCTCCATGTAACCCGAACGGCATCACTACATACTGGAATAGCCCATCAGGGGTGGAGAAAGCAGTTTTCTCTTTAGCCTCGTCAGAAAGTGGAATCTGCCAATAGCCCTTTGTGAGATCGAGGGTGGTTATGTACCTGGCGTTACCCAACTTCTCAATCAACTCATCTACCCTGGGCATAGGATACGCATCGAACTTGGAGATCTCATTCAACTTTCTGAAATCGTTACAGAACCTCCAAGTTCCATTGGGCTTTGGGATTAGCACAATTGGGCTGGACCATTCACTCTGTGACACCTCAATTACCCCCAGAGCAAGCATACGTTTTACCTCGGCAGATACGGCTTCCCTTCGTGCCTCGGGTATCCTATAGGGCTTAAGGTTTACTCTGCTTCTAGGCTCAGTTTCAATGTGATGATGGATGAGGTGTGTACGCCCTGGGAGGTCAGAGAACTTGTTTTTGTTTTTCTGTAAAAATTCCTGAGCCTCCTGTTTCTGTGACACTGATAGAGTATCACCTACCTTGACTGGAGGGATTGGTTGTGACAAATTATTAACAGTATTTGTCGCCCCCAAGGATTCCCTGTCTTTCCAGGGCTTGATCAAGTTTATGTGATAAACTTGGAAAGGCTTCCTTCTACCTGGTTGGTGCACCTTGTAGTTCACCTCACTGATCTTTTCAACAATTTCATAAGGACCTTGCCACTTCGCCAAGAATTTACTCTCAACAGTGGGGACTAGTATAAGGACCCTATCGCCTGGGTTGAATGTCCTGATTCTTGCGGACCGGTTGTAAATTCTACTTTGGGCCTCTTGAGCTCTCTGGAGGTGTTCCCTTACCAGGGGCATTACAGTGGCTATACGGTCCTGCATTTGTGCTACATGCTCAATAACACTCTTGTATGGGGTGGACTCATTCTCCCATGTCTCTTTTGCAATGTCTAGTAGACCCCTAGGGTGATGACCATAGACCAACTCGAATGGTGAGAACCCTGTGGACGCTTGGGGCACCTCCCTAATAGCAAACATGAGGTAGGGTAATAAATGATCCCAGTCACGACCATCTTTTGCCACCACTTTCTTCAACATATGTTTCAAAGTTTTATTAAATCTCTCCACCAATCCGTCCGTCTGGGGGTGGTACACAGAGGTACGGATGTGTGAGATTTTAAATAGTCTGCATAATTCCTTCATTACTTTCGACATAAATGGCGTACCTTGGTCAGTTAGGATTTCTTTGGGGATCCCAGTCCTAGAGAACATATAAAACAACTCACGTGCAATTGTTTTAGATGCAGTGTTTCTTAAGGGTACAGCCTCAGGATAGCGGGTCGCATAATCCAGGACTACCAAAATATACTGGTGTCCTCTAGCTGACTTTACAATGGGACCCACTAAATCCATGGCAATACGCTCAAAAGGCACCTCTATAATAGGGAGCGAAACCAAAGGACTGCGAAAATGTGACACTGGGGCACTAACCTGACATGTGGGGCACGACTCACAGTATTTTTTAATGTCATCATATATGGCCGGCCAAAAAAACCTCTGGAGAACCCTCTCTCGCGTTTTGTCAGTCCCCAAGTGTCCCCCAAGAACATGGTTATGTGCCATGTCAAGCACCTGACGCCGGTACGGCTTAGGTACCAGAAGCTGTTCCACAATCTCATCTTTAACCTTATTGACTCTATAGAAAAGATCATTAGTCACCGAAAAATGTGGAAATCTTTTTTCAGCATCTGGTTCCTGAGGTACCCCGTTCATAACAGCAACCTGCTCTCTCGCATTTTTGAGAGTGGGGTCCTGTAATTGTGCAGTCCCAAAATTATCGCTAGACACCTCTAAGTCTAGTATATTTTGCTCAGTGGGAGGAGCCTCCTCCTCCCCAGCCAGGACCTGTAAAGGAAAACAGTCATTTTCATCCTGCATACTTTTATCATTCACAGTGGACCAGGCAACCCCCTTAGAGGTATCCTCACTCCTTTTGGGGATTTTTCTTTTTTCCCAGAGAGCCCAGAATAATGGAAAATCGCGCCCCAATATTACATTATACATGAGGTTTTTAACCACACCCACTTCATATTGTACGGTGCCTTGTTCAGTCCCGACTTTAGCCAGCACTATAGGGTACATTTTTGTATCACCATGTATACACACAACACTCATATGCTTTTTAGACTCTAAGTCCCCAGTCACCAGGCTAGCATGCACCAAGGTTACAAGGCTTCCTGAGTCCATTAACGCTTTAACAGGAAAGTCATTGATTGTAATATCGCAGATTTGCGGTTCAGTCTCTAGTCCAGGAACTGCAGCACAAGATGGTTCCGCAAATAGCGACTGACGCCGGCTAGCGTCACATTCCATGGGTTCAGAGGTAAGAGGGCAATGGGCCGACACGTGTCCCGCCTCATGGCATCTCCAACACTGGATAGGGCCTGGTCTCTTTGGCAAGGAGTCCTTTTCAGAGCCCCTTAGCCACCCGGGACCATCACCAGTCTTTTGTCCCTGAGACATCACTTGAGCCCTTTTCCCCCCATCAGCACCCCTCCACACTCCCCCAATAGATGGAAGTCTCTTACCAGCTGACGGCACAGATCTGGCGCTCCGGGGAGGTGAAGATGCTGCAGGAACATCACGGAGGTAGTCCTCAGTCGCCTGGAACCTCTCCACAAGGTTGACAAGTTCGTTTGCATTCTTAGGATCACCTTGTCCCACCCAGCGTTGCAAGTCAGTAGGAAGGGCTCGGAGGTAGCGATCCATCACGACCTTCTCTAGGATTTGTGCAGGAGTAGAAGTGTCTGGCTCCAACCACTTTCTTGCCAAATGGATTAGGTCATACATCTGGGACCTCGCTGATTTGTCCAGACTGTAGCTCCAGTTGCGTACCCTCCGGGCACGGACTGCAGTAGTAACTCCTAGTCGGGCAAGCATCTCCTCTTTTAGCCGAGTATAGTCCTTAACCTCTTGCTCACTGAGGTCATAGTAGGCCTTTTGAGGTTCACCTGTTAAATAGGGCGCAATTACCTCTGCCCACTCAGCGGCTGGTAACTTCTCTCGCTCAGCCACGCGCTCAAATACTGTTAGATAGGCCTCAACATCGTCCTCAGCAGTCATCTTTTGCAGCGCTTTCTGCACAGTCCTTCTCCCAGAAAAAATCTCTGGAGCGGCTCCCATCACCACAGGCGCCTCTCGATTTGCTATCAGGTGCTCAATAAGTTGTTGTTGTGCAGCCATGGACTGTTCATGTCGTCTATTGGCCTCTATCTGAGCCTGCTGTTGTGCAGCGATCATCTGCTGTTGTTCAGCCATGGACTGTTCATGTCGTCTATTGGCCTCTGTTTGAGCCTGCTGTTGTTGCAAACTCACTTGCATAAACTGCTTCAGCATCTCCTCCATGTTGCTGGACTGTTTTTGGAGTGTAGTTGCAGCTTTCACCCAAGACATAAGCAGCTGTAGCCAAGTCTGTCCACACCGTTGCCCCTAGCAACCGACTTTGCCCGCATTCGAACACCAATTGTAAGGGATCTTCCCGGGGGAGGGTGTGTTTGGACACAGTTCACAGCAGACTTGGAATTTATAAAGCAGATCTTGGCGTTTATTCGTGGTACAAACAGTCCAGCAAACAAAAGTATACAGCAACACCGTGCTTTTAAGTACAACAAAAATAAAAGACCTAGCCCGGCTGGGCGCTTACTAACAGGTTCTGCTCACCTATCTGACACTTACAAACACAGCGTCTTTCGCCTGGATATCGCAGGGTGAGTTTTAGCTCCAGCAGTGGCTGTGCTTGCAGCTTCCTTCAACACACAGATTGTTCATTCCCTGGCTGAGAAGCAATCACCTGCAGACCCTACAGAGCCTTTAGCTTCCCAGGCTAATTAGGATCCAAGCTCACCTGATCCCAAACCCAGAACTGGATCGGGGGATGTGGAATGACAGGTCCCTCTACCAAACCTACCTGCCATTCCATATAAACCCAGGCCCGGCAAAATTAAATAACAACTCAGCAGCATATCGCTGCTGAGAAACTGATCCATCCTGGATTTACCATCTCACACTGTGTAGCAACCTAGGTGAGATGTACACCCCCTCGATCACTTCTCCAGTGACATGTCTACAATATATATATATATATATATATTGAAAAAGTATTTATACCCTTAAAATTTTACACATTTTGTCATATTACAACCAAAAACGTAAATGTATTTTATTGGAACTTTATGTGATAGACCAACACAAAGTGGCACATAATTGTGAAGTGGAAGGAAAATGATAAATGGTTTTACAAATTTCTTACAAATAAATATGTGAAAAGTATGGCGTGCATTTGTATTCAGCCTCCCTGAGTCAATACTTTGTAGAACCACCTTTCACTGCAATTACAGCTTCAAGTATTTTTGGGGATGTCTCTACCAGCTTTGCACATCTAGAGAGTGACACTTTGCCCATTCTTCTTTGCAAAATAGCTCAAGCTCTGTCAGATTGTGTGAAGAGAAATTTTCAAGTCTTGCCACAGATTCCCAATTGGATTTAGGTCTGGACTTTGACTGGGCCATAGTCAACAGATGAATATGCTTTGATCTAAACCATTCCATTGTGGGGGGGTGTGGCTAAGAGGTCACTTCTCCCACAGCTCCTGTCCTCGATCCATTACTGATCCTCCCCCAGCCCACATACGGTTGCTAGACTTGGTCAGTCAGCTAGCTGCCGCACCTGTGCTCGCTGTGGAACCACCACCAGCCCTCTGCATTAGAGGGATGACCCGCAAAGGATAGAACAAGGCGACGGGCTCGGAGCTCCAAGATGATGCCGCCACGGCACCACTGCGGGGAACACCATGTGGCCCAGACAAGCTGAAGGAAATGGGCCTGAAAGCAGGGTAAGGAACACAACCAGGGTAAGGAGCAACCTTGTGACATGCTGTACTATGCCCAGAAAATGTATTGTGTATTTGGCACTGGGGGTGGAGCATATTATCATCAAGAGCCGGGGGAACAAGGGCAGGCTGACATCTTGCTAGATGATCATGAAGCAGTGTGCGGACCTACAGTCACCTGAAGAGGAGGGAGAAAATTAAGAGCAACCCACTCTGACATCCTCAGGGCAGTAAATAATTGCATTGTATCTGTGAACACACTTAAAGACCAATTTGGAGGCTTGAAGGAGGAAAGTATCATTACTGTATCAAGATCTGCAGGAAATTCAGGAGAGAACTACAGCAGTAGAGAATCTGGTTAGTGATATTGAAAATCTGACCCCCACCCAGCCCATGACACACAGTCACACACACATAATAGGGAAAAAGATATGGAGAATCGTCTTCGTATAAATAATGTTTGGATAGTAGGTCTTCCGGAGCGTGCTGAGGGAAGAGATCCCACAATTTTTGTGGCAAACAGGCTCTCCTGTTCGGTAAAGATGCATTCTCCCTTTTCTTTACGTTGGAAAGGATGCACCAGGTTCCAGCTTGCACCCAGTTTAATGGCATGAGAGTGTCATTTTACCCAAATTTTTGGGATGTGCAGAAAAGCAGAGCCAAATTTGCTGATGTTAAAAGGCTAATGTCTTTGCATCAGCCAAGAAGGTCTCGGCCTGCCTTGAAGAAAATGAAGAGGCTGAAGATGAAGGCTATTGATCTTTCCATTCTATGTTTCTTGTGTGGTAATCAGTTATGACTCACTTCAATGTATTTTTATTGCTGTTCTCTGGCTGGGGGATATGATATTGAAGATCAAGATGTGAGCTACACTGTGCAAATTTTTTGCTGGAATATTGCAAGAAGCTTGTTTCCTTATGTCTGGATGCTAGTCTGCCTGGGCTGCCCAGTTGGCAGGCACTACAGCGACTGGTTCTTTTATTCTTTGTATGGTTTTTGTTGGAAACTTTTGCTTACACTGTTATAAAGCCAGAGTCCCCCATTGTTCTATTATGTCACCTTGCATTGCTGTTCTTCTCCTGCATTTGCAGTTGAATTTTCATGCCAACCGGAGTCAAATTGCCAAGAACCTTTATTGCTGTGCCAATATACTAGGGGTGGCGATTGGTATCCCCTGGGCGGTCTACATACCACTGGATTGCATCCACACCTGTCCCCCTGTCTGTTACAGAACTACAACCCTCTATGTCACAATTTCCGGTAGTGTCTTGGAACGTTATGGGCCTTCATTCTCCCCTCAAACGCACCATGATCTTCCAGTGTCTCAACAAGCTTAACCCAGCCATCCTCTGTTTCCAAGAAACCCACCTAACTGCAGATACAGTGGGATGTCTGCGATACTCCTGGGTGGGTTGGGCCTGTCATTCAATGCACACCTCCTTTTCCCAGGAAGTAAGTGTGTAAGTCCTGTTACTTATACTGGGGGATTTAAATTGTTCCTTTAACCCTGCTCTGGACAGGCACCCGGGTCCTAAAACCTCTGCCCCTTTAAAGGGTACACCCCTGGCAAGTTTGATACATGAGGTGGGCTCGGTGGATGTCTGGCGACTGCACAACCTGCTAGTCAAACAATTTTCGTGTTCTAAATCCTATGGCTCTTTGTCCAGGATCAATCTTGGGGTGGGCAATTTGTGCATGCTTCCATTCATCTCGGATGCGGGTTACAGACATATCTGACCATTCTCTTATGGTGGGGAGACTTATCGAGTCTCCACCTACTACATTACCTAAAGCCCTGTGGAAATTGAATGCATTCTGGTTGAAGCTCTTTCGCACTAATTTGGTGACTTTTGAAGGCAATTGCCTCCACTAGATTTTAATTAGGGTATCAGAGTAAAGGAGGCTGAATCCAAATGCAAGTCATACTCTTCACATATTTATTTGTAAAAAATCTTGAAAACCATTTATCATTTTCCTTCCAATTCAGAATTATGTGCCACTTTGAGTTGGTCTATCACATAAAATCCCAATAAAATACATTTACGTTTTTGGTTGTAACATGACAAAATGTGGAAAATTTCAAGGGTATGAATACTTTATTTTTTGCACTATAAACAAAAAAAGAGCAACAACAACTTGGCTATAATAAACATCCCCCAAAAATATTTAAAAAAAACAAGTTCCTTCCTCAATTTAGACGATTTTTGTAAAAAAAATCACAATAAGCGTATATTGATTGGTTTCCACAAAAGTTATAGCGTCTACAAAATAGAGGATAGATTTATGGCATTTTTATTATTATTGGACACTTTTGACACCATTTTGAGACCAGTGACATTTATACAACGATCAGTGATATAAAAATGCACTGATTACTGTGTAAATGACACTGGCAGGGAAGGGGTTAAACACTAATGGGCGATCAAGGGGTTAACTGTGTTCTAACTGGAGGGGGGATGGGCTCACTAGAACATGACAGAGATCACTGCTCCTGATCACTGGGAGCAGTAGATCCCTGTCATGTTGCTAGGCAGAACAGAGAAATACCCTGTTTACATAGACATCTCCCCGTTCTGCCTCTCCTTGTCACAATCACGACCCACCAGTGGACATCGAGACCGCGGGACCCGTGGGCACTCTCTCATGCAGCAGGCGCGTGCCCACTAGTCCAAAATTTAAAGGAGACATACAGGTACGCCCAATTGCCATTGTCAGCTTGCCATTGTGCCGACGTACATCGTCATGTGCTGGTCAGCAAGCGGTTAAAGTATTACCTTAACATGAGTTTTGTTAATTGGTTCTTCAAATACACTCCAGGTACCTGCCATAAATAACTAAATGTGTGTTCCTATGAGCTTCTTGTAATCCCCTGAAAAACAGACTGGGAGAGGAAAGGCCATCATTAGGGGATAGTCAGACTTTTCTGCAGTTCACCGTTTCTTTGTTTAAAAGTGAAAGTCAAGATGATAGGAAAACAGTGATGACTGAGTGTTCTGCTGCTCCTACATTAGAATAAGGTTTCCGGTTTGTGGTAAATGCTTGAGGTTCAAAGTGTTCACAAATGACAAACTTTTATCTAAAAACTTTGAAGGTGCATCACCAGAAAAAAGGGACAATTGATAATGCAATGTTTTTTCCCTAACTGGGTCACAAGAGCCATTCGTTTAAAGGCATGGATAACTCAGGCCCTCACCATACTGTCATTGCATGCTGTTGTTGGGGAGACGTGACTATTCTGTATTGAGGAAATACTGTGCTGTACTGTGTTTTTGAAATTTGGCACTTGTACACTATATGCCCCCCATGGCAGAGCTTATTTTCCAATGCCTTTTGTTCGTCAGTAGCTTGCTACCTTCATTTTCCAGGCAGCAGACCAATTGAGACTCCCTAACTAAGCTGTGCTGTTTACCTGCAGTAAAGAAAAGGCAGGTCAGTAACAGCTATGTTGCCAAACTATAGAGTGTTTTTTTTAAAGAATTGCAAATATTTGGGCAGATAAAATAGTTACAACACACTTTGACCTACAGGTAAGCCTAGATTAAGGCTTACCTGTAGGTCCAAGAAATATCTCCTAAACCTACACGGTTTAGGAGATATTTGCCGAAAGACAGGCACCGCTGTCTACGGCGCATGCGCCGTAGACAGCGGCGCGCAGGCGCACTAAGCGCCGCACCGTCAACGGCGAATATGCCGCGCGTGGCGGCTCCCGTGCGCATACGCGGGAGTGACGTCATCACGGCTTGCCGAATGACAGCGGCGGAGCAGCGAGACCCACCGAGAAGATGGATGCGCCGGACTACAGGGGACATCGGTGACATCGCTGGCTCCTGTGTCAGGTAAGTGACACATAATGGACTACTGTGCAATGCATAGTAGTCCATTATGCTTTACCTTTGCAGGGAATGAAAGAGGAAGTAAACTGATCAGGGTTTACTTCTTCTTTAACAAATATCTGTTTTTCAACTGAGTGTGTAGCTGCTTGCCTGGGGATCAGCATCATTTCTGGTCTATTCTGCAGCCTTGATCAAAAATGACCATTAAGTGAACTATTACCGTTTTTGCAATATGCATTTTCTGAGTAAATGCTAGTTTATTATTACTTCCTTGCAGACCTAGATATGCCACATTAAGTCAAAGGCTATTTCTTCAGTTCAGTTATGCAGCAATTTCAAATAAAATAAAATTACTTTCTTGACCTTGCATCCCATATTCTGGAAAGTGTTTCTTGTGCCTATTATGCTTGAAGTGAAATACACTTGTATATTATGTTTTGTGCTCATCGCTTATTACTTATAGTACCAATTTGTCTGTGCAACTTTGGCTTCTGCCAGGGCTTGTAGAATATCTAAATTTTTAGTGATGCTGTAGCTGAACATGACACTTATTGTACAAAAACTGTTCTACTACCGTAGTAGAATTATGTACAATAATTCATAGCAATCCGCCAAAGTTGTGCTTTCAGCTGTGAAGTCTAGCCATATTAAAAATAAACCATAAATGGATCCACAGCTGTGGGTTACTATACAATATATACAGAACTAGATTTTTGGAAAAGCCCTGGTGTTGTGCTATTTTAATAAAAATGTGTAACCAGAAAGATCTGTGGTCATGGTTGTGGATTTAAAGCAGTAGTACACTTGAATTAAAATAAAAAAAGTTTCCCCTGCAAGGCAATGTTATAATGTGCTAGTATACATCGCATACTAGCACATTATGTGAAACTTTCCTTAAAATGAAGCCCTCCAGAGACACTCTGTCACCGCTGACAGTTTTTCCATCTTCACCCGGTCTCCGTTCCTATGCATGGCCGAGCGGTGATGATGTCACTGCTACGCACACACTCAGGAGTCACTGTTTATGACACAGGGCTTTGAAGTAATGGCACAAGCATGCTCTTCTTTCAGATATGCATGGGCATAGCCCATAGCCAAGTCTGCATCATTGTTCTTTGTAGTATGTTGTTATTAGAACAGTTTGGTTAAAAAGTATTCTTTTTATAATCTATTGACTGCCAACATATTTTAGGGCATTTTACAAACAGAACAGAACCATTCACAGCAGTAGTTGTAGTAATTTAGACAGGTATACATACTCACTGGAGTGGTAGTATACCCCAGATGATGTCCATGAGGATGAAACGCGTCGGGAGGACTCCACTACTGCCTATTTTATATTGTTAAGCGCTTCGGTAACTGCATAAATGTAAGTCTGTTACTTTTTTAAATAAATACCATTGTAAACGGAATTACGCTATATGGCCCCATCCTTTCGTCCTATATGCATTTCGGTTGATGTTGGACGTTTCTGTTAATTGGAGAAAATCTGTTCATATCCATACGTTGGGGGAAGGCATCTTCTACATTGAATTCGATAATCCTAGGACCTGGGAAGTCCAGTCTCCATAACCATTATATTGAGCCTTAGAATAAATTTTCGTTTGGGTCAACACCATTTGGTAAGCTTACATCTAATAAGGTGGTGGTATCGTCACACGGGTGGCTGCACGGTTGAGCTATATAATCGGCCGGTTCATCTGATATCCAATCTTACATTTGGGACTTCACTTTTATAAAGGACTTTCTATTTTTTTTACATAATTTTCTTTGTGTTATTTATGTTATACACAAGGTTTATTTATTCATTGATGTATGTACAATAATGTGCACAAGCATGTATTGATTGTTGGAGATGTAAATTTCTTTATTGTTTAGACCAACAATAGCCATGTGATTTTTCACGTATGGGCAAAATTATTGCACAGATTTAATGCACTATTATTTCTTTTTTTTAGCGCTACATTTTACATACTGTTTATACTATTTGAGCTAAAATATCAATGTTAGTGTGTTAGCTGCTATATTTGGATAGCGCAGTGTCACTTTTGAGTTTTAGTTTTATACATACTCACTGGGGTAATCTTTGGGTAAGAGCCACTTAACTTACCATGTTTTTGGGAGTTGAGAGGTAACCAACACAGACATTAGGACAGCAAATACATTTGTATGTTGATGATGTCCATAGTGGGGATCTTTCATTATGGCTCCGTTCACACCTATGCGTTTTTTGGTGCTTTTTTGCAGAAACGCACTACAATCCAGTTAACTAGTCAGGGACTTTTATATATGTTTTTTGCTTTTTTGGTTCCATAGACTTCAATAGAGAAGCTGCAGAAAAGAATGTAGTGCGTTTTTGCCGCAATTTTAACGTGACTTTGGCTAAAAACAAAAAAAAAAACATGCAAAACTCAAATTATGGCAAAATTGCGGTATAAACGCAAAACACACAGCAAATTGCACTGTAGAACGCACCAAGCACAGACTGCATAGATGTGAATCGAGACTCAAATACACTCAGGAGATGAAATATTCTTGGCTTTTATTTTATGTTGACATTCATCTGTTCTTCTCTGGCCTGTTCATATATTTCTATTTATAAGCAGATAAGGGAATAATTAAAAATTTGCTCGACAAATTATTCTCCCAAGGATAACATTGCAACTAAAGTTACTAATTCTCTCGAGGATAGCATTGCAACTAAACAAAGCAAAACAAAACATTGATTTTCTACTGAAATTGTTCCAGAGCAAGAAGTTCTGCTGTAAAGATCGATGAAAGTTTTGTTTCCGGAATTTAGTCCTAGGGGCTTTTGTTTCTTCTTGCATGATTTTCAAAAATATGTTACATTCATTGAGAGAAAAATGACGGTCATTTGTGTGCCTAAAGGTTCTTTCTTTTCAGAAAGGGCAATCGGATATTTAAGCTGTCTTTTTGCCACATACTGTAAATTAGGAGGGAAGGAAAAGATGACATCATGGTGCAATGCATACTTTGACTTAAATTTGTTTTATCAATTCATCCAAACAACAGAAATAAATGAGCATTAGTGATTTTACCCAGGAGATATGATAGTTTAGCACAGTGGTCATCAACCCTGTCCTCAGGGCCCACAGGCCAGGTTTGCAAAACAACTAAAATACATCACAGGTGATATAATTTGCTGCTCAGTGATTGCAGTATTCTAGTCTGCATCTCCCCAAGGTAATGCATAAAACCTGGCCTGTTAGTGGCCCTGAGGACAGGGTTGATGACCACTGGTTTAGCATGTAGCCAGTACTATGGCAATGTCTCTGCTAAAGGAGCTGGGAATAACTTATCTAGCTCATCTTCCAGGTTTACACTTAGGCTCGGTTCACACTGCCACGACCTGAAAGTCACAGGGCTTACAGTAAGATTTTGCAAGGCCAACTTTGACGTGGCTTTGAAGCAAGTTTAGGGAATGACTGTGTAATCTTCCTGAAATGTCGGATCCAAATCACATAAATTAAGATGAGGATCCGACTTGGAGGCAACTTCCATTAAAGTCTATGGGCACAAGTTGGATATAAGTCATCTTGATGTAGTACAGGAACCTTTTCTAAAGTTGGAGAGGCTTCAATAGTGCTAATTAAGACAGTTTTCATTGGGATTTCACATGTCACACGACTTAGGGTCTCACTTGCCGGATCCCAAGTCAGAACAGAACCTAAATGGTCAGGTCACATTCATGCATTTACTGTAGAGTTAGCTGAATTCGCAAGAACAACCACCCGAGGTCTATCTACAAACTGCTACCCTGGGGCCCCATCATGCTAATTAGGGCCAGAAATAAATTTTCATGCAGAGTAGACCCTCCGAACACCCCCACCCCTCCCTAACATGGTTGTAATCCAGTAACCTTTATCTACACTGGGTGCTCACTGCATGTTCAGATTATCCATTACAACTAGTAAAATATATAAAAAGGTGGATGGCAGGTTGTCCACAAGGGCACAATAAAGTCAAGAATTAGGGAAGCTGGGAAAGAAAGGTTTTGAAGCATTACCGAGAAAGTGAAAAATGTACAACAATAGTCTTGGGTAGTAAATGTTAGAAATGTGAGCATGTCATATTACCTTTTTCTACAGTTGATGTATGATTAGGTAATTTTTTTTTGTCTTCAGTATATCTATTCAGTTTGGTTGTAAACCTGTTCTTCCATTCTAAGAACAGGAAAATGAGCTTCCTAAGAAGATACATTGAACTGAATTTCAACTAAATCTTGCCCAAGTAATCCCTCTGTGCAATTCAATGTCACTACTCAATCTCTTTCCTACTCTATAAGCTTCCAGTGTGTGAGTATTTGATAGATTTACTCGCTTTACTCATCCTTCCTTTCTTCAAGCACAGCAAAACCACTTTTTCACCCTACTCGGGTGTGAGCATTCATGTGGCTGATTGGTATTCTATTGTATTTGGTTAGTAGCGCCAGTCATACAGTATATTGAAACAGACTAAGATGTGCATACAAGCCCTATATTCAAATTCCCCCCAAAAATATGGTTATTACTGTACTTCCTTCTTGGTACCTAATGTGTGTAACACTACATCCTACAATTGCATTAGTAAAAGCAAAGACAAAGGTCCCTTGCATATCTCTTTGCCTAAGATCTTTTAAATATGTTTGCAAGGGAAAAACAAATTAAATAGATTTGGTAAGCTCCTCGTTTTATCTATTTTATCTATGCTCTATTAACACAAGGTCTCCAGGCTAAATAAAAATAACAGTCATAGAAATGCAATTACCTGTGTCTGCTTCTTTGGATGCACTGTTTGCCATGAAAAAAAAAATATGTTTGAGATGTTGGGCCTTGGAAGGATATAAAACCTCAACCAATTTGAAAATATATATATATATATATATAACCTCAATATAATATAAAACCTATATAAATATAAAACCTCAACCAATTTCAACCAACAGAGTTTTGCTTTTGTTGGTTGCCAATAAATAAATAGTTATTATATCCAATGTAGTTCCATCAAGTCCTCCCTTCAACAATTAGAGCCTTTTACCCATCTGTCAACAGTCAAGTGTGACCTGTCAAAGGGTTAGTTTGTAAACTGGTTGGTATTCAACACTTTAAAGAACTAGTTCACCTTTACCAACAAAAAGTGCAGGAAGGGGGCATCTTAAAAAAAAGTTGGATAGTGCCTTATTCTAGGTGTTGGCCATTTACACACACTACCTCCCGAAGCCTAGCTGTAAAAACTCCCAGCATCATCCCAACCTTCCTTGTTGCTAGGATGTTGCCAAGACATTCTCAGCCATTAATACTCATCTCCACCACAACAGAAGGGAGGTCTCAAACCACCATACATGTGTGGCTACTATATCTTTCATCACACTGTCTCACTGAGTTTAGAGCTACTGCCAAAGGGGGAGTGTGTGCATGCAAGGGTGTTTGAATCAGCCGGTGGTGTCTTAGCAACGTCCTAACAAAAAGGCAGGAAGGGATGGTGCCATCCCTGGGAGGTTTTTAGTCAGTCTTCTAAAGGTATCTAAATAGCCTACACCTATAGCAAGGGCATTATTTAACTTTAGTCAAAGCTGTACCATTTGTTTTCATCTAGAAGTGCCCGTTATCCACATAGGAAGTTTTTTGGCAAAGGTGAACTAACCCTTTAAGCACAATTTCAGGAATATACTCTATATATTTTTTGTTTGTTTGTATAAAATAATTACCTCTCCTAAGGTATATCCTATGATGGGATTGCCACTCTGTCTTTTGATATTTTTTATTTTATTTACACCAAATAGTTCAGCTGTACTCCTAGCCATACGTATGAGAGCTACTGTTTACATACACAGAAGGAATAGTACAATTTGTATCAGTGGCGGCCAATGGTAATTTTCTTTGGGGGGGTGGCAAACAGTACCACCCATACCACACAAACACCCCCCCTGTCTTTCGGCCCATCGGTTGGTCCGTCAGCGGGCAGGGCTGGTGCACTTACCCCATCTATGCGGCGCTTCTGCCGTGCTCTCGATGGCGGCGGCACTACGTTCTCCTGCTCTCCATGGGCGACGGCTCTGGCTTCCATTTCCTCCTTCTCTGTGGCCAATCGGGAGTCTTCTCTTTTCCTCTTTTTGGCCAATCAGAAAACTGGTCTCACACCCGCTTCTGATTGGCCGGGTTGAGGGTCAGTGTTATAACAGTGAATATTTATTAGCTGTTTCGCTGGTGTAACACCTTGAGGGGCTCATGGCGCAATGCTCTGCGCCACAAGCCCACATATTTTGGAGCCTATTAGAGTTTAAAAAAAAAACACCCCCACCACTGTAATTCAGGCACCTGGCATCCTGAAAGGGGCCAGACGCCTGAATAGGGGGTGTCAGCGGTGGCCATAGATAGATTCATGCTATGCATGCATCTATTCATTAGTCATATAGGGGGTGGTGTGGAGAGAAGGGGGCGGAGCCTGGGTGCCCCTAATTGATGGGCTGCCACTGCTTTGCAATGTCAGAGGGGGCGGGAGGCCCCGCCCTCAGCTATATAACAGCTGTCATCGCAAAGAGGCTTCAGTCAGCGTGAGCCCCCCATGGAGGCAGAGTTTTTTCCATTTTTTTATTATTGGGTTGTTGGACGCTGTGATCGAAGATGAATGGACATTGCAGGACAGTTGTTTTTTTTTTTAAGTAAAGGACTTGTCCCAAATTGTCTACTGTCATTTTTAACATTTTGACACTTTTTTTGGTGAATGGGTAGGGGTACAATGTACCTGATACCCATTCACATGGGGGGGCAGGATCTGGGGTCCCCTTGTTAAAGGGGGCTTCCAGATTCTGAAAAGCCCCCTGCCCGCAGACCCGCACAACCACCAGGCAAGGGTTGTGGGTATGAGGCCTTTGTGTTTGGGGACCACAAAGCATCCTCCCCACATTGAGGGCATGTGGCCTGGTACGGTTCAGGAGGGAGGGTGCTCTCTCATTCCCCTCCCCTTTTCTCGCTGCCTGACAGGTTGCATGCTCAGATAAGGGTCCGGTATTGATTTTGGGGGTACCTCTATGCCACTTTTTTTTTATGTAGGTACGGATGCAATTTTTTTCAATGATTTTCATCTATATGACCGCTCAATTGCAGTTAAAGTAACACAGTGCCAAATAAAAAATAGAAAAACGTGGTCATGAAGGGGGTAAAACCTTCTGGAGCTTAAGTGGTTAAAGCATCACTAAAATTACAACATTTTTTTTTTTTAGTTTTGGATAGACGGCAAGGAACCAGAACTCTTGCCAGGTTTTTATTGCTATCTGTGTCCCTGATGGTGAGATTCACCCTCTCTATTTGTCCTGGTTACTGTTATCATTGAAACTGAAAGTAAAATAATTTTGGGTTGACATTAGAACAGGAATAGAGGTGAAATCTTCCGAGTACATTAGTTCTTGTGACCCTGGTGACATCCCGGGATTCCCTCGCTTTGGAGAAAATTTCTTCTCACTTTGTGTTTTGACTATAAGATAGAAAGTGAAGGGAAAT
Organism: Lithobates pipiens; assembly: GCF_037356315.1. Lineage (NCBI taxonomy): Eukaryota > Metazoa > Chordata > Amphibia > Anura > Ranidae > Lithobates > Lithobates pipiens. The sequence continues at coordinate 9,573,007 of NW_027507685.1, forward strand.
CTTCTCAATGAGACAAGATTTGCAAAAAATAACGGATAGACACATGATCAGATTTTCAGACGACCGTTCATCCATTTTTTTTTGTTGCATGCTAGTCTCATGTCGAAAGTGAACAGGTTACTCACCATACGAAAATTCTTGTAAAACAGAATACGACTTCAGAAGTGATGAATGTGTTGAATAGTTTTGTATGTTTTCTTTAATTTCTGAGCATGCATAGTCTTGTTTCGAATGAAAACCGCACTACTTAAATGAAAATCAGACGAGTTCATGTATGACAAAAATTTTATAGTCTGCACATCTAGCTTTTGTCGGATGAAAAATTGGAATTGGCTGTCGAAAGCACCATACTAACTGTCTGAAAATCGGTAGATGGTCCATCGGATGACATTTTACTTCCGATTTTCATATCATGTGTACGGGCCTTTACTCTATCCAAAATGGGGAACAGTTTTACTCTTCAGTGGCTCTTTAAAGAGAAAGTAAACTCTCCCACTCTGATGCTTCATTTCATTTAGTCCATTGTAATAAGTAATTATCAGACTATAGCCACTGTAATCCAGCCCAAATCGCATATTACTGTTTAAAGAAACTTTAAAAAACTTGTTTCCAGGGGTTAGGCAGCACCATCTTAAGTATTGTTTTCTGAGTCCACAGTGGAGTGTATTTCCGCCCTTACATTGAGCACTTCCTGTACTGTTAACCAAGCCTCCTTCTCAATCCAACGTTTCTATGGCAACCCTGCTTCCCTGTTCATAGCTGACTTGTTTTATTTCATAGTATTTACTTGTGCCAATGTCTAATGTTTCCCTTTGTCAGTCTTATCAGCTTCAGCTGATAAGACTGCAGTAATGGCCAAGTTTACACTGCATGTCATGTCACATGGTCACATGGTGTGTAAGGGGAAGCTCTGAATGATTCTGAAGTCTCCTGGGAGTTCAGTGTTGTGTGCCATAGGATGTCCTGATAACAGATAGATAAGACATAGAGAGTGTGCCGTAAATCAGGGGAGATCTGGGCATGCTCAGTGACTTCATTCTAAAGAACAAACAGGATTACAACAATACTAAGCAAGTAAGAAGAGATCTACAAGCAGTGTTCATTAGGGTTTTTTATGCTGATGTACATGGGACAAAGTTGTGGGGGAGGGTTTACAACCACTTTAATAGAATGTCATATTAACAAAATCTGTAAACATGCAGTCAGCTGAGCATAGTTATAAAGAAATGTGTAGATGCAAATGAGCAAGTGCTCAAAACTGGGCACATTAGGCTAAAAAAAGACCAAACCACCTTGGCTTCAAAGGACATCTGTATAAAATCTGAGTTGCAAAGTGATAAGCATGGCAAAAACTATTTATAGTAATGACCATATGGACTGAATTATAACATGTAGAAGCCTAATAATGAATTTTTAACCCTGAGTAAAGGGAATATAATAGTATATCAATTATAACACAATCTTAGGGCACGCCAGACTTTTTTTTACCAAATATAGTTATTTTCATTATGCATTGTAACTTTTGTGTATATTTTTCACTCTAAATAGTGTCAAATGTAGTAACAAGATCATAAAAAGATGAGATTCAGTTACTAGTCAGATAAACTGGCTTCAGAGACATTTTTTTCCTATTTGATTTTGCACTCTCTAGGAAGCTGTTCCTGTTATCCTCCCTTAGTTATACTCCCGATGACTGTCCATTTTGATCATGTTGGGTTTGTCAAAAAAAAATGTATTTTAGAACATTTTAATTGGCATTCATTCTGGGATCCAGATGCTCTGAGAATCTGTCCACGCTATTAGAGATAGATAAAAAGAGGATGTTTTCTCCTCATAACACCTACTTATGACACCTTCACAAATGTTATCATGTTTGACTTAACTAGACTCATTAAAAGTGAATTTTATTCATTTCATTTTTTATCATATACTGCTTTACAGTATATATTGGAAATTATGATTCTATGCAGTGCTTTAAATAGAAAAAAATACGTACTTTTTTCCAAGGGTCCTCTGGCTGGTCAAATGACATGACAGGTCCTTACTCTTCTCTTCAAATGGCGGAATATGTCATGATGTATGATTGCAGCTCAGTTCAACAATACTATGAGCTGAGGTTGCATGATAACGTTCAAAGAAAGGGGGCCGAATGACCCTGAGTGTGTATTCAATCTAGGAGACTGAGGGCACCTAGTGGCCTAAAAGAAGAACTGTGGGGTACAATTCCATATTTAAAGCGGTTGCATGCCTGACAAAAAATAAACCTGTAAAGGCAAAGGGATAATGAGCTAGTATGCAGTGCACTGCGCCCGCACCGCCTCCTGGTGACTGCTGAGGGAGCTGCTGTGTTCCCTCGGTTTCTTCCGGGTTCATAACTCCGGTGCTGTGAGTGGCAGGGGCCCACAATGACATTTCCCCCACTCATGCACAGGAGTCCTCCATTCTAGCTAAGAGCTCTGAATTTCCTCCACGGTCCGCCGGACCTTAAGAGCGCATGTGCCGCTGACGTCAGTGGCTGCATGCAGGGCAAATATCTCCTAAACCATGCATGTTTATGAGATATTAATTTTACCTACAGGTATGCCTTATTATAAGCTTACCTGTAGGTGAACACCAAGAGGAGAAAGGTGATTCTAGCAGCAATAGTTGTTTTTTTTTTGGGTTTATTTATTTTGTTTTTATTATTACTGGGTTATTCTTTTTAAGTCATAGATAAAGCAGATCTTTACCCATAACAACTTAATAAAAAATAATGTTCTTTAGCAAGAAACATAAATTCCACATTAATAATAATGCTGCCAAAATTTGTGTGTTCTGTAAATTGCTTGCAGCATTGCTCGTTTCCTCTTACTGGAGGCTGCCATTTTGCTGAAGCCTAGAGCCCCTAAACAGCAGTAAATCAAAAAGCAGAAATAAACCCGTCAATTTAACAGTTTCAAAAAACAGTTACATTTCTGGAATGCCAGGATTGTTATGCTAACTGTCACATTTGCTTGTGTCCTCAGACAAACTGTCAATCCATCAAATGGCTGGATTCATAACTGATCACATGTGCAGCACCATGGCAGTTGCAGATCAAACAGAAGCAGCATTCTTGGCTGTAAAGGAGAGGAGGGTTTAATTCCGCTTTAACCACTTCAGTACAGTAGCGGGCCTATTCTGGCACTCCTCTCCTACATGTAAAAATCATCATTTTTTTGCTAGAAAATTACGCAGAACCCCCAAACATTATATATGTTTTTTAGCAGACACCCTAGGGAATAAAATGGCAGTCGTTGCAACTTTTTATCTCGCACGGTATTTGCGGAATCATTTTTCAAACGCCTTTTTTTTCATGAGCTAAAAAATAACAAAACAGTAAAGTTAGCCCAATTTTTTTATATAATATATATGTTCATATATATATTTTCATATATATATATATATATATATATATATATATATATATATATATATATATATATGTATGTATATATATATATGTATATATATATATATATATATATGTATGAAAAATGATGTTACGCCAAGTAAATAGATACCTAACATGTCACGTTTTAAAATTGCACACACTCATGGAATGGCACCAAACTTCAGTACTTAGAAATCTCCATAGGCGACGCTTTGAAAATTTTTACAGGTTACCAGTTTAGAGTTACAGAGGGGGTCTAGTGCTAGAATTGTTGCACATCCTCTAACACACATGGCGATACCTCACATGTGTGGTTTGAACGGCGTTTACATATGTGGGTGGGACTTACATGTGACTTACGTGAGCTACTTTTTTGCACTTTTTGTACATTTTTTTCAATCACTTTTATGGACTGGTGTGTGACAGGTCCTCTTTATGGAGAGATGTGGGGTCAATAATGCCGCGTACACACGATCAGATTGTCCGGCGTACTTAGTCCGCCGAAACGATCGTGTGTGGGCTTCAGCGGACTTTTCCAGCGTGAAGTCCGGCGGACTAAGAAGTATTTTTGCACTCCAATCTTCCCGTCGGACTTGGGTTTCAGCGGACAATACGTTCGTCAGTATGCTAGTACGGCGGACTAAGAATGATGCATGCTCAGAAGCAAGTACGAAAAAGGAAGCTATTGGCTACTGGCTATTGAACTTCCTTTTTCTAGTCCCGTCATACGTGCTGTACGTCATCGCGCTAGCAAACGCCGGACTTTCTGTGTGTCCGTGTGTGGCCAAGTCCGTTCGGTAGAAAGTCCGCCGGATTATCCGTCAGATTGTATGTCGGACTAAGTACGCCAGACAATTTGATCGTGTGTACGCGGCATAAGACCCCACATCTCTCCTCCAGACTGGAAAGCCTGAGCAAAATTCACCGATGGCATGGGAGAGCCCCGGAGAAGCACCAGATGGCGACTGCCGCTATGATCATTCTTATCGTGCACAGAATCGCCGTCTTGAAAAAATGATATCTGAATTAAGCCTGTAGCTGCAGGCATCATTTAGATATCCCCACTCAATGTCAAGGACGTCATATGATGCCCTAAGGTATTGAAGTGGTTAAGGTTGTCAGCAGATCGGCCTCTACAAACTTGGCAGTGCCCATAAATGCCTGGCCCCTCCTCTTCATTGGGTTCCCCCACGGAGAGCCACTTTCCATGGGGACACCTGTGCACTCATGCTCCCGAGTCCCGCTGCTGCATCCGTTGACACAGACAGCAGGATTCGGCCATGCTCTCGTGTCACTGGATTTGATTGATGGCAGTGGGAACCAATGGCTCCTGCTGCTATCTACCTATCCATTGAGGACAGAGACAGTGACTGGAGCTGCTGGGCTCATGCTCTTTGCTGGAACGGATAGGTTTGGGTAAGAAAAATGGGGGATCTTGGGGGGGCAGCTGCAACAAAGAAGGTTTTTCACCTTAATGCATAGAATGCAGGTGAGAAATGAAAAACCACGAGACTTTACAACCCCCTTTAAGCTGAACAAACCTTATAAATGCCTAAAATCCCATATGACTAACGCAAGTCTATAATGTGAAATCTATTTGATCAAACAACAGATCCTGCTCTACTAAGCTTCGATGAGGTTTAGTGGGTCTGAAGGAAAAGCAGCTCTTGCCCAAAGAAATTCCTCAACTCCTTCTTTTCTTTCTTCTCTAATACACATGAGAAATAACATAGTACAAGCTTGCCATGGCAAGTCCCATGCATAAGACGGTTTTAAAGTATATGTAACATTTTCTTATTTGAGCTCTTTTGGTCCAATAAATATACCATTGAAGGCTTTTTTTTAATTATTTGTTATTAAGAAATTATTGATATTGTCAGACATCCAATGAGCTTGTAACTTACCATTGTAAGCTGATAACACAGTCACACTGTGCTTTGCTGAAATCCCAGCCTAGGTTACTTCTGAGGACTACAGAACACCTTCCTTGTACACTGTATGTTATGGAGATGAGGACAGTGCTCTGTCACCTAAATCAAGAGTGATACCCCTTTCACACTGAGGCAGTTTTCAGGCTTTTTAGCGCTAGAAATACCACCTGCAAAGCTCCTGAAAACTGCCTCCCATTGACTGCAATGGGTGCTTTCACACCCCAGCGGTTTGTTTGTATAGAGTGTTTCCAAAACACCCCTGCCCATTGCAATGAATACGCCGCAACACAGAAGTTTTTAACCCTTTCTTTGGGGTTAAAAGTGCCCCACTAGTGGGCAAAATGTGGCGCAAAAAACAGCCGTAAAGCCGCCGCTAGAACGAGTGATGCTTTACCGTTAGCGGCTGGCGCTTTCAGTGTGAAAAGTAGCCTTATGCCGCGTACAGACGATCGGAATTCCGGCCAGAAAAAGACTGATGAGAGCTTTTCATTGGAAAATGCGACCGTGTGTATGCTCCATCGGAATTTAGCTGTCGCAATTCCCGCCAGCCAAAAATTGATAGCATGTTCTCAATTTTCCCGACGGAAAAACTTTCCGATCGTGTTTATGCAATTCTGACATGCCAAAAATCACGCATGCTCCGATTCAACTATGAGACGGAAGCTATTGGCTACTGGCTATTGAACTTCCTTTTTCTAGTCCCGTCGTACATGTTGTACGTCACCGCGTTATAAATGATCGGAATTTGATGTGACCGTGTGTAGGCAAGACAGCTTGAGCCGAATTCCGTCGGAATTCCGTCGGGAAAACCATCAGAGCTTTTTTCGACGAGAATTCCGATCGTGTGTACGCGGCATTAGTCTCCCTAGGACAGGAAGTGTGTTACGGCCATTATTGTCACAGGAAAAGAAAAAGAAGCCACCACATCTAGGGACTGGTAAGCTACAATATATACAATTTTTGCGCTGCTTCGATACAGATTAGGATATAAGACCAGTGCCTATATCCAGCAATCCGGAAAGTCTTCATCTAGCATTATTTAAAACACAGCAGCAATACTGTTACATTTCAGTACTATAAAGTAAATATAATGCCGCGTACACACGGGCGGACTGTATGGCGTACTTAGTCCGTCGAAACACATTTCAGCGGACAGTCCGCTCGTGTGTGGGCTTCAGCTGACTTTTTCAGCGTGCAGTCCGGCGTACTAAGAATTTCGGATTTTTCGAAATTCTGTCCGTCATACTTTGGTTTCAGCGGACAATCCGCTCGTCAGTATGCTAGTCGGACGGACTAAGAATGGCGCATGCCCAGAAAGGATTTACACGGCGGAAGGGTGCTTTGCTGTGTATTGGACTTCCTATTTCTAGTCCCGTCGTACGTGCTGTACACGTCATCGCGCAAGCTTTCGTCGGACTGTTTGGGTATCCGTGTGTGGTCAAGTCCGTTCAGTGGAAAGTATGACGGACTGTCCGTCGGATTGTATGACGGACTAAGTACGCCATACAGTCCGCTCGTGTGTACGCGACATTAGAGTGACGATCTTTTTAACGCCGTTCCTTAGCTCTGTACACAAAAATATGTGAGATTGCTACTGAGCTGACAAACAGTATATGTGAGATTTATAGGTGGAAAACAAATAAATTGAAAACAGCAGCATAAACCACTAATGTCATCCTGGCTAGTGCTACTTTATGAGTATTACCACTTTCATGTGTCACACTATAACTTTGCACTGTCTGCAAGTCAGCAGGAGGGACACAAAACTACTTTTCTGAAAGACATATAATGGCTCCTGCTGATCTCGAGCAATGGAACAAGAGTTCCTAGGCCCGTTTTCCAAATGAGTTTGATATGATAGGGTTTAAGAGAACTATGTAAGCCATGCTGGGTTAAAACGGCTCAGTTTCATGTTTTAATCGTTAAACAGTAGGTGACTATATATGTGTTTTTGTGGATTGGATCCTGAAAGCCATCTCTCTTCAAGATATTGGAGATCCATTTTTTTTCCCCCAAAAGCCAACTGACAGGTTTCTCATTTTAGAAATGTCTAAACAGTCACTGTGCTCCTGATTCTTTTTTTTTTATATCTATATTATACAAAACACTCAACCTTCTGATTATTTAGCATGTTCTTTCACCCACTTTTGTCTTTTTTTTAATAATATGTTTACCATCCAAACATGGCCATAGATGCAGACACAATAATGAGTTCAGCTGTCTTTTTGCCTACAGCTCCTGTCAAACATACCAGCAGTCACCCGTTGAACCAACACTACCTTTTTTTTTGCATGACAGTATATATAATAATATTTCTAGTATATACTTTATCTCTTTCCTGCTGTCATCCGCTTGCTACATAGTGTTATTTTTAGAATGAAGCAGGAACAGGTTCCTGGATACCCTGCTATAATATTACATCTATTGTTCCTTTAACCTAGTGTCAGAATTACATTGTACAGGCAATCAATGGGTATCTATTGAACTGTTTAGCACAGGACAATGTAATGTATTTTGCAGATCTAATCGTTTTTTTTTCATCTAAATATAAATTAAATTAACATTTAACCACTTCAGCCCCGGACCATTTTGCTGGCCAAAGACCAGACTACTTTTTGCGATTCGGCACTGCGTCGCTTTAACTGACAATTGCGGGGTTATGCGACATGGTTCCCAAACAAAATTGACATCCTTTTTTTCCCACAAATAGAGCTTTCTTTTGGTGGTATTTGATCACCCCTGCGGTTTTTATTTTTTGCGCTATAAACAAAAATAGAGTGAAAATTTTGAAAAAAACGCATTCTTTTTTACTTTTTGTTATAATAAATATCCCCCAAAAATATATAAAAAAACTTTTTTTCCCCTCAGTTTAGGCCGATACGTATTCTTCTACATATTTTTGGTAAAAAAATCGCAATAAGCGATTATTGATTGGTTTGCGCAAAAGTTATAGCGTTTACAAAATAGGGGATCGTTTTATAACATTTTTATTAATAATTTTATTTGTTACTAGTAATGGCGGTGATCAGCGATTTTTATTGTGACTGCGACATTATGGCGGACACATCGGACACTTTTGACACATTTTTGGGACCATTGTCATTTATACAGCAATCACTGCTATACAAATGCAGTGATTCCTATGTAAATGACACTGGCAGTGAAGGGGGTTAACCAGTGGGTGGCAGTGTAGGGGTTAAGTGTTCCTATGGGTGTGTTACTAACTGTGGGGGGGGGGCTGGTCTTTCTTTTAGTGAACACTGATCTCTGCTCCAATCACATGGAGCAGAGATCAGCGTCACTTGTTTATAGGCAGAACGGGGAGATGCTGTTTACAATGGCATCTCCCAGTTCAGCCACCCCGTGAGACGATAGCGGGTATGCCCGTGGCGAACGAGTCCGCGGGACCCACGACCGGACTCACGGGGGTCCCAACCGGCACGCGAGTGCGCCGCCAGATGGCAGGGCGGCATTTAAGATTGGACTTACCTATGCCTGCCCGTGCCATTCTACCGACGTACATCGGCGTGCGCTGGTCGGGAAGTGGTTAAAGCTCAACATATACTATTCCTAACTTTATTATATTATATATATATATTGGTACATAATTTTTGTAAAAGGGAAAGAATGGGCATCAGCTCCATATGCAGAGTATTTAATTTTTTTTTTATACAAGGTGTATTTTTAATGCCCCTGTATCACTTTCTAAGCATGAAACCCCATACCTTTGTAACCCCCATACCTTTATAAGCCTGTGCCATCACTGTCAGACAACCTTTTACACATTATATATAACTGCAATTGCACTTTAATATCAAACGATAAAGGTCATTAATTATTTTTACAGTCATGTACTAATCAAATAAGCAATAATAACCTTGAGTCATCTTAAACATGTCCAGATATGTACTGTGCTATGACCTCTTGTTGGGCAAGCATGCTTTGGAATACAAAGAAAGAGATCATATTCGTATGTACATTATTAATATTTATGAACTGGGAGCCTGTGATGTGAAGGAAGAAAATTATCATGTAATTACAAACCATTAAAGAGACCCAGGGTCATTTAAAGATCACAGTCTATGTGTAATGAGAGGGAAAAAAAGCGATTGAATATTAAAATAAGTACTATAAAATCCTTGTATTTATTTTGTTTAAAGCCGAACTCCAGCCAAACATTTTCTTGCTTTGGGTAAAGTTGGCAAGGGTTAGACCTTCTGTTATAGCACTAGATAACAAAATAAGGGGAAATCCCTACAAACCGGACACAGGAAAAAAAAATACAATTCTTGTAGTAGTCGGGGGAATAGTTAGAAGAAGGGTTTATTATTTAAAGATGGCACTTGTTGGACAGTGTCTAGATGAACAGGGTTATAGAGGGGAGAAAATTTTTTTTCCTTATTTTGTTTTCCTCTTCTGGACACCTCCGGGCATTTTTTGCAAAATCCAGCAAGAGAATTGTAGGGGGAAGCTTTGTAGAAGACATTAAGCGAAGTTACAAAGCTACAATATATTACCAAAATGATTGGGACGCCTGTCTTTCCACACACATGAACTTTAATGCCACCCCAGCTACAAGAGCTTCATCTCTTCTGGGAAGGCTGTCCACAAGGTTTAGGAGTGTGTCTATGGGAATGTTTGGCCACTCTTCCAGAAGCGCATTTGTGACGTCAGGCACTGATGTTGGAGATGTTGGCCTTTTTTACAATCTGTGCTCTAAGTCATCCTAAAGGTGTTATGTCGGATTGAGGTCAAGACTCTGTGCAGGCCAGTAAAGTTCCTCCACTCCAAACTCACTCATCCATGTCTTTATGGACCTTGCTTTGTGCACTGGTGCGCAGTCATGTTGGAACAGAAAGGGCCCACCCCAAACTGTTCCCATAAAGTAGGGAGCATGAAATTGTTCAAGATGTCTTGGTATTCTGAAGCTTTAAGAGTTTCCCTTCACTGGAACTAAGGGGCTAAGCTCAACCCCTGAAATAAAAAACACACCATAATCCCTCCTCCACCAAATGATTTGGACCAGTGCCTAAAGCAACACCAGACCTATTCCACCTCCCACCCTATGCCTTGCTGCTGGAGCCAAATGTAGGGCTCTGATGTGAAGAGGGTACTGTGTGATTTGGGCTATGTAACAGGCTACTCTGTGATTGAGGGACTCTAATGTGATGAGAGTACTCTGATGGAGGGACTGTATGCTGATGGAGAGACTCCGATGTGATGGAGATACTTTGATGTGTTGGAGGTATTTTGATGTAATGGAGTAATCTGATGTGCTGGGAGGCTCCCATGTACAGGGAGTTTCTGATGTGATGGGGGGACACTGATATGATGGGGGTGTCTGACACGATAAGGCGGTCTCTAACATGATGGGGGCCTCTGACATAAAGGAAGGCCTTCTTCCTTTATTTGACGTCACCCAGCTTCCCCGGCCATATTTTTTTACAAAAAAAAGCCAGTCACAGATCTTAAATCTTGGGATAATAGTTTGTTTTTAAAGTCACTTTTAAAAGGTTTACTCATGCTGTTTGGTACAGCTTTAAGGAATTCCCTAAACATTTTATTTAAAGTATTTGTCTATTTCAATGTTGCTTTTTAACTTCCTGCCCACCACTCACAGTAAATATATTTTGAGCAGGCTGCAGTACAGTCACAGTTTTTAGCTAAAGTTTGCAAATTAGTCTTGAAAAAGACAAGGAAAAAAAACATTTAGCTACTAGGACTTTGCGCAAGGTTTGACAATTCAAAAAGAAAATAATCTGGGCTGCTCTGTGCAAAGCCATTGCACAGAGCAGTTAAGTAGAACATATTTGTTATTTGTTATAAAAAATATTTAAAAAAATCCTTTTTATGTATATATATATATATATATATATATATATATATATATATATATATATATAATTATGAATATAAATTAATTATATATGCACGCACATTTTCTGTACATCCAGACTTGATTAGATAGCCAAAATGTGAATGATTACACAATTTTGAAGAGTAAAAATAATCAACAGTAAAAAGTTCAGAAGGTATTACTGAAACTCAAATCCAGCAGATAAATTCACTCTTATTAACTTTAGTATTCCGGGGCTTTTTTTGTTGTTTTTTTCAATACTACTGTTATATATACTGTGTATTTTTACAGACACAATAGCCTCAATTTACAAATTTAGAAGACTAGGATAGGTATACTCATTTAAGAATAAAAAAGTTACAGTAATTTTCAGTTAAGTCCAATGAGATCCGAAATGTATAGCCATATGGCTGAAAATAGAGTTCTACCTTTTGTTAAAGCTTTGTGAATTTGGATTAATGTGTGAATCAGTTTATAAAATTTTTTTTTTTATATATAAATACAGAATGAATGCCTAAAGTGTACTCAGGGAATACAAAGGTTGCTATTTCCTTTCCTTTATGACCTTTCCTTTAGGAAAATGCTAGATACCTCGCTGTTATGCTAATTCAATGGCTACCATACAGTACTTTCCAAGTCACAGGCCCAAAGGAAGGATGCTATTCAAGAGACCCGACTTCACTCTGACTTTCTAATATTTATGCTTGCAATTGGTCAGTGGCTTGCAAAGTAGTGAAGACATAGACAATAAGGAAAGTAGTATTTTTAGAAGAGCTCAGCAATTGTAGCCCCAACATTTTTCTCAGTACAGCGTCCTTTTAAAGCATGTATAAGGGGGTCAAAATAATAGGCTGTAACACATAGATTATTGCTACAATAATTATTTTTTTGCAACAAGAATGTCATTTTCAGGTCACATTTGCTAAATAATGATCATTATGAAAAATAATGGCTGTTATAGCTGTGCAAATTGATCTATTTGCATAAATATCCAAGCCATTCAATGAAGAAGACTTGTACCTGGCCTTTTCTTTTCTCTGGCCTACAAGAAAACTGGCTCTCCTATTTCGCACAGAATTAGATTGCCTTTCCTTTCAATTTTATTTGAAATAATAATGCTTGTGACCTTATTAAAACAAGAGAAAACCCTTTCTAGAGCATGTTGCTAACAGAACATGGTAAACACAATATTTTTTTTTTTTTTATAACACATTGTAATTGAATGACTGAATAACTCAGCTGGTAAAAATAATTATTTTTCATTTCAAGTTCTGCCTAAAATAAAATACGGTAAACATATACGTAGTATTTGCACTGTGTATTAAACCCGCATTACACAAATATAATCATTTCAGGGCTACCAATACTTTAAGAAGGACATCCAGTTAAATCCTTGATCTCTTTTTCTTTTCTTACAGGTTGTAATCCTTGGCAAACACACACGGGGCTACCATTATATGCTCGCTAACCTGGTAAGAACACGTACACTAAAAACCAGTGCTGTGTATTGCTTTTGTATTGACGGAGACTGAGTTAATCGCAAAAAGATAGGAAGCAGTGAAAATTTCTTTCCCAGGATTCCTGAGAATAATTTGCAAATATAAGAATATGAAATATTACTCTTCGCCTCCTTCTTTCGGTATTACATTATTGAAATGAGCTGTCTGCCTTTTGCTGCACACTATCTGCAACATCTTTTGAACAATAAAACAAAGAATGGGCCAATTTGTCCTCTGTTTACTCACATGATTTGGACATATGGAACATTTTCCCCTTTTCTTTTGTGTAAAAAAAATACTTTTAGGTTTTAGACAAATTAGGGGTTGTTTTCCCTGACAGATCTGTAGCTTTGCAGTGCCTTATCTGTAGTCTGCTAAAGTTGATCTTCCTCTCTTATGAACTGTCACAAACTGTCACCGATATGGTGTTGTGACAGATGCTCATCAGAATGTTCTCTATAGAACTGTCTGGAATTGTGTCAAAACAATCGAATTGTAGGCACTGTGCAGAGTATGATGAACCTGTACAGCACAGATCGTTATTGTTCTGCGGGAACCTATGTGCCTGGATTGTCAGAATAAATTTGTCTAGGAGGTAATAACTGGCCCATAATAAGGATCATACATGTCATACCAGGTAAACTGATTCTGCATGGATCTTTTTCATTCACAAATGTTAGTAATATATAAGTTCAAACAATGTATTTGAAGCAAAGCAGCATAGTACAGTATGTGAGAGTGCAGGATACATATAGAATATTATATAGCTTAATATTATTTGTACAGTTTGGAAACTCTAAGCCCACGTACACACGGTCGGAGATTTTGCCAACCAAATCCGTCGGATTTTGCCCGTCGGATTTAGTCCGACGGATTGTGTCCGAAACTGTTGCATACACACAGTCGGGCCAAGTTGGCGAAAAATCCGATCTTTCTGAACGTGATGACGTAATTTCGTTACGATGGGACTACATTCAGTCTAGTAGCCAATAGCTTTGATGTAGGAATTTGATCTGAGCATGCGTGGCACTTGGTCCGATGAAAATGCTCTACACATGATCGGATTAGGTCCGTCCGGCCCAGTTGGTCGGGAAATATTTCCAACATGTTGGAAAATTGGGTCGGACCGAGATTCGGACGGAATCAGTCCGATGCATACCACACACAGTCGGATTATCTGATGACACGGTCTGATAAGACTCATTCCGACAGATTCTCCGACCGTGTGTACAAGGGCTAAGCCCTTGTACACACGGTCGGACATTCCGACGGAAAATGTCCGATCGGACCATGTTGTCGGATAATCCGACCGTGTGTGGTCTCCATTGGACTGTTTCCGTCGGAATATCCGACCGACAAAGTTTTAGAGCTGGGCTGTAAAATTTTCCGACAACATGATCCAATCGGACTTTGTCCGATCGTTTGTAGAGAATTCCGATCGGACAAAGTGCCACGCATGCTCAGATCAAATTCCTAGACCAAAGCTATTGGCTACTAGCCTGAACGTAGTCCCGTCGTAACGAAATAACGTAATCACGTCCTGAACGATCGGATTTTCCGACAACTTTGTCCGACTGTGTGTATGCAACACCAGTTTCGGACAAAATCCGTCAGACAAAATCCAATGGATTTGGTTGTCGGAATGTCCGACCGTGTGTACAAGGGCTAACAAAATATTATTTTGTAAATATTTTTTGTAAAGCAAGAGATACTTTGTAGGAATATATACATAGCTACAAAATACATAATATATACAGTATATATGTGTGTGTGTACGTGTGTTTGTGTGTGACCTATAAGGTAGGTAACAATGTGCAAGATACACTAGCTCACGGTAGCCACTAAATGATTCTCTTATTTTACTCACTTAAGTAAATTGGGGGGGGGGGGATTCGGGGGTAGGGAAAATATGCAGTTGAAATAGGGGGAAAATAAGTGGCTGTATTTTGCCTTGGTGAACTGCCTAAGAGTTACTGTGGCTGTAATCCCAAGGGTAAAGACATAGGAGGTAGTGAGCCTACAGATGTTCAAATGATGATGCAACACAATCTATTTGCAATTTTTTTATTCACATTTTTTAATAGAATTCAGTTGGGAAATTTGTGAAAACCTCAGTGAAAATTGTGTGAAACTTGAATAAAAACACAAATACTAAATGTTCCTACAATCAAATTAATTAACCCCTTCCCCACCCCGCCTTGAATATGCTGCTGTTTACCTCCCTTCTTATGATCCCTTCATTCATTAAATCATTCTTCCTCTACTTCCTCAATTGTGAGAGAAGAGGGGGTCCTCTTAAATGTAAACACAGCAGTACATTTGTGATTGCTGTAATTATCCATCATAGTGTTTACAAGGCGCAGAGCCCCTCTGACTAGCTCTGTGCATTTTTCCTGTGATCTGTGCTGCCTAATGACAGCATAATCATATGCATTTTTGTGCATCCCTGGCACTAGCACAGGTAGTGAACAAAACTCCAGAAATGCACATCAGCCTACCTGCCATTGTTTTTCACAGGGAGGTAGTAAGGTAGTTAAAATGCTGGTGCTGATATTAACAGAGAACACTTTTTCCATCTAAAGCCATTTTTTTAAAAAGGGACCAAATCTGCAAAGCGTAGAAAAACCTGACCTGGGTTTGAGCAGTTTAATCATTTTTGTTTCAGTTATGCAAGGGTAATTTTTTTTAAAGTGTTTGTAGCCCTAAAAAAAAGAAAAAGAGAAACACTGTTTGCTTATAGCAGATTAATCTAATCTGCCCCTATCTGGTAAAAAACCTGGCTGATCCTGACACTTCCTGTGTCCCCGTCTGTGAGCTGACCATGATAATCAAGGCTGCTGATCCCTGACTACTCTGGTGGTTAGCTTGTGTGCCTCTGTCATTTGCAGCCCTACTCTATCCCCCTCACCCCCTCCCTCCCTGTCTGTCAGCTCCCATGTCTGTGTCTTTGTGTCGGCCCCCCTGCCGCTCTTTAAAAAAAAATTACCAATTGTCACTGCCAGCCCCTCTATTATACCTAGTCATAACACACAAGGTAAATGTTTTTCTAAAAGGAAGCTTGTAAATACCATTTAACAAATATCTTGAGGCCACTCACAAGACTCCCAGCTGGTCTTCTACTCCAATCCAGGGCTACTGCAGGAGGGGCTGAGCAGCCACGTGACCACCCCAGCTAACGTCAAAGGGACGAATCTCAAATTTGTACGAATTTCCCTAAATTCGTACGTTCAGGAGGATCCGAAATACGAATTGCCATGCATCCGAATTTTGTACGAAATACGAAATTTTGTTTTCGAATCCCCAGGAGGAAGTCAGCACAGCACAGGGATGGTGGGAGCCCCTCATCTAACGAAAATTCGTATTTCGGATAGGAAATTCTTCAACGGAATTTCGGATAAAATTCGTATTTCGGATAAAAACCAAACTTCCAGTAGCGTCGACTGTCATATTGAGGTATATTTTTGCCTTTAAATTCATCGTAAAGAACGTTCGTACAAGTTAACGAACCTAATGACAATTCGTATTTTGTACGAATTGAAATTGAATTTCGGACACGAAATACGAAGTACGAATTAATTGCAATACAAACCGTAACGCAACGGAACAAAACAAATTTATTGACGGCACCCATGTCTACAAGCAACACATTTTTTTTACTATTGTGGGACATAGAGCATGTTCATATTTGAGCAAGAAGTTCATCCAATTTATTTAATCTCATTTTTTCAACTGGACTCTGCACGTCTATTCATATACTGATACACATTGTTTTATTGTTAATTCCTTTATTGCAGAGGATTATTCCACATTTTAAACAAATTTATCACTAGGCACATTGCCAGCGCTGTTTCATTTTAGGATTAGTTTCCTATGACATCACCTTTACAGCTTCAGGAAGCCAAGATTTACAAAGGGGTTGATTTACTAAAGGCAAATAGACATGCAGTTGCTCCAAAGCTTAGTAAATGGGGTAACGCTTCACTTTGCAAAGAATACCCTATCACGTTCAAAGAAAAAAAAATAGCATTTTTTCTTGCACATGAATGGTTAAGATGATGAAATTCAGCAGAGCCTCTGCTTAGTAGATCTGGAGCAACTGCACTTGTAGAGTGCAATTGCACTTTGCAAAGTGCACAATCTATTTGCTTTTGGTAAATCAACCCCTATATGTCTGCAATCTGCTGACATTTGTCTGTACAATGAAACAATGGGGATGATTTACCAAAGGCAAAATGCAAAGTGCTGTTGCTCCAGATCTTAGAAAATAAGGTAAAGCTTCACTTTATAAAGAATACCCAAGCACATTCAAGGGAAATAAAAAATACAGCATTTTTGCTTGCACATGATTGGATGATGGAAGTCAGCAGAGCTTTTGCTCATTACTAAGCTCTGGAACAACTGCTCTTGCAGGGTGCAACTGCACTTTGCAAAGTGCAAAGTCTATTTGCTTTTAGTAAATCAACCCCTATGTATGTGTATAGAAAATGTAAATGCACACTTCAGCTACCATTTTAAAGAGGTTGTGTCCCAATAGAATGCAGTATTTTCACTGAGAAAATGCAAGCATTGACCAGACAATATTCCATCTGTGATATACAGTTAGGTCCATATATATTTGGACACAGGCATAATTTTAGCTTTTTTCAGGTATTTACCAAAATATATTCAAGCTATAGTTAAATAATGAATATGGGATGAAAGTGCACACTCTGGTTTAATTTGAGGGTATGTACATCCAAATTGGAGGAAGAGTTTAGGAATTACAGCTCTTAAGAATAGCCACCCTCCGTTTTCAAGGGCTCAAAAGTAATTGGACAATTAAATCAAAAGCTATTTCATGGCCAGGTGTGGGCTCCTTCATTATTTCTTCAACAATTAAGCAGGTAAAAGGTCTGGAGTTGATTCTAAGTGTAGTATTTGCATTTGGAATCAATTGCTGTAAGCCTACATCATGTGTTCAAAGAAGCTGTCTATTCAAGTGAAAGTCTTCAAAAACTAAACAAATCCATCAGAGAGCTAGCGGTAACGTTAGGAGTGGCCAAATCAACATTTTGGTACATTCTGAGGAAAGAAAAACGTACTGGTGAGCTCAACAACCTAAAAAGCCCTAGATGTCCATAGAAGACAGCAGTGGTGGATGATCGCAGGATCCTCTCTATGGTAAAGAAAAACCCATTCGCAACATCCAGACAAGTGAAGGACACTCTCCAGGAGGTGGGCGTATCATAGTCAAAGTCTGCAATCAAGAGAAGACTTCACGAGGGAAAACACAGAGGGTTCACCACAAACCATTCCTAAGCCTGAAGAATTGAAAAGCCAGATTAGATTTTGTATAAAAATAAATCTAAAAAAGACAGACCAGTTCTGGAAAAGCATTCTGAGGATGGATGAAACTAATATTAATCTGTACCAGAATGATGGAAAGAAAAAAGTGTGAAGAAGGCTTGGAACAGCTCATGATCCAAAAAACACAATGTCATTTGTAAAACATGGTGGAGGCAGTGTGATAGCATGGGCATGCATGGCTTCCAGTGGCACTGAGTCATTGGTGTTTATTGATGATGTGACAGAAGCAGCCGGATGAATTCTGCAGTGTTTAGAGATCTACTGTCAGCCCAGATTCAGCCAAATGCCGCAATGTTAATTGGATGGCGCTTCACAGTACAGATGGACAATGATCCAAAGCACACTGCAAAAACAACCCAGGAGCTTTTGAAGGAACAGAAGTGGAATATTCTGCAATGGCCAAATCAGATACCTGATCTCAACCCAATTGAGCATGCATTTCACTTGCTGAAGGCAGAACTAAAGGCAGAAAGACCCACAAACAAAGAAAAACTGAAGACAGCTACAGTTAGAGCCTGGCAAAGCTTCAGAAAGGAGGAAACCCAGTCTTTGATAATGTCCATGGGTTCCAGACTTCAGGCAGTCATTGCCAGTAAAGGATTCTCAACAAAATATTAAAAAATGAACATTTTATTTATAAAATATATTCATTATATTTGAGCCCCCCCACCCCCGAAAATGAAGGGGCTGTGCATAAAAATGGTTGCAGTTCCTAAAATGTGTACTTATATTTATTTTTAACCCCTTGAAATAAAGCTGACCATTTGCACTTCAAATTAATTTGGATTGTTTCATGTTAATTTTATTCTGGTGGAATACAGAGCCAAAAGTATTACAATTGCACCTGTGTCCAAATATATATGGACCTAACTTTATAAATGCATTGGGGAGCACAGGTCGGTAATTGCTGTTTTATGTCAAAGTGGTCAAAATAATAAAATCTTCCCACAAACATACATTTTTTTTATTTTTTTACTTTTGACATTTATTTAATAGGGTAGCTGAAATAGCAATGATGTGTAAATGATGATAATCAAACCCTCTTAAATTATTTTCACCTTTCAACAACTTAGAGATGTGAGAACAATGGAAAACATTTTGTGGTTACCGTCTAGGGTTTATTGCACATTACACTTTTTTGTGTCATTTAATAAGCTTGAATATGAAAAGTGATGGTTAATTTGTTGCTATGTGTTAATGAACATTCACAAGTATTTTTAGTAAACAGTGCTCAGTTATGTTTTACTACTGTATAATTATTATTATGCTAAACAAGCTGACAATAAGCATTATATATGAGTGTCTGAGGAAGAATTGTCTGTGCTGCTTTATACCAGCTAAACACATTCTCTATTCATAGTATGGAAGACTGAAAGGGGAAATATGAATAGTTGCTAAGGTGTAGCATAGGCTGATATAATTCTTTATTCAGCATTTTTTTTTTTAAAGACGCCAACGCAGTTTGTCTTGTGTAACAGTAAACAACCTGAGTGCTATTTTTCAAAAAAATATCAGCAAACACCTTCACGAACACCAATTAGCCGTAACCATTATATGCGCAAATGTGGGTCTCTGCAAAACATTTTTCAGAATATATCAGAATAATGGCTAAAATTGAAATTAAACAAAATTGGCTTTGAGTCATTTTTTTTATCCTTATTTTTCGTTTTTAGAATTCCATATTCAACCTTAGGCTACAAAGATGAAAAATCATCGTCAATATTTAAAAAATCTGCTGTTTTTATTGAAATAATACCCGTTGATCATGGCATGCAGAGTGCATTTAAAAAGACATATTATACATGTGCCATTTTTAATAATTACCCAAATGAAAAATTGAAAAACATTGATATTTATTTATTTATTTGTTTTAGCCCTGACATGAAATAAAAAAATAAAAATAAGTGAATGGTCATTATCTGTTTCCTTTAAGCCCTTGTACACATGGTCGGACATTCCGACGGAAAATGTCCTATCGGACCGTGTTGTCGGATAATCCGACCATGTGTGGGCTCCATCGGACTTTTTCCGTTGGAATGTCCGACCAACACAGTTTGAGAGCTGGATATAAAAAAATTTCCGACATGATCCGATCGGACTTTGTCCGATCGTTTGTAGAGAATTCCGATCGGACAAAGTGCCACGCATGCTCAGATCAAATTCCTAGATCAAAGCTATTGGCTACTAGCCTGAACGTAGTCCCGTCGTAACTAAATAACGTAACCACGTTCCGAACAATCAGATTTTCCATCAACTTTGTCCGACCGTGTGTATGCAACACCAGTTTCGGACAAAATCCGACGGAGTTTGTTGTCAGAATGTCCGACCGTGTGTACAAGGGCTAAGAGCTTTAGCCTCGGTTCACAGGAGATGCGGTGTGAATTCACAGCAGATTTGCTGTGGATTTGGCACCGCATCTAAATCGCAACCCCTCCATGCGAACCGATTGCAGAGTGTATGTTAAATTAGAGGAAAAAAGAGAGAAAAACTGCGCTAAGGTGAAACATAAAAATTTGTCATATGTGATACTCTTAAACACGACAGATTTGGCTGCAGCTTGACTGTGTCACATAAATACAGAAAAACAAAACGAGAAATAATAAGCCACGCTAAATCACACAAACATCAAATGTGCAAAAATAAGAAGTGAATCGTGGACTGTTAGTAGCCTCTACACATAAATTGATATACACTTATGTCATAAATAGTGAGATACATATATGTGTTATAAACTCAGGCCATGCAAATCACTTATTCCTTGCAGTATAAGATCAAGTTGCATGTACCTATAATAATACAAACTCTAAAAAACACCCAGTGTGTGAATTGCAAGTCCGTATATATAGATCACAAAAAACTCCTTTCAAAAACTGTGAATAGAGTCCTCCACAAATGAACCATAAAAAATACACTGCTGAGTCCAATTAAATAGTGCTTGATCCACCACCAAAAAGCGATTAAATTTGCCGCTTACCAGAAAGACCTATGGATATAGCCTCGTCTTCCAGCCAAGAGGGGTCCTCAGTGTTCTCCTTGCGTCACCACTCCAATAAGGGTTATGGAGAAAACACTCCCAGAGGTCTTTCTCATAGATCCAGAGGGACTCAGGATAGGAACATCAAAGCCATGGAAGAAAGATAGAACTCCAAATAGTGTAAAACCCTTTATTACTAAAGATAAAGAAATAAAATTGCACTTACAGTGTATGAAAGGTCAAAAAAGCCTTGAGTCCGTTACGCCGGCCGGACGCATACGGACAGACCCGTTCTCCTGGAACCGTTACAAACACGAGGTGACGTTTAGCGTATCGCTGTATGTTAAATTAACTACGCCCCGCAATCGGTTTGCAAAACGCAGCACGATTTGAAGAATTGAATCGGATGGGTGTGAACACCCAAGCGATCCGATTCTGCTGTGGACAAAAAAAGGGTCCTGCACCAGTTTGGAGCGAATGTGGTGCGATTTGAGCCTTACAAATCCCACCCCAGAGACACCACATGTAATTCGCACATGAATATGCTGCAATTCCTGTGAAAATTACATGCCATTACAACAGTGTGAACCCAGGCTTAAACACATTACTGGCTACATCTTCACTCTGGAAAAATATCTTTAACCGCTATAGCCCCTAGTCTGACCAGAGCACTTTTTGCGATTCAGCACTATGTCGCTTTTACTGACAATTTGCGCGGTCGTGCGACGTTGCATCCAAACAAAATTGACGTCCTTTTTTTCCCTCAAATAGAGCTTTCTTTTGGTGGTATTTGATCATCTCTGTGGTTTTTATTTTTTGCACTAAACAAAAAAGTGCAACAATTTTGAAAAAAACTCAATATTTTTTACTTTTTGCTATAATAAATATCCCCCAAAAATATATAAAAAAAACTTTTTTCATCAGTTAAGGCCAATGCATATTCTTCTACATACTTTTGGTAAAAAAAATTGCAATAAGTGTATATTGATTGGTTTGCGCAAAAGTTATAGCGTCTACAAAATAGGGGATAGATTTATAGCATTTTTATTATTGACTTTTTTTTTTACTAGTAATGGCAGCGATCTGCGATTTTTATTGTGACTGCGACATTATGGCGGACACGTCAGACAATTTTGACACATTTTTGGCATTAATGCAGCGATCAAAAATGCATTGATTACTGTAAAAATGTCACTGGCAGTGAAGGGGTTAAGTGCATCCTAGTGTGTGTTCTAACTGAAGGGGGATGGGGACTGTGGAGGGAAGATAACAAATTGCTGTTCATACTCTGTATGAACAGACAATCTGTCACTTCTCCCCTCAGAGAACCGCAAACTGTGTATTTACGCACACAGTTCTCGGTTCTCCGTGTCTCAGCTGCAATCACGGGAGCCGGGCACACTCATCGGCTCAGGGGTCAAGCGGCAGTAAAGGGGTTAGGTGCGTCTTAGTGTGTGTTCTAACTGAAGGGGGATGGGAACTGTGGAGGGAAGATAACAAATCGCTGTTCATATTCTGTATGAACAGACAATCTGTCACTTCTCCCCTCAGAGAACCGGAAACGGTGTGTTTACGCACACCGTTCCCGGTTCTCCGTGTCTCAACTGCAATCGTGGGAGCCCGGCAGGGATCAAGACCGCTGGGCACTCTCATTGACTCAGGGGTCAAGCGGGGGGTGCCCCCTAGTGGCCACAGGGCGAAGCCACATTAAATAACAATGTTTCGCCCTGCGGCGGCTGGTCGGCAAGTGGTTAAAGGGCTAGTTCACCTTTACCCAAAAAAAACTGCTTATGTAGATAAGGGGCGTCTGTAGACAAAAACAAACCGTGCAGCTCTGACTAAAGTTGAATAATGCCGTTGCTAGAGGTGTAGGCCTTTTACATACCTCATGAGGCTTGAATGGAAAAGCTCCTAGGATGTTGCTGATATTGCCAAGAGAAGCTGTTACTATTCACCTTCCCCAACTCAGGAGCGAGCTCTTAAATGCTCACCTCAGAGCAACTGCATCAGGGAAGAGAAATCACAAGTGAGGGGGTTTGAATCAGAGAAAGGGCTCCCTCCTGTGATGGTGAACAGTAACAGCTGGGTATCTCTTAAGTAACATCCTTAGAAACATCCTGGACGTTTTTCCATCAGGCTTCATGAGGTACGTAAATGACCTATAGCAATGACATTTTTCCATTTTGGTTAAAGCTGCACAGCTTTTTTTTTTATCTACAGGTATCCCTTATCTGCATGGTCAGTTTTTGGTAAAGGTAAACAATGTCACTAAGACCCCTTTCACACCACGCCTCCCATAACGTCAGCGGTAAAACGCTGCTATTTTTAGGTGCATTTTACCATTGGATTTGCGGCACATTTTGGCCCCCCGCTAGCGGCCGAGAAAGGGTTAAAACCGCCAGCAATACTCCGCAATAGTGACATTTTGCTGGCGGTATTACAGCGGTGCCCCATTGATTTCAATGGGGAGCAGCAGTGAAAGAGTGGTAAACACACCTCTTCAAAGAAGCTGCTGGCAGGACTTTTCCTGATGTCCTGCCAGCGCACCGCTGCAGTGTGAAAGCCCTCGGGGCTTTCACACTACAGACAATGGTTCAGCTGTTTTAGGGCAGATTGCAGGTGCTATTTCTAATGCTATAGTGCCTGCAAAATGCCCTGGTGTGAAAGGGGTCTTAAATATTTTGTTAATAACATGGACACCATCTTTCACCATTATATGGGCTTCTCTCTTGGTGCTGAAAGTGCCTACTCTGATTTCACAGCTTTTCATAGTGTGCATTAGAAAATAAAGCAGATTCATCCAATAGCCCATTCATGGAGGCTCAGCATCACATGTGGGTAGGTGTTCTGCATGTAAAATGTTTAATAATGCCCAAGTCCAGACTACCATCCACCTATAAGGGCATGTTGATCTTTGCATTGCTCCACTCAAGAACCCCTTCACTCCACTGCTTAGTTACATCAGGGCTGAGGGTTCTTGAGAGAAATATGAATGCAGGGTGCTATGACATTTCCACATATCTATGAACCCCCCCAGCGGATTTTGTCCGAAACTTGTGTGGCATACACACAGTCGGACAAAGTTGTCAGAATGTCCGATCGTTCAAAACATGATGACGTTATTTCGTTACGATGGGACTACGTTCAGGCTAGTAGCCAATAGCTTTGGTCTAGGAATTTGATCTGAGCTTGCGTGGCACTTTGTCCGATTGGAATTCTCTACACACAATCGGACAAAGTCCGATCGGCTCATGTTGTTTGAATGTTTTATAGCCCAGCTCTAAAACTTTGCCTGTTGGATATTCCGACGGAAACAGTCCGATTGAGCCCACACACAGTCGGATTATCCGACAACGCGGTCCGATCGGACATTTTCCATCGGAATGTCCGACCGTGTGTACAAGGGCTAAGGCAGTTCCAAGAATGCAAGCCTTTACGGGGGAAAGAATAATCTGAATACACCATAATAATCAAATATGCTAAACAGTGTAAACCGCCCTGAAGGAGTCTGTCAGCAAGTAAATTATGTATCTACAGTGCTTCACTGTAAATCAAGTCAATGTGTGGAAACTACAGTCAATGAATTGGGGGACATCAGCCTCCATCAGAGTCTTCTGAAACACATGGCATTGCTAGTTGCCTGGCTATAATGCAGAGATGGCCCATGCTCTTTGATACCTGTAATCAATAATTCAGAACAAGAATACAGATCACAGAAAGTAAGTCTGTATCTGAATGTTAGCCCCAGATCAGTATAGAAAAAAGAGGGCCAATGTAGCATGACAACCCGACACCCAGCGGTTACAAGAACCATTTTCTCTTGTGCCAGGTTTCCTGTAATGCTCTAAATATGGATACAGATATCAATTTTTAACATGATTTGTTATATAGCATTTTCTGTTTCAAAGCTTTGTTAGTTTAGTTACAGCTAAATATAATCTCTTGTGGCCTATTTCAGGTCAAGAATCATTGGCTATGCCTGCTGCAGTGGATAGTTCATATGAACAAGTCTTTTTCAGAATGATCTAAACCAGGGGTGCCCAACCTTTTTAAGTGCGAGGGCCACTTAAGCAACTTGGTAACCCGTCGTGGGCCACAATAAGCCGAGCGCATGGATGACGGGTCACGGCTACTCTATACGCCCTCTGATCCGATCCACCTAGATGGAAGGGGATGAATTGGGTAGGGGCAATCATGTCAAAAGGGCCTAAACTGCTTTCACACTGATGTGCTGCGGTTTACTTACACCATGGGTGCAGTGTAGTGCACCTGTGTCTATCCTGTGGATTAATTGAACTTTGCCATAGACTCTGCCTGTGGCAAAAGCCAGTGCTGTACAGGAAGCATCGGCTTTTGGGGCTCTGCTCTGCAGCCACTTTCTACCTCTAACACCAGCTTCATTCACAACACTGATGCTGTGGTATGACGGGTCAGAAACCTGCGATCTGGACTTGCTAACCCACCATTCCAGAGCAGGAGGTCGCGGGCCACATCAGAGGGCTCCGCGGGCCACATGGGGCCCCCGGGCCACTGGTTGGCCACCCCTGATCTAAACACTAACACACATCCCTGGATATTATTGCTGCCCTCAAAACAAAAGCAAATAAGATCCATATTCATTTTTAGTTACGACATCTATTTTATAATGTGCAGGATTTCTTGAAATCAAAAACACTCTCTTCATGGTCTTTCTCAGAGAGTTTTTCTAACAGTTCATTTTGTGAATTGTATTCTATTCTGTCTTCCCTAAAAAACAGTTGCCTGGGTTCACATGAAACCCTATTCCTGTAAATTAAATATGAGGCTAGGCAGACTTTTGTGAATCACATCTACTGTAAGCAGTCATACTGAAAAATAATCGCATTTTTTTTAATAAAGAATGTTTGTAATATTATAGCTACAAGTGGAGTATATATTGTTGATAGATCGCCTATCCTAGTTATTGAATGTCTGCTAGTCTACAGGCAGCAGGCTAGGTAGTAAAACCCAAAAGTCCCATTGAAAGAATGATGGAACAAAATAGTGTTTGACACTGTAAAAATAAAATTTGTCTATGCCTGTATTATCCTTGGTTCATTCAAACCCTGCTATGCCATTCTAAAGGGGAGAAGTTAACATACATGTGTCGTTTCCTGATGGAGGTATGGGGCACAATAAAATATGTTTTTAAAGGGCATTTTTTTCCAAAGCAGGATGTTATTTGAGAAATGTAAAGGGTAAGCAGAAAAGTCTGATGGTCAAAGAGACTGCCACACATCATATTGAGTGTTCAATAGGAAGGTCTGGGAGGCAGGCCAGAACTCAACCCAATAAACACTGCTCAGTATTTGAATCCAGGGCGCTCTAAGTGTACAGATCCCTGGTCTTATTTCTTATTTCTCCCCCTCTCCCTGAACGGTTTCCAAAATTCTAATTGGAATTTGTTTTATAATATGTGAAGCACACAAAGCAAGAACATTGAAAACTCCAAGATGGAAGAACAGAGTTGGCAACCACTATAGGGAGTTGACACTGTTTGAGTAACCAAAACATATAAGAAGTCAGTTCTCAGGCTCTAGCTATAAATATATTTTCATTTTTTGTGACAAACTCTCTAAAACAATGTGAAACATTTTTCTTGAACAATGTTCTTATTAAACAAAATGTAATTTAAGTGGCTATACTGTATAGCTAAGTTTTTCATGCCAGTTTACCTTTCTTATACCAAGACTCTAAACTTATCATAGTATATGTGTTTTTATGTTTAGAATGACTAGAAAGTCTAGTTACGTTTTTACATTTAGAAAAAGGTAATGGCACCAAGTACAAATATCTAAAAACTGTAAATATATCACAACACCATGTGATCTGGTGGATACATGATAAAAGTAAAGTGTCGCGTCCTAAATTTAAACTTGGCCAAAGAGAACGTTTTTTATTTGGGCTATGGACATTCTAGGCACAGTTACAACAACTTTATTTAAAAATATATACATTTTATTTACAAAAACACTGAAAAAATACATAATCAATACACAAAATAATCATCAGTAATTGAAAAACTCATCCCCAATTGTGTTACCGCTAATAAAAATTTCAGAGTGATGTATGGTGTTTTTCCACCAAATATAGCACCTATATTTTATTAGCGGTAACACAATTGGGGATGAGTTTTTCGATTACTGATGATTATTTTGTGTATTGACTATGTATTTTTCAGTGTTTTTGTAAATAAATGTTATATATTTTTAAATCAAGTTGTTGTAACTGTGCCTAGAAAGTCCATAGCCCAAAAAAAAAAATTCTCTTTTCCCAAGTACAAATATCTAAATTGTCTAATGCTGCACCTAAAATTAGTGCTAATAACTCATGAAAAATTTCTTATAAAGGCGCAATTAACAAAGTAATAATAAGTGAAAATTCATAAACGGTGTAGATTCAATTAATGAAGTGCACAATAAAGAAATCTAAAAAGTCCAAAAAAACGGCACTGTGAACAATTCCTCTATATATGCTCCAACACCGTGCTTCTAAAGTGCTTTGCGCTCCAAAATCTCAGCTCAATAGTGCTTCACCCAAAGTGATAATCAAATGCGCTCACCAGATAGTTAGCCTCGGCCAACAAGTGACCATTAAGCGTGTGGTATAGGAAACTCCTTGTCTCATTGATTTAGCCCCTTCAGGAATCTCATCACAATCAATCATCCGTATTGTAATAAAAAAAACTATTCCAATCCAATATGCAATGGTATATTAACGTGACTTTCTTCAGCCTCATATATCCTCTAGTGAATACATCCAACTCACATCACAGGACTCTGTAGAATTGGCTCCGCCACAAAGAGCCAGAGAAGGCAGGGATAGTGTAATATTGTTTTTTTTTATTTCTTAAAATTATGCACAGTCCAGTACAAGATGCAGCAGGCATAAAAACGATTCAGGGAAAGCAGAAGCCGATCCATCACTGCTATGGGACTAACGGTATGCAGCGTACGTTTCAGCTACCCAAGCGGAAGTAGAGTACTCCTGTAGGTGTGTGTGTGTCAGGCCTCTCTTCAGTGCATTTCACGCTCAAGGGTATGTCATCAGCAAGTAAGCCTGACGCCATTGTAGCGGAATCTAAATACTAATGGATCCAACACCAATGGTCAGAATGAACCCAAAAGGATTCAAGCTTTGAAAAATCACAAAGAGAATTAAAATTTAAAAATTTGCCAAATAAAAAGAGGTTTCTGCTTACCCTTTACATTTCTCAAATTACATTCTGCTTTGGAAAAAAATGCCCTTTAAAAACATATTTTATTGTGCCCCATACCTCCATTAGGAAACTACACATATATGTTAACTTCTCCCATTTAGAATGGCATAGCACAGTTTGAATGAACCAAGGATATGTGATAAATGTTATGTCACATACAAGCATCTGGAATGGATGCGCAATGATGAGCTCAGGTCAGGGGCATTTTCTGAAAGCAGTGGGCCCGTATGCAGAATCATAATAAGTTGGGCCCCCACAGCTGAAGAAAAGTGTGGCGCAAAGAGCTGCAGCAGAAGTTGGGTGTGATTTTCATTGCGCTGAATACTGGCTGAGGCTTAAAGGAACACAGAGTGCAGGAGTTCAATAGTAAGTGATGCAAAGGTTCAGGAATAATTTCAACAAAGTTCCCAGAAGCTCAACAGTAATTTTACAAACTGTCACCTGATTTCAATCACAGTGAAATCCCTTCTTTCTGAGATTGCTAGTGGGAACCAAGTGAGTCATCTTCCTCCAGATGGTGGGTGGGGCTAGCAGGACTGTGATTGGCTTTAGCAGTGGCCAATGACAGCCCCCCCCCCACAGCAGAACAGCCCCCAATCTCTTCCCCATCACAAAAGATGACAATCGCATCTACAGCAAAGAGAACCAAACAATGTTTCTTATCTTTTACAATGTGTGGGAGCACAGTGCCTTCCCCTCAGTGCAGGTTCGGCATGGGAAATTCTGAAATTGGAATGTATTAGTGTCTCACTGACACTTCCCTGCACTGCTCTGCTAATGGGAAGGAGTCGAATGCTGACAAAAGAGGCTTTGTGTGCCGCTGGCGGCACCAGTGTCGGGGGTTGCCTACCCCTGTTCTAAGGCTAAGATAGTAAACGCACTATCACATTTTTTTGTTTATATCAAATATCACCTTAGCTGGTTATACTTCCTTGCTTTTTCAGTCATCGCCGGAAAGCTTAGTAAGTTGAGTAAGCTTTTGTGTTTTGACTGAGAAGTATATTCAACCATTTTATTTTATGTTTAATTTGATTTTGTAACTTCTGCCACTAAGAATGGTTTAATATACTGAATCAAGTTTAAAATGTTTACAAACCTATATTATAAAATGAGCATTACAGAATGAAAATGCTTTGCAGTAGCACAGCCTGGGTGCCTCTTACTGCGTTGCCATATTTTGTCATTCACTTATAAATCATGCTAACATCACTGCTGTGGCTAACAATGATTAAGCCCTTGTACACACGGTCGGAGAATCTGTCGGAATGAGTCTTATCGGACCGTGTCGTCAGATAATCCGACTGTGTGTGGTATGCATCGGACTGATTCTGTCCGAATCTCCGTCCGACCCAATTTTCCAACATGTTGGAAATATTTCCCGACCAACTGGACCGGACGGACCTAATCCGATCATGTGTAGAGCATTTTCATTGGACCAAGTGCCACGCATGCTCAGATCAAATTCCTACATCAAAGCTATTGGCTACTAGCCTGAATGTAGTCCCATCATAACGAAATTACGTCATGAAAGATCGGATTTTTCGCCAACTTGGCCCGACCGTCTGTATGCTACAGTTTCGGACACAATCCGTCAGACTAAATCCGACGGGCTTGGTTGGCAAAATCTCCGACCGTGTGTACGTGGGCTAAGTCAAGTATTCAGTGCTTAACTGTACACCTGTTAATATAAGTATATTAACACGATTACTTTGATATTTGATAGTGACTTGTAGATTAATTTAATAATCAGGATTTTGTGTACCCAAGTCTTTTACTGGTTGCACTTCTTCATCTAGTCCTTGCCTGTATATAACCTTAATGAGATTCATTCTCTATGAAATCTATAAATTATTTTTGTGATTTAGTAAAGTAAGCAGCAACCCCTCATATGTAATACCATGGCAATAAAAAATAAGATGTTCGAGTGCAATAGTACATTGTACTAGAAAGACTGGAAAACAGTTTAAGGTTATGGACAGTTGACCAGTAGTTTGTAATTGTTTTATAAAGATAAAGGTATATATGTGGACCCAATATGGGGTCATTTTACAGGACTGCAAGGCTGGGATGTTCAAATAGTCACTTTTTTCTGAAAGTGAATTTTAACAGTTAAAGCTGTGTTGTCTAGTTGTCTTCTATAGAAGCTCACTTACACAATACTAATTTCTGTGTATATTGTGAACTATAACCAAGCACCTAGACAAAGGAAAATATTTTTTAAACAGAACTAACACCCACTAGCATCAGCACCCTATGCATTTAGAAAATAATCTATAGAGTGGCATCCTTCAGCAACACAGCCGAAAGGAAGGGCACAGTAGCATGCATGATTGCATTGCCTGCTGCAGAGTGATTGGACTCTTAGCCTGAACAGAAAAGTGGCCGAAGGGTTTGCACTGTTAACATATAGGCTCTGAAAGCCCCTCCATGTTTTTTTTTCTGAGTTATTTCCTGAAAGCAAATAGGTAGATTACTCTTTTGGGGATGAGGGCTGATGTGATTGGTGTGAGTACTTTAGATGAAAGCCCTTCAGATGCTATCCGCTGAGAACTTCAATGAAGAGTACTAACAATTTTGATGCAATTGTGCACAATTGGTTCACTAAATGATTTTACCTGCCTAGTGTGTGAGATCCTATGTGGAGATTACACAGTACACACTGTGCATTAGAAGTCCATGTTATGTGTAAAAGCTTTCAAGTGGCTTACTCTTCTAAATGGAATATTTGGAAACCCATTTGTTTAGACATCTTGGCATCAATATATATTATAGATCAAGTAATAACAATAAAGAGCATTTTTTTTAATATACATTTTTACATTTCAACCTAAAAGGATAGTTTTTTCCTGTTTATTTATACAATCCAGATGGCATATACTGTATTAGCTTTAAAAAGACGTTGCAATTTTCATTTTCATTATTGTAAAGCATCCACATACTGCACAGCATACATGGCTGCTTTTAGACGTTAATGGGCCCTGAGCAGACCAAGCATGCATAGCCCAGATCTGACCAATCATGAGAGGCCCAGAGCATATTAATCATGGGTGGGCTTCCTCCCAAGCACCACTACTATTACTGATCAGCAGTAAAATGTTCAATTTACATTAAAATGCCTTTTGTTAGTTTCATATACAGTAGTATATTTTTTAGCAACATTACAAAAGACGAGTCTCTAACACCCCTTTCACACTGCCAGAGTTCACACTGGAGCAGTACGCTTGCAGAACGTTAGAGAAAGTCCTGCTGGCAGCATCTTTGGGGCAGTGAAGGAGCGGGGTATACCCCGCTCCTAAAGCGCCCCTGCCCATTCAAATGAAAGGACAGCGCTGCCAAAGCACCTGCAAAGCAATTTTGCAGCAGCGCTTTTTGGGTGCATTTAACCCAATTTGACCGCTAGCAGGGGTTAAAAGCGCCCCGCTATCGCCCCAAACTATCACTGCTTTACCGCTAATGCCCTGCGTGGCTCAGTGTGAAAGGGATTTAATAGAGAGATACATGGTACAAGCAACACTTCTGTATGTATAGATCCCACTGTTTACATATGTAGAGGAAAAATAAAAGTCTGTCATGCACATCTTTTAATATAGTTCACATCTTTTTATATAATAGCTCTTTTATTATATCACCATTGTATAGAGAAAGAATACAAGACACTTTTTAAAACAAGGCTTCTCTCTCTCTCTCTCTCTCTCTCTCTCCTCTCTCTCTCTCTCTATATATATATATATATATATATATATATATATATATAAAATCAGTTACTCGCCAAGTGGTGAAACAGTAAAACATGAATAAGGGTGACAGCTTTAGCTGCATAGGGTGGAACCCTCAGAAACATGAACTTTTAATTGATCCAGAGAAAGGCACAGAAAAATGAAAAAGCATTGCTTAATTTGCTCTAAGGGTGAAATATTCATTCCTGATTCCCATAGGCAATCACATAATGGCCTAGCTATTCTGCAATTTTACTTCCTAATAATAGCAGTGGCCATTTATATTACCTCTCTAATAATTGTTCAATCCTGGCAAAATGATACTGAAGGAATATGCACATGATATACTGTCATTAGCTTAGACCTAGGGTTGGTAGGTGGTAGAGACTGTGGGGTTGCTTTACTAAAGGCAAATAGACTGTGCACTTTCCAAAGTGCAGTTGCACTGTATAAGTGCAGTTGCTCCAGAGCTTAGTGAATGAAGTAAATCTTCATTTTGTAAAGAATACACAATCGCATAGAAGGAAAATGTAAAAAGAAAAACTGCATTTTTGCTGGCACGTTGGATTGGATGATGGAAGTCAGCAGAGCTTTTGCTCATTTACTAAGCTCTAAAGCAATTGCTCTTGCAGAGTACAACTGCACTTTACAAAGTGCAGTCTATTTGTCTTTAGTAAATCAACCCCTATCTGTGTTTCTATACTACTGCAGCTGTACACCAGCCTTTGTACATTGGATTTTTGCTCCAACTAGTGTTAGTTCCCATTGGAGTGGTGGACATGGAACAACAGCCCCAATTGCACTGAGTACATAACAAACTTTAGAACAATATGATACAAACTCCTGGAAAATGAGTCTAACATGTTAGAGTAAATGTTCACTATATTAAATGCAGTGTAATTGTAATATAATTTCATTCAATGACAAAACACAAGTTCATTCATTTTGCAGGAATATAAAAAATGTTTTCAAATTATGGCAAGGTTCTCATTATTACAGAGAAACTACACTTTAGTGTAACATAACACAATGGTCTGTTAGATGCTGTATTATAAAACAAATGTCAAGATAGGCTGGACACGGCCCTTATTGCAACATTATATGGTTCTAGCCTTGGCAGACCATGATTAACAGATTTTTTATGTGTGGACAAGAAGATGGCTTTTGACCCCTCCTAACCAATAGTAATGTCCATAAGAAATCAAGCAACCTGGTTTATTGGTTAAACACCCATCTGGCCTACCTCATAAAAGGCATGTTAAAATGTCCTACATATCCTGGTTTTGTTACAAAAATTGATCCAGTCAGGAAATGATCTTTTTATCATTTTATTTTCTACAAACACAGGGGTTTACAGGCATTTCATTGGAGAGAGTCATGCACGGTGGAGCTAATGTCACTGGATTTCAGATTGTGAATAATGAGAACCCACTTGTCCAGCAGTTTGTACAGCGATGGGTGCGTCTGGATGAACGAGAGTTCCCCGAAGCAAGGAATTCACCATTAAAGGTATAGTATGCCTTTCTGACTGGCGTTTCTTAGTCACATATCCAACTCCTATGCATTATAATTAACAAAGCATGCGTATATCATTTTCCAGACACTTAACAAGTCTTAATTGCACTTTTTCTTAATTGTATTGTTTGTGAGTGAGCGGCACAAACTGCAACTTTTACCACTATCATAAGGAAAAATTTACACCACAGCTGTTTCGCCTTTTCTACTTAATCTGTATATTTATACAGGGAACGGGAGGGACTGCATGCCTAACGCTTTTCAAACACTTACAATAGTGAAACAGAGAACCATTCCTAATTTCATCACCACACTCTACTTAGTTCACCCAATCTGGCTAATTACTTTGGGACTGGGTATATCCTGGAAAGTCTGACACACTTGCTCCATCATTGTAGGTGATGACTTTGCTGTGTAACTGAATATATGTTAGGGTGAAAACTTTAAAAACACTTCCCCTTCAAGCATGGGTTATTACAAATAGTAAAATGTGACTAGTAATATATAACTGTGCAACCCTAATAAAAAACAATATAAAAGCAGCTACACAGGAATGTGACAAATATTCAAATAAGGTAGTGAAAAAATGTAGCGCTAAAAACAAATAGTGCAGTGATAATACCTAAAAAGTATTAATGCATACAGTATTTAAATACAAACTTTAAGAGTCCAAACAAGTGCAATAAATATGTATGTAGGACGGAACCATGTGAAATATAATCCTATAGTACCAGTACTATAAGAATAAATTGGTATGTGTAGAAGTCCAACAGTGAAGTGATGATTTCCCAATAGGAAAGAAAACTGGTGAAACCTTAAAGTGAAAAAAGAGATTGCGCACTTTTACCGGAACAGGTGGATCCGGATGTCAAGGACACTGAATCAAACAGGCATGGATATCCAGATGGATAAAAATGGTAAAATAGTGATCACATAAAAATAAAAGCAATGTGGAGAGCGATGACTTTGCTGTGTAACTGAATATATGTTAGGGCAAAAACTTTAAAAACACTTCTCCTTCAAGCATGGGTTATTACAAATAGTAAAATGTGACTAGTAATATATAACTGTGCAACTCTAATAAAAAACAATATAAAAGCAGCTACACAGGAATGTGACAAATATTCAAATAAGGTAGTGAAAAAATGTAGCGCTAAAAACAAATAGTGCAGTGATAATACCTAAAAAGTATTAGTGCATACAGTATTTAAATACAAACTTTAAGAGTCCAAATAAGTGCAATAAATTTGTATGTAGGACAGAACCATGTGTAATATAATCCTATAGTACCAGTACTATAAGAAAAAAATTGGTATGTGTAGAAGTCCAACAGTGAAGTGATGATCTCCCAATAGGAAATAAAACTGGTGAATCCTTAAAGTGAAAAAAGAGATTGTGCACTTTTACCGGAACAGGTGGATCCGGATGGCAAGGACACCGAATCAAACAGGCATGGATATCCAGATGAATAAAAATGGTAAAATAGTGATCACATAAAAATAAAAGCAATGTGGAGAGCGATATTACCATTTTTATGCCTGTCGGTTTCAAAAAACCAACTGTTTTTGACCTGCACCATTGGAGAATTCTCTCTCTTTTTTCCCATACATCATGGCTGGATGAGAGTTGGTGTTATTATTGGTCAAGCAGCTCCTTTAAGTTCGTTGGATACCGTGGAAATCTTCCCAGCCAAGAAGAGACGCCATTTGAGATCTGGGGTCCTCATCTCCATTCGGGAGAACTATCCATCTGGATATCCATGCCTGTTTGATTCTTTGTCCTGTTCTGGTAAAAGTGCACAATCTCTTCTTTCACTTCAAGGATTCACCAGTTTTGGATTTATTGCCTATCGGGAGATCATCACTTCACTGTTGGATGTCTGCACATACCAATTCTTTCCTATAGTACTGGTACTGTAGGATTATATTACACATGGTTCCGTCCTACATATATATTTATTGCACTTGTTTGGACTCTTAAAGTTTGTATTTAATACTGTATGCACTAATACTTTTTAGGTATTATCACTGCACTATTTGTTTTTAGCGCTACTATTACAAATAGTATACATTAGGTTCACAGGTAAAGTTGAGAGAAACATACACAGTGCACACTCCAGGAAGTGTGCTTCGATTAATATGCAAATGTGTATTCTGACTGTTGGGGATTGTGGAGAGCCCAGATTGGGGTAAACTAAGCGGGGTTTTTTTTAACTTTAAAACAACTAATCCTCAAAAGATTTCCCAATGCTGGCTGGAAACACTAATTATGCATTAAGCAGTACTTAGCCCTCTCTGGTGCAAGGGCCCATAGCAATTGTTATATTATATACACTATATTACCAAAAGTATTGGGACACCTGCCGTTACACCCACATGAACTTTAGTGGCATCCCAATCTTAGTCCGTAAGGTTCAATATTGAGTTGACCCACCCTTTGCAGCTATAACAGCTTCAACTCTTCTGGGAAGGCTGTCCACAAGATTTAGGAGTGTGTCTATGGGAATATTTGACCATTCTTCCAGAAGCGCATTTGTGAGGCCAAGCACTGATGTGGAAGAGAAGGCCTGGCTCGCAGTCTCCACTCTATATCATCCCAAAGGTGTTCTATCAGGTTGAAGTCAGGACTCTCTGCAGGCCAGTCAAGTTTCTCCACCCCAAACATCTATGTCTTTATGGACCTTGTTTGTGCACTGGTGTGCAGTCATGTTGGCACAGAAAGGGGTCATCCCCAAAAACCCTTCCCACAGAGAGCATGCAATTGTCCAAAATGTCTTGTTGTGCTGATGTCTTAAGCGTTCCCTTTACTGGAACTGAGGGGCCAAACCCAAACCCTGAAAAACAACCCCACACCATAATCCCCCCTCCACCAAATGATTTAGATCATTTCACAAAGCAAAGTCCATGAAGACATGGATGAGTGAGTTTAGGGTGGAGAAACTTGACTGGCTGGCACAGAGTCCTGACCTCAACTTGATAGAACACCTTTCGGATGAATTAGAGCGCAGACTGCGAGCCAGGCCTTCTCGTCCACATCAGTGCCTGACCTCACAAATGCACTTTTGGAAGAATGGTCAAACATTCCCACAGACACACTCCTAAACATTTTGGACGGCCTTCCCAGAAGAGTTGAAGCTGTTATAGCTGCGAAGGGTCGGCCAACTCAATATTGAACCCTATGGACTAAGGTCAGGATACCATTAAAGTTCATGTGCGTGTAAAAAGGCAGGTGCCCCAAAACTTTTGTTAATATAGTGTATATTTTAATATCTTGGTTGTTTCCTAACAAATAATCATATATGCCAGGGATATGCAATTAGCGGACCTCCAGCTGTTGCAAAACTACAAGTCCCATCATGCCTCTGCCTCTGGGTGTCATGCTTGTGACTGTCAGAGTCTTGCTATGCCTCATGGGACTTGTAGTTCTGCAACAACTTGAGGTCCGCGAATTGCACATCACTGATATAAACAATGTAATGTCCATCCCTACCTTTGTACCTAGTATAAAAAGTGTAATTTTTAAATATTGAATGCAGATTTTAATTGCACAGTTCATGTTTATAAAGGTAGTGTGTTAAATGATTTCTAATCCTATATTTTCTAACTAAATAAGAATGTGTATTAACAGTTAAGTAATTTCAGTAATGCTGCGTTGAATATGCATACTGTATTAACTGTAAGAATATTTAAATCTTTCAATTACATTTTATGGAGTCTTGATTGTTTAATTAAAGAAATAAAATGTGTACCCTTGCCTATCAAAATATACTAAAAAGCAATCAAAACAAATTAAGCTATCCTCTATTCTTCATATCCGCTGGGCTTAAAAATGTTCTTGAAATTACAAGTTTAGTTCATCTGTGATGGGCACTAATTATAATTATTTGACAAATTTGGTGAGTTTCGATAAGTTTTCAATATTACCAGGGCCGTCTTTAATATTAATTGGACCCTGGGCAAAAATTTTCTTGGGCCCCCCCCCCCATGCAATTTCTACCTGCTCTGAGACATACAATAGCAGCTAGACTTAAAATCAGTTTACTGTATCAGATCAGGCGGGAATTGTGATTGGTTGCCAGTGGTGACAGAATATCATTACTGCTTAATGACTGGTTGCTAGAGGTTATAGCACACATTACGGCTCACTGATTAGTTGCTAGAGGTAACAGCAAATGATTTCTGCTTGTTAATTGGTTGCTAGAAATAACTGTATAGTAATACTGCTCACTGATTGGTTGCTAGAGGTTACAGTACATCATCTCCTCACTGCAGGGGAGCGTAACATACATATGAATGCTGCCTTTGGTTACATATCAATGCCGCCGGCCGCAACTATTTATTAGTAATGCTGCTGCTATTTACATATGAATGCCGGTATTTACATGTAAACACAGGGTCTGCAGGTGATTCATCTGTACACAACAATAGGGCAGAGCTGGGCAGCACTTCACACTGAGATATGGGGACACAGCACAGGACTAAAACTTCAAGGGACAAGGGAATTTAAACTGGGATAGTTGGCAAGTATGAGGCAGCTGCTTTGGGCCCCACCACAATGACAGGGCCCAGGGCAGCTGCCCCTTTTGCCCTGCCTTAAAGACGGCCCTGAATATTACAGCCCAATAGATCAAAGCAAGGTGTTAACAATTTATATCAAAACTATGAAGTAATCAAACAGTTGCCAGTAGGTTTCCTGAGCTGATCAGTTCACTTACTTTTGCCTGGACGGTTGGTAAAATATTGTAAAAAAAAAAATACCTGAG
Organism: Lithobates pipiens; assembly: GCF_037356315.1. Taxonomy (NCBI): domain Eukaryota; kingdom Metazoa; phylum Chordata; class Amphibia; order Anura; family Ranidae; genus Lithobates; species Lithobates pipiens. Next base: position 9,611,256 of record NW_027507685.1, read on the forward strand.
AATCTATGTATGTAGAGGCAGCACAGGTTGGACACTGGTAAATAATGTATTCAGCCTTATTACTACACTAGCTTTTAGCAAGGATATCACGGATATTATGTGATATAAATGAAGTGTTTGGTGCTGGCATATGCAGTAGGGTGATGCATTAAGAAAATTATTGAAAATTAAAAAAAAGTTGTTAGAAGGTGGAGTTTTTGTTAGAAGAAACTTTGCAGGGGTGCTCAGCAAAAAAAGAAAAAAACTCCTTTATCTGCTTGCTAACATGTCTCTTAAATGCATACTACCTGCACATTGTGTACATTCTCATAAGATGCTGAAGAGTTGAGCCAAGTGCCATGAATTTGCAATAGCTTTGCATTATTATTAGCCAAAAATGCCAAGAAGGGAGATGCCAGATGTGGAAGAAGAATCAGAGAAGATGGCAGTGACGACAACAGAAAGTGTAGAGCTGTCTGAGGGCAACCTCCGAGATAGATTTTCCATAATTTTTGATTTTTGAGTAGTACTTCCACAACTCCCCTCCCTCCCCATCACAGCTTGGTCCCACTTGAAATTCTTCAATATTAAAACGTGCCAGATGTATTAAACAGCTGCACTCTTTAACCACAGAAATGTTATGCTAATGGTAAAAACATCTAAATGGTTGGCTAATGCGCTTCGAGGGTTATCCTCTTCATCAGAGCCTTAGAGGGCCAAATCTAGTCTCTGTTTACATGTATAAAAGTAGATATAAATAGAGAAAGCTGGATGGGTAGTGTACCACTACATGATGGTATAGTGTCGCGGGCGAATTCTCTTTCGCTATAAGGGGTATCTTTCCACATCTCATCACTCTCAGTACCATAGGGATGGTGTGTAGATGCTGTCTATTGATTGCCGTTGGTCTCAAAACCCCGGTGGTTGGTTCCGGTATTGCAAGCCAAAGGTCTAAGGATGTGTATCCATGTCCTTGTTAGGCTATGCTGAACGACTCCCCTGCACTGTGGCTGTGTGCTGTCTCCTACCAGGCTACAGCCATGTTGTGCTTCTGGATTCCCGATGGAGTGGGAGTGAGCTACTGCGCAGTATGGGCGTGTGACCTTGATATAGGAAGTCTTCCTTCCTAAGAAGGAACGCTTCTTGTTTTCGTGTAGCCTAGTAGGAGACAGCACACGCACACAGCCTAAGAGCAGGGGAGTCATTCAGCATAGCCTAACAAGGACATGGATATACATCCATAGACCTTAAGCTGCAATACCGGAACCAGCCACCGGGGTTTTAAGACTAACAGCAATCAATAGATGGCCCTACATCTGCACACCATCCCTACGGTACTGAGAGTGCTGAGATGTGGAAAGATACCCCTTACAGTGAAAGAGAATTCTCCCGCAACACTATACCACCAACGTAGTGGTACACTAACCATCCAGCTTCCTCTATCTATATCTACTTTTATACATGCAAACACAGACTAGATTTGGCCCTCTAAAGCCCCGTACACACGAGAGGACTTATGTCCGACAGACTTCCGAAGGAGTTCTGCCGGAGTTCTGCCGGAGTTCCGACAGAGTTCTGACGGACTTTTCGGCTGAGCGGACTTGGCCACACACAATCACACTAAACTCCGACGGATTCGAACGTGATGACGTACGACTGGACTCGAATAAGGAAGTTCATAGCCAGTAGCCAATAGCTGCCCTAGCATCGGTTTTAGTCCGTCGGAATAGCATACACACGAGCAAATTTTTCGAAGTGACCGGGTCCGGCGGAGTTCCATCAGAAAAATTTGAAGCATGTTCCATATTCTAAAGTCCGTCAGACTTTGGTGAATCAAAAGTCCGTTGCAGCCCACACACGATCGAATAGTCTGACGGAATCAGTCCGTTGGACTTTGGATGTTGAAAAGTCCGCTCGTGTGTACGGGGCATAAGGCTCTGATGAAGAGACTAACCCTCAAAATGTGTTAGCCAACTATCTGAGTATCCCTTGAGGGGACAACAACATATATCAATCTACTAAATGTTTAACATTGCTCTTACGTATATGTACGAATACGTAGTATTTCCTTGTATATATTCTTTGTGTTTACAATATACTCTTTGTTTCAATTATTCATGCAACGGGCCATGCGTCCCTCTTTTCCTTTTTCACATAATATTTCGGACTTCCCCTAGTTGGCATAGGCTGCGGGGCTTGCACGATATCTTCACATATACAACCTTAAGAAATACTACCACCCTTACTAAGGCTTTCTGCACCAGCGCAGGAGAATATATTTTCTGTTTATATCTAAATGGTTGGGACAGGACTGCAAAATGCCCATTCATGGTTTTTGTAAACCCCCTGTAACATAATAATTCATTGAAGCATAAATAAATGTAACCTTTTTATTCAAAAAGCAATGTTAGTATTCAAGCATCTTCTCATTATTATTATATATACACTGTCTGAGACTGTGTGTCATGTATGCTTTTTGTTATGTTTAGTATACATCTGCACTGACCCATGATGCAGTCCTGGTAATTGCAGAAGCATTTCGATACTTAAGAAGGCAACGAGTGGATGTCTCAAGAAGAGGGAGTGCTGGTGACTGCCTGGCAAACCCTGCAGTGCCTTGGAGCCAAGGGATAGATATTGAACGGGCTCTGAAAATGGTAACTATGACACATCTTCTTGCATAATAATATTTATATCTATAGAATTGTATTATAGAGTAATTGTTTATTTACAAGAACTTGAAAGAAAAAATAACTTTTTTTTTTTGCCGCTATCCATCATCTCACCTATTCTGATATTTTTCACATGCATTTAAAAATGTGCATTTTTTTTCTAGAAAATTACTTAGAACCCGAAAACATAATTTTTTTTTATGCAGAAGCCCTGGAGAATAAAATGGTGGTTGTTGCATTTTTTTTATGCAACATCATATTTGTACAGCCATTTTTAAAATGCAAACTTTTATTAAAAAAATACACTTTAAGAATTTTAGTGCACACAAACACAATATAACACCCATTTTTTGCTACAATATAAAAGATGATGTTACACCAAGTAAATAGATAGCTAACGTGTTACGTTTCAAAATTGCAAACACCCAAGGAACCACAACAAATTATGGTACCAAAAAAATCTTCATAGGAAATGCTTTAGAAGCCTCCAAAGGTTAGTAGTTTAGAGTTACACAGGAGGTCTGGCGCTAAAAATGTTACCCTCACTGTGACATTTGCAATAATACCTCACATGTGCAGTTACCGTTTACATATGCGTAAAGAACCTGTGTGCGCATTCTGTATGAGCATGGGGGCATTTTAAAAAAGTTTTATTTCAATATTTATTTTATATAAATGTATTTTTTTATACTGTACCTTTCATTTTTTATTGAACTTTATTGCTATCAAAAAGGATGATCCCTTGGTTAGCAGGGGCCACGCCAGGCCCTCTTTATGAAGAGATCTGGGGTCTTTTAGAAAATTTGAAAATCATCTGATCAAACCGGTAATGGCTTGATAACAAACAAACCACAACTGGAAGTGACAAAATCCTTTTCATTTCTGGTTTCTAGTGTGACAGAGGGAGAGAAACAATGAAAGTTCCACTCTGTGTAGTGTATCTGATGTGAACAGTCACACCGCTACCAGGCTACCCAGTGGGACATTAGACCCGGGTTAAAGGCAGCGGTTGGCTCCCTTCTGCCACCCGTAAAAGTAATCAGCCGGCTATATAGCCATACAATTCACTTTTACTTTAAAGATATTTGCCAGATGAATAAAGTGATTTCTGCATCGTGGCTGCAGCCATGACCCATATGTCAGCACCACTTCCCGAGGAGGTAGATGTACCCTCAGTTGACAAGTGGCTAGGTTAATGTTTGAGTATAGGCCCATATTAGGCATTATAGGCATTGCCTCAGAACTCAGACTATCACAAAATAAGGAAAGCCTATACTTAACCCTTTCATGACTAAGCCTATTTTTAGCATTTTGTGTTTACAAGTTAAAATCCATATTTTTTGCTAGAAAATTACTTGGAACCCCCAAACATTTTATATATATATATATATATATATATATATATATATATTAGCAGAGACTCTAGAGAATAAAACGGCGATTGTTGCAATATTTTTTGTCACACTGTATTTGCGCAGTGGTGTTTTAAACGCAACTTTTTGGGAAAAGGGACACTTTCATGAATTAAAAAAATGAAAATTAGCCCAATTTTTTTGCATAAAGTAAATATGATGTTAAGGCGAAATAGATAAAGTAGTAAATAGTAGTAGTAGTAGTAAATAGATACCAAAGATGTACCAAATAGATACCAAACATGTCACACTTTATAATTGCACGCACTCGTGGAATGACGACAAAGTACGGTACCTAAAAATCTCAATAGGCGATGCTTTAAAACATTTTTATGGTTACCAGGTTAGAGTTACAGAGGGGGTCTAGTGCTAGAATTATTGCTCTCGCTCTGATGATCGCGGCGATACCTCACATGTGTGATTTTAACACCGTTTACATATGCGGGCGCGACTTCCGTATGCGTTTTCTTTGCTTTGCGAGCTCGCGGGGATGGTGGGCGCTTTAAAAAAATGTTTTTATTATTATTATTTATTTTAAAATGAATAAATTTTTTTTTTTTTAAATAAATTTGATCACTTTTATTGCTGTCACAAGGAATGTAAACATCCCTTGTGACAGTAATAGGTGGGGACAGGTACTCTTTATGGAGGGATCAGGGGTCTAAAAGACCCCCTATCTCTCCTTTACACTTCAAAGTATTCAGATCGCGGAAAACAGCGATTCTGAATACTGTATATTTTTTTTAAACTGGCGCCATTGGCAGCCAAGTAAACGGGAAGTGACTTCATGTGAACAACTTCCGTGTTTACTATTAGGAGATTACGGCTTCATTCCAGTTTCTCCCCAGCAGCCAGAGGCATCGGATGTGTGATCGGTGCTCCCGATTGAGCGGGAGCACCGGTAACAGCGGCGGGAGGCGGCGGGAGGGGGGGAGTACCCTCCCACTCCTCCGGCATAACAGCCGAGCGGCTTTTAGCCGCTTCTGTTGTTATGGCTGGATAGCCAATCGCCCGCTGTAAAAAACGGTACCGGGATGATGCCTGCAGGTGTGGGCATCATCCCGGTATAACCCCCGGAAGCCAAGTACGCACATCTGCATACGCTCGGCTGGAAGGGGTTAAAATCTGATTTTGGGTTACAGATTTTATAGTTATACAGTATAGGACACAGGATTTTAGTCTTTACCATGCATTATATGCAGCTACCTTTAGGTGAGTGGACACTATCAAAAAAGATAGGGCTGCAGGGACATCACTCTAGATGACCCAACAACAGCCAGCTAGCCTCAGTGTTTTGCTAGTGCCCTTAGGTAATGGGCCTCTTCTCTTTACTGAGTGAAGATTACCTCTTTCCTTTGGAATTTCTTTCCCTCTCTGATTATTTTTCTATAAAGTCCCCTGGACACATCATAGCCATTGAGACTCTTCTGCGGCTTCTGGATCTGTTGACTTCTCAGCTGTGCCTTAGGGGACTGCACCAGATTGAAGAAGTGGGGCGAAGATGTAATTTTACTGGCATGCACTGGACCCTGCTCTAGGCACTTCCCAATGTAAGGGGATGGTTTTCTTCTTGGAGGCTGTGCTGTGTGCTCAGTTTCATTCCACACCATTGCAACTCAAAATTCTGGCAACATGGAACAAAAAAAGGCTCAGTCCTTATACCACTTCAAGGGCCTGACCCCCAAAGCCAGGCTCTCCCTAGCATGGGGGAATCCCAACTGAGCCATGAAGTCATGGAAGTCTTGTCAGACTGATTGCACACTTATTTTCAGCTATAGAGTTTCTGGTATCAACTCTATGCGCCTTTATGCATCTGGCCTGTTCATTGGACAATGAATTAGTATAATAAATTCTTTACAGTCTCTAGTTTGCAATAAAGATGAACAAGTAGTATAGTTTTCCTACAGGATGTACATGGTGACATAGGCATGTGATGTAAAATACAAATTTTGGAATAAATAACAGTAAACATCTATGTATTTCAACTACGTATTTAACAAATTGTTCGGAGTTCCACTTAAACCTAGCATTAGGTCAATGAAGAAAACAAAAAAATGCTGCAGGCATTAAGTGAAGACTCCTAGAGATGCCTGCACATAGTGGCAGCAGACTTCCAAACCTTCCTGTCCTGAGCCGCTCTGACTCTGATTGTGCCAAAGACTGTCCAACCCTTCCTGCATCCTGCACATTCCTTGTGTCCAATAAGGCTGCACATCATAGTAATGGACCAGTGGGAATGTCTGGGGTGAAAGCTTAGTAAACAAACTGACACTACCTGAAAGTTTCAGAACCAAAACGATATTAGGCTACAACATTAGGGTTTGGTAGGCTTCTGCAGGTATGTGTGTTCAGGAAAACTTTACCTGCACCAGTTTTTGTTTTTTTTTATTTTAAAAGAATAACATTTCCTTAAAGAATATAGATTTAAATAAAAGGAAAATAAACAAAGCCACATTTTGCTCTGTTTCCAACAAAGGCAAAAAGGGAAAATACAGGTGAAATATACAGTACACAATATAGAAGAGAAATCATCCAATGAAGGCACTTGTTCCTGTGACTACTTTCTAGGTGGGAATTTCCCTCACACTGGAAAGATATCTTCTCACTTCCTGTGTACTCTAAAGGACAGGAAGCAAATGGAAATCTCCCTAATTAGGCAAATATATATATATATATATATATATATATATATATATATATATATATATATATATATATATATATATATTTGGTTTTTTTATACACTTTATCGTCCATGCTTAAAATAAAGCTTACAAAATCTATAGCTCTATATACCTACAGAAAAACAACTTACTATATATGTGTTGTGTGTATTGTGTGCTTATAATTTTTTTAATCCAGTGTTGGAGGAAAAATTGTGATCAAAACTAGACAGCTGCCTCTAGTTGGCTAGTTGGACAATTTATACAAAATACAATTTCTCCCATTTTTTTTTTTTTTTTTTTATGAATTGCAAAATTATCATAAAAATCCTATTAGTATATTTATATCAGGAGTGGGAGGTTGTTACATAGTTAGTAAGGTTGAATAAAGACATCAGTCCATCCAGTTCAACCTGAGTGAGTGTCTACAATTGTCCCTATCCCTGTACATTACACACGCACATCGCTCCCTACCCTCAAGGAGCGCCACAATCCAAGGTCCCCATTCATATACTAGGGCCAATTTGGGACAGAAGCCAATTAACCTACCTGCATGTCTTTGGAGTGTGGGAGGAAACCAGAGTACCCGGAGAAAACCCACGCAGGCACAGGGAGAACATGCAAACTCCATGCAGGTAGTGTCGTGGTTGGGATTCAAACCAGCGACCCTTTTTTACTGCTAGGTGAGAGTGCTAACCACTACACCACTGTGCCATTGTGGTATTCAAATAATGAGAATTATGGGAAATGTAGTTCAGCAACATCTAGCATGGCAAAGGTTCCTGCACATGTAATGATTTCTTGGATAATTATTAATCATTATTCTGAAGCTTTTATATTCACATAAAACAAAGCCTGGTTAGAAAATGCAAACAGACTAGCGTGATATTCAGCTTATGCTTGTATGCAAGTTGGCTTTGTTTTGGGAAAAGGAAAGTAAATAAGAAGATAACAGATTGTAAAAAGATTTGTGAATCGTGAAAATCTCAGCTCTGCAAGGCTCATGTTTTTAGTATCAGGACACAATGTGATTCTTATAGAAAGAGACATGTTTTTAGAATTGGGTGGCAGAAAATAAACCTGAGCTTCCCGAGAAAATATGATACTTTGCACTGCTTCACCCAGGGCTTCTAGGCTGTGATCAAACAGTACATTATTTGTGTCATCATCAGCTTATGTTACTAGTCAAATCTACATTTATATTTTTTTGGATCTCCCTAATAATTTAAAAGGATATAGGATGCCGATATTCTGCAGTCTCAATTGTTGTAGCTTTTTTTGCGGTATGAAAGCACAGTAAGCAGCACAAGTATGACAGTGTAGTACTATTGGATGATTTAAGTCAACACAACATTGCTTTCACTAACCTAAGTAATTTTTATTTTTCCAAAGTGAAAATTCTCTTTGCAAAGTGAAAACAAAAATCTTTTTTTTAATTTTTTTTTTTTTATGTTTCTTGCACATGATTGAATATTCTTTGCAAAGTTTTCATTTTGATAGTGAACATGCCTTCTACTGTCACAAAGGAAAGTAGAAGAATAGCACTGGATCCATAAGGTTATCTTATTGGTATTGACATATTCAATTATTAATGTTGTTGTTAATGTACCGTAATTAATTTTGCTTCTATACCCTAAAGGTTTTCAAGGGTCTTATTGGCTTGTAGTATAAAAGAACAAAATAGAAATTGGAAGCAACCACGCCACTGCTAAGAGGCCAAGGTTTAACTTGATTTCAGTAAAAGTTAGGGGGACAATCCAAATTATATCCAATGCATTTTGTCTAAACAATTGATAACAATGTAACTGAACTAGAATTGAAATGGATCTTTATTGGTATTTTTTCAGTGTGATTACAAGTACAGGCTTTCTCAGCAGCGGATTTGTCAAATAATGAAGGAGGCATTTTTTAGACCCCTGAAATGTGTTGGATGCTTTTTTGATTGCACCCCCCAAATTTTATGGAGAAAGGTGTATCTGGACCTCTTAGCCATGGTGTACCATTTTTCTTACATCCTACTGTAAAAAATTAGGGTCACTATGTACATGTAACCAATTTGAACTTCTCTTCCAACACCTGGCAATATGGTATTTACCTGTACTGGGTGATAATAACCACTCACAATCATTACAACCATTCATTTTGATACATAGAGATTTTCCAATATATTGGAAAATCTATCTGATTATTTTGTGACCTTTGCCTTCCCTCTAAGAAATTAGCCTTTCAAAGTCCATATTTTCATATTTTCCAAGGCATAAGGCATAATTTGTCGTTTGAGAGAAATAATAGTATGTTTCAGGAATATTAACCTCCCTGGCGGTATGGTTATTTCTGATTTTTGGTGCTGAAAGCGGTACAATTATTTTCCATGAAAATTTGGCGTTTTATATTGTAGTCCTGTAATTCTTAGGAATAACTCACTTAAATCTGTCCAAACCAGAGTCTAGTAGACATCCCGGGTATGATAAAATTTGAAAAAAAAAATCATAAATTAAAATATAATAAATAACTATAAAGAATGATACCAACTAATAATATAATAATAATAAAAATGATTTAATAATGTAATCAAATCAAAAACACTGAAATTTGCTCAGTTGCAGAATTGTCACTGTCATTACTTTTCAGTATTTGATGACGGATCTCCCCACAAATCGCTATCGCTCAATTCTGCGAGTGATTCTAATTTATTATCACTGTTTTCTAGCTGGTCTAAAACCACTTTTGATGTAAAGGGACAGTTTTGGTTGCTATGGACATGGATCTCCAGTTTCCAGGCAGAAAGAACAGTTTTTATAATATAAAACTACATGCAGGACACTGGACAGACCACTAGGGACAAAAGGGAGGTAAAATAATTACATACAGCAATGTAATCTGTAAGATTACATTATATTGTATGTAATGTGTGTTTTACTTTTTGAATTTGGTGCCGTTCTCCGTCCCCGTGCGTCGCAACGCTCACAGGGAATGGAGCTCGGCTCTGTGATACATCGAGCGGAGGACGAGCCGCTTGCGCAGCGGGAGACATCGCTGGATCCAGGGGATAAGGTAAGAATACTCATCCTGGATCCTGTGATGCGATCCCGAGTCTGGCTCAGAGTTACAGCTAATGGTACTGAATTTCACCCCTAGCCAGACTCAGGAATACCGCCAGGGGGTTAACAAATTACCAAAACTCCTGGTGCTTAACCACATTTTTTGGGATTGTGTCCCTATATTTTTATATGGCATATATACTTTATACAGTATAACAGCACAGGACAGCTGTTGCCTTCATCAAGTACTTTGGCAGTATAGCATTTAGAACAAGTACGGCAGATTTACTACCACTCATAAATCTTGGTGAGAAGACTGTTCATGTATTACCATCTTGTGATATATCGGAATAGGGGCTCTCACTTGACGCTTAGAGGTTGATTTACTAAAGGCAAATAGACTGTACACTTTGCTAAGTGCAGTTGGACTTTGCAAGTGTAGTTGTTTGAAGACTTAGTAAATGAGGAAAGCTTCACTTTGAAAAGCATACCCAATCACAGGGGCGGGCTGACAACTCATGAGGCCCCCGGGCAATAGGAAATTATGGGGCCCCCAGGCAATTAGAGTTTATGGGGCCATACAGTATACACAAACACACACACACACACAGTATACAATCACACAGTATACACGGACATGTTTCTATTGGCTGAAAAGGTACTGGAGAGGTGGGGCAGCTATAATCTCGGGATTTTTAGACCAAAAGGATGTCGGTAAGGGACATTTCAGAGACAGATGTAAAAAAGAAAACACACATTTTTTACATACCGTCCCTGGTTTTACTGAGGCTGGCAACCCTGATGGGGCCCCCTAGTGGCATGGGGCCCTCGGGCAGTGCCCGAGTGGCCCAATGGTCAGTCCGCCCCTGCCCAATCATGTGCAAGGAAAAAAAACAGTATTTTTGCCTGCACATGATTGTATGATGGAAGTCAGCAGAGCTTTTTGCTCATTTGCTAAGTTCTGGAGCAACTGCACTTTCCAGCCTATTTGCCTTAAGAAAATCAATCCCTAAAATAGACTAATGTGCAGTAAGCATAGGCAGAAAAATAGTTTTTGTTTCTTACTACACACTAATAAGTGATTTATATTAAGAGAACATTTTTTTATTAAACTGGCACCATAACATAACATTGTAATGAGATTGATTTACTTATTGGAAAAAACTGCACCAAAGTGTGGATACATGCTAATACGGATTTGGCATTTTACATTTTCTCCAATGCTACATATTAATATGTAATTTTTAAAGAGATGAAGGTTTGAATGTTTGTCAAGTCATCACAATATTCAGTACCTTATAGGCAGTAAGTAACCTCTCTGTTATAAATGTTTAAAAAAAAAAAAAAAAAAAAATATATATATATATATATATATATATATATATATATATATATATATATATATATATATATATATATACATCGTTTACATTGCTTACTGTTATATGGCTGAATAGTAAAAGATTGCTTCAGTGGCTCGGTTAATTACCCTTACATAAATTATTTCAATGGCTTTGGGCACTTTTTTTCTCATTTTATTGTTTTCGTTATTTATTATTTATACATGCAAAGAATGTTCAAAGAAACACCGCAATACACAGTTAGGTTTTCATTGTGAGCCAGGTATCGTTGTAAGCCAGAGATTCCAAAATTGGAGATTTTAATAGCCAGATATACTTTATACTAAGCAAGATATGTACATTTCAGCTATAAAAATAACTTTCCTTAATATAATTGCTTCTCAAAGAATGACCCGAAAGCTTTTCCTTTTGATAATTTAGCCTGTTAAATTTAATAGTTTAATTTAGAAAAATTGATCTGTCTACTGCAAACTGCAAGCTAAAAACAAGCACGCCAGCCCATATTTGTTTAAATAAATAGGTTTTGCTAAACCGAGCAGTAAGATATGGATCATCCATGTTTTATTATAACAGGACCAAAATAGGCTGGGAAAATTAAATGAGCTCACTAGTTACAGAGAAACTGGACTTTTTGCAAATGCCAGAATTGCCAGCTTTCCAAATCCGTCAATGAGGTTGATATACCAAAAGCAAATAGACTATACGCTCTTGCAAGTGCAGTTGCTCCAGAGCTTAGCAAATAAGATAAACATTCACTTTACAAAGAATACTCACTCACATGCAAGGAAAAAAAATTAATTTTTGCTTGTACATGATCGGATGATGAAAGTTAGCAGAGCTCCCTGTTACCCGTTAATTATATTTAACCACTTCTCGACTTGTGCACGCTGATGTACTTGGGCAGAATGGCACGGGCAGGCATATTGGCGTACAGGTACGTCCATTTTATAATGCCGCCCTGCCATCGCGTGCCAGTCGGGACCCCTGTGAGTCCAGTCTCGGGTCCCGTGGACTCGATCGACGTGGGGATACCCGCGATCGTCTCACGGGGCGGCTGAACGGAGAGATGCCGTTGTAAACAGCATCTCCCCGTTCTGCCTAGCAACAAGTGATGCTGATCTCTGCTCCATGTGATTGGAGCAGAGATCAGTGTTCATTAACACAAAGCCCAGCTCCCCACAGTTAGTAACACACCCCTAGGAACACTTGACCCCTACACTGCCACCCCCTGGTTAACCCCTTCACTGCCAGTGTCATTTACACAGGAATCAATACATTTGTACAGCACTGATTGCTGTATAAATGACAATGGTCCCAAAAATGTGTCAAAAATGTCCGACGTGTCCGCCATAATGTCGCAGTCACAATAAAAATCGCTGATCGCCGCCATTACTAGTAAAAAAAAAATATTAATAAAAATGCCATAAAACTATCCCCTATTTTGTAAACGCTGTAACTTTTGCGCAAACCAATCAATAATTGCTTATTGCATTTTTTTTACCAAAAATTTGTAGAATAATATGTATCGGCCTAAACTGAGGGAAATTTTTTTTTAATATATTTTTGGGGGATATTTATTATAACAAAAAGTAAAAAATAATGCATTTTTTTCAAAATTGTCGCTCTATTTTTGATTATAGCGCAAAAAATAAAAAACACAGGGGTGATCAAATACCACCAAAAGAAAGCTCTATTTGTGGGAAAAAATACGTTAATTTTGTTTGGGAGCCAAGTCGCATGACCGCACAATTGTCAGTTAAAGCGACGCAGTGCCGAGACGCAAAAAGTGGTCTAGTCTTAAGTCAGCAAAAATGGTCCGGTCTGAAAGCGGTTAAGATTTCATATCTCACCTAACAGATGATGAAAGTTAGCAGAGCTCCCCCTCATTTACTAAGCTCTGGGGAGGGGGGGGGAATTAGTGCAACTGCACTTGCAAAAGTGCACAGTCTATCTGCCTTTAGTAAATCCACCCCAATGACTGACAATAAAATGTTACTACAAAACATTGTACAAATTATTAAATAAAAGGCAAACAAAAATAGAAAAAAAAAATCAATTTCCCTTATGAATTGTTCCAGGAATATTAGCTAGAATATACTACAGAAAAATATATTTGTAAATTGTTTCGAAATTGTAATACCCACATGCAGATGTGATTTTTCATCAGTCAGGTATTTTTGTTATAGTCATGTATTTTTTCAGATACGATGACAGAATTTTGTATTAAATGTGTACTATGTTGTGACATCTTGAACAGAACAGTATTACAGAACAGTCAGACTGGGTCCATGTGATGATCTGTATCCTGGTCTACAAAAATACAAAGAGCAGGGAGTCACTTTAATTTCATGCAAGGATGATTATTTGTGTCTCACCATGTACTATATAATAACATAAACAATTAAATGTATCATGGCACAACTACATAATGTTATTATAAAGCAGATAATGCCTAATAGACCTTGAAAAAAAAGAATGTAAGCGTCATCCCAAATGAAGAATACATGACTTGGTCAATTAACCATTTTAAAACCATTACTGTGTAATGCAAACAATACAAAAAAAAAAAAAGTCTGCAATTTTAATTAAAATAATATCTGGTGACCCTGCTATGAAGGTCCTGGTTCAGACTCGGGCTGTTTTAGGGTGACGGCTCTATTATCCTGTCTCCAAATTGTGATCCTGCCTTTTCGCTTCATCAAACTAGTTTCCTTTGAGGACGGCACACGGTCATTTCAGCACACAAAACACAGGCATGTTCCACTGCTGTCATCTTCAGGCATCTCTCCCTATGAAATGCCATGTAGCCATTAATAGAGTGCATGCATGTAGACAGGAAATAGCTGCAAAGGGGCTGCACTGAGATGCAGCAAAGAATGAAAAAAACTGAATGTAAATACTTAAAAAAAAAATGAAAGTGTCAATGTTGGGTTTATTGAAAATTGGTCAATTCTGGACAATTTAAATTAGATATGAGAAATGTACAGTATGCATAGACGTTACATTCTTTAAAAAAAAGTGTAACTAGATCAAGCAACAATAGTAATTGAAAAGAAAAACTCTAGCCATCAGAGGGAGTTGGAATTCACCTTTTCTTTTTAAAATCATTTTAATTCTATTATATTATTATGCAAATATGCAGCATACAATCTAGAGAAAAGAAGACTATATATATATATATATATACCCTGCTTCCCTGAAAATAAGACCTAGCGTGATTGTCGGTGATGGCTGCAATATAAGCCCTACCCCCCAAATAAGCCCTACCCTCAAAATAAGACCTACAAGGACTTTAACCCCCCTGGTGCTATTCCTGAGTCTGGCTCGGGGTGGAGATTTTGTACCAAAAGCTGTAACCCCGAGCCAGACTGGGGACCGCATCGCTGAATGCAGGGAGAGGTTTACTTACCTTGCCCCCTGGATCCAGCGATGTCCCCGCGCTGTACGAACGAGCCGTGTCTCACTCGATCTATCACATCGCCGGGCGTTGCGACGCATGGGGACGGAGAACGGCGCCAAATTCAAAAAGTTAAACACACACATTACATACAGTATCAGTATAATGTAATCTTACAGATTACATTGCTGTATGTAATTATTTCACATCCCCTTTGTCCCTAGTGGTCTGCCCAGTGTCCTGCATGCAGTTTTATCTTATAAAAACTGTTCTTTATGCCTGGAAACTGGAGATTGTCCATAGCAACCAAAACTGTCCCTTTACATCAAAAATGGTTTTAGACCAGCTAGAAAACAGCGATAATAAATTATAATCACTCGCACAATTGAGGGATATCGATTTGTGGGGAGATCCGTCATCAAATACTGAAAAGTAATGACAGTGACAATTCTGCAACTGAGAAAATTTCAGTGTTTTTGATTTGATTACATTATTGAATAATTTTTATTATTGTTATATTATTATTTGGTATAATTATTTATAGTTATTTATTATATTATAATTTATGATTTCATTTTTCAAACTTTATCATACCTGGGATGTCTGCTAGACTCCGGTTTAGACAGATTTAAGTGAGTTATTCCTAAGAATTACAGGACTACAATATAAAACGCCAAATGTTCATGCAAAATAATTGTACCGCGTTTAGCACCTAAAATCTGAAATAATCATACCGCCAGGGAGGTTAACTAGGGCTTATTTGGGGGATAGGGCTTATATTGAAGCCATCACTGACAATTACGCTAGGTCTTATTTTCAGGGAAACAGGGTATATATTGTATCTGAGGATATTCACATTTAAAATACTTTTAGTAACAAATGGAATAAACGGTACACTGACTTACACCAAGAAAAACAGTTCCTCTTGCGTATAAAAAAATATTTTTTGCAGAAAGTCATGTGACCACCAACAAATATATCATTAAAAAAAAAATCCTAAATGTTCAATCAGCAATTTTCACAATCCACTTTTTCAGGAGTTTATTGAGAAGCAATGGTTCTTATGGTATGTTTAAATGGTGGACCAAAATTCAATATAGTTTACACATGTAATGCAAAGTATTGAATAACTTTTCTTCTCAGCAGAGGCCAGGGATATACAGCAACTAGAAAAGAGCAAGAAAAGGACTCCCACTCTCACAGTGAAAATAGCTGAACCACTGACCATCAGACCACAACATCCTGCCCATATGTGATTAGGGTGCTTTTAGGCACATCTACGAGGTTCCCTGCTGTCTGTTTCTTGGGGAAGATTTCCTCTCTCTAGTATATACTAGTACACTCCTGCTGCTATTCCCTGTGGCTTGAAGGTAACATTTAAAAATAACTTGCATCCCCTCTGTTTTATCAATATACAACGTACAGTGTGTTCGTTTAAAAAAAAATGTAATCCTAATACCTTCTTGCACAGCACAGATGTGTGGTCATGGGACCTCCCTTTGCTGGCCAGCTGACATCAGAGGGAAATCTCAGCCCCTCCTGTTGCTCTCCTTAGATCGGGGAAGGAGAGCCGAGGAGAACACGTTAAAGCACAGTGGTGCTTTAAGAAAAGGTATTTAGGGTTAGAATATTTAAAAAACAGACAGACAGTACTTTGTATCTTGATAAAACAGAGGGGATGCAAGTTATTAAGGATTATGACTTTACAACCACTTTAAATATCTTTACATGATTTCCATAAAGGTAACGTGGTTTCTTCATCATATCCTCTGCTTTGTTTGGCCCATCGTGTGGCAAGTTTACAATAAATGAAATAACTTTTCATAATAATAAATATCAGATAAATATGGAAAGGAAAAGTGCACTTTAGGCCAAAAAAACACATATGCATCAAAATAAATTGTCCGATGAGTTGCATTGTAATGAACAGGGGGTGTAACATCTGTGAGCATTGGCAGTGCAGCTTTAGCATTCCTTAAGGACTCTCCTGCTGCTGAGATTAAGCCTGGATCTGTAGACATCAATTACAACTTTTTCAGAACCCTGACACTGTTCTCTAGTATATACTAGTACACTAATTAAAATAATATCAACAACTACCCCTACCATATATGAGCACAATAGACCTTATACAAAAAGTAACTTTCATGGTCCTTTAATCAACCTTTATAATTATTGCTAGTATCTCCTAAATATGGAATTGTTCATTTTTCAGGTTCAAGTTCAAGGAATGACTGGGAATATCCAGTTTGATACATATGGAAGAAGAACCAACTACACCATTGATGTATATGAGATGACAGTTACTAAACCTCGCAAAGTAAGTTTACCGGATTTTAAAGACAAGTAGTGATGTGTTTTTCTGTGTTCAAGAACAACTCAACAGAAACAAAATTTCACTATATTAAAAGGGGCAGTATAGAGCTTGATCTCCATATACTTTTGCCTGGGACATGAACAGAGATACTTCCTTCTAAGCCTGGGCATCTTCTGTTTATGTGCTTAGTGAATGAAGTGAAGCCATGCTCACCTCAATTTTCTAGTCATGTGCATGGTAAAACCCTTGTTATGTTTAAATCCTAGTGCATATGATTGGGCATTCAAATTCAACATATTCAATAAGCAAGTATAACATTCACTTTGCTAAGTGAACATTTTCCACTCCTTTGGTATAATCTCAATGAATTTTAAGGCTTAAAGGAAATAGTGAAAAATATTGGGGCTACCATAATTTTTCTCCTCATAAAAAATTGCCTGTCTGTACCGGGTCTGAATAATTTGAGTCACTAGCCTAGGACAAGCATGTAGCATGGAAAATCAGAAATGTTGAACTCAATATTTGTTAGAGGTCATTGCCTCAGAAATAACAAAATCTACTAAATCAGTAAAACAGTCAAGTAGCATGCATTTTCAATATGAGAAGTCAGTAATGGCAAACTTCATATTTTCTTCGTAAATGTTACCTTTAACATGTTTATATTACAAAATACATCTTTCTTGAAGAGTTAGTTATCTTAAAGCGGAGGTCCACCCTAAAAATGGACCTTCCGCTCATCGGAACCCTCCCCCCCTCCGGTGCCACAATCGGCACCTTTCAGGGGGGAGGGGGGTGCAGTTACCTGGATAATCCAGGTAACTGCACCCACTTCCGGGACAGCTCTCTGCGGAAAGGGGCGTAACTTACGCCCCTTTCCGCAAGTGCCCGCCCCTTCCCGCAAGTGCCCCGCTGCCTGCTGGGAAACACACAGCTCCCAGAGGCAGCGGGGAGCGTCCTTATTGCGCAGCACAATTCGCGCATGCGCAGTAGGGAACCGGGAAATGAAGCCGAAAGGCTCCATTTCCTGATTCCCATACCCAAGATGGCGGCGGCAGGACCCGACAGATGACCTAGCGATCGGCTTCGGGTGCCGAGATTGCGGGCGCGCTGGACAGGTAAGTGTTACTATTTTAAAAGTCAGCAGCTGCAGTATTTGTAGCTGCTGGCTTTTAAAAAAAAAAAAAAAACGCGGAGTCCCGGTGGACTCCCACTTTAATAGTTCAGTGTCTATCATTAGAATTATAGTGATAAGTGAATTTCAGATGCGGTCATTTAAAAATGGACTTTTTGTAATTAACTTGTCTACTTAGGTGATTATAATTTATTTTTCAAATACTGTACTGTACATGAATAAATTGTAGCTATGACCTTACAAAAGGTACAGTGCAGCAGATGAAAATATTTGTATGCAAATATAGTTGCACTAGGTCTGGTCCACCAAAAACTGATCTGTCTGAATTATTGAAAAAGTACAAAAGTACAATTGCCATCTCTGAAAAATGTGAACCTATAACTGCCAATGTGTCATTCAAAATTCAATTCCAGTTGTTCCGAGAAAAAAAATCAATACCAGGTCAGCTATATAAATTCTACAAACTACACACTTTTTTGTACAACTAAGATAAGCTCTGCAGTGTATGAGTGCCACCTGAACCAATAAAAATGATTACTAGACTTGTGCACAGCGGAAAATTTCGTTTAGTTTCGGTTCGTTGTCATTCGTAAAATACATCATTTCGTCCTGTTATATTCGTTATGTTACGTTAATACGTTTTCGGATAATTCGTTATTATTCGTAGAGTGTCGAATTCATTCGTTCGTATTCGTTGAAATTCGCTATTTATGTATGTATAGACATTCGTGATAATGATTCGTAGTTTGGAAAATCGTTTGTTTATTGAAACTTTTAACACACACAATGACAACGTCTCTTCTCCTCGGCTCAAATACAATACAACACCCTTCTCACTCAATTCTCAGGAATGCACTTTGCCAGTAATCCAACCTCCGGCACAAAATTAATCAGCTGATTGGACTATAAGATTTACTTTGAGCTGACCGTTTCATTAGATCTTTAAAGAATTACCGAATCATGTCGAATTCATTCTAATTCATTCGTTATATTTCTTTCGTATTCGTTGTAATTCGTTATTTTTTTATTCGGACATTCGGATGCATCCGAATGTCCGAAAGATGCAAAATTCGGCCGAATTTCGATTCGTTACAAAACAAATTGAACAAGCCTAATGATTACATCTGTCACATCTTCTCCAGTATTTCCACCAGAATTTAAGCATGCCCATACATCTTGTTTACAATTCTCGTTGTGGTATCAGGCATGTATAGCTAGCCCTAGAATAAATAAATTCACCTATAAGGCAATTGTGCACAAAATTGTGAAGTCCTGTATTGTCTCACCTATAATAAGCACTAGTACAACCAGTCAAAACTTTTTCATATATTGGGAAACACTGCAGTAGCTTGCTATATTTTGAACGTCTAAAATCATATTTTTTAAAGGAGTTGTAAAGTCTCAAGGTTTTTCACGTTAATGCATGCATGCAATGTAAAATTGCTATCTGATCTTTCTGTTGAGCAATAAGACCCACTAACTAGAATTTCAAGTGGGCTCACTCAGTCTTTTATTTACAAATTAGTGGACACAGAAATGGCATGAAGTGGCCCATAGAAAGCAGATATTAGCATTTATTATTCTGCCTAATGTGAAATAGATTTTTCTTTTTTTTTCACAATTTTACAGTTCTTCTTTGCTCTTTTTAATGGTTTTAAATGTACACACTGCACAAAATACAGCATATACCTACAGTATATTGTCTTTGGGTGTCTACACCCAAAGACAATAGAAAAATAACTTGATATTCTGTTTTTAGCATTCCCTACTCTATGGAAAAAAAAAGTTTTAGCCAGAGATACAATTTAACTTTCAGTTCTGCTTACTGTTAATCTACCATACTTCTGTAAAAATACCAGAATGATGCTTAATTGAACTTCATATCTACCTTATAAAACAGTATCTTTGTTTTATTATGTTTTGAAAATAACATTTCCCAAATTCCAAGAAAGTTAAATAAAGGAAGCAACGTTAATCACAGAGACAACAACACTCGTGAATCACTTCTTGTAGTACAATTCACCACTGGTCAGATGATAGCAATAACGGTATGAGGATTATCCTAAGTGCTAGCATATAACCCTCTGAAGACTGAGGCCGGGCTGTCAGTGAATGCACCTCTGTGAATGAGATGGAAATTACTGGGGACTGGCTACAATAGCCAGAGCCTCTGAGGTCGACAACCAGAAGGGGCCCACTGGAAGAAGCATCCAATGAGAACCAGTCATTTGGCATCAGGATAGCAACCCCAGTGAACTAGGGTGCCTCCAGGTGTCAAGTCACATATTGTAAAAGGAAGTATTTACCTCATGTGTGGCAAGTACTACTGTAACACACGGTGAGGAGCACAATCAAAAGGGCAGGAAACAAAAGAAACTGGGTGGCATGTAAACACAAAAAGGGGAGAACAAAAGAAACCTCAGTGAGCAAGTAAAACAATTACAATTGATATAAAAAGTAATTGGTAGCTGGTCTTTCAACTTGGGGACATTACAAGAAGGGCATAAAAAGTAGACCTGATCTGAGCATATGTTAACAGTCAAGTATACAGCAGAATAGTATGTTGCAGGGTTTTAGGCAACCACCAGACCATCTCCTCTTGTAGATGGGGAGCACTGTTATAGGGAACTATGGTAACCCAGAGCCCCCAGACGTATAATGTATCCATGTGTCCAAGACTATGTGAAATTTGCTATAGTGATCCGTGCACTTGGCCATCCATTCCTCCAACTCAGTTTTTTTTTTTTTTTTTTTTACTTGGCCAATATATTCCAGAATGCTTGCTTATCACATTCAGATTATGCTAATGAAATGTTTTGCAGGTTGGACATTGGAATGAATATGAACGTTTTGTTCCTGCTCCTGATCAGCAGCCCGCAAATGACTCTTCTTCTGTGGAAAACAAGACTATTGTAGTTACAACAATTTTGGTAAGTCAAATTTGCTTAATTTCATTGAGAAAGCTAAACAGACATTGTCACCTTCCCATCCCATCCCCAAACAAGTTATACTCAGCCACAGGGCTTTTTTTTATAGCAGGAGCGTGGGGGAATGCAGTTCTGGCATCTTCAACACTAAATGTATGTAATGGCAAGGTGTTTTGGGGTGTGCTGGAGGATGTATCAATGCTGGATGCTGGGGAATATATTGTCCCTGGGGGATGTATTGTTGCGGGGAGGCCTACTATTTCTGGTGGAGGATCTATTGTTGCTATGGCTTCAATTGTTGCTGGAAGGGATCTACTGTTGATGGAGGGGTCTACTGATGCTGGCTGCTGGGAGATTTAGTGTTGCTGAGAGGGAGGATCTGCTGTTACTGGATGGAGGTATATTGTTGCCTCACAAAATTAATTAAAAGTCAGCAGCTAAAATATTGCAGCTCCTGACTTTTAATACCTGTCCAGGGATCCAGCAATGTTGGACAATTCTTCAATCCACTTTGGGTGCAGGCGCCAACATTGTAAGTTGTAGGCATGTGCGAGTAACGCTGCACTTTGTGAATGGTACCGCAGTCTTCTGAGACCTGTGTGTGTCCCAGAAGCCTGCCGGGGGGATGGGCCAACATACTCATAGATTTCCTTGGCTATCTGAGCCAGAAGTGGGTTTAGATACTCCGTTCTCTAAAAGGGGAGGTACTGGAGGTGGATAGGGGGTGGAAACAAGGGACGGTGCTCTGAGGTGGGTAGGGGCAGAGACAAGGGTGACTCGGAAGGGGGGGGTACCTGCACCTATCCTTAAAAAAAAAAATCTGCTCACCCATACACATTTCCTGGCTGCCTCGCCACTGCAGGAATCCAACCTAAGTAAGCATTGGATTTTGATATGTCAGTGCTTACGCAGATGGATATCACTCCTTCTCCCCCTCATGTGACATGCAGGGCTGGGACAAGGCAAACGAGGCACCAACCTTGGAAGCTGTGGTGCTTTAAATATTGTTGAATTGATTTATAAAAAGTATAGCAAAGGAGGAAGAGCATAGCAAGAAGCAACTTTACTTTTCTTTGGCTCAGGTATCATTCTAAATTGGCACAGGGACAACAGCTATTTGACTTGAGTGCCTTTTTGAAACAGCATTGGAACTCAGTGGTTTTGTTGTGTCCTGGGTCCTAGCCAGCATATAGGCTGGGACTGCAAGCTGTCAGTGACAGCCAGCACTAAGCCAATGAGCTAAAATAATCAGCACCTTAGCTTCTAGTCTTGCTATACAATGCCTCATAGAAGCTCTCGTAGCAAATCACTATAAACACAAAAACCTCCTGAAGTAAAACACAGACCCTCACTTCAAGCTTTACCATTTTGATGCATAAAAAAATCACACATGTAATATTTTTTCATTAGCAGTTTTTGAAAGTTAAGCGATATTTTGGGGTACATATTTAGCACTACACTAATTAAATAAAAGTTACATTGGGAAGAATTTGTTTGTTTTTTTCTTAATTGTTCACTATTTCTTCCTAATTAAAACATAGAAAATAAAAGTAAATGTATTTAAATCTGCTATCAAATGAAAGCCCTATCTGTCCTAAGAAAAATGATATATGATATGTTAGAGAAGACTACAAACCTAAAAGATATAAGGTGCAGAACAAAACGGCATCAAAACACTCTGATACTTAAAGTGGTTGTAAAACATTAAATATGAACAAAGCATATGTCTCTATAGTGTGTCTCAGTCCAGAGCACTATGTGTAATTTCTCTCTGCTGCACACACCCTGAGATTGACAGCCTCGGCTCTGTTCCTGTGTGCTGTGTGAAGAGGGGTGTGTCCCTTTCCTTGAATCAGTACTCAGAGCTCTCCTCACTGAGATCAGCAGAGTGTAACTTCAGCTCCTGCCCTCTGCCTTCTGAAGGCTCAGACAAGCTGTATAAACGCTGTGAACAGCTGTAGAGAAGAGATGCAGCGGATCAGATAAACCAGTAAAAATTATGTAGGAAGATTTGTTCCATCTCTGTGTATTACCTGAAGCTGGTCATTGCACTGGGTATATGTAAGGGTTTACAACCACTTTAAGGGTGTTATAGAGAAATAACACATGGAGATTCAAGTGGTTAAACAGCCATGGTACATGTTTGATGATAGGACAATAGAAGCAATGTGATTAAAAAGATGTAGCAGACATGAAAAGTGAAAAGAAGCCTACATAATTCACTGTTATATGTCATATGAAGGATTATATTCTTCTACTCATAAAACACAATAAAATAGAGTTGACGGGGAGAAAGAACAGGAAAAGTGATACCAATGGATGTAAGAGCAAAGTTCAACAAATTGTCAGACAAACTTTGGAAGCAGCACTTAGAGATTAGAGAATCAAGTGTTTTATATTGATAAATAACATGAACTAAAATGCCCCCAAATGCATGATACAATCTACAACCACTAAGACCTAAAAAAAATTGCTTTAGTGATGGAATAAGCTGAATTCACATGTTTCCTCTTTGAGGCTGGGTTAACAGAAGTGCGAATTGGATGCGGGTTTCCCCACATCCAATTTGCATGACAGGAGATTGTGATCAGCTCTCAATGAAACCGGTTCACATATCTCTGGGGCAGCTGTGGAGTGGCTTGCACAGGAGTCCTATACGTCTTTGGCTCCATTTCAGGGCCGAATTCAGGCAAAAATTTGGTGCTGATTGATCATTGAAACAGAGAACAGGGACTCCCCGGACTCCCTGCTGCGAGGCACATCCGTCAGCAGTGTGAACCAAGCCTCATACTTTAATTAAGGTATATGTTCAGACCAAACTTTCAGGGGTTTTTTTGTTTTGTTTTTAGTTTTTGAATATCATGGCTCCACACAGGACAAAGACAGAGTATTCATACACCATGCGTTACAGGGGTGTACTTTAAGATAATTGGACACTATCAAACCTTTATAGGACACATCCTTTAAACACCTCCCCTTTAACCCTACCCCACTCCATGAATTCTTTAAGGGTGATTTTCTATATGAAGGAGAAAAGGCCCATCATCTATAGCCACAGGGTGTTATACAGGCCCAGGACCATGGTGCTTTGCTATGGAGCTCAATTCCTGAAGACCCCTTTAGGTGTATGCCTGAACTTTATATACAGTCCAACATCTTGGACAGGCAAGACCATGTATCTCTGACTGTTACTGAAGAAAGTGGAAAAATGTTTGGAATGTATTCACCATGCAGTGTACATTTTTAAAACTTGGTGTTTAAGATAGACCATTCGGAGCTTAGTCTCAAGTGATAGACCAGGTGTTAATCGCACCACTGGTCTCACATTTACCACTACTTCTGCCCAGAGCCCTTATAAGGTACTTAGGCGCTTCCTCCTGCTCTTTCACCATGAGGATGTGTTACAGGAAAGCCTACACCTGGGTTACAGGGCACTCTTTATGGACTTGCTTACCCCATACTCCTCACCCTATTCAGTGAGTACCCCACAGTGAATACCCTGACTTGTAGCTATGGTAGAGACCAGGCGAAATAGAGTGCAAAATTAAGGTGAACATATGCTCTGCTAAAGGCCTACACAACACTCAACCATTAGAGTGACAATTCCCTTGCACTGAAGCAATAGCCAGATCTAGCACTGGCATCAAATTCTAGCTCTATTTTAGGCATGCAACAAGTGGCCTATTTGACAGGAGTGGAATTCTCTGCATCACATTTTCTCAGACAGAGTATTGCCTTAACACAGCAATAAAAGTATATAAAAATATCCTCCTGCACTAAAAATACTATTAGTATTTTAACTCAATAAGTGTGAGCTGGGCCAGCACTTTATGTGCTATTCTAACACAAATACAGTAAATCAACTAAACAAGCAATAATTACATGCAGCATGTACTAGTTTTGAAAACGTAATATATATACTCAATAAGTCATTAAACAAATAACCCCTTTAGTGAAAAACATACATCAGTGTCATCACATCACAATAATAAATCCTACCGTTTAGAATTATATGATACTGTCCCTTATTGAAATTTGACAAAAAAGTGTGCAATGTGTTCTTCAGTGATTAATCTTGATGTACCACATGTATCTCACATGCACAATATTGACACACACCACCACTCTGTGTTTCTTTCCAAATTTATAAATAAGATGGACTCTCACCCTAAATGGTAGGACCTGATTATCATAGTTCCATGCTGCGCCTTTCCCCTTTAAGAGGATATATGTTATAGCACCACCTTGTCTCCTCTACAGCAGAGTAGTGGCCCTTCCCTTTAAAAAATGTCTGCCATGACATCGCCCCTACTCCACTCCTCAGGTGGGCACATAATTATTCTCCAAAGATAAAATGAAAAATATAGTGCTCTCCATTTGAAATTTTTTATTTAAGATAACAATATACAATTGTATCCTTTATTTTATTATCCATTCACATGTGCTAAAAGTTTGGAAAGCTGAAACTGTCTGAAAAAGGCTCCTCTAAACACAGAGCACCTGTCCTCTAACCAGGCTTCAACTTCAAAACCTAAGCTTAGCTGTTCTTTTTGGCACAAGGCTGGGCCCACCAAGCCTTCCCCAAAACCCTCTTCAGAATGAAGGGACATCCTCACTCCTAAGAGTGGGCAGAAGTCTGTTACAGTTTGCTTCTAAACAAATGAATGGCCCAATATAGGACATCAAAATCCAATAGTCAAGACTCAGCAGTTTTCCTACACCTTAACCACTTCCCACCCGGCTAATGCACATATACGGCCGGGTGGGAGCCATCTACTCCTGATAGGACGTTCAGGAACGTCCATCAGGAGGAGCGGGATCGCGCGCCCGCGCAGCGGCGCGATCCCTATGCGCCCGTGTCACCCGGACACGGCGCATCTCAGATCGGCAGGAGGGCTCTGTGATTGGCCCTCCGGATCACATGACGGCCGTGTCCAATCACAGCCGTCATGTGATGTAAACAAACAGCCGGTTGCTAGGCAATCGGCTGCTCCTCTCCTCACACAGAAGTCATCGCTGAGGAGAGAAGAGCAGATCGCTGCAGCCGGCTGATGATCAGTGAGTATGAGCTGTTTTTTACAGCTTTTTACTCACTGATCACTAGTCTAGTGTACACACAAATCACCACACAGTAAACACACTACACAGTATAAACACAATGTCCCCACACATGTCCCCAAATAATAAAAACACATGTCCCTAATAATAAAAACATGTCCCCCACATATGTCCCACTAAAATCACATGTCCCAATGATTATCTGCACACATATGTACGTGATCACCTGCACACATATGTACATGATCATTTGCGTACATATGTCCGTGATCACACAAACCAATTATTATACACTTAACAGAATTTTTTTTACCAAAAACATGTAGCAGAATACATTTTGGCTTAAATTTATGACAACATTTGATTTTATTGGATTTCTTTTAAAATAGAAAAAAGAAAATATTGTTTTTTTTTCCAAATTTGCGCTTTTTTGCGCTTATATTGCAAAAAATAAAAAACGGAGTCGTGAATAAATACCACCAAAATAAAGCTCTCTTTGTGCGAACAAAATGATAAAAACTTCATTTGAGTACAGTGTAGCATGACCGCGCAATTGTCACTGAAAGCACTAGAGCGCTGAAAGCTGAAAATTGGGCTGGGAAGGAA
Source organism: Lithobates pipiens (assembly GCF_037356315.1). Classification (NCBI taxonomy): domain Eukaryota; kingdom Metazoa; phylum Chordata; class Amphibia; order Anura; family Ranidae; genus Lithobates; species Lithobates pipiens. The sequence goes on from NW_027507685.1 coordinate 9,637,821, forward strand.
GGGGGCGAAAGTGCCCTGTATTGAAGTGGTTAAGAACAAAAGACATTCTTTTGAGGACAGTGAAGTGCAACCATTTGGACAGCGAAGACAACTAGTTTGAAAAAGACATGTGAAGCCATTTATATCAGACTGGAACAGGGTGAGGTTCCTTCAACCTTCTGTCTTCCATATACAATTCCATTTATACACCTACATCTCTACCCCTATGATTTACCAACCATCACCATGTGAATTGAAGGATTAACATCTGCGCAGAGTTCATGACACCAAGGATGAAATGATGTAACTAGAACAGGATAGTTCTACAAATTTCACACCCTGTTTCACATCCTGGTCATGAACAATTAACATCTATCTTGACACATTCCATGGTAATAAGGTGTTTGTGGTACTTCGTGGTACATGGGTATAAATGCTGGGGTATGTCCCTGACACTCATTAGAACTAAAGAAGTGGCTTGGATAAAATACTAAGTGTCTTTAGCATTATAGAACATGTCTAGTTGAATGTAACTACTACTTGCTATACTGTCTGGGTCTGGGTGTTACCATGGCCTCACCAGGAAGATATTTTGTCAGAGGGTTGGGATCAATTTGCACAGCTACTATAATGGGAAGATAGATGTTACTGAAGATGTAAATCTGTAAGGAGGTTGACAATCCTGTTTTCCAGTCAGTTTTTTTCTGTACCTCTATATCTCAAAATTTTGCTTTAAATTGCACTTACTTTCTCACAGCATAACTTACTAGCTAAGTACAAAAGCATTATTTGTAATAGTACATACATAATATACCAGTGCTTCATCATTTTACAAAAATTACTCCCTTTAAGAAGCTTCACCTTGGCAGCATATCATATTCTACAAAACTACAATGCACTTTTTTTAAATTAAAGCTAATATCTAAAAAAATTTTGAGCCATCGATAATAATGTTACTAGAGTTTTGTCCCCACATTATATCATTCTTTTCCATTTTTATGTTTCCTTTCCCATGTCTGAATTTTTAATTGTGACTTTGATATCATAAAAAACTACGCTAGTCATAAAAGTCTATTTATTTTCTGTGGTTTGCATCTGCAAAATTACAGCATTCATTTTATCTACTCAGACATAGATTTATCTGATGGTGCCTAGTGCTGTGCTCAATCCTTTCATCTGCTGAGCAATAACAGGGGTGTAATAGAGCTTCTTTTTAGTAATGTGCTTTTTAATATGTTTGATCTGTTTTTTTTTTTTGTTGTTTTTTTTTTTTGTTGTTTAAATATAGGAAAATCCATATGTAATGAAAAAGAAAAACTATGAGCAGCTAGACGGCAATGACAAGTACGAAGGGTACTGTGTGGACCTAGCTAGTGAAATTGCAAAGCATGTTGGGATAAAATACAAACTCTCCATTGTTGAAGATGGCAAGTATGGTGCCCGTGACCCGGAAACTAAAATATGGAATGGAATGGTGGGTGAACTTGTGTATGGGGTAAGTGTCTTTCTGTTTTTTGAATACTCCCTTAACATCAGTAACATAATATTTTAAAATTACCCAAAAAAAAGTTTGCTAAACTCATAAAGTTAGATTTAGGATAATGGTAATAATGACAATGTACAATTGTCGATTACAAGAATGAACTTCTTGAGAGGTGTTCTTCTGTAAGTAACTACAGCCATGACCCTTTAATCCCTAAGGGTAAAACAAATGTTAATGCCTATTGCCTAAGCACAATTTTGCAACTTTGACATATGTTAATAAAACTGTACATATCGCCACAACTACTTTGTATATCCAGGTGGAATATACCTTGTTTTTTTTTCAGGACAAACTAGTAAATGGTAACAATGATTTTTTTTTATTCTCAAAGAAAAACTGTCCCAAAACAGTAAACATTTTTTTTATTTTTTTTATTTTTATTTTTTTATAATTTAGCTGTATATATCTTGCTATTATCATAATTTACCACCAAAGAACAACCCAAAAATAAATTCTCCTGTCGAATACAGGGATACCACATATGTGTATGTTAGTTGTTGTCTGTACCTGTATTACAACCCAGAAACAAAGGTGCGCATTTAGCTTTTTTTTAAATCTGCCTAAAACACACACACAAACTACTTGACACTGATACCAATTTTTGAAAAAAAATGTATCCTTACCAAAATATGCGGGCCGTGAACTCTGACCCCAACCTTAAGCCTAACACCTGGCAAACCTTGATCTTGTTATTTTTTTCTAATTCTTTTTCTTTTTTATATTTTTTCTTTTTTCTTATTTGATTTTTTTTTACACATTTTAGTTTGTTTACATTTTTCCTCTCCTGCAAGGATGTGTCTTTCTCTTCATTCAGAACAGGAAGTGTACACAGAGACAGGCTCACAGTGACTGATTGCTCTGATAGCCAATCAGAGGCTATCACAGTGACCCGGAATGGAGATTCCCATGGTTGGTAAGAGACCCGGGCATCGCATTCCCAGCACATAGGGGGATACGCATTTATGAGGCCCCACTGAAAAAAAGTCCACTTTCGTGAGGCTGCATATAAGTGTGTGGTTGGCGGGAAGGGGTTAAAGGCAATGTAATCCAACATATGTGATGTTCCCACAGTATTTAATATTAAATCTTAATAATAGGTGATGAGAATTTTACTCTTTTTAGCCTTTTCCTAGTGTCTGGTAGTGACTGTTAGTGTATGTAACTCATGAGTATTTTCAATAGGTAAACATTCTGACTTATTGGAGTGCTTACTTAGCAGCAAGTCATTTGCTTATCTTCTTCCCTGCGGTCCCATTTTTTGATTAATAATTTCCATATCCAGATTGGATAATGCCCCTTCTAGTAGTCACCTACGTATCTGGAATGGGAAAAGCATAACAGCTTTATGACAATTGAGATAAATTTAGCTCAAGGTAGGCCAGGGCTACTGATTCAAGCATTACTTTTGATGGTCATACCCATTTAACTTCCCTTATGCCACGTACACACGACCAGACTTTCTGGCAGACTAGGTCCGACAGTCTTCCCGAATGACTTTTCGGAGGATTTCAGACGGACTTCCAAACGAATGAACTTGGTCACACACGAAAGGACTAAGTCCATTGGAAAGTCCTTTGATTTTGAACGTGATGACGTAAGACGGGACTAAAAAAGGAAGTTCAATAGCCAGTAGCCAATAGCTTCCCTTGCATCGTAATTGGTCTGTTGGACCAGCGTACAGACGAACGATCCATCAGACAGATTTGAAACATGTACTATTTCTAGGTCCGTCTGATTTTTTTTAATGAAAAATTATCGGATTAGCCCACACGCGATCATTTTCTGACGGACTGATTCCGTCGTACCTAGTGTGCCGGAAAGGCCAGTCATGTGTACGCAGCATTAGAGGTGATAATGAGGAGGTATCAGTGACATTTGTTAACTGCTTGCAGTGGGTCAGACCTTACCCACAGGCTAGCACTGAGAGAGAGTAAAAACAGAAAAACACAACTACTGGGCAGCTCTACAAAGTCAAGTCTACTTACATAATGAAAAAATATGGTTGCTCCCACACACACAATTTTTTTTTTGCACCTATATATATTTCTTCCAGGGTCAGTAACGATTATACTGTATATATTTTGAACATACTTTATGTGCCCATAGGCATGCACACAGGGTGTGCTGGGTGTGCCTGGGTACACCCTAATCACCCTGTGCAGTGCCGATTCCCTCTGCTTCTTGTGCCGCGTACACACGATCGAATTGTCTGGCGTACTTAGTCCGACATACAATCCGGCGGATAATCCGGCAGACTTTCTACCGAACAGACTTGGCCACACACGGACACACAGAAAGTCCGACGTTTGCTTGCGCGATGACGTACAGCACGTACGACAGGACTAGAAAAAGGAAGTTCAATAGCCAGTAGCCAATAGCTTCCTTTTTCGTACTTGCTTCTGAGCATGCTTCATTCTTAGTCTGCCGTACTAGCATACTGACGAACGTATTGTCCGCTGAAACCCAAGTCAGGCGGAAAGATTGGAGTGCAAAAATTCTTTCTTAGTCCGCTGGTCTTCATGCTGGAAAAGTCCGCTGAAGCCCACACACGATTGAATTGTCCGCTGAAATGCGTTTCGGCGGACTAAGTACACTGGACAATCTGATCGTGTGTACGCGGCATTAGTGTACCCTGTCTCACCCCTGCAGTGCTGCCAGCTTCCCTCCTGTCCCGCTGGCTGCTGCAGGGGGATGTTTCAGGACAGATGGGAGAATGAACACAGTGAGTGATCTGTACTAATCTGAAAATGTTAAAATTTTTAGCTGAATCATAGTAAACTATATTTACTATGCTTAAGTTTGTGAATGAACAGGAAGCCGCTCAGCATAGAGCACTTTCCATTCATTCACTGTCCACTGCAGCCGAGGCTGCAGAGAAAGGGACTGGGAAAGCTCTGTCCTCAATCCCTTTCTCTCTGTTTAGACCCTTGATCTTTCACCAAAGCCCTTCAATGGGGCTCCTAAAAAAATAGTAAAAAAATAAATAAAAATAATATTGTAAAAAAAATACAATTGTAAAAAATAATAAAATTTTAAAAAACCACTGACACCGTCCATTGCCCTACTGACATCCATCTCTGCTCTACCAACACTGTCCACTGCTCTGCATGTGTGTTTGTGTTCTGGGGTGCACACCCTAATGCTATAGGCTGCGCACACCAGTGTATGTACTAATCCCTATTGTCCAACTCTTCCCAAGATAAGCAAAACCAACACCATTTGTCTGTAGCACTCTACCCTCCATCCCCATCTCCATCGATATAGAAAAGAACATTCCAAATGTTCATGTTGAAGGGTTGTCCATTTGCACAGGTACTAAATGATGGCCACCACCATTTTAATTTGCGGGCACCAATGTAAACAGTTTTTCAGAAAAAAATATTAGCAGTCATAGCATAGCTTGTAAATTAAATCATTTTATCACAAAAAAAATACTTTTGCCTCATAGCATGCAGCTATCCTTATATCTTTCCCGCATGAAATAAGTAATTTTATAACAACCAATATGATTCTTATTCAAGAACATTATATTCAAATTCTTATATAAAAAAAAAAATAGCTTTCCAATTCAAAAAAGTGTTTGATTTTCTTAGAGATCAGAATGTAATTTGCGCTCATCACACCAATTCACCTAAATGCATGCCATTGTTAAAAGCTACGCAATTGTACTCATTTTTTCATTTGCTTTTTTTTCCTTAAATTGCATGATCTGTAGTATTATCACAGCTTGACCTAAAATTGACTCTCAGAGAATACAACCTTTTAGTTAAACAGTAAATGAATTTTTGCTTCGAAATTACTTTTCAGTCCTTCAGAGGTCATGTATTATCATGGGACTTGATTGATCTATTCAAAAGTCAATAAATATTGACTGTGCTTGCGTGTTTAAAGAGCTGGCATCATATTCAGTGTTATCAAAAGAAAAGCATTGATTTATTTTTCTCGAGTAAAATCTGCTTCCTAATGTGAATGAGTGTAATCCTATCTCATTTCTTTTTTTTTTGTTTGAATGGTCCTGCTGTCCTATTATTCCCTGAAAGACTCATTTAAAAAAAGAATTTCCTCATTCTCAATCATTTTACATAACTTAGAAGAGGGTAGGCCAATATTAAAGAAAAATTACCATGACTGGAGCCCTATGCGTTAACAGCCTTCAAGTTCTATTTCCATTTGTTTAGCTTGCCCATGCATTGTCAGCTGTGAGTATGCAGGCCACTTCACTGCTATACAGATTGCCTGTTCAATGTAGATATAAAAACGTAATTGTAAATTCTTAACAAGCCTGACAAAATGTTCACTGTTAACAGGCCTGATCCCTCTTCATCCCTGTTGGTGTTTATTTTATTTTTTAATGATAACAAAGAATCTATTACCCACAGATCAGAAATGTCCACAAATCTTTGGATATGTTGTGATCACTGCCGACTCCGTCTAGCCAACCAATCTCAAGTGAAAAATTAATTAATTGGATGCTCATGGGTGATGACTATTGTTACCCCAAGATAAGGCTTGGAGTCAAAGGACGTGTGTATTTTTTCAACTTAATTATAAGGCTGGCACTGGTTGATGAATAAACATGCATGTTGGGTTGATCACGTATCTTAAAGTGGAAGTAAACCCTTCTATCGTTTTCAGTCAAGGAAGCTGCCATCTTGGCCTCTAATAATTCTTCAACTGCCATAATGCTGCACTTGTGATCAGTTATGACATCAGCCATTGGATGGTTTGAAAGTTTGGTTGAGAGCACAACCAATGTGAAAGTTAGCATTTCCGGCATTCCGGGAATGTAAATGTTTTTTGAAACTGGGTTTACTCCCGCTTTAATAGAAAATTTCTTGTAATGCCGCGTACACACGAGCGAATTGTCTGGCGTACTTAGTCCGGCAAACAATCCGGCGGATAGTCCGGCGGACTTTCTACCGAACGGACTTGGCCACACACGGACACACAGAAAGTCTGGCGTTTGCTAGCGCGATGACATACAGCACGTACGACGGGACTAGAAAAAGGAAGTTCAATAGCCAGTAGCCAATAGCTTCCTTTTTCGTACTTGCTTGTGAGCATGCGTCATTCTTAGTCCGCCGTACTAGCACACTGACGAACGTATTGTCCGCTGAAACCCAAGTCCGGCAGAAAGATTGGAGTGCAAAATTACTTTCTAAGTGCACCGGACTTTACGCTGGAAAAGTCAGCTGAAGCCCACACACGATCGAATTGTCCGCTGAAATGCGTTTCGGCGGACTAAGTACGCCGGACAATTCACTCGTGCGTACGCGGCATAAGAAACAAAATTTGGTGCTTTTATTTCTGACTGCTGTCTGCTGTTTATGGCAGATCTTAAGGAAGGCTGTAATTTACACATGGGTTAGTATTAGGCAGCAAACTGAATGATTATACAGTATCTCACAAAAGTGAGTACACCCCTCACAGTTTTGGAAATATTTTATTATACCTTTTCATGTGACAACACTGATGAAATTACACTTTTCTACATTGTAAAGTAGTGAGTGTACAGCTTGTATAACAGTTTAATTTTGCTGTCCCCTCAAAATAACTTAGGGGTGTACTCACTTTTGTTTCCAGCGGTTTAGACAATAATGGCCGTGTGTTGAGCTATTTTGAGGGGACAGCAAATTTACACTGTTATACAGTGGTGTGAAAAAGTGTTTGCCCCCTTCCTCATTTCCTGTTCCTTTGCATGTTTGTCACACTTAAGTGTTTCGGAACATCAAACCAATTTAAACAATAGTCAAGGACAACACAAGTAAACACAAAATGCAATTTTTAAATGAAGGTGTTTATTATTAAAGGTGAAAAAAAATCCAAACCATCATGGCCCTGTGTGAAAAAGTGATTGCCCCCTAAACCTAATAACTGGTTGGGCCACCCTTAGCAGCAACAACTGCAACCAAGCGTTTGCGATAAAGTGCAATGAGGCTTTTACAGCGTCCTGGAGGAATTTTGGCCCACTCATCTTTGCAGAATTGTCCTAATTCAGTTACATTAGAGGGTTTTCGAGCATGAACGGCCTTTTTAAGGTCATACCACAACATCTCAATAGGATTCAGGTCAGGACTTTGGCTAGGCCACTCCAAAGTCTTCATTTTGTTTTTCTTCAGCCTTTCGGTGGTGGACTTGCTGGTGTGTTTAGGATCATTGTCCTGCTGCAGAACCCAAGTTCGTTTCAGCTTGAGTACACGAACAGATGGTCGGACATTCTCCTTCAGGATCTCTTGGTAGACAGCAGAATTCATAGTTCCTTTTATCACAGCAAGTATTCCAGGTCCTGAAGCAGCAAAACAGCTCCAGACCATCACACTACCACCACCATATTTTACTGTTGGTATAATGTTCTTTTTATGAAATGCAGTGTTCCTTCTACGCCAGATATACTTGGACACACACCTTCCAAAGAGTTCCACTTTTGTCTCATCGGTCCACAGAATGTTGTCCCAAAAGTCTTGGGGATCATCAAGATGTGTTGTGGAGAAATTGAGACGAGCTTTGATGTTCTTTTTGCTCAGCAGTGGTTTTCTCCTTGGAACTCTGCCATGCAGGCCATTTTTGCCCAGTCTTTTCCTGATGGTGGAGGCATGAACGCTGACCTTAACTGAGGCAAGTGAGGCCTGCAGTTCCTTGGACGTTGTTGTGGGGTCTTTTGTGACCTCTTGGATGAGTCATCGCTGCGCTCTTGGGGTAATTTTGGGCAGCCGGCCACTCCTGGGAAGGTTCACCACTGTTCCATGTCTTCGCCATTTGTGGATAATGGCTCTCACTGTGGTTCGCTGGATTCCCAAAGCTTTGGAAATGGCTTTATAACCCTTTCCAGACTGATAGATCTCAATTACTTTCTTTCTCAATTGTTCCTGAATTTCTTTGGGTCTCGGCATGATGGGTAGCTTTTAAGGATCTTCTGGTGGACCTTACTGTGTCAAGCAGCTCCTATTTAAGTGATGCCTTGATTGTGAACAGGTGTGGCAATAATCAGGCCTGGGTGTGGCTAGAGAAATTGAACTCAGGTGTGGACAACCACAGTTATAGTATGTTTTAACAAGGGGGGCAATCACTTTTTCACACAGGGCCATGATGGTTTGGATTTTTTTTCACCTTTAATAATAAACACCTTCATTTACAAATTGCATTTTGTGTTTACTTGTGTTGTCCTTGACTATTGTTTAAATTGGTTTGATGTTCCGAAACACTAAAGTGTGACAAACATGCAAAGGAACAGGAAATGAGGAAGGGGGCAAACACTTTTTCACACCACTGTATAAGCTGTACACTCACTACTTTACATTGTAGCAAAATGTAATTTCTTCAGTGTTGTCACATGAAAGGATTTAATAAAATATTTACAAAAATGTGAGGGATGTACTCACTTTTGTGAGATAGTAAGGGTTATTTACGAAAAGGCAAATCTATTTTGCACTGCAAGTGCACTTGGAAGTGCAGTCGCTCTAAATGTAAGGGGTAGAACTGAAATGAGTGGAAGATCTGCTGATTTTATCATCCAATCATGCGCATCGGATCTACAGCGACTTTACTTCCAAGTGCACTTTCAGTGCAAAGTGGATTTTCCTTTAGTAAATAACCCCCACTGTGTGTTTACGTTTTTTATATAGGCTTGTCCTTTATTTGTTTGTTGGGTTTTATTTTACGGAAATGCACAATCTGACCTTTTAGGAACAGTTCTGTGCACCAGTACTTACAGCAGCAGTCTCTAAGTGCCACTGTTGCATTGTCTGAAGAATATACCACAAATGGATGAACACGTTTTTATTTGTAAAATAATAGAAGAAAAGATTTTCCAACATGCTCACAGAGGGACGCATCATGTTTTACACATGGGAAAACGTATCACTGGCAAGGCATGACTTGCTTTCATCAGGGGCAAAACTGGACCCAACTTTGGTCAAGTCAATTTTAAGATCTCAGCCAGTCTGCCTGAAAGCTAATGTAAAGCAATCTGTCATTTTCTATTAAATAGCCTGCAGTGTATAGCTGATTTTGTCCCAGCACTAGCCTCTTGAAGAAATATTTTAAAAATAATGACCCTGAGTCTTGTTTAAAAATTGCTTACATTCTTTTTTTTTTAACATCGTACATCATCCAAACCGATTTACCTTAAAAGCTTAATGCTTGATGCTTCCTGAGTTATGGATTGTTAGCTGGCGTGAATGTCATGAAATAATAATGAATTCTGCACTTTAAAGAAACAAAACTGGTACTTTTCAGAAAACACTTGCTACATGTGCAATTTTAAATGGCTTCATTCTTGATTTATGATCTTAATACAAAAGACAAGCAGATCCACCCAGTGCAGAGAACCTTTTACCATTACATCAGATATGCAACCAAATACTAAATGCATCTACTGTACGGTTTGATAAATTATGTTCCGTTTATCATATTATTTCCAACAATGGTTTGTGCTTTTATAAGTAATCTGTGTATATACAGAGAGCAAAATAAAACTTTTGTTTAAAGGTAGAAGGGTGGGAAGAAAAACTGGCTGGAAGTTTTTCAACTGATTTTTTTTAATCTTTTAATGTTTTATCTGTGGCTATTGCAAAATGTAATTGCTTTTATATAACAACATTGAAAACAATCTTAGGTTTTACTGTAATATCTTTTGATAACATCTGATGCAAAGGCAATATTAGGCTGCCATTGCTAACCTGCTCTTTAAAACTGCTAGTTCCCTGGCTCGTTTAAGAACCTTTTAGGTAATTTTCTTGGAATATTTATTCCGATAAGGAGCCTGTCATACTATGACCACCATACTATTACCTTATGCCCCTCCTTATTTAGAGAAGTCAGATCCCCTCAGAGCTGTGAACTGCAGTGTTGTATAGGTTTGACTTGAAGGACTCCTGAAACTCACCCTTCCCATTACTCCTCTCCTCCTCCTCCTCCATTAATAAAACTCCTTGTATTGTTGTCACAGAATGCAACATGTAATATTATTATTATTATTATTATTATACAGGATTTATATAGCACCAACAGTTTGCACAGCACTTTAAACATGAGGGCAGACAGTACAGTTACAATACAATTCAATACAGGAGGAATCAGAGGGCCCTGCTCATTAGAGCTTAAAATCTAGGAGGGAGGGTAAAGTGATACAAAAGGTAATAGCTGTGGGGGAGAAGCTGATGAAGAAAATTAAAGTACAGTTGTTAGGTAGGGGCAGGATAGGCTTCTCTGAAGAGATGGGTTTTCTGGGATCGTCTAAAAGCAAACAGAGGAGGAGATAATCAGACAGAATGGGGTAGGGAGTTTCATAGGATGGGAGAGGTTTGGAAAAAGTCCTGAAGGCGAGAATGGGAGGAGGTGACAAGGGAGCTAAAGAGCAGGAGGTCTTGGGAGGAACGAAGAGAACGATTTGGTTGGTATTTTTGGACTAGGCTAGTGATGTAGCTGGGGGCAGAGTTGCGGATGGCTTTGTAAGTTGTTGTTAGTATTTTGAATTTAATTTGTTGGTTGAGCAGGAGCCAGTGGAAGGATTGTCACAGAGGGGTAACAGACACGGAGCGGTTGGTAAGGTGGATGAACCTGGCAGCAGCATTCATAAGGGACTGAAGGGGGATATCCTATGTACAGGTAAGCCAAGGAGGAGCGAGTTGTAGTAGTCGAGGCGGGAGATGACTAGGGAGTGAATTAGGAGCTTAGTGGTGTCATTGGTTAGAAAGGGGTGTATTTTGGAGATTTTGCAGAGGCTGAGGCGGCAAGATTTGGACAGTGATTGGATGTGGGGCCGAAAGGATAGTTTAGAGTCCAGGATTACACCTAGAACCTTGGCATGAGGGGATGGGCAGACAGTTGTGCCATCAACCTTGACAGAGAGATCAGGGAATGGGCTAGTGGGGGGAGGGAAAATTATGAGCTCGGTTTTGGATGGGTTGAATTTGAGGAAGTGGTGTGACATCCAGGCTGATATATCTGTTAGAAAAATAATTTATACGCAAGGAAACTGTCGGAGTGAGCTGAGGGGTAGAGAGATAAATTTGAGTGTCGTCGGCAAAAATATGGTATTGGAAGCCATGGGATGCTATGAATGGTGGGTGGATCCTGGTATTCATTCCCCTCTCCCCTATTCACAGAATGAGTTGCATTCTGTGAAAAAAAATAGTTTTGGTAATGGAGGAGAGGGAAATGAAGGGGGGAGCGAGCATTGGGAGTTTGTTACAATAACAGCCACTGATTTAACCCATGCAGAGCTAGAAGTTCACAACTGTGAGGGGGATCTGGCATGATTGAAAGGAGGATTTTTACAGTAAGCAGCAGCTAGCAGGATGTAGGACACACTAGAGGCAAATTACTGTATGTGGCTGAAGCTGTATACTAAAAAAAAAATGATCTAAACTTCAGCTTTACTAGATTTATAAACTTAAGTGAAAATGATTCTTATTCTTACATTTTCGAATAGCTTTGATAACTAAATGACGTATTGGGGCTAATAAAGAAATACAAATGTTTTACTTAGAAGCAAAGTGAATATTCATTTTATTAAGTGAATGTTAATAATAAAGATGAAACTCATATCATGCGATCATGTGCTAGAAAAAAAACTATTTAAAGGGTTAGTGGTGAACTAACTCACAACAATCTTTGCACACCCCTGGTTGCCGTTGCACTTACCTTTTTGAAAGCTTTCATTGCCCCATGCTGGCTGATGTAGCTTTTTGTGCTTTTGAAAGATATGCTCTTCTGCACCCTTCTTTCTTTTGGGGTGACTCAGAGTGTTAGTACAGTCATGTGCTGGCACTGGCCAATCCCCACTCACCACCATGATGCTACACAGGAAGCATAAGATAATCAAGGAAGGTATAAGGAAGGAGATAAGTGCAGCAGGGACCGAGGGTGTGGGGAAGGTGCATTGAGTTATATCAGCTTTCCATTTTTGTGAAAAGGTGAACTAATTCTTTAAACTTCACTTGTGTGTGATTGGGTATTCATATTGAACACAGATTTATTTTATTTACAATTATTTACCTTGAAAAGGGAACATCCTCTACTCCTTTGCTAAATGAACACGGATTTCTGTCTTATCTACTGTTTAGGGGTTGGCTATCTTATCTGACATGCAACAAAGAAATAAACAGGCACATCAGATTACTAATAAAAATAAAAAAGACAAGAAGTGCCACCAGTAAAATGTATATTAAGATAAGGAAAGTTTTCAAAGATATTTAAAATAATTTTAATAATTATTCATAGCTGAACTATTCATTGTATTACAATAGGTAAGCAGTAATTTAGGGGAATATTTTATTCATCCTCTCCACACTTTTCATTTCCTTTCCTCCTGCTCTTTCCGTCTCTCTCTGCCTGTAGAGGTATTGTAAGGGCTAGTCAGTGGGTCATTCTCTGTTTTAATTTCATATCATTATTGTCACCTGTTATACCAAAGCTATCTCCTGCATTCAATACACCAGCAAAACAAGTCCTGAACATTTAGGGAGCTCCGGACACAGTGTTTGAAACTGATGCTTCATTTTACTAAACAAATGTGCACTTATTGAACTATTTTCTTTGTTTTCAGAGAGCAGACATAGCTGTTGCCCCTCTCACCATTACTCTGGTACGGGAAGAAGTGATTGATTTTTCAAAACCATTTATGAGCCTTGGCATCTCCATCATGATTAAGAAGCCTCAAAAATCAAAACCAGGAGTGTTTTCCTTCCTGGACCCTTTGGCCTATGAAATATGGATGTGTATAGTTTTTGCATATATCGGAGTCAGTGTAGTTCTTTTCCTTGTGAGCAGATTCAGCCCTTATGAATGGCACTTGGAGGACACGGATGAAGCTCGTGACCCTCAGAATCCTCCTGACCCACCAAATGAATTTGGGATATTTAACAGCCTTTGGTTTTCCCTGGGTGCCTTTATGCAGCAAGGATGCGATATTTCTCCAAGGTTTGTTCCCTATCACTCCATCACCTTCTTGCATTTTATGGTCATACACTGACGCCATGGTGTATATATGTTAACTTTATCAACCATTTTTTAATTCAGTTATTCTTGCTTCACAATTCACTCAGTGCAAAGCGTCATCATTAAATCATATTGCTAGCCACCATCACCCATGTATAATTGGTATGAGACCAAAACCCATTATACATGCCAATTTAAACTTATATTCACCATGTTGAGACTGTAAAATGCATAGGGTCTTTTTGTTTCAGCAATGCTTGGAGGTCTACCGTGTTTTTGCTGCATATCTCATTTTACGGTCATCTGCTTGGTGCATATAACATATGTTGCTATGCAAAAATAACTTCTTGCTCTGAAGACACATGCAGCAGCAGTTTATTACCTCTGTCTTCATGCTTTTCATCTCATGCATTTGTCTCTTTATTTCTGTCATTGCATAACTGGCTTGCACTCTATTTCTGTTTTGTTATCTGTTCCTTTGTTAATTCTCTGTCTATTGCGCTTTTACATTGCTATTGGCTGTTAAATCTTCTTTGTATGCAATACAACCTTTCTTTTCTATTGGCATTTACAAGCTACAATTAAATTGCCTAAAACTGCACTTTAACAATAATAAATGCAATGTTTGTTTTAAGTTTATCTTCAAACTTTGACTTTTTAATAACATTTTCAGGCTGCTTTATAGAGACTTCCTGCATCTGTCAGAAGTCCATCGCAGGCTCTTCATACTTATTTGGGACATCAGCATTGTGATATCCCTGCCATTGTTCTTGCATTTTTCCTGGCAACCTTTAATTATTGAACACTGAGCTCAAAAGACGAGTTGTCTTACTGCCACGGTTAGACACCTTTCACACCGAGGGCATTTTTCAGGCGCTATAGCGTTAAAAATAGCGCCTGCAATCCGCCCTCAAACAGCTGCACCATTGCCTCCAGTGTAAAAGCCCGAGGGCTTTCACACCGGAGCGGTGAGCTGACAGGACGTCAGGAAAAGTCCTGCCAGCAGCTTCTTTGGAGCGGTGAAATCAATGAAATCGCTATCGCGGCGCATTGCGGGTGGTTTTGACCCTTTCTCAGCAGCTAGCAGGGGTTAAAAGTGCCTCACTAGAGGCCGAAATGCACCAGATATCCGACGGTAAAAGGCCACTAAAAATTTAGCTGTTTTACCACCGACGCTATAGGCGATGCAATGTGAAAGGCATTTAAAGGGGAAGCTGATGGAATATCTCATAAAGGACAGTTGTTATTGGAACAAATGTCCTAACCTTTTCAATCAATTGTTCCAAGTTGATAATTGTATGCCTGACCTGTAGACATGAAACTTTCACCTGATCTGGGCTAAAACAGCAGTACTGGATGTTGTTTCATGTCTCTAGATACATTTGCTCCTCCCCCACAAAACTGGGCGTTTACACCCCTTTTGCATCGTCCATTATATATTGTGAATTTAAAAAAAATACCAAATTATAACCCCCTACAAAGTACTTTCTCTGACCTAAGACCAGAGGTGCAGAGGTCTGACACTGTCTGAGAAACAAAAAAAAATTCTAACTGTCCAGCATCTACCAGTTACTAAAATATCATATTTGGGTGGACTGGTCCAATGTTATTCCAAGAACTCAGGCTTTGTCACTTCTGTCCAGGGGCAAAGGAATTATGACAAGGCCCTGACATTAGAATATTGTATATAACAGTATATATATATTTATTTATTTATTTATACAGTATATATATATATATATATATATATATATATATATATATATATATACACACACAGCTCTTGCAATTTCACATTTATTTTTCAGAGATCCATTTTATATTTTAACAATGACCAGTGACATTTTGTTTAACAGTGAACAGTGACATTTTAAAGTTGTGGTCAGAGCTCCTTCTCTGCAAAGTATACTGAAGTGTCACCAATGAATACTAATGTGACATAGAAAACAAAATTAAGTAAGGAATTTATCAAAACGTAAGCAGCCAGAATCTGGAGCAGCCACACATGACAACCAATCAGCTTCTATATTCATTTTCAAAGCTTAACTGAACAACCTGAAAATAGAAGCTGATTGGTTGCAATTCAAAGCTGCTCCAGATTCTGTCTACTCAAGTGTTGATAAATTCCCCTCACAGTGTAGTGAAACAAGGTGAAGCCTATCACCTATATATTTATTCTCAGAGGTAACATTAGTCCATTTTATTTGGTTGTTTCTCAGTTAGTTTTAGCCCTTGTACACACGGTCGGACATTCCGACAACCAAATCCGTCGGATTTTGTCTGTCGAATTTTGCCCGAAACTGTTGCATACACACGGTCGGACAAAGTTGTCGGAAAATCCGATCGTTCAGAACGTGATGACATTTCGTTGCAACGGGACTACGTTCAGGCTAGTAGCCAATAGCTTTGATGTAGGAATTTGATCTGAGCATGCGTGGCACTTTGTCCGAACGGAATTCTCTACACATGATCGGAGTATGTCCGAACGGAGCATTTTGTCGGAAAATTTTACCAACAAGTTGGAAAACTTGGTCTGTTGGAATGTCCGACGGAAACAGTCCGATGCAGACCACACACAGTCGAAATATCAGACAAAACGGTCCGATCAGAAACATTCCGTGTGTACAAGGGCTTACAGTCTAATGTGATTATGAGAGCCATGTCAACTAGCACAAAACAGGGCTATTGAAATATCCAGTAAATCAGAACGTGGGAAAATATACATATCTGGATCATTTTTAGAACTAAATCTGGAATTACTTGGTAGCCTTGCTAACCACTGCTGTTCTGTCACTGTTGCTAATATTCTGAGTTCTATAAAAGCAAGCATAAGTGCAAACTTTTCAGGTTGTTGAAATTTTGGTTCATCTGTGCGTTAAAACTTCAGATATTTTGTTATACCACATGTGTATTTTTTCTTAATAGTACACCTCAGTGCAAAGAACATTTAATATTTATGACTACTTGGGTTATGCTGCCCCCTTCAGGTAAATTGGAAAAAAAACGGATGTTCCTCTGAAGATCTCCTTTTGTGGGCTATGTATGGTCTATTCTGAACACCCCTGCTTGGGTAGGGAAAGACTTTATCTGGATTTATCACCTATGGTCGGGTGGCCAAGAAAGACTACTCAGACCTTGCATGTAAAAGCGGGGGTCGCCTATCATGTTTGTACTGGATCCTATGGGCAGTGATCTCCAGGGTAATATATATCCAGTGATCTCACTGGTGGGATGCTGTACAGGTCCAGAGCACTGATCCCATTTGGGGAAGTTGAGTCTCTGAAGGCCCTGCAAGGCATGCCTGCTGTGAGGGGTGAAGATTGGACTTCTAGTCCGGCAGTAGCAAATAGTTAGTGCTTCTATGGTGATGCATAAGACAGTTTGGAACAATGCAAACTGGTATCTATGTAGTGGTCTTCAAAAGATGAGGAATATGTGCAATGATGTCATCACGCTCATTTGCTCATGCAGGGGCACCACTTTTTCGGTTCCCCTGGCTTGGAAATCATGCAATTAGAAGCTCCCATCTACAATATAGTGTAGACACAGTTTTAGTGCTAATCCAGTTATCCTCGAGAATTACCTAGCTGCTTCCCTAATTAATGCTATCAAGGCACTGTATATAATTGCAAATTTGGGAAAAACCTACAACTGGCTGAACATCTTCTCCCTCTTCTTTTTGGGGGTAATTCTGTACCATAAATCTGTGGGTTTGCTGTTCCATGAATGATATACTGATTTTGTATTTGGTATAGTTATGATTTAAATAAGGTATTGCAAGATATGCGTTTTAAATATATATATTTTTTTTTTTTTTTTTTTTTTTTATTGTTTTAGGTATATATTTTAGAGCAGGGGTAGGCAAACTTTGAAAAGTGGAGATCTACAACATGGGTACCACACCAAGGGACCTTTGATGTCTTCAATGTTGTAGTTCTTCGCAATGTACAAAGGTCAGCAGTATGTATGGCAGTGTACAGAGGTCAGTAGTACACCCGAGTTGAAGTCCCATAGGATGAAATGTGTCAGTTTATTGCCTGCTAAGCTCCACATACTGCGCCTGTTTTACACTCGGGAAAACCTCCAGGGAGGTTAAATATTGTGCCTGTCCCCTTAGTCTGCATGTAAATTGGCACATATGGGTGATGTATAGAACATGCCGCAGCAATAATGGCATTTCTAAAAGTAAAAATTTAATGCAAACTTGCTTGCAGCTGTAATGTATTGCCAACTCCCGGCAATATAGATGAAAAAATCATTAAAAAACGGTGTAGGGTCCCCCCCCCCAGTCCGTACCAGGCCCTTCAGGTCTGGTATGGATTTTAAGGGTAACTTCATGCCAACATTTTTTAAAAAATTGCTGCGAGGTCCTCCCAAAAATCCATACCAGACCCTTTTCTGAGTATGCAGCCTGGCAGGTCAGGATAGGGAGGATGAACGAGGGTCCCCCATCTCCTGAACTATACCAGGCCATATGCTCTCAATATGGGGGGGTGGGTGCTTTGGGGCAGAGGGGGCTCTGCGCCTTCCACCCCAAAGCACCTTGTCCCCATGTTAATGGGGACAAGGGCCTCTTCCCGACAACCCTGGCCGGTGGTTGATGGGTTCTGTGGGCAGGGAGGCTTATAGGATTCTGGAAGCCCCCTTTAATAAGGGGGCCCCCACATCCCGCCCCCCATGTGAATGCGTATCGGGTACATTGTACCCCTACCCATTCACCAACAAAAAGTGTCAAAAAGTAAAAACCACAGAAGACAATTATTGACAATTCCTGTATTAAAAAAAAAAGTGTCCCGTGATGTAAATCCACCATCAATCGCAGCCCGACAGACCCGAAAAACTCTGCCCCATTGGAGGCCACCCGACAACTACCTTCTCTTTGCTTTGACAACTCTTATATAGGTAAAGGTCGGGCCACCCGCTGATGTAACTGGATGACCCTGACCCCCTATGACATCACATGACGTCTTATGATGTCAGAAGGGGGTGGGGGTCATTCAGTTAACATCACTGGGTGGCCCCACCCTTGCCTATATAGAAGCTGTCAAAGCCAAAAGACAGCAGTTGCATGGAGGCCTCCCATGGAGGTGAAACTTTTTACATTTTTTTTAGTTTTTGTGTCCTTTTCGCCGAGTGATTGAAGATGGATGTACATGTACACTGACTGCACTATATACTCTTAACTGTATAATATATACTACACAGACTGCATATATACTACACTTACTACCCTGCCTAATCTCCATTCAATCTCTATACTGTATACGGCCGACGTGTAAGCAGCAGCTTTATATAGTGTGGGGCGTGGACTTAGCCCCTGAGCT
This sequence comes from Lithobates pipiens, assembly GCF_037356315.1. Lineage (NCBI taxonomy): Eukaryota > Metazoa > Chordata > Amphibia > Anura > Ranidae > Lithobates > Lithobates pipiens. The sequence continues at coordinate 9,656,607 of NW_027507685.1, forward strand.
ATGATGGGCCAAAGGCACCCTGCCCTTGGGAAATCATGGCTCCCACAGCACATTGCACAGTGATTGGTCAAAGCATGCAAGTCAGGTGCATGCTTTGGCCAATCTGCAGCTGTCAATGCACTGCAATCTCGCAGTGCTTTAAGGGGCGCTCCGTGGCAGGCGATTTTTTCCACGAGCGCCCCATATGTTTGTTTGTTCAATGAACTTACGTTCAACTCGAACATCGGAACCATCCCTAATAGTGAGAGATACATGTAGTAACTTGTGAATCTAAGTTCTCTGCAGAGAGCTGAAACAATCTAAATTATTTCAAGGTTTGGCTTGTCGTGTTTGGTGTTTTTGTTGTTCTCTTCCCTCTATGTAACTGTTGTAACATGAAGTTGAGGTGTTAATCTGCTGTTGATGCTGTGTTTGCCCAGTTGGAGAGACCGGCAAATAAGTTTTATGACATCACAAGGGAAGCTTTTTATCTTATATCTGACAACTCAAGGAACATGTATTTTGGTTAATATTGTTACTACACTAGACACATTTATTGGCACCTTATTGGTTCAAATGTCTAAAAAATAGATAAAAACTGGGTTAGTCTGATCAAAATACTGTTGCTGTAAATAAGTCCAAGGGTCATCATTCACGCTACAATCTGAATACAGTCATTGCACAATCAACTTTAGTTACCAAATATAATGTACTATGAGGACCAACGTAATCTATGCAATTGATTTTTATCCAATCTGGCAGACCCTTGCACTACATAGGTAGATTTATGTGGGAATGTACAATCAGATTGTATAATATATGACCAGCTTTAGGAAAGGCATATTGCACCACAATTACTCCATTACTCCTAACTACATTTAGAAATATATGATTTTCAGAACTAAATATTATGATACACTAGAGTGTTTAAAAACTCTACAGAGGTAGGTTACATATTTTAAGGTGTGAACTCTGCAATGTTATTAAATTGCATTTCCTTTCAAGTTGCTTATTTAATTGGTACCCTTTGAATCTGTTAGAGTTTGTCAGAAGTACTTCAAGGGATACATATCACTAGTTCAGAAACCTAGTGTGCAAAGTACAGTACTGTGTAAGCCATTCAAGACCATAAAGAATATTTCAAGGTCAAAATGCCAGTTGCACAGAGTGAGTAGATGTCTTTACACAATACAGAGGCGCTTTGAAAATTGAACAACAAAAAAAAAGGTGTCGATTGAGAAACTGTTTTACAGAGACCTTTCCATAGCTCATTTTAAAAGGTTTCTGCACCTTGAATTAATTGTATCTTTAAGACTCTCAAGTTAGTAGCAAAGACATTTCTGACTATTTGTAAAGTTTGCAAAGGTCGCCTGTAGATTATAACTGGTGAAAGTGACATTTCCTTTTCAGTGGCTGCCGAAACCCGATGCGCGTGGCCTGCGGTCGCAATGGCCACGCGCAATCGAGGACATGAGAGCCAGAAGAAGGAGGTGTGTTTGTGTGTGTAAACCAGTGACATTTACACAGTAATCAGTGCATTTTTACAGCACTGGTCGCTGTATAAATGTCAGCGGTCCCAAAAATGTGTCAAAAGTGTCTGACCTGTCCTCCGCAATGTCGCAGTAACACACAGTCAAAAATTGCAGATCACCGCCATTACTAGTTCAAAAAATATTAATAATAAAAATTCCATAAATCTATTCCCTATTGTGTAGACGCTATAACTATTGTGCAAACCAGTCAAGATACGCTTATTGCAATTTTTTTAACAAATATATGTAGAAGAATATATATATATATTGGCCTAAACTGTTGAAGAAATTTCCTTTTTTCCTTTTTTCCATTTTTTGGGGGATATTTATTATATATAAATATATATATATATATATATATATATATATATATATATATATATATATAAAATATTTTTTTTTTCAAAATTGTTGCTTTTTTTGTTTAAAGCGCAAAAAAATAAAAACCACAGAGGTGATGAAATACCACTAAAGGAAAGCTATATTTGTGGGAAAAAAAGGACATCAAATTTGTTTGGGTACAGCATCACACGACCGCGCAATCGTCAGTTAAAGTGACGCAGTGCCGTTTTGCAAAAAATGGCCTTGTCATTAGGGGGGCAAATCCTTCCAGGGCTGAAGTGGTTATGAGCTGTAGTGGTGTGTCCATGTATTTCTGATGCAATCTTTTCTATTGTGCCCCAAAGATATGGCTATGATATTTACCATGGATTGCAAACTCTCTTACAGACTTGCTACATCAGCAATACACCTGGGAAAGTCTTGCTCGGCTCACACTGTGTGTACTTGACCAGCTTATTCCACTCATAGGAGTAGTTCAGTTAGTTGTGGGCAAGGGTTGCCATCATCCCTTTGTCATAATATTACATTGTACTGTTCCTCTTATGGGACTTTATTATGGCAACCAAATTTATTCAAAGATTAATATATTATATTAATTAATTATTATTATTAATATAAATGTTTTTATTTTTTTTATTTTTTACATATAATTAAAAAGACCTCCATAAGGACCAATAATTCATAAAAACATCCATGTCAATATTTCACTATACAAAGTCGTTTGCTAGGTGGTACTATCCAAAACCATACACAACTGCACAACATTCCAGGTTCAGTTACAGCTTGTTTATGGAGTGGGAAATCCAATACATTTAAAACAATTTAAACATTATCTTCATCAAGGATATAGCACCACCATAAGAGCAAACTACACCATTTCTCGTGAAATTGTCCACATAGCCCCATGTACTCCGGGTCAGGAGATATCCTCCAAGGATATCTATGTATAACTCTAAATGGGACCAAATAGCATAAACTATCCAAAATAAAGACTTCTATTCAATACAAGGGCTCCCAGAAAGAAGAAAGGATGTTACATCTGCTGAGGGTAATATCTTGCATGGTGTTTAGCAAAAATATGCTTATTCCATTCAAGCAGCTAATACAGAGGTCAGAGAGGATTCTAAAACCTGAGCTGACAAGTTGATATCCATTAATCTGCATGGAATGAGATGGCATACAGTCATACAGATGAAAATAGCGCATACTTATAGAAACACAATGAACAAGGGATAGTCACACAACTGTATCAAACTCAGACTCCTCTTTGAAAGCATATTATTTTATACTTAGGTTATCAACTATAACTAAAATGTATTTATATGGAAATTGGTTATATAATAGTATGTGCTATATAAAAAAAAATCAAATTTTTATGATGATTAAACAATGGCATTCAGGTTTTATGCAGAACTGATACATACAACATTTCATAACTGCTTTTTTTATCCAAAAGTATTTTTTTATGGGCTAAACATGCTTAGAAACGTTTCATTTAGCGCAATTTTTTTGTATACTTAGTGCTTATTTACAGCAGTTTATTATCTTTGCTTTCCAATTTAAATATAGCAAACAAAAGAACAAGGTTATTGTTATTCATTCTTTATCATCATCTGTATTTATTTTAATTTGTGTGACTTCTGGGAGATATTGGTGCCTCTTTTGTAAAGAAGGATTTTCTAGATTATGTGGATAAATATCTAATCTCCTTTATCTTGCAGATCCCTCTCTGGGCGAATAGTTGGAGGAGTGTGGTGGTTCTTCACTTTAATAATAATCTCCTCCTATACTGCCAACTTAGCTGCTTTCCTTACAGTGGAAAGAATGGTGTCCCCTATAGAGAGTGCAGAGGACCTGGCTAAGCAAACAGAAATAGCTTATGGCACATTGGATTCAGGCTCTACCAAAGAATTTTTCCGGGTATGCTAATTTTACTTAATGATTTCTATTAGTATTGCACTCAATGTTCCTGTACGTTTGCTGCAGAAAAACAAATATTCATACCATAATCAGACATATGTACACATCCTATTGATGGCTGAGGCTTTTTGCCTCATAGTAAATGAGCTGTATATATTTATAGGAGTTAACTGAAGTGGACAATATAAAATATGATCTGTGCTGGATTTGTAAGCAGGACCTCACTGTCCTTCTTTGATGGCCATTCCAACAGGATGGGGTTGCTGATTAAAAAAAATTAGCATGATTAAGCTAATTTTCTAATTGACAAGATAAATAAAGCAATGATATATTTTACAGTGGGAAGGAGAATGGACAATACAGCAATGTACTTGGGTCGTGTTACAACAGCTCAGAGTTGAGGCAGACTTTGTAAGTTCAAGGCTGAGTGGCCAAGCAGAGGTTGGACAGGTTTGGAGATGTTTTGTATGTTGGAATTCAAGTGATCAACAGTATGTGAGATCAAGGCAGGCAGGCAGCATAAATTCTAGTGAACTTAATAATTGTGAATTGAGAAAGTGCAAATGTATTGAGAAAGTGCAAATGTATTTCCCAATTTTTCCTCCCCTAATCACAGAACACCTTGCATTTTGTGAAAAAAATGCAAGAGCGAGTGACTTGTATAGTGCTACCTATGCGAACTGAATTGCCTCAGGGCGTTTTCTTGCCACCAGAATCCATCTGCGGCTTTTTGCGTGGTCCTTTACCCTGTAAGTTCCTGACAAGCTTACAAACACATACAACATTGACATACACATATTAAGGCCAATTTTTTTAGACAAGGTCTAATTAACCTACCAGCATGTCTTCGGAGTGTGGGAAGAAACCCACGCAGGCACACTGAGAACATACAAACTCCAGGCAGATGGTGTTGTGGTCAGGATTTGAACCAACGACCCTATTGCTGCTAGGTAAAAGTGCTAACAACTACACCACTGTGCTGCCCTAAGACCTTATATTCAGACGTATACTGAATATAAGAAGTGTGGAGTGAGCGACTCACTTTGATCTGTATACTGCATATATCATTTATATCTGTATACTGGATCATTTACCAGAGGTGTCGTTGGAAGAGGTACAGGGTATTGTTAAGCAAATGAAGCCCACAACCTGTTCCTTGGATCCTTTTCCAACTCCACTGGTAAAAACGTATGTTTCAGTTTTAAGTCCATTGATTACTGCTGTTGTTAATTACTCTTTTCGAACTGGCCATGTTCCTTCCATTTTAAAAAGTGCTGTTATTAGACCACTGCTTAAAAAATCCACTTTTGATCCGGAAGTCCTTTCTAATTATAGGCCTATTTCTAATCTTCCCTTTTTATCTAAGGTACTTGAGAAAGCAGTTGCAAGTCATCTTCAGGATCATCTCAAGCATAACAGCCTTTTTGAAAAATTTCAATCAGGCTTTCGTTTTGCTCATAGTACGGAGACCGCTCTTGTTCGGGTTACAAATGATCTTCTTATGTCATCTGATGCCGGTTCTCCGTCTTTACTTATTATGTTGGATTTGTCAGCTGCGTTCGACACTGTCGATCATGGCATTCTTTTAGATAGTCTTCGTTATAATGTTGGACTAAAAAATTTAGCCTTCAGTTGGTTCGAGTCATATCTTACAGATAGGATTGAACAAACTACATTGGGTCATTTTAAATCTAAACCGCATATGGTTACCTGCGGAGTTCCCCAAGGGTCAGTGCTTGGCCCGATTTTATTTATTCTATATCTTACTCCCTTGGGCCATATTATAAATCGTTATAATATTTCTTTCCATTGTTATGCTGATGATACACAGCTTTATGTAAAAGCTGCAGCTGAAACTCCTTCAGTGTAGTCACCCCTATCAGTCCTTACCGCCTGTCTGGAGGAGATAAAGGAGTGGATGGAACAACATTTCTTGCAACTAAATAGCTCCAAAACTGAGTTTATTATGATTGGAACATCTCACCAGATTAAATCATCGCTGATAACAAGTATTGCCTTTTCAGGCTCTAAAATTCCAGTTTCGTCTGTTGTCACTAATCTTGGTGTAAAAATGGATTCCCAACTCACTTTTGAAGCTCATATAAATCAAGTATGCAAGACTTCTTTCTACCACCTTCGTAATATCTCTAAACTTCGTCCTATCCTTTCTTTTTCCGATGCTGAAAGATTGATTCATGCCTTTGTCTCCTCCAGGCTGGATTATTGCAACGCACTTCTCATTGGGATTCCGAGAAAGAGCATGCAGAGGTTGCAATACGTTCAAAACTCTGCAGCGAGGATCCTAATGAGAGTGCGGAAGCATGAGCATATCACTCCAATTTTAAAATCTCTTCATTGGCTGCCGGTCTCTACAAGGATTGAGTATAAGGTCTCTCTTCTTGTGCATCAATGCATACATGGACAAGCTCCACCTTATCTTAAGGAACTTCTTAGATTGCAAAATCTACCGCGTTCTCTTCGCTCAACTAATTTGAATTGTTTAGAGGTTCCAAAAACGAGGTTGAAAACCATGGGAGATAGGGCCTTTTGTGCTGCTGCCCCACGTCTGTGGAATGCTTTGCCTGATAGTCTGAGGGTTTCTCAGTCTACTGAAAATTTTAAAAAGGGGTTGAAGACTTTTCTTTTTAGCAAATGTTTTGTAAATTAAGCGGTTTGTTTGTTTTTATTGTAATTATGTAGCACTTTGAGGTCTTTTGATGGAAAGTGCATTATAAATAAAATTTATTATTATTATTATTATTATATCATTTATATCTGTATGCTGAAGCCCACACATATGTAAGCCTCTACTATATTGTACAGGGTGAATGAAAGTAAAAGTTTTACAGTCTACACACATGGCACACACTTCATGAATGCTAATATATTTTTACAGTGCATATATAAATAAATACTACTTTTGGCCAGAGTTCAGCTTTTAAAATTATTGAGAATATAGTGTTTAGCAATTATGGATTTTATGATAACTTTAGATATGAAAAACAGCTGCGTCTTGATATGATGCTGACTATGTCATAATACTTCATATTTGCAATGAAATATCCAACATAAAAGTTTGATCATATGTTTATTGTAAAATACTTTGTAATTTTCAAATCATTGTTCATTTGTGAACAATATTGAGAAAAAAAACAAGAGAAATGTAATTTGACCAATAAACCTTGTTTTTTTTTGTTTCTGTTTTACCACCAGCGTTCTAAAATAGCGGTCTATGAGAAAATGTGGTCTTATATGAAGTCTGCAGAACCATCTGTGTTTACTAAAACCACAGACGATGGTGTGGCTCGTGTTCGGAAGTCTAAAGGAAAGTTTGCCTTCTTGCTGGAATCAACGATGAATGAGTACATTGAGCAAAGAAAGCCATGCGACACCATGAAAGTTGGAGGAAACCTCGACTCTAAAGGCTACGGAGTGGCAACACCAAAAGGCTCAGCATTAAGGTGGGTGGAATAATATAACAATATCTGTGTTGTTATAGTATTCCACCTTCCCTGATGTGTTGTGTTTTACTTTACTTTTTTTTATGAATGTTTGAGGTAACATGGTTTGCACTTATATCATGGCAAGATGGTAATTGGTATATTTCTTTTTTTTATCACATTTTGCCTTCTATTTGCATTCTGCCTTTTATTTCTACAGTTTAATGGCTTTTTAATTTACATGTTAAAGCCATATTTGATCGATGTACTGTATGTGATGAATGTTAATTGCATGATGTGAATTTTGTGTTTATTAGTCTGAACAGTAGTCCCTTATCCCCCTCCATCCTGCATATTTTAGTTAAATGGATAACACTCCCATCCCAAAGCACAAACCACCTTATTATAATTGAACTAGTCTTTTCTGTTTTATATATTTATTTATTTTTTGTAGCTTTATTTAAATCTCTTAGACAATTTGTCCTTTGTGCTCCTAAATATTACAATTTCCTTGATAGAGATGTGCGATTTTTTTTTTCTTTTTGCTTAATTCAGATAAAATGTGTTTAAAAAAAGAAAAATAATCAAAACAACCAATTGCTGGTACATTAAGAATTATTTATGATCTAGTATATAAAATGTATGTTTTGAGCTTTACTAAAAGTTTTTGCAAATTATTTTTCTTTAAAGGTAAAAATACATTGCAAAAAGTTTGCAAAGCACATTTAAAGACATTCGCACAACTCTATTACTAAAAGCCTCTTGTACATTTTCTTACAAGTTATGTTTTATCGTTTCAAGAAATGCTGTTAACCTGGCAGTATTAAAACTGAATGAGCAAGGACTCTTGGACAAATTGAAAAACAAATGGTGGTACGACAAAGGAGAATGCGGCAGCGGGGGAGGTGACTCCAAGGTCAGCCTCAATGTCACCACAATCGGGTACCTTAGTCAAGAGTAATCGGCAAGACTGTTATTTCAGTAACCAAGAAAAAGACCAAATGTTAACTAAGCAACTAATGGAAAAAGTCCATTATTTTCACAGTAGCCTTAACATTTATACCATATGTTTGGTATATATCTCTGGATGCCTTTTACACTTTGAAATCAACATACTATAGTTTATCAAAAGGTTATTGAGAAATATTTTTTTTTTAAATATGAGGGATATATTTTATACACAGGAAACAGGTTACAAGCACTTAATAATAAGCAGTGACACCTGGACAGAGTGCTATTCTAACATAGTTTTGTGCATTACTTAAAATTCTTAACATTGTGAAATAGTTGAAATTGATTCCTTTAGCAGCGAGTAATACATATAGTGGGCATTTTTGTACAGTAGAAATGTATCACAAGCTGGTACTGGTGAAATGTAACTGTATTACCAACATATTCAGGGTGGTATTCAAAAGTATAATTACAAAGTCAGAGGAATAGAAGAATATACAACTAGGCTTCTATGCTTTTTGCACACTCTCAGGTGGGTGAATGGATGGATAGATAGATAAAAAAAACTTTTGCTTTAAAGAACACTAATAGACTTTTGAAGTGCTGATTTTAGGTTCACCATTAAAAAAAAATTAAAATGCACTTTTTCTGCTGGTAAAAAAGCACCCTCAAAGCTTATTGAGAACTACAAGCCATCAACTGTAATTACTGACAGTACTTGTAGGCATTATGTGGCTGTGTGGGTGTAGCCATGAATGGCCACACTGTTTTCAAATTGTGACAGTGGATACTGGGAGAAGATTCCACATGTTCCAAATCACAGCACATTTTAAATAAGTGTAGGAAAATAAATAAATAAATATAAATATATATATATATATATATATATATATATATATTACAGTGTGTGTGTGTATATATATCTATATATATATATATATATATATATATATATATATATATATATATATATATATATACACACCCCCACTTGACTGTGTGGTGTGCTCAGACATTCTTCTTTAAAAAAAAAATCAGTATAGTCATTTGTCTGTCTGATCCTTTGCAATTTGAAGAATCAGATTTGTAATATTAGCTGCAATAGGCTCACATAGCCAGATGTCTTGAACAACATTTTATGGGTTGTATAATTAATGCTGCAGTAAGGTTAATACATGTAATTGTTTGTCGTCAGTGTCTCATTTTGTAGCATGCAATAAAGCAGAACTTCACTCTCTCAATCAACATTGACTATTTAAAATTTTTAAGTTGTTAGCATTAGTAAATAAATATGAAATTATACCATATTTATTTATTTTAAACTTTTTTTTGCATATCTTTAGTTACTTCCCAGGTTCCAGTTTCTGCCCCTCTCCCCCACACTCACTGGAGCGCTAAGCTGTGGTGGCCGAGCCAGCTGGTCCAGGCTTCTGGGCTGATACCAAGCATATGGCCTGGATCTTTTCAGAGCTTTGACTGGTTATGTGACATCAGCCAACAGCCGACTTCGGCCCACTGTATTCTGAAAAAGGGGACACAGTAGAGCAGAACAAACTGCACTTCTGTGATCCATAGGAAAAGTACAGCCAAAATAGCTTTGGATATACTTCTACTTTAGGAACTTGGACAGCTAGAGTTCAGGTTTAACTCGCCATTGGCGTGAAACCCAAGCTCAGCCCTACTTTCAGTAACATATCAAGAGAAAAATAGAGTCCTGGATCCAACCTATGGAAAGTGTTTTTTCCCCCTCCAGACACTATTTTTCTCTTGATATGAGGAGCCAAAAATGCTATAGATCAATGAGTGAAGTGTGTTTTTTTTTCACAAAGGCTACAACATGTCTTCTTTTAGATATCGTGTCTATTACTTGTTATATTCTTCCATGATGAACCATATTTGTGTGACACATGTCAAGCTATTGTTCCCTTTCCCAGTGTATAATAGAGCTAATGGAGGAAATGTGTATTCTCCATAATTTAATAAGAGCTTTAATACCTAGAAACGCAACCATGGTAACATGGTATAGAAACCAAATAGAAACCATGGTAATAATAGGACATCTGAATATAGGTACATATGTACTGTACATGTACAGTATATGTGCAATAGCTAGTCTTTTGTTTTTAAGTATAATTTAGTGCACCTTCAATGTCTCATCTACTGGTTCATGTTTTGAGTATTTAAAAAAATGTGGTGTAGTGAATTTAAGTTTAGTGTTAGTTCCTTATGCCTTCTTTTTAATTTGTACTGTTGCATGGAAGTCAATGGGACTGCTAAACTCTAAAAAAAATGTTAGCTGCTTAGTATCAGTTCAACGTAATGAAGCGCCTTTTGCAAGGAAATGCACTAAAATGCTTTCAAGTTTATATAAAGAAAAAACGCTGCAATCTTCACTAAAGGTGAATAACCATCTGTCATTGATATGTTAGAGTAACCAGCTACTGCCCCACCTCTAAAGGGGATTTGGTTTTTGTTGCCCAGGGTTAAAAAAAAAAAAACGGGGTTTCTCACTCATTACTTGAACAGAGTAGGTAATCTATCCATCCTTTACTACGTTTACATCTGGTCACAGAATACCTACACATAAAAAGAAACATGACTTTATGTCCACAGTTTTATTCACTATGCTCATTATATCTCAGTGAAAAAGGCATCCCAAAGAGCTCTTCTTTATTCAGAAAGGTTACTGCTGAATTCCAAATCAATATAGAATGGTGAAATTTAAAACCTGGGGCCAATTTAGTTTTGTCATTGTTATCCTTTTAACAGTGTGTGCCGATTACTCAAAGCGATATAGGCAGGACCTGGTAATTTAGTGTCACTTGTAGTGTTAAAACTAAGGTGATATTCAGGTTGCCTGCAGTTCAAGATCTTTGTGTCCAGGGTCCCTGCTTTATCGCTTTGTATAGTATGAAAATAGTGTTAAGCTTGAATAACATAAAATAACATAATATAATGTTATTTATGTTATTTCCCACGTGAAGAACTCCCGTAAACCTTGCAGTATTGAAACTCAGTGAACAAGGCATCTTAGACAAGCTGAAAAACAAATGGTGGTACGATAAGGGTGAATGTGGAGCCAAGGACTCCGGAAGTAAGGTCAGTCGCAGAAGGTCTTTTGAATTGAATAGAAGTCCCATTTTGACTCACCGTTCATGCACACTTATATCATGCCAGACTGAATAGGCAAGATTTACTAATGGCTGATAGTAGCACATCCCAGCATAGGTTACGGATCAGTTATCACACTGGATGGTGCCAAACAGTACTTAGTATACATTTCCCTTTTCTTTTTTTTTCAGACATTTTCTATGATAACATATAGGGATAGTATGCTATATAAAGTAATTTATTTAAAGGGGAATAATAAAGAACTACAATGCACAATCACGCTGTTGTACTTCTAAAAAACATGTCAAACCTTTCTCACTTCACTCATTTGTTTGGCTCTGACATTTAGCAGTCCTTTATGGAGTACATATAACCATGGATGTCAACCCCCTTCTAAAAAAGAGTTCACAATCTAATGCTCCTACCACAGCCACATGTAGGGTAACTTTGGTCAAAAGTCAGTTATCTTACCTGTATGTGATTTTGTTCCTGAACAAAAACTGTAAAACTGACACAAACGTTAAAAAACATAAGAATTCCCTGCACTAAAAAAATCTATCTCATGACTTAAACTTTGCACAACAGTCCCAACTACACATATATTATCCCATTGTGATTGGCTACTGTGCGTAAATTGTATTAAAGCATAAAGTGGACTTTGTAATGCTGGAAAACCTGACTGTCATTAACCAAAAATAGACATAATCATATTTGTTCAATGACATCACTTGGGATACCTGCCTTAATTATGGGAAACAGGCTAGCAGGTGGGCCAGGAAGCCTTTGGTTAGTGACAGTAGTATTACCAGCACTAAATGAATCACTCCTAACTGCTGTAGTAGCCAAAGGCTTTGGGTGGAAGAATTGACCAAATCCAGCCATTTAGTTTGGCCTTTTGGCAAACCTCAAACCTTGGACAGCTAGAGTTCAGGTTCAACTCACCATTGGCATGAAACCCAAGCTCAGCCCTAATTTCAATAAATTGTTAGGAGGGGTCTGTATACAGTTATAAATTCCAGTTTATTTATGATTGTAAAGTAAATTATACAGTAAATTATACAAAAAGTACAGCACACCAAGCTAAGGATATATCTTCTAACAAAGCGAAATTCCCTTGCAAATTGAATGGCCAATTTGCCTAAACCAACCCCAAGTTGTCTGTCAACAGACAGGTAGATAGTAAAGTGCACATAAGTGGGAAATTCACTATGACTGTGTGAAACTGACCAACATTCTGCCCAGCATCTCAAGTCTAAATAGGTGGATGGAGCTGATGGTCATAGGAAATAAACATATTAGACATATATTCTTCCATTCTTTGACATCCTTACAGTGATTGTTTCATAAATAGACTCCTATATCCTTTTTAGCAAGTACCATTTATCCTAAATTCTAACCTAACCCAGTAACACCTACCCTAAAATGTAAACTGAACCTTTAACAGTTAAACTACTCTTAAAACTAAAAAATACTTTTCACTAATCTTAACATTTATCTTACCCTTAAACTTAAGCCCTTGACTCCTGACCTTAAGCTTGACTGTAAGTTAAAAATGAACGTTAACTGATGTAAAAGTTGATTTAACTGAAAAAGAGGTGTAACTGAACACTATTTAATTCAGTTTTTTATCAACAAAAAAATGTAACGCCATTTTTACATATAACTACCACAGATACAGGTTTCTGTCCTATCAACAGTGAATATGTTCACAGCGAAAGAAAACTTTCGGAGACCATATTGGTTTACTGCTATTTCGTAAATTGATCAACATATGACAGAGACATTGTTGGTAGATTATGAATGGCGTTCAAGCCGAGGAGGCTAAAATCCTGCAGTCACCAAGGAGAAAGGTGCAGGCGGTAAAGCACGGCCAAAAATAGCGGCGTTTTACCGCCCCAGTGTGAAAGGGGTCTTTGTGGGTTTTTTTTATCCACACTCCCTTGGTCATGACACGCTGTTCACTTTCTCTGCTTGTTTTCTTCAATGTTGATGATGTGTTGAGGCTGAGGCCATTTTCAAGTCTACACTGGGTCAGCTGGATAGGAGTGAGGTGCTTCTTTGATTTATTATATGATAGGGACAGGTAGGGTGGCTGTTAGACATCATAGGACCTCATACAGCCTGCCTAGCAGGGCTCCCCACCAACCCCCCCGGTCACCCAAAGGAAAAATTAGGTGTCATGCATAGCATGGCACTGCAACATGTCAGGGTGGCAACAGTATGTAATGCAGAGTGCAGGGATCAAGAGTATGTAAGGTAGAGGTCAATAGTATGAAACACCGAATTTAAGGTCAGTAGTATGCAACACAGATTAAGAGTACATAACACAATGCAAGGTTCAGGAGTAGTGAACACAAAGTTCAGTGGTTAGAAGTATGAAATTCTGAGCTCAGGGGTCAGGAGTACAAAACACAGAGCTTAGGAGTCAGGTGTATGGAATGCAGAGTTCAGGGGTTAGTACTATGGAATACAGTGTTCAGAGTCCAGGAGTACAAAACACAGTTTGGGTGTATGGAAGCAGAGTTTAGGGGACAGGAGCACAGAATACAAAGGTCAAGAGTATGGAATGAAGACTTTAAGAGTCAGGAATATAGAATGCAAATTCAAGAGTGGAGAACAGCATGCAGAACAGCACGCAGAGGTCACAAATGCTTCAAAATGCTTCTGCATTTTAGGTATCAAGAAACTGTTGCTTCCAGCCCAGGACCAAAGCCCTGTCATTGGAACCAGCACCCTTGTACAGCCTGCTCTCCCCTGGCACTTCCCCCTCACTGTCCTTTCACCCATTTCAAGTTTGTAGAGCCCTGTTCTGTAGCATGTTTTGCTCCATGTATATCAGACCCTCCACTCTCCACTTCAACACATATATATCCCCTGGTTTGACAGTGCTGACTGGCAGAGCCTTGTTCATGCAACTTGATAGTTGGTGTGGCTCTCTTATTTCTGCTCCGGTCTCCAAGATGGTGGTTGGGATTGTACGGTTAGCTGAGAGAGTGGAACTGTCCTTCTCAGCACAGCTGAACTGAAAGATACAAGTCATAGAGAGGTTTCTGGTTGAGTGGAAGCTGTGAGGGCCAACCACAGGCAGCCCCTGCTAGCCTACCTGTTGACCTGATGGGGACAAGAAGGCTGGCTATACCCCCTATTGGCAACCCTGGGGACAGGTGGTGACCTAGTTGCATTTATTAAAGAAGAACTCAGAAATCAGTTACTTTAGATGTATTTGAACTTGATAATCAGCTGCTTTTCAGGAGTTAACCCTCAACACAACATTTTCACCCAAAGCATTCAAAAGAACATTATCACCCAAGCTATTAACTGATTATTAACTTCACCTGAACTACAGGGCCAATACTCATTTTAATGTATGCCAGTTCATACAAGTTTCTTCACCAAGTCATGTCAGTGTTAAAATTTCAGCACCAAAAGCATATGCCCCACACAATGTTTATTAGCAGTTTAAAGTCCTTGCATTACTTTGCATTTAGTTTTTTTTTTGTCTGCTAAGCTTTGAGCTCTTACTTATTGAAGGGATTGATACATTGTATTTATGAGGCACAGTCATACTTTTCTTCCTCTTTCTATACAGTGTGAGGTCATAGTAGATCTACTTAGGTGGGGTGACACATCTCAACAGCTTCTGTACTAAGCAATAATGTTTTACTGAAAATATAACCCAACAGGAACAATTACAGTTAATAATAGTACAGTGCATATGTTTCCTGACAATAAAACAGCCTCTTGCAATACTCATTTGCCTTTACCAGACTGATAGCCTATATTGGTCATTTAATTTCATTATTCACATTTAATTTCTATAATTTTTACTAAACTGGTTATTTCCCTTTAAATAAACTATTTTTTTTACAATAACACTTAGATAATACTATTATATTTTAATAATTTTTTTAATATTAGTTAGATCCAGAAGTATCATGAAATTTAACATATGTATTTTTTCCACATAGTATTATTTAAATTACCATTATTAATAGATGGTGTCTGTAGATCACTCCATTCAACACTCATACTTTATGTACATTCACTCATTTATGCTGCTGTCTAGGTAGTCTGTAACATTGCTTAGAAGCATTTCAGAAAAAGCACCACAATCCTATTTTTTTGTGACTCGTTTATTAAAGTACTCACTGAATGACCACGAAAATTTCATTGTTGGTCACTCCTTAAGTGATTTAATAAACACATTCTCACGTGTTTTGGCAAAATTAAAACAATGTTTCCTTTTTTTAGACATGTTACTGTTTTGAGTAATAGATTCTCTGGCACAAAATGAATACATTTCAGAAGAATTAAGATGTATTAAAGACTTAGCATTTCTAGGGTACATCCGGATTAACACCAGCTATCTTTTTTAAAGTTTTCAATCTGCGTGAAAAAGATTATGGCATAATGCAAAGAACTGTATTACGGTAGCTTATCAGTAATATGGCTGAAATTAATGCTAAATACTCTGAAAGATTAACTTCCAATAATCTCGATCAAGTGACACAAGGTTTTATTCATAGTAATATACATAAAATAGTCCTCCAGTATATTAACATTGATAGGGTTTTGCTGAATTAGACAACCTTGAGCTATTTAGGTTTTTTTGGTTATATATTCAAGCGTGAAAGAGTTAAAGCTCAGCAATGAGTTGATATAGTCTCAGATTAACCAAGGCTCAACCAGCAAAGGAAACATTAAGGTGCTGATATATTTAAATTAGCAATACATATACAAGAGAGTTACCAGGCTAGGTAGAGCTACGTATTTCAGATTTATATTTGCAATACTTCGGCAAAAGTATAATGCCTTTTGAGTTATAGTGTTGTCGTTTTGGTACATTATCAGGAATTATGTTACAGGATATTGTAGTGGAAGCCTTCAAAGAGTACATTTATGCATGAAGAATATCCAAGGTGTAGCTAGAAAAAGTAAAAGCAACATAAAAAGCTAACTTTTGCATGTAAGGTACTGCTTTCTTGTATACTGTGATGTTAGTTTTAGAAGAGGAAAACAATGGTCTTAAAACACTGGGTTATGAGGTTAGGGATTCCTTTTGAAAAAAAAAAAAAAAAACATTGCAATTGATTCAAGTATCCTATGAAACTAACAAAGTTGTTAATTTCTCTTAGGACAAGACAAGTGCTCTGAGCCTCAGTAATGTTGCAGGGGTGTTCTATATTCTTGTTGGAGGTCTTGGACTAGCCATGATGGTGGCTTTGATAGAATTCTGCTACAAATCGCGAGCAGAATCCAAAAGAATGAAACTGACAAAGAACGCACAAACCTTTAAACCTCCTCCTGCAACCAGCACCCAGAATTATGCTACTTACAGAGAAGGTTACAATGTCTATGGAACAGAAAGTGTTAAAATTTAAGGGTATGACTTAGATACATGAAGTGATTTATTTACTATGCAATTTCTTGGGTTTTGGTTGTTTTAATGGTTTGTTAGTTTATGTCTGTGTTTATTTTGATTATACAATATCATGTTGTTTTTTTATATTCAGTAGACTAAAAATATCAGGTCAGAGTATACAGATTTTAATGGTTTCCCCTATTTTTCCTCCTTTCCTTCTTCCATTCACACAGTTGAAGCAAGTGGAAAAATATTGTTGGACCCATAAGGTTATCCTACTGGTATTGCTATTTTAAAGTATTGATGTTTATGTAAATGATCTGGTTCCTGTGCAGGCAGAGATTCTCCCCCTGAGGATTTCCCCAATCTCCTTGGCTTGTAGTGCAATGTAACAAAAATTTAAATTGAAGCGCCACAATACTATTAAGCAGTCCAGATAATTCTTTATTCCAATAAAAGTCAAACCAGATGCTAACAAGGCTTGTGCTTGCAATCACACTGGAAAAAAATATCATTAACCACTTACGGACCGCCCGCTATCATTATACATTGTTACTTTGAAGAGGGATATTTTTGTTATGGTGCCATAACCCCAGCATCCACTTCTTCAGCAGGCGGCCCCCTTTCAGATAAAAGTGGTCTCTGTGGATTCACTGCAAGATCACTTTTATCGGCGGCAGGAGAGGGCCACCCTCCTGCCACGCTCCAGAGCCCTCCGCCACTTACTGGAGCCACTGGCAGTGGTGGAGGTGGTCAGATCCTTATCCCTGTTATGTATGTAGACGAGTGAGGGAAAGATGGCCCCCACCCCTCTCCATACTATTGCAGGGTGGAAGCAATGTCAAAACGTCACTTCAGGCCATAGCTTTTTTTTTAAACAATATTTTTTTTATTGCATTTTAGTGTAAATATAAGATCTGAGGTCTTTTTTACTCCAGATCTAATATTCAAGCGGTCCTGTCATTCTTTTTTTCTATTACAAGGGGTTTACATTCCTTGTAATAGGAATAAACGTGATGCAATTTTTTTTAAAAGAACAGTGTAAAAATAAAAGGTAAAATACATAAGAAATTTTTTTTTTTAAATGTGCCCCATCCCGTCAAACTCGCCAGCAGAAGCGACCGCATACATGAGCAGCGCCTCGCAGATGAAAACGTTATTCAAACCACACATGTGAGGTATCGCCGTGATCGTTAGATTGAGAGCAATAATTCTAGATATCCTCTGTACCTCAAAACATGCAACTGTAGAATTTTTTAAACACTGTCTATGGAGATTTTTAAGGGTAAAATTTTGTTGCCATTCCACGAGCGGGTGCAATTTTGTAGCGTGACATGTTGGATATCAATTTACTTGGCGTAACATTATTGTTCACAATATAAAAAAAATCGGGTTAACTTTGCTGTTGTCTTATTTTTTAATTAAAAAAGTGTATTTTTTTCCAAAAAAAGGGCATTTTTAAGACCGCTGCACAAATACATACAGTGTGACAGAAATTATTGCAACAACTGCCATCTTATTCTCTAGGGTGTTAGAATCTTCTTTTTGAATACTCCCTCTGACTTTTATTGAAATTAAGTTGAACCTCCTAGCAGTGGTTTGGTGCTTCAATTTCAAATGTTCTTTTTTTTTCAAATCAGAGTGAGAAACTAAAGAAAAAGAAATGAGGCAGAGGCTTCTTAGAAAAATAACAGATTTTTATGAATTAGCCAAAGCCAGTAGACATAGCCACTAAAATATTGACACACCTAAAACAAAGGAAAGAAGGCATGCTCCACCTCTGTAGGGCACCCATCTTTTCCCAGCAGTTTTGAGTTGGGTTTACTTTGCTAAAGGCATAGGACGTTCCTTTTGCAAGGAAATTATCGTATAATTTAATGAATGTGGTGAAAATTCACTTTGCAAAGAAACCCTCAAAACATGCAAGGACAATAAATAAACAGTAGTTTTTCTTGCACATGATTGAATCCTGAAAGTCAGCAGAACTTCAGTCATTCATAAGTGAACAGCCTATTTGCCTTTAGTAAATCAACCCCATAGATTTCGGGTATTCCTATACAACCCTCTATTACTTTTTTGAACAAAAAAAATAAATGTTTGAAATATGCAGGAAAATGTTTTTATCTAAATTGTTTTTCTCTAGGTTAACATTCAATCATTCCTGTGCCAATGATGGTAAAACAGTGCCTGCAAAGTCTTATTTCAGGCCTAGCCCTCTACAGTTGGAATTCATGATATATTTATTTTATTGAATTCAAAGTAAATATAACAATATTTTTTGCAGATATCCAGAAGAACCAAGTGATTGGGTTAAAATTGAAAATGAGGCTTCCTCCTACATCCTCACCAACTGAGCCAGTTATACTCTTTCCTTGGTGTCGGGAATAACACAAATTGCTGATGGTGCAAAGAACTTTTACTAGAAAGAACTGATTTTTTTTTCCTTCAGTGCCTTATGGAACATTCTGAGTCTCACAACAATGCAAACTAAAATGCTAATGCTTTGCTTGAAAAAAAATAAAAATCTTAAACTGGCCACAAGATAAGATTATCTCATGTAAGAAAATGTACTCTTGTAAAGAACACGTTCTATAAAAGCCATTGATTATAAGCACTCTACAGGGCCCCAGATGGTCTATATGCATTTTTAAAGGTGCGTTCACTCTCTTGTGAGTAACACTTTCCCACTGTCTCATCTTTGTTGTAGCTACCTGCTATTTGTCTCACTAAAATCACTCAAGCTGTCAGGGGTCAAAAATATAAAAACTGTCTTACCATTATGTAAAGGAGATCACTGTGTGTCTACATTTAATTTATTGTGTGTGTAGAGTGAATGCACTTTTAAACTACTGAGTGTTACTTTAACATGTTTATGCTGTTATTGTTAGTAATGCTGTTATATGTTATTACGGACAGCCTGGTAACTAACAATGTCTTTTGGGTTCTTCCTAATAATGGTAAAGCCTATACCTGAAGTGAAACCTCTGTCTTTCCTTTGAGATAAACACAATGAATGCAACATTTAGGCATGGAAGAAAAAGAAAACAACCATAATTATTTCAGGATATATATATATATATATATATATATATATATATATATATATATATATAAATAAATATCTAAATATATTTTTTTACCTAAAGATCTGAGGCACTGCTTAAGAAATTAAGTAGTGACTCATTCAGTGCTTTAATAGGCTTAATGTGACATATAAAAATGTCAACTTCCTGGAACTTATGTATCAACTATAGGCACTGGCAACATTTTATTTAGGCATTTTTCTTGCATCTTAGTCTAGTGTTTTATGAATCAGGACAATGCTTTTCAAGCTAGAAAGCATTTATTCACAAACATGGCACATTTGTTAAAAAAAATTATGATAGTTAATAACAAGATATAGCAGTATGACATATGTTTTTAAGACCACGATAATGTTTGCAACAATGTCTAAATTGAAAAAGCAAATTATAATGTTACTTATATAAGATTATGACTATAACAACTGTATCAATACAGACTGTGGAGAGGAATGTATTAATTTACTTTGTTGTTTATTGAGATTTCAATACTATGTCACATAAAAAAAAACATAATAGACTTAGCTTCTGAAATTTATAAACCTAAATTTGGCTCACCTTTCAAATTGTAACATGAGTAAACGGCTTAGTTACTGGTATGAAATAAAGGTTAGAAAAATCAGAATTACCTTTTTGAGCTCATCAGTCCTGCCTCTAGCTAATAGGCATAGGTAGTTGGGCAGAGACAGGTTAGAACAGGCAGGGGGCATTACTTGCAAGTAAATAGCTAGTAGTAGTCACACAAACAATCAACTAAACTTTTTTTAAATGGCAAACACATTTTGCAGCATATCTAACCCAATTCTACAGTTCAAATGCAGGTTACAATCACCTCAGGCTATATTCCTGACACTCATTAGAACTAAAGATGTGGCTTGGATGAGCTTAAAAACATCTTTAACATTACAGAACGAATTTAGTTGAAAGTAACTAACTTATACTACCAATACCATGATCTGGATAAATAAGAACCTTCACAAACATATTGTAAGTAAATAACAGAACCTAGGTACACATAGTAGACACGTGTATGTACACATGCAGTACATGGGTCGACATATCTACTTACGTTACAACCTTTTATTCATGGGGTTGATTTGATAAACTGTTCATTTAGTTTAGTAATGGTGTGTCCACTTGGCTGTTCAGGCAAATAAAAAAATAAAAATATTAATTCCACTTGTGCATGATTGGATGAATAAAGTGAACACAACGTTACAGGTCTAAGTGAACATTCTACTCCTTTAAAAAAGCAACCCAAAATATGTATGGCCATTTCCTACACAGTTTAGGGAAATGTTAGACAAAAAAGCTAGAAAAATGTCTTGATAAAATGGCTCTTTTGCAATATTTATTGATTTATGTTATTATATTGTAAATGCTTTTAGGAAAATAAAAAATGTTGTACTCTTTATGGTACGATCTCATTAAATATACTTAAAAAATATGCAGTTAATTTAATGATACATATTTTCATATACATTTGAAAAATCTTATGGTACAACCGCATTAAAAATATAAAAAAGATACAGAGTAGCCTAAGGAGAGATACTAAACCATTTCCCAACATTAGATATATAACTAAGATATTTAAAACCATCTTTTGATACATAAGTTCCAGTTTCCAGTTTTACATAAACTATATTGAAATGATCTGGCCATTAATTCAAACACATCCTCGAGCTAAAACAAAGAAGTTAAAAGAAAATAGCAAACTGAGCAGCAGAATTAGAGACTCCCAAGAGTTAAAGCACTAAATCTTGATACGCTGACACACAATGAAAATGTGTCAGTCATGATCACAGATTGCTTTGACCCTTGTGTGTTCTGTAAAATGTGCAATTCACTATAATATAACTTTAAGCTCTAGGTAAAAATCTCTTTCAAAGACTTGTATACATTATAATAGCACAGAGAAATGGTTGCTTTGATATATACTGCACTATATTTTACTCTCAGTTGCATTGACTTTAAAGAAAAGTTTCCATAATAAGTAGCATTTGTCAGGTAGATGTATAATACCTCAGCATTGTGCAGAGGATCTCCATCATAACACAAAACAACGATTTGTAAAAGATTCTGTCAGGTAACTTTTCTCTGCTTTTTTAACCAGTCATCAAAAATCCATCATACAACTGAGAGGCAGTCATCTTTCTTTACCAAACTTTATTGATTAAAATGTGATTCTGGCCCAAAGATAGTATTTTGGATAAAATGTTAATTTTTTTGTTCTCTCCACAATAACTGAATACATGAGTAGCAGTTGTGTTGAGGAACACACTAATTTGCACTCACTTAGAATAACTCTATTTCTATTGGCTAGATATCATTTTTTTCAAATACTGTACTATACCACATAAATATTACTGTGTAATTATGGTGCCTGAGACATGTCAATACCACGCTCATCAGAGGTTGCAGATGTGACTCTTGTGTTGTATATCTTTTATAGTAAGTGCTCAGGGCAACTGAGCCATTATTTGCTAGAATGTAAGAACCAATGATATATCAATATCTAAACATGCATTTATGTTATTCAGTGTGGTATAAATAACAGAATGTACATACATGAATGTTGTCAAACTGCATTCCGTTGACATCAGTGTGTACTTTTCTTATCGACTGCCAAACTCTCAACAGTTGAAAGAGACAGAGAAGCAAAAAAAAAATGGATGGATCATGTGATTTATCATCCATTTCCACTCATAATGGGTCTTGTGATCTCTGATCATTTATTCCTAAAAAATGTGACACATCTCTAATTGAAGCAAGGTTCTTTTATCTAACTTGTTATAGTGTAAATTTGTCTTGTGTGAATTCTCCATTGCCTCACTTTTACTACCAGCCATATTTTACTATAATAAAAGCTGTATTCTTACTAGGCTAAAGATTTTTAAAATATATATTCAGTAGTATATTTTTACATTAGTACATTTTAAGTTTAGAATTTAGCTCTTCCGTTCACTGATGGTTTCAGTGTCAACTTCTGTTGTCAGAACATTTGATAGTCCCACCTTAAAGGGGTTGTGATAGGCTGAACACACAGTATAAACCTGTAATTTTATCTGACAGTGATTTTGGTGTAATATATATATAATATGTAGGAAAGCCCTTCCAGAAGAAGAAGATTGCTTTATAAATAGCCTTACATCATATACTGTATTCTGTGTAGGGTGTACCTATCTGTGATTGTTCAAGCTTGCATATATACATTTTTGACATGTCACACTTTATAGCAACAGCATACAAAATAAAAAAAAGATACTGTAATTCATTAAAAAGCAGTCCATAAAATGTATGTGAACCCAAAATCTAGTTTGTTTAGTGTCATGTCTTAATATATAAACTTTTCTTAAGCAAACCATTTTGGTGAATCTGTTACAAAGTTTCTTAAATGGAAATCCTGCCAATAACAGCACCTCCTGTTGCAGCTTGATAACACTAAACTAAACTACTGCCACACAATTGACAGCTTGCTGTACATCACCTTCCTTCATTTGGTTGTTGGACTGCACATCAGATCTGTGCATGCCTCTGTAGATCTCATAGGGCAGCCCAGTGGCTAACTAAAGCAGCGTGCATGGTAGGCTCACAATGCTGCTGCTTATTGAAGGCAGCTTCATGACATTAGCCTGCATCGGGAAGTGCTGTTAGTGGTAGTATTTCAGGATAAGAAACTTTGCAACAGATGAAAAATAAATAGCTTAAGGCAACTGTATATAGCAAGGCATCATTCCAAACAAACATACCGCAGATTCAGGATTTACATATGTTTTGAATGTCAGTAAAAGTGAATCTCTCAAAGTTAGCCTGCGAGGAACATTGGAGAATGAATTCATCAGCCTTCTGCAGAGAAGAGAAAAAAGCATGTCTTTAGCCTGTTTTTTTTTTCCTAGCAGTTTGCAGGGTTAAAAGCAGCAAGAACCCCTAGCATATTTGTACATAAGTACACACAGGCCATAAAGTTAAATGTGCAGGCACCAGGATTTAAATAATTGTGTTATCCAGAAGAAGGATTTTAGACTTGAAAAGTAGGTGATCACCTTCTGTGATGCTGGTCTTCTGGGTTGAAAGATGATAAAGACACTGCCAAGGGGAGCACTATGAATTCCTTGAGAGGTAATAGGTACATGAAAGATATGCATATATAATATTTAATGTAAAAGAACTTCTGTAAGGCTAGGCCCACTTTAGATGTTCTGAATGAAACAGGAAAAATCTGTACACAATCAGAACCTAGAGTATCATATTGCTGTTCTCCGAACGACACATTTTTTTCCCTTAAAACTGCTCAATCTTTTGCAGCCCCCCACGTGATTATTTTACAATATATCATTAGAACAAGTAATGATATCCCAATGTCAGCCAGGTGTTTGATACATGTAAACAGCTTCAGTAAATAGCGATAAGTCAGGACATTTTGAATAAAACCCATATTTCAGTTCACAAGGTTTGTTCTCCTTAAAGTATTTTTACATTTTGCTTACACAACCCCTTTTTTTACCTGTTATATCTTAGACAGTAGTTTACATTTATTAAAAACATCATTCTTAAGACAGACACTTCCAAGACCATCTATATCCTGGTAAAAATGGCATTAAATGATGGCATTAAATTACCATTCCTTTTACATTTACAAAAAAGTATAAAAATTAAGCATTTTGACTTCAGTAACATAACAAAAAGTGTTGTACAAAACTTGAAAGACAAAATGTTATGATTAAAAATAGAAAATTATTTTTTCATGTAGAGAATTTATCCAAACTACTTATGTCTTCCATTTAAAAGCACCATGCAGTCAACAGAATTGTGTAACTATTGCTTGTATGTAACTTTGGAAACCAGAACAGCTCCCAGATGGTAATACCATTTCCCCTTCAGGTCATACTACTAAATTATAAAAAAAAACACCTGCTTTTGGAAAGGTGTTCTTTTTTTCCCATGAATAAATTCTTAAGTTTTAAAAAGCAGTCCAAAATTCTAAGAAATAAATCTGAATTTTATTGGAAGAGAGTGGGTAAAAAGTAAATATGTTTCCTTAAAGTCTTGTATCTGGAAATGTAAAGGTATTGAAGCTTGAAATTAGGGTTTCCTATTTCTTAAAGAATTAAAGCAAATTAACAAAATTCCTCAATTAATAGCAGTTAATTTTATATTGTCAGTAATATTTAATTTATTTACATTGGTTTGTGTCTGTAGTTTGTGTACATGTTTCAGATTGTTCTCTTTTCCTCCTTTGAAATGATCAGCCTTTTTAATAAGGTAGTAGAAAACAAAGTGACTATCTGCAGATTGTGGATACCAACAGCGTCAAATAAGCCTTTCTCATTCCACAGAAAGGTGAAATAAATTGACTGCAACTGGTGACTACATTTTGAACATTCATTGCACTTTGTGCTGCATTATTAACCGGGTGCTGTTAGTGTGTACCTGAAAGGTATTATGCACCATTTTAAACCTATAATACTATTAAAACTTATAAGGAGAGCAAGAAATTCAGCAACTGAGACCTTTGTTAATAAATAGGGGGAAACTCAAATTGATCCTCACCCATAAACATCATAAAATATCTCATTCAACACCATTGTAATTGTCTTGTTATAAAAACACAGATATGTAATGTACTTTTTTTCCAAAACTATATATATATATAAAGACTGGCCTTTTCATACCTTCTCAGCTGAACCTATGTGTGAAAGAACAGTGTATTATGAGTAAAGAAACAAGAACGCCAGCTGAGAAGTAGAACTTCTAATGGAACTGTGATTTTTTTCTTCAAGGTCTTAATGCTATTAATATCCCATTTTGGGAAACGAAACGCTGTGCAGAAAATGCTAGAATCATGTATTCCTAGTTATGTTAACCTTTCCTGTGATAGAGCAACCAAGATTTGTTCTCGTTTTTTTTTGTTTTTTTTTTCTTTTTTTATATGGAGGTCTCTATCCAGGGGAGTGTTAAACTTCTAAGTTTGTTTATGAATGAAACCATTTTTAAGAGTGTGAGCTTCATACCGAAGCAGGGATGTTCGGTATTTTTTAATAAAAACAAAATGCATGTAAAAATTACTGATTGCTTACATTTTCCTGCTATAACTGAGAAAAGTCAGCAGTAGAACCTTTTGGGATATATATTTTTCTTTGTATCTCAACATTTATTTTGTTTTGTTTGAATTTCAGTTTTTTTTTTAACTGCAGATTGGTGAGCAGTAAAATTGCCAAGCAAACTTATGGCTGTAAAGACAAATAACTGCATGTGTGGACAGATTATCTACCCTCATTTAAATGAGGTGTGTACAGAGTTTTAATACATTTTGTAAATAAAATGAAAAGAAAATGAACTTTTACGTTGATATTGCTTGTCATTTTATTCAATACAAAGAATATATTTTTTTGATAAGTGTTTCTCATATATTTTATCTTGATTGCTGCATTTGTTTTGCAGTCTGGACTGTATACACCATCAAAAAAATAAGCACAGGACTATCTAAAGAAGTAATTTTCAAGCTGCATGGCTATTTTCTTTTATGTTTGTGAATATTTACTTTAAAATAGAAAACTATAATCGGGCTTCATGCTAAGATTTTAAGGTGTGTGTAGAAGTTGATTTCATGCAAACTTATTATGTACATTCTAGCTGCATGAACTATAAATACTAGATGTCTTCAGTCTCCCGGTTTGAATGATGTCCAGCATGGTCTACAACTAGCCTTAGCACAGGTAATACTTTTGCCACAAAAAGAATATCACAGAAAAATGACAGGCCTTTTTCTTGGTAAGCAACATTATGATTATTTTACAATTGTTTTCTTCTTTTCTGGTTTCTTTTCTGGAAACCTCATGTATACACTATTTGCTTTACTAGGCACTATAATTATTGGACATATAGTGGGGATCGAAAGTCTGGGCACCCCAGGTAAAAATGTGTTATAATGTGCATAATGAAGCCAAGGAAAGATGGAAAAATCTCCAAATGGCATCAAATTACAGATTAGACATTCTTATAATATGTCAAAAAAAGTTAGATTTTATTTCCATCATTTACACTTTCAAAATTACAGAAAACAAAAAAATGGCGTCTGCAAAAGTTTGGGCACCCTGCAGAGTTAATATCTTGTACTGTCCCCTTTGGCAAGTATCACAGCTTGTAAATGCTTTTTGTAGCCAGCCAAGAGTCTTTCAATTCTTGTTTGAGGTATCTTTGCCCATTCTTTCTTACAAAAGTGTTCCAGTTCTTTGAGATTTCTGGGCTGTCTGTCGAGCACTGCTCTTTTAAGGTCTATCCATAGATTATCAATAAAGTTGAGGTCAGGAGATTGTGAAGGCCATGGCAAAACCTTCAGTTTATGCCTCTTGATGTAATCCCTTGTGGATTTTGAGGTGTGTTTAGGATCATTATCCATTTGTAGAAGCCATCCTCTCTTTAACTTCAGCTTTTTCACAGATGGCATCAAGTTACCATCCAAAATTTGCTGAAATTTTATTAAATCCATTTTTCCTTCTACTCGTGAAATGTTCCCTGTGCCACTGGCTGCAATACAACCCCAAAGCATGATTGATCCACCCCCATGCTTAACAGTTGGACAGAGGTTCTTTTCATTAAATTCTGTGCCCTTTCTTCTCCAAACGTACCTTTGCTTATTCTGGACAAAAAGTTATATTTTAACCTCATCGGTCCACAGAACTTGTTTCCAAAATGTCCCTGGCTTGTCTATATGTTCATTTGCAAAGTTCAAACGCTGATTTTTGTGGTGAGGACGTAGAAGAGGTTTTCTTCTGATGACTCTTCCATGAAGACCATATTTGTACAAGTATCTCTTTATAGTGGAATAGTGTACCACAACTTCAGTGTCTGCCAGATCTTTCTGGAGGGATCGTGCAGTCAAATGTGGGTTTTGAATTGCTTTTCTCACAATCCTGTGAGCTGTTCTGTCTGATAGTTTTCTTGGTCTTCTAGATCTTGCTTTAACTTCCACTGTTCCTGATGACTGCCATTTCTTAATTACATTCTGAACAGAGGATATTGACATCTGAAAAAGCTTTGCTATCTTCTTATGGCCTTCTCCAGATTTGTGAGCGTCAACTATTTTCAGTTTCAGTTTTCTAGACAACTGCTTAGAAGAACCCATGGTGCTGATTGTTGGGGCAAGGTCAGATGAGTCTGGCCATTTAAAACCTTTGAGATTGACATCACCTGGTCTTCCCAGACGATGATTGAGAACAATCCATGACACTGGCAGTTCTCAGCTTTGCAAAGGGGGCAGTGCATGCTATAAATTCTGCAGGGTGCCCAAACTTTTGCAGATGCCATTTTTTTTGTTTTCTGTAACTTTGAAAGTGTAAATGATGGAAATAAAATCTAATGTTTTTTGACATATTATAAGAATGTCTAATCTGTAATTTGATGCCATTTGGAGATTTTTCCATCTTTCCTTGGCTTCGTTATGCACATTAATACACTTGTTTACCTGGGGTGCCCAAACTTTCGATCCCCACTGTAAAGGCTTCATGCACAAAACAATTCTTATATAGACGGTCAGCATTTTTTTTTCATACCTTTAAAGGCACCTCTACGTTAGTTTATAGGGCCATGCACACAAGGGCATTTACTGGAATATTTGAAGAGGAGCATTTACAGGCAGAAATAAAGAAAAAGCACCAGGCATGTTCTATAAGAAGCTTTTTAAGCAGAAAAAATGCACTTAATTGTAGCTACACATGCAGAAATGTATTCCAATGGCCAGAATAAATTAATATTCATGCCAGTAGAATGCATTAATGCTCAAACGCCATAAGCGCATAACTGTATGTACATACATAAATGCACATACCTATTGTAACATTAAAGATGTTTTTTCTTTTTTAAGCGTGTGTGCATGAAGCCTTAAACAACGCTTTAGTCCACACACAAATGAACCAAAACCACAAAAAAAATTTCTATCAATAACAATATAATAGATATTTTTTACTTCTTTTAGCAGTTTGTTTTCAATCTTTGAAAAACACTTTATGTTTTGTGTGGCCTGCAAACTAGACATGTGCAGAGTGAAATATTTCATTTCGCAATTTTGTTTTCGTCCGAAAAATGTATTTATTTAGTTACTCCTGAAATTCGTTTTTATTTATTTTGTTTTTCGTTCAAAAATTGCATTCGTCCGAAAATCCACATGAATTACGGTCGAATCTGTCTTTGAAGGCTTATGGTGTCTGTCGAATGTATAAAGAAGATTCAACGGAGCTTCTAAACTCTATATAGCCTATAGGTGGAGAATTTGACTCCGGAAATGTACAATTGCAGCGTCGTACAGTTTCGATGCTCCGTCGAATATTATTATAAACGTGTGTGTTTTTCGTTGCTCTGTCAATTCTCCGTCGTTCATGTTGAATGAATGGTCTAAGTCTCACAGTGTCAGGTGTCAGATAGTGAGTGACTGATAATAATGAATATGGCGGCAACCCATTGTGAGAGCGACATGGAGGCATTGGAGGACGTTCCTGGGCCATCTACAAGTGTTTCTGTATATATATTATATACTTGTTCAAACAGAAACTGGTGGATTATTGATAGCGATCACTGATCAGACAGGTAACAAGATTCTATAATAATAAATCCCCCCACAACGCAGGCAGCCTCTGAGGCTATCACAACAACACTAGCAGCAACACTAGTATCACTATAAGGTTCTCACACTAACACAATAGCAGCAGATTATTAGGAAAAAGCTAAGTTCAACTTTAGCTTGCTTCACTATTGTTCTGCTGCTGTGCTTATGCTTAATAATAATTTGGGTTCTCTGACAAGTGACAATTCAAACGGACCAGCTAAGATTGACTGTCTTCTGAAATGATTCAGTGTGTGTGTCTCTCTCTGCTAGCAATCGTAAGTGAAAGTAAGTTGGCTGTACGTGTGTACTTAGTTCTAGCTATTTTACTGCTCCTCCTCTTTGGTTACAATCAGCCAATAACATTCATCATCATCATTATTTTTATTTTTATTCCCCCACCCAATTCCAGAATCTTTTCTCTCTGTCGAATCTTTTCTCTCTATGTCAAATATTTTCTCTCTGTCAAATCTTTTCTCTCTGTCAAATCTTTTCTCTATATAATCTTGGACTAATAGAGGTAAGGTTAGGCACATTCGACCACAGGTTCAATAGACACAGGTTGTTATTGTCAGAGTCACGTTGAATCTCCTATTCTATATCAAACTGTTGTAACAACGAAAACGAAAATAAAGCATTTATGATAAAATATAGACAATGCTGCTTATTTACTAAAGGCAAATCCACTTTGCACTACAAGTGCACGGCAAATGCACTTGACACTGTACTTGGAAGTGCAGTTGCTGTAGATCTGAGGGGGACATGCAAGATAAATAAAAAACAGCATTTTAGCTTGCACATGATAATAAGATCAGCAGGGCTTCCTCTCATTTCAGATCTTCCCATCATTTCAGATCTTCCCCTCAGGTCTACAGCGACTGCACTTCGAAGTGCACTTTCAAGTGCGCTTGTAGTGCCAAGTGGATTTGCCTTTAGTAAATCAACCCCCATGTTACATCACATGAAATCACAACTCTAAATGTCTGCGTACCCCACGCTATGTTCCTGGTGGGATAGGCTATGTGGTTGCCATGTCCTTAGCGGTGTGTACTGTACATGTGTTGCCACATTACATGGGTTGCTGGCGATGTTTTGACTATGTTGCTGGATTGTTGAATGGGTTATCCTGAACTTGATATGTGGCAGACAGGGTGTCACATGTACTTTCTATGCATCCAGCAGAGCACCTCACGTGTCCCTAAACGTCTCCTGCAGCATGTCCTTCTGCAAAACTTTTACAATATCCTCGACACTTAATATTCTCACCCTATCCCCAAGGCCCCAAGCACTTGCTATGTCCTTGACAGGATACATATGTACTCAGACTGTTTCTGACACAAATTTTAATTCACTGTGGTGAAAGTCGCCCTGGCTGTAAGCACATTGTTGGATGCTCTGCACACGGGGGTTCCTATCTGACAAATACCAGTGTGTTTTTAATGAAAATGAATATTTTTAGGCTAAGGTAAGTGAGACCCAATTCCAACAACTGCTTGTTGCACCAGGTTTATGGTTTTAATGTGTGTAAAAATATTTAAAACAATGTAGAATGTTTAGTAGAGTGACAAGTGGTTGGAACGTCTGATCATGTGTTCATTGCTGTCCTTGCTTTAAAATCTTCATGATCCCTGCAGCCTCATGTTTTTTGTGAAAGAATGACAAGTGAAATAAAAATGAAAATCTGACAGAAATTTTAACTCTCTTGCCCTATCTAAAACTAAAATAAATGTTTTGATTTGAGCTAGGCTTTCAAGTCCATCTCAAAACACAACTTGTAGGTAGAGTGGATAAGATTGCTTCTACGCACATAGGAGCACTTCTACGGAATGAAGGTAGGTGTTCCGAAGCTTATCCTGTAACTTTAGGATGCTGTTTCCACTGGCCTGCATTCACAATATAATTTAATAGATAAAGCTGTATCATGTATCCAGTATTCCCTGGAGTTAGTTACAGGGTTTATCAGGAAGTGGAGTGGCACAAGTGCCTGTGGGAGGTCCTGATACCATGGGTAGCAAGATGACAATCTGGATACTGCTGAAATACTGGAAAACTGGAACTTGTGCAGAAGTCTGTCACACAAATGGAGGACAGAAATTTGCAGGTGAAGGAGACAAAATATGGTCAAAAGTCAAGCCGGGGTCAATATCAGACAGGCAGAAGAAGTACAAAACAACAGAGGACAGAGTCAATGCAGAAACCAATGATTACGGCAGGATATTAGAATCAAGTAGACATAGGAGGCAAGTCAAAGCACAGGATAATTAGAATGCAGGCCTGGTTACGAGTCATTGAAACTGATGATTTTATTACTTAAAGATGTTATGTCTTTAATAGGTCACTGAGTGCCAAAAACCAGTGCTGAACATGCACACTAATTCGCACAAACACACGTGAATGTACACACAGCCCTGACCATCTATACTGGTCCACACACTGCTGTATACACACGAGCAGACCTTTTGTCATGGCCATGCACTTTATCTTCCTGACAGACAGCATTGAAGACCTGCATGAGTGCTCAACCTATGGCCCTCCAGCTGTTGCGGAACTACAAGTAATATAATGCTTCTGCCTTTGGGAGTTATGCTTGTAACTGTCAGCCTTGCAATGCCTCATGGGGCTTGAGTTCCGCAACAGCTGGAGGGCCACAAGTTGAGCACCCATGTAGTAGAAAATGGATTCTGGCCCCACCCAAAATGTCGAAAATTTTGTTTTGTTGGAGTTATTTTGCAACTGACAATAAATCTACAGTACATTTAAATGCAGGCCAAGCAGTGTAGCACAGGTACCTCTAGGTGTGTTTGTAGAGTTCATTGCTTGGTTAAATAACTTTTTAAAAAAGCGTTGTTATTGCTCAAACACTTCTAGCAGTGTTATGGTTTATTCCAATCCCCAAAACTTTTATGGGCCAGCTTGGCTTGCCTGTAAACCTGAAGAAAATAAAAAAAAATACAGGGTACTTTGACTACATGTGTTTGTTAGAAATAAACAATGGTATTAAGATACTTGTCCTTTCAAAAACAGACTTAAAAAACTGGATGATCCCTATGAGACAAAATGAGTATGAAACGGAAGCCCTTTAAACATTTCTGCCCAAGCTGGCAAGAACCTAACTAGCCTCTTGGGGTGCACAGTTGCAGAAACCACCTCTCCAGATTTTAAAGCTGAATCTGGTGGCATTTTAAAACCCTGGGGGCACTTGCTTGGCACTACTACACCTGCACAAACTTGTAGCTATGATGTCATTAGGCACCTGTGCAGCCCTGGTAAGCACTGCAACTGTTCCACCTGCCACTTCCTCTTTCTGAATGCACCTTCCATCCAGCAACAGTTCCTAACCCTTCTCCATTGGCACAGCACATAGCTCTCACTATGGTACTTGGGCTCAAAGTAGACTATAGTACATGGTGCCAACTTCGCCAAGGACTTCCCCTCCCTCTTCACAGCAGTGAAGGTCATGAGTACTATTCTGGAGACAACATTTCACAGAGCATGGCAGATCTCAAGTACAAAGGAAAAGGGTCAGATGGCTTTGATAGTTCAGGCTCAGCTAACAGCTAGAATGGGCTTGATAGTTTATCTGCACAGGGCAGTAGGATCCTTTATTCTGGTAGTTGCCCCCAGTATGATTCATTGCCTTCGTCTGGTCATTCTTCTGGTCTATCTGACACACAGGTTTCCCTTTTCTTAACCAGAGAGGAATTTTCTGCAACTTTTTTTTAATTTCATGGGCAATCTATGATTGATAGCAGAGGTCATAACTGTGTTCATTCAGCATGACCTGTTGAATCAGAGTATGATTTTGCCCTTGGACCAAACTCATTATCTGAGGGTAAGTAGTAGTGGTTCATGATCCCTTCCCTTCAGGGGAATCAGATTAGGATGACGTACCTAGGCTGGTGATTTCATACAAACTGATCAAATCTTTTGCTACCATTATTGATGCTGCACCCTACTGTTTAGCATTTGAACAGCCAGAGTCTACTCACCCTAAAGGTTTCAAGAATGGGGTCCCTTAAATTTCCAAAACTAGTTAAGACTTTTCCAGTTCCCTCACTGGTGGAGTCTGTCCAAGATGGGACTGGCCTCATCCAGAGAAAATGTTTACTCTGAAAGGTTTCACTCAGCAATATCTTATTGTGGAATATTCCCTGTGAAAGTGAGCTTTTCATGTAGGAGATCCTGCCATTTCTGGTCTTAACAAAACCCTCATGGCCTTCATGTTCAAGGACCCAGTAGACAAGTGTATGGAAGCCCTCTTTAAGGCCCTTTTTATCCTTTGGGACCTCCACCATGAATCCTGCAGTGGCTTCTTTGGCAGTCTGCCAGACCACTGCTGTCTGGATTAAACACATTACCCAAGATCCAAGTTCCAATCTTATAGACACCTCAGTCCACAGGAAGTTGGAACTTTTGCCTATGCCTTTATGCAACTGCATGATCATTTGGTTTAAATGCTGCTCAGATGAGTTCCCATGCAAGTATAGATTGTACTGTATATCTAATGACGGTGATAAAGTTTTAGATATGTTTACGCATTTCCTGTTTTTTTATATGTTTTCTAAAAAAAATTCTGAATAAATATCTTGAAACCTTAAAAATAACATATTCTCAAATATATTGTGCCTTAAAAGTCCACCACAAGGGGATTTTCTTCTCTTTTCCTTCAATACTGGATGTGGCACTAATTTTTGCTCAATGCTGCTGGCTAAATATTTACAGTCATGGACTACATCAACTACCCTGGATACAAAAATCATGCTTACAAAAGAAAGCAGACTTGATCTTCTCTTGGGTAGAACTGCATGTTCTGGAGCTGTCCATCATCCACATCCCAGGCATTGGAAAAGGGCAAATGGACTTTCACAGTCATCGACGCCTTAGAGAATGGACTCTCCATCTGAAGGTATTTCAAGCCCTTGCCACAAGTAAGGGACAAAGGATGTGGATTTTCTAGCACTCAGATTCAACAACAATTTCAACAGGTAATTTACTAGGTCTAAGGACTCTAAGGTATTTGCAGCGGATGCTCTGGTGATGCTGCAGAGTCAATTTAACCTGAGCAATGCTTTTCTACCCCTACAGGCTCTCCTTCTCTGAAACATCAAGATGGAGCTCATTCTGGTGAAGTTTAATGAACTGAATTTGCCCAAGAGAATTTGGTACTCAAACATACCCAGACTTTTGGCTAAATTTCCATAGGTCCCCACAGACTGTCTGGATCTTTTGTACCAAGGCCAATGCACCATCCAGCTTATCGGCTGCTAGCTTTACAAGCTTGGCTGTTGAAGCCATGTTACTAATAGAGAATGGTCTAGCAGACTCTGTCATCCCCACCCTCCTAATGACTGAGAAATCGACTTCTCATAAAGTCTACCTTGGCACCCAGAATGGCCATTTTGTTTGGTGAGAGTCAAGGAAAATGTACCCTGGGTAATACTCCATGAGGTGTACCCTCTAGTTCCTCCAGTCTGTTCTGAATCATCATCTGGCTTTGAGTATCATCAAAGGGCAAATCTCGGAATTGGACATTTTGCTTCAGAGACACTTGGCTTCTTTCTCACTAGGTAATGACTTTGTATAGGTTGTTGCCCACATTTCTCTCCCTATGCGCTCCCCTGTGTCCCTGTGGGACCTTAATCTTGTTCTTTCAGCATTTCAGAGGCCACCATTTGAATCTATTTGGGATTTTACTCTGTGTGACCTTACTTGCAAGGTCCCAGATAGCAAGGATAACTTGTCACAACTTTGTGGCCGTGTTGAATTGCAAGTCTTTTTAACTTGCTGCACATTTTTACTGGCAAGTTGTACACTTGCAGAGCACTTGAAGCATAAGTTGTAGTTGACACTTTTTTAAATTTGTAGAAACATTGCGTGGCAAGTCTCTAGCAAGAGCAAAGTTGCAGTGGTCTACAGCAAGATCTCTGCAAGTCTATAGCATGAAAATTCAGCCACAGTGACCCCTGTGTAGGGATGACAATTGCACAACTTAACTGAACCAGAACTTTCAGCAGACTTGCAGAATGTTTGCAAGGAAAGTTGATCTGGAGTCATGCAATGTGGACTTGATGCAATTGTGCAACAAACTTGTGAAGCATGACAAGTCTAGCAATAGTTTAGCAAGTAATTTTCAAACTTGCAGCTCAATTGCTTGCTATCTGGGGTGTTTTTTTACATTGCTATCACCTCTGCGCAGAGGATCTCTGTCATGCACCTGGTTATTGAGCCCAATATGAAGAGGGAGGCCTCCCTTCCAGTCCTGACTTGTGGCCCCTGGTAGAGCTGACAGGAGGCACAGGAGTGGAGGACAGCACGAGTGCCTTACAGGATCAACAGATGGTATGCAGGTCTGGTGCTCCGGACGTAGCTGAGACAGCAGGAAGAGCAGGTGGAATGCAGCAGACTGGAAGCTGAAGCTGGAAGGCAGGCACTCACAGGATTCAGATGGATGGTCCCAAGGATTGAGACACAGGAAGGTCAGGCAGGCCGGGTCATACACTGGAGAGCAGTACTGGAACAGGTGCAGAAGGCAGAAGGAAGGTCACTGGGCAAGCTGGGTCGGTAACAGACTGGTGCAGATAAGCCAAAGGATCAGGCAGGAGAGAGGTTGTGGACAAGCTGGGGTCAGATGCTGGCGGATGGCAAGGATAGTCACAAGGCAAGCAGATAGTCTCAGGAATGGATCAGGGACACAGGAAACTCTCAGGGAATGCTGTAGATCAGGCAGCAAGATTCCTCTGTCATGACAGAGTTTCAATAGCGCTTCTGGCGCACAGACACGCACGGAACTGTTGCTCTCTGAAAGCCTTTCCTGACAATCTCTGAGTTAGCGGCCTTATCATAACAGGACCCTTCCTAATGTTGTACAAGGACAAGGTTGTTTTAAAGCCTAAAGCTGACCATACATGGATTAAACCTTGGCTGGTTCAGCAGGAGCCAGTTGAATTTCAACCCGTGTGCAGCCCTGTCTATTCAACAAAAGCCAGTAGTCAGACTGGTTTCTGTTGAATGATCCTGCTGGCTAAACCAGCATTTGATTACCAGTATTCTGATGCTGAGGGAGTCCCACTGTTAATACAAAGATATGGCAGGGAGGATTTCCCCATCCATCTTGAATGTGTTGCTGGCAAAACAACATAAGATGGTTTCTTCCTTCCACCTCAAGCAGGACAATTTCTTTTCTTGTTTATGTCCTGCTTAGAAGCAACCCAAGGAAATTTCTCTCCACTTTCTTAATGTGTAGTATGCTGTAAAAGTCTACCTGTCAGCTGCCGACTCTTTTAGTTATCAGATTCTTTCTTTGCACTTTCTGAGGTTCCCACAAAGACCTCCTTGCTTCTCATTCCACCATTGCTAAGTGGTTAAGACAAGTTATAATTTGAACCTATGATCTAAAGGATAAGGTTCCTTTCTGCCCTGTTTAGGTGCACTCTACAAGATCTGTTAGTGTTTCTTGCACTTTTTAGCATCAGGCATCTTTTTCTCAGATTTGCAAGGCTGCCACCTGGACTTCTGTTCAAGCATTTTTAAGTTCTACCAGGTGGGTGTTCAGACCTCTTGCTGCTGGTTCAAGATGTATGGTGCTACAAGCTGCCCTCTGAGTCTATCAAGCCTTTCTTGACCATTTTGCTATGTGGCCCTGTTGGTTTTTGTTTGCTGTGTTGCCCACCCTTCAGTTGGACTGCTTTTGGATGTCCCATGGTAATTACTATAGATCTTGTGCCTGTAAAATCAATTTCTTGGATTACAGTATGGGGCACATGTCCCTCCCATCTGTTATTGAAAGCATAGTTGTAAAATGAAATGTGAAGGGAAAAATTAACCATCCAGAATACTGCTTGGAAAAGCAATTGGCATCTCCAAAGATTACTGGAGGCAGGTGAGGGATGTCCATGAAGTAAACACAGGCATTAGGTCAGTGCCCACTATTCCTATAGATAGCTTATCAGACCGATGAGGATGTCCCTTACTGCACACACAGTAATCCCTCCATTCCAGCTGCTACCCCTTATCAAAATCCTTAACCATTAACCAAAACCTGCAAAGGCAATGCTTATACAAATAAATAAAGTGAATGAATTAAATGAATAAATAAATCAAAGTGTTAAGTACAATCTAAATAATATAACATAAATGTGTCAGGGCTGGCTTAGCCCTTCCTTTTCTGGGCTGGCTGCTCAGCTGTCAGCTAATTGCCAGCTCTCATCTCTCTCCACAGTTACCAGCTGTTCCTGATCATGCTCGTCTGACCTGCCTACTTAAAGCTGTCCAGCTTACTTCACCTCTGCCTTCGTCTTGGTCACATCACAAGAAACCATCTCCTGCGGTTCTGTTTAAAGACTGGCTTGCTGACATCCCTTCTGCCTCCTTATCCTGCTTGCTGTTGCTCTACTTGGATCCCTGACTTCTGGCCTGGCTGATTACCAGATCTGGTTATTGAACTCTGGCCTGGCTGACTACTTGATCCAGTTACTTGACTCTGGCTATGCTTTGACTACGCTTTTTCTATTTACCTTTTTATTTTTATTTAATAAACAAGTGTGATTTAATTGTACTTCTGTCTCGATCTGATTCATGGTTTCTGACAAAATGTCCAGACCATTGATAGGAAGCTGTCATAAAAAAGAATGATAGAAATACTGCTACTATACATGATATTCAGCTCAGAACAAGCAAAAAGTTTGGTGTTCAGATAAATGCCCAAAGAGACAAAGCTTGGCCTGAACCTTTGTTCACACCTCAGCACCTTGAGCTACTCCCTAATAGGGATGATACACCTCCAGGCTTTGGACTTCTTGTGCAGCCTTAATCACAGCATTAAACATCCTCATAATGACCATATCATCAGGATTAACCACTTTGCTACCAAAGCTGTTTTTCTTTCTATTTTTTGCACACATGTCTCCTGGAGTATAAAATGGTGATAGTTGCAAATGTTTATGTTACAGAACATTAATGCACATGTTTATCAAATGGCTAGTATAAAATACACTTAAGTGCAAACAAACACAATATATTACCCACTTTTTTTGTAAACTGTAAAAGATGAGACGAGTTGTGACAACGAGTATAACCGGAGAGATACCCACATCATCAGGCTCTTAAATTGCGCATTCCTGTGAAATGGTTGCAAACTTCGGTATCCAGAATTGTCTAGCATTGCTTTAAAAGGCTTTACAGGTTATTAGTTTAGAGTTAACCATGAATAATGGCCCTAGAGTTATTGCTCTCATGCTGATGTTTGCGGCAACACACAACATGTGTAGCGCAAACATCGTTTTCATATGTAGGTACGCCCATCGCATGCATTTATGTTCCTATGTGCGTGCACATGGAGGCAAGTCATTTTAAAAATCTCTTGTTTTTTTATTTTTTATGTTTTTTTATCAACTTTTTTAAATTTATCTTTTACAATTTCCTTTATTTTTATTTCTCTACTGCCTTCCACTGAAGCTAATAGAGCACAGACCATCCAGATCACTTCCACCTGAAAGCCCATCTCCCACAGAGCAAATTCAAACATGCTAGCAGCTAGAAGTGTGTATAAATGTCTTTCTTTTTCCCAGATTGGATGAGCAGGATCACTGCATGGATCAGTTTGCCTTGGTGTTACAAACGCTCCTGAGTCGCACGGCTCACCTAGAATCTCCCACTCAGGTTGCTCCGGTACTACCTGTGTTGCAGGCCATCCCTGCTGCTGCTCCAGTCTCTGTGCAGGCACCCGCCTTGAGTATTACCTCTATAAGAGGTATGTCTGATTCTGTTCCACTTCCTCAGCGATTTGGGGGGCGATCCAGTCCAATGCAGAGGGTTTCTCAACCAGATTGAGGTATACTTTGAGATGCTGTCGGCTAATTGCCAGCTCCTAATTCTCCACAGTAAATCACCTGTTGATCTTGCTCGTCGGTCCTGCCTGCTTAGGCCATCCAGTCCACATGAGCTCTGCCTTCACCTTGCTCACATCTCTAGAGACGCTCTCCTGTGTTCCTGTTAAAGACTTTCTTGGCTGACATTCCTTCTGGCTCCCTGACGTTTTGGCTTATCTGACTATCCATTCTGGTTCCTGAACTCTGGCTATGTTTTAACTATGTTTTTTTTTATTATTAAACAAGTGTGATTTAACTGTACTTCTGAATTCATGACCTTCTCCTACAGTCAGAAACCATGAATTAAGACAGCTGAGCGGCCAGCTCTGACAGCACTATTGTCTTTCTGCTTTATTTTATGGTATATTTTGCTGATGACTGAGGAGCGAGGAGAGACGGGCAGCAGCTATACCCTGAGATGGGAGGAAATGGAGTGTTTGCTGTACCTCTCATAGGAGGAATTGGTCAGAGGCATATATGACTCTGTAGTGGGGTCTGGTATTTTAGGTGAGCAGGCATTTTATTTGGAGGTGGTGGGTCACCAGAAGCACTGCGAAGATATACGAACCGTCCCTTTTCATCACATAGTAGTTAATTTCTTTATATGGGACTTGATTTTATTTATTTATTGTTCGCACTGATCTCTTCTCATTATTATATTAGTTAGGAAAGGGAATATTTTTACATTTTCCTAGGTGAATGTTGAAAAATTTGGACTGTGATTGAATGTGGGGCCTGGTCAGTCCAGGAACACGCTGGCATGGTATGAGGTAATGCAGGTTGTATTTTCTTAACCACTTCCCGCCCGCCATATGCAGAATGATGTCCGAGAAGTGGTTCTGTTATCCTTACTGGGCGTCATATGATGTCCAGCACGATAAAATACCAACGCGCGCCCATGGGGGCGCGCATCACGGCGATCGCTATTGCGGCATTTCAGTCTGACACCCCGCATCTCTGATCATGATAAGAAGCCTCTATCGGAGGCTTCTTACCACGTGATCAGCTGTGACCAATCACAGCTGAAGATCGCGTGAACCAGGAAGTGCCGGTAAACGTCATTCTTCGGTTCGTGCTGACAGAAAGAGCCGATTGGCAGCTCTCTCTGTTGGGGGGGGGGTGTTTGCTGATAATCAGCACATTGATTATCAGCACAGACCCCCTCAAATGTAACACTCACCTGCCAATCAGTGCCCAGAAGTGCCCCAACAATAAAGTGTGCCAGTGCCCACCACAGTGCCAATCACTGCCCACCACAGTGCCAATTACTGCCCACCACAGTGCCAATCAGTGCCCAGCAGTAACACCTGTTAGTACATATTAGTACCTAAACATCCATGCTGCCCATCAGTGCCACCTGTCAGTGCCAATCAGTATCGCCTATCAGTGCCAATAAGTGCCTCCTTTCAGTGCCCATCACAGCCGCCTATCAGTGCCCATAAGTGCCGCCTGTCAGTGCCCATCAGTGCCGCCTGTCAGTGCCCATGAGTACCACCTGTCAGTGCCCATCAGTGCCAGCAAATAGTGCCGCCTATTGATGCCCATCAGTGTTGCATATCAGTATTGCCTATCAGTGCCAATCAATTCTACATATCAGTGCCTCCTCATTAGTGCCCATCAGTGCCAACTCATCAGTGCTGCCTCATCGGTGCCCGTTAGTGAACGGGAAAACAAAATTTTATGAAAGTAACTAAAAAAAATCTTTATTAGATTTAGTTTGTTTAGCAAAAATAAAAACCGCAGAGGTGATCAAACACTGCCAAAAGAAATCTTTGTTTGTGGGAAGAAAATGATAAAAATGTAGTTTGGGTACAGTGTTGCATGACCGTGCACTTGTCATTCAAAAATGTGACAGCTCTGAAAGCTGAAAATTGTCCTGGGCAGGAAGGGGCGTAAGTGCCTGATATTGAAGTGGTTAATCTAAAATAATATAAGCTCAGTTTTGAAAAGAGTTCGTTTTGGAGAGTGGTGTGACATCCATACTGATATGTCAATTATGTTGTAGTAAATTAGGAATGTGCAAGGAGATTGAAAGGGTGAGCTAATAAACAGAAAAAGAGGTATGGTGTTGTCAGCATTCAATCCATGGGAGGAAATTAATCTACTGGAACTGAAATTCTAATCATGTTCAGTTAATCTCTATTTTTTTTTACACAACTTGTTTTGATTTTTTTTTGTAAAAATATTGTATCAGCTAATGGAAGAAACGATATACAGACCATCAAATAAGAGAAAGAGGGATGGTTTCATGTTTACTTAACTAAGAGCCTTCTGACTCCTATCAACACCCCCTTCCCTGTACAGATTTTTGATTAATTAAATGTCCAAGGGGGCCTAAAGAGGTACATAAAATAGGAAAAGTGTATCATGTCTCATCTAACTATTTTGCTATCACTATGCTATTTCACTATGACAAATAAAGTCCTGCAATAAAAAATACATTTTAAAAAAGTTGTCTTTAGGGCTTCATGCACACGGGGCATCTGTAAAAGCCCTTCTAAGTGCCAGAATTCCTAGCAAGAAAATGCAGTACAATCTCTGTATTGCACACGTTTAAGTGCGTTCCAAGTTTTTTCTGCTCGTCTTCTGGTGAGTTTTTTTTTCAGCCTGTTCACATTCCTTTCTAATATTCCTGTAAACCCCTTTGTGTAGATAGAGATGCTTTTACAGGCTAAAAAACAAACTCAATGCCTGTAAAAGGGGCATTGTTTAAGCTCTCACTTAAATGGTACCAGCCATAAAAATATAAGGTCATCTGAGATGACAGCCACACACCTATATAAAAAAAAAGATATTTTAAAGAAGATTTTCTGGTATGGATATTTTACACATAGTTACATTCATTTTCAGAATAAGTGAAAAGCTTTCTCTGATTGGATTCTCAAACTTGTCCAGTCAGAGAACATCCAATCAGAAAATGCAGAGCATTCCTTGAATGGTGTCCATGCTAAGCGGCCATGCTAAGCGGCCATGCTAAGCGGCCATCCTTCTGTGTTCAGCATGTAGGAAGGAAACAGGAGAAGAAATAAAGTCCTTTTCTAAGCTAAAGCCATCTGGTAAGCATGTCTTTTATGTGGTGGAGGTAGGTGCACTGTTTTGTTGTGGTGTGACAACATTCACCCAATTGTCATGGTGAACATTTAAATGGATACCTATCTTTATTTTTGTGGTCAATGGATTTGATGATTTATATGGACTAATAACTCAAAATATACGTTCATGCACATTTATAAATTTTTAGGTAGCGCAGCTCCTTCTGCCCTCAGTTTGTTCATGATGTTTGTGGATTTGACGAGGTGGGTGAAGAGTCCGAAGAAGTCTCCAGCAACTTAGTGACCCTCAGTGAACTCCTTGCTGTGCAACACGAGGTGCTTACTAATGAAAACCTGGTGGAATTGGAGGCCCAGCCAAAGGATGAAGAGAGCCAAGAAGAAGAACTAATTGAAGAACCAAAGATATTCATGACACAGGAAATGGCAAGGGGATATTCTTTATTTGAGGAGGCGCTGTTAGTTTTTGAGACACAGGACCCAAATGAAATGTAGAACGGTGCGCAAAGGTTACAGCAGCCATTCAGAATGCCATCCAGTGTTACCATGTCATCTATGATGAGAAAAAAAAAGGCTACTATCCAAACACCATCGAATCATATTTTTAAGCCCTTGTATACACGGTTGGACATTCCGACAACAAAATCCGTCAGATTTTTTCAGACGGATTTTGTCCGAAAGTGGTGTTGCATACACACTGTCCGACAAAGTTGTCGGAAAATCCGATCGTTCGGAATGTGATGACGTTCGTGCCTTGCGTCGGAACTACGTTGCAGATAGTAGTAGATAGCTTTGGTGTCGTAATTTGATCTGAGCATTCGTGGCACTTTGTCCGATCTGAATTTTCTACAAACGATCGGACAAAGTCCGATCGGATCATGTTGTCGGAAAATGTTATAGCCCAGCTCTCAAACTTTGTTGGTCGGATATTCCGACGGAAACAATCCGATGGAGCCCACACACGGTCGTATTATCCGACAACGCGGTCCGATCGGACATTTTCCATCGGAATATCCGACCGTGTGTACAAGGGCTAAGTGGGTAGATAGAATTGAATCCAGCAAGGAGCCAAACCTGTGCCATCAACATCAGAAATTAGTAAAACTGCAGCTTGCCCTCCATCTCCTATTGCTGAAGTTCCTTCGGCTTCATCAACATCAGGCATGAGTGAAATTGCCGCTGTAATATACTACTGTATATTTCAAGGTACTGTACTGTAAGATTAAAAATGTTTTATTTACAGTATTTTTTGTATTTATTTTTATACATAAGTGGACTTATGAACACGCTTCTAGAACGAAACATGTTCATAATTAGGGAACTTACTGTATCATTATTATGCAATATCTTGTTATCATTGACAGTGGACCTTGATCTTCACTACACTGTATGCACAACTATTCTTTGAACTCATAGTGCCCTACAGGTACATGAGAGAATGTGTATCAAAGGATACCCTGGAACCCCATCATCTCTACGAGGTTACCTGGCAACTAGTTTTTATAGTAAAATTGGGTGATTGCTGAATATCAAATTACATAAGCACAAAAAAATGATACAGTATACTAATGTTCATGGGCTCTTCAATGAACATTGCCTTTTTTTTGTTTAAATTAAAAAAATATTAATAAATGTAAGTCAAATTCTCAACTCATATGATACATTAGATGATGACTATCAGTCTCCATAGTGAGCCTAGAAAGTCATCTTCAGGTTAGCATGATTTCATTAAAAAGAAAAAAATATGTAAAGCTTTGCTAAAAGCATCCACTTCACCCAACTTTTAGCATTCTGGTTTAATTTAGTGCTGACAGTTCTACTTTATTTTCAATTTTTTACACAACAAACATAATATGAAATGCCTTTCTGTACTTTACTTTTGAATAATTAAAATAAAAGCTGTATTAAACAGAAAAGAAAAAACATTTTAACATCAGCCTATCCCCAAAATGTTTGTGCAGACATGTAACTTCTTAAGTCTGACATGTAATGAACAGTATGCAGCAGTGGTCAAGATTTATTGTACGGGAAAACAATGAAACACTCAAATGTTACATTGGATTTTTTTCAAATGGAGTTTGCCCAGAGCACATTGACATATAAAATCTATTTTCTTCCGTTAGTGAATTGACTTACTCTTAGGAAGAGCATTACTTTGTGGCTGCTGATGGAAATTTTAGAAGAACTTTATCACAATAACAAATCTAAAAATAAAAAGGATTGAGTTTTGTTGAGGTTATTTTGTTTATATTTAGCACTAAAAAAAAAAAACATGAAAACGTATCTGTAAAGAAATGTAATTTCGTTGTAATGTACCTTTCACACTAAGGCTCAGTTCACACTACAGCGACTTGGGATCCGACTTGTCAGACTTCAAGTCGCCCCAAGTCGTTTGACATTAGAAATTCCATTTAAGGGAATGAGGGCAGTCTTCTATACACTACCTAAGTCTCTCCGACATTAGAAAAGGTTCCTATACTACTTCAAGGTGACTTCTATCCGATTTCCACCCATAGACTTTAATGGAAGCTGTCTTCCAAGTCGGATCCTCATCTATATTGAAGCGACTGTGATCCAACTTTACAGGAAGAAAAAAATTACCCAGGCATTCCCTACAGTGCAGCTCCTCTCCCAGAGCATTTCCTGTATGCTGTTATCTCTGCATATTCTGGCCGACCTGCATGCCAGCTTTGCA
This sequence comes from Lithobates pipiens, assembly GCF_037356315.1. Classification (NCBI taxonomy): domain Eukaryota; kingdom Metazoa; phylum Chordata; class Amphibia; order Anura; family Ranidae; genus Lithobates; species Lithobates pipiens. Next base: position 9,701,533 of record NW_027507685.1, read on the forward strand.
GACCATGTCTTCAAGGGCCCGCAGAGAAGTTGCACAGAGAAGTCATTGATAATGAGGTTCTCATAAGGCTTGTAAGGTGAGCAATGCTTAATGAAACCACAGATACTAATTATAAGGACCAAGCAAAGAAGGGCGAGATCTGCCAAATCTGTGTTGACGATTGGGATATTCTGTCAGCCAATGAACGTACTGAAAAATGTAAGTTTAGCCTTTTTTTATTTTGGTCATTTTGGTCTTCACATGCCCTACTGTATGTATCCCCAACTGTGCAGTCTCTTCAGTGCAAGCTATCTGTGTAGGCTATCAGTGTAGGTTATCCCTGGTGGCTAGTCCTATTGCAGAATAGGAATCATGTCAGCTTTATGTTGTTCAATAACATACCTTTGTTATGGAGACAATGAATTATCAATATCACAGAATATAGCATTTTATTTGAAGGATACCAAAACCGGTATGCCAAAGATGAACGCCAGTATAGCATAACATCAAAAGTTATAAACTCAATACCTGTCCAGGCTTTATACAACAAAACTGAAAGGCCCCAGCAGCAAAATATATATTTTATTCATTAGTAATGAATGATTAATTGGGAAATAGGGTCCATTTTCCATTCTAGTTCACCAGCCAGTGAAAGGAAAAATTAAGCAAATTAATCACGAACAGTGACACCATCTCTGGATCCCATAGTAGCAGTGAAGTATGCACTTTCCATTTCAAGCATAAGGGAATCCTCAAAACGGTACCCATCCCATAGCTGGACATAATTGTGGAGCACATATGCTGCTTTGATGGGTTGCGTATGAGGTTTAACGCAATAGGGGTGAACACGAAATTACATTTATTGGCAAGAATTCCAAATCTGCACTCAACCATTATTCTTGACCTTGTCAGACGATAGTTAAAAACTTTCTTAGGGGAACTCAGATTCTGGTTGGAATAAGGCCTCATTAGGTGTTCCCCCAATGCAAATGCCTCATCTACAATGAACATATAGGGTAGGGAGGTTCGGCTGTGTCAGGAAAGGGACAGTTCTCAGGAAGATCTAGCTGATTCTGTCGTAGCCTTTGACGAAATGAGGAATTATTAAATATACTTGAATCGGAACTGCTTCCGTATGAGCCTATATTTACATAGGCGAAGCAGTAGTTTGTGTCAACCATGGCTAGCAGTACAAAGGAACACATTTTTTTATAATTGGAGAATCTACTGCCACTACCAACTGGCTTAAAGACGCGAACGTGCTTCCCATCTAAAGCTTCAATGCAATTAGGAAAATTGCACCGCTCCCAAAAAACTTGCCAATCCTCTTGTGTAGGCCTCTTCATAACAATGTTGTTAAGCACATCCCATAAGGTTTGTTAGGTGTCTTGGATGATGTTGCTGATTGTGGACTTGCCCACCATAAACTCATGATATAGACTCACTAGGGAATGTCAGGTACCTGAAAGACAAGAGAAAAAAACATGATTTAAATGCCACCTAAGAAGACTCAGGGAGTTGAGGAGTGGATCGGCAGCCAATAGGGTGGTACCATATGTCCATGCTGGAGACTTGGATTTTTTAAACCTTTCATGGATATAAGAGAGTGAGATAACATCTATCAAGTGCTATTATAGTTATTTAAAGAATGGTGTACCTAAACAGTATGTCTTCCAAGCCAGTTTGGAAGACAGGGGAGATGAAGGGCAGGAGGGATCGCACTAAGTCGCATGAAAGTCACGTGGAAGTAGTGCTAAGTCACGCCGAAGACATGTGGAAGTCGCCTAGCAAAGTCGCACCTTAAGTTGGGAAACATTCTGGTCGCTGTAGTGTGCTTATGTTTTAATGTTAGGAATACATGAATACTTTACAGGATGTTCTAAACACACTTGCTTTCTAAAAAGACAGTGGCAGTGACAGTGGCATCATGCATGCCACAAACAGTGTAGGTGTTTTTTTTTTCAAAGTAACAAAGAAATATTACTGCTTTTTGGAAAGAGCTCCATGCTCAGGTGTGTCAACTCACTGAACAGAGCAAAAAATTTTCATTAAAGTTTTTACTCAGCAACATGCCTCTTCTAAAGTCCCTTTTCCTTACCTTTGAAGATCTGTGTGCCCCCCCCCCCCAGAGATAGGGGTACAATCTCCCTATTATACAGCTACCTGGGCAGCTTAGGTCTACCAGACAAATCCTCAGCAATACTTCAATGGGAGGCAGAGACAGGTGAGGAGGCTTCCCCTGAGGAGTGGTCCCTACGAATCTCAAACATGCACAAATGCAAAAAATCTGTAGCTGGGAAAGAAACAGTAATGAAACTCCACACCAGGTGGTACTACACCCCAGCGAAACTCCATAGATTTTTCCCCTCGGTTACGGAGAATTGCTTCAGAGGTTGCCCTGATAAGGGTACCCACTTGCACATCTTTTGGAGCTGCTCCTCTTTAAGGGTCCTGTGGCAACAGGCGACGGAGAAGGTGGCCGGAATCACGGGGATCTCGACTACCCTCACTTACCAGATTGATCTATTCTTCGCCGAGGTCCCTGGAGCCACTCCCCCCAAACAAAAGCTCACCCACACTTTATTTAGTGTGGTACATTGGGCTATTGCCCTGTTTTGGCGCACCCCAGGGGTCCCTTGGGACCAAATCCTTAAACGCATGGTGGCGATCCAGCTAATGGAAAAGGTGTTTCACACAATTATGGACACAATACCCACTTATGAGCTGAAATGGAAGTCCTGGCCCCCTGGCCCAGGAACGCCCCTCTCCCCTTTCCCTACTTGGGTTTCTCTATATCAGGATGCTCAATTATCTGCACCCCCCAACTGGTTGCCCCGTAGCTTTCTTGACTTTCTGTTTATGAGTTTTATTTTATTTTTTTATTTTTTTGTTATACCAGCCTATGGACTGCCTGTATTTGTGAACTTTTACAGGTGGGCGTCGAGTGGCGAGATACTTTGCTCCTCCAGCTTAGGGGAGATTTTCCTCTTCAAACACTCTCCTGACCCCCTCCTGGCTGCCATCACCTATTGTACTCTACACTTGTGACAGTTCTACAAGTATTTGTACTCCTCATTATACTTTTTTCGATGTTTTTCCTATCTGTATTTGCTGAATTTCTATAATAAAATCGTTTGTATTAAAAAGAACTGATATCCCCTCACTCAGTTTCCTCCCATTCTAATACTGTAAAACCTTAAAACAGTCCATACATTATGGATTACATTGTACAGTATAATAAACAGTCATTTACACTTTAAAAATGGTGTAAATTTGAAATGTTCTCTTGTACCCCTACAGTGTATTTGGTGGCACACCACAATGTTGACCTTTACTTCTCGCATCTACTAGCTTTCGCTTACATGACAAGTCATATTCACATGTACCACTATGCGATACAAATAGAATTCAAAAATGGAAAAAAATTGTTAAAAGTATTTAAGCCCTAAATAGATGACATTTAGATTGCTAAAAAACTATGTATCATAAGACATTGCCATTTTTTTTTTTTCTAATTAAACTATGGTTCACACCAGTTATACACCAAAGAAGAAAAAAATAAAAGCAGTTAACAATAAAATACAGTTTAAAAAAAACTACCTGTCTGGCAGGTTTTCAGAAGCCGCAGGCCCAATTCGGGTCGTTGTCATGAATCTGGCTTTCCTACACTGAGCTGCTATGTTGTATTTGTGACAGCCATCTACAGCTTCATAAATGTGGCTGCACATTCATTTAGGTGTCTACTGGGTAGCTCAGGTTAGCACTGGCTGATTTACAGCAGCAATATTAAATCAGGGCCAGTGCTTTTGTTTGAACAAAATTGATTATATGCCCATTTTCTGTATTTTGTACTCTCTCCTTTTGCTCAGTAAATTGCAATCAATGGTGATTTGTTTCTTGATTTTCACCAGCTGTAGAAAAAAAACTCCCAGGTATTATTTGCATGCAAGAGCATGACGTGATATGCATGCAATATTATGCGACCTGACAAAGAACAGCAGGTGCATTTTCTAGCAGAAATCAGAAGGGATTAGTAGGATAAGAATGTTCCTAGAACTCTGACAAATCAATAGACAATGGTTGAATGTTTTATCTTCTCTGCACCACTGGCCTAGATCCAATGATGAGAACAAACATCCATTTTGTTTGCCAAGATCTAAATTGTTCTCAGGTGATTGTTCCTTGCTTTTTGAGGCTTTTCTTTTTCTAAGTAGACAAAAAAATCAGGTACTAACAGGATACACTTCTGTTTGATAGCCTTGAAGAAGTGGTTGATTACTGACCAAACTAAAATCTTTACTTCAGACGGTAATATTTAAAGGGATTGTAAAGTGATTTTTTTTTTTTTTTAAATAACATACATGTTATACTTACCTCCACTGTGCAGCTCGTTTTGCACAGAGTGGCCCCAAACCTGCTCTTCTGGGGTCCCTCGGCGGCTGTCTCGGCTTCCTCCCGCAGGTGCTTCTCAAGTTCATGCGAGCTCCCTCGCATGGTGAGAAGCATCTGCGGGCGCACTCCCGTGATACAGCCGGCGGCTATAGCCGCTCGCTGTATCACACGGCCCCGCACCCCGGCGCTCGGCGTCAGTGGATGTGATTGACAGCAGCGCGAGCCAATGGCTGCACTGCTTTCCATCCATCCACTCCAGCCAATTAGCGGCCAGGCTGAACGGTGGAAAGGACGTCGGGGGACAAGCGTGGGACTTTCGAGGGGTGAGGTAAGTAAAACGGGGGGGGGGCTGGGGGCGCAGGCACTGTGAGATGTTTTTTCACCTTAATGCATAGAATGCATTAAGGTGAAAAAACATTTACCTTTACAACCCCTTTAACGATGTGCAGAATTTTTTGCAGTTATAAATACACTGTGTAGATAAGGAAACAAAATACTACATCTTTTGCAGATTGCACTATGAATAAATATCTTCAGAATTAGTACAATATACCAGTATGTTATATGCCTAGTTAAATCATATGCTAACCTGATATACAAGTAAAATGGAATTGAAGAAACTGTTTATTTAATCTAACAAACTAAGAGATACTAATTACCCCTGTATAGTTCTGCATTGTAAAAGTTACCAAATTCTTGAATTGTCTAAAAAAGAAGGTGACCGTGTCCATTGTGAATTGTTGATATAGTGCCTTTTCTACGGGAAAGGGTATTGCAACATGAATGAGCCATATTTATTATGAAGCAATGATGATTGGTACAGTACCACAGCATATGAACATAACTTTTATTTGTCTGCTTGTTTGGTAACTCTTGGACATGTGTGAGTAAGCTCAATAAGAGAACTGAAGCTGCGGGGGTGTATGGAGGCAGAGGTAATGATACGTTTACCCACAGCTCATAATGATTCTCGTCCTTTTCTGCAGGCTTTAAATGAGTCAGTGTTAATTGTAATAGAGTAACACTATAAGCATAAGTGATTCAGAACATTTCTAGTTGCATTTCTAATTCTGTCAGCCAAAGATTCACAAATGCACTACTGCTACAGGAAGCATTATGTGGTTGCTACATACGTGAATACCCCTAACATGGACTGGTTACTCCCAAATACAAGCTAGGAAAAGAAGTCCAAACAGACTGAATACAGCAGCTGAGAAGTCAAAGAGGACCAAAAGGTCAGGAAAATAGTAGTCCAGATGAAGCAGGGGGTCAAGTCAGTGGGCCAGATTCAATGGCAGAGATTAAGAATTAATATAGTTTAGGTAAAGCAAGATGTCCATACCTGAACACTCTTAGCCCTTGTACACACGGTCGGAGAATCTGTCGGAATGTGTCCTATCGGACCGTGTTGTCGGATAATCTGACTGTGGGTGGTATGCATCAGACTGTTTCCGTCGGAATATCTGTCGGACCAAATTTTCCAACATGTTGGAAATATTTTCCGACCAACTGGTCCGATAGGACATACTCCGATCATGTGTAGAGAATTTTGATCGGACAAAGTGCCACGCATGCTCAGATCAAATTCCTACATCAAAGCTATTGGCTACTAGCCTGAATGTAGTCCCATCGTAACCAAATTACATCATCACGTTCTGAAAGATCGGATTTTTCGACAACTTTGTCCAACCGTGTGTATGCAACAGTTTCGGACAAGATCCGACGGACAGAATCCGACGGACAAAATCCAACAGATTTGGTTGTCGAAATTTTCGACCGTGTGTACAAGGGCTTAAACCAAGCGCCAAGCTAAGAGCATGATTTGGAGTCAAAGGTCATAGAAAGAGAGCAAGAGAGTCAAGTTTACTCAGAATTAGGCAAGGCAAATAAAGAACAAAATAAAACCACACTGTACTCCAGACAACTTCCAGCAAACATGCTTTCCAAAGAATGGCCAGCCAATCAAGGGGGAAGGTCAGCACATTTCCCCAAGTACTATACACAGCATCTAAGCATTGAAATAGCATCTGCACGCTAGTCAAAAGGATATTAAGTCAGTGGTTTTTGTACTGCTGGCTAAGATATTGCGCCATGGCCACAAACATTTCCATTTAAAATGCCTAAGTCTGCATGAACAATAAATAGAACTCTAAATTTTTCAGAATTATATCATTTTATAATACTTCTAGAGTTGTTCAGCTGTTCCATTCTCAGCTCTGTGCACATTATTTATGAGTGTTCAGAGGTATTGAGGTATTGATCAATGTTGTTTTAACATTAGCAGGAAAAACTAGAGGGAATGGCTCTTGCGTTGTTGTTGGTGTTGTTAACTTATTTCTTAAAACTTTATATTGCTTTGTTTGTGGTTTCATTCCATGATATTTTCTAACAATATGCCCTAATGTACAAAGTAAGCTTATTTTTAAATTACATTTGTATGCAAAGTAATGTTGTTTAAAACCTAATACAAGCCATTTTATCATCTATTGAGATGGGAGTATTTGTTTCAGTAAGAGTTTTATTTCTGTCTGTAACAGATTTTCTCTAAGCCCTTGTACACAAGGTCGGACATTCCGACAACCAAATCCGTCGGATTTTGTCCGAAACTGTTGCATACACACAGTCGGACAAAGTTGTCATAAAATCCGATCGTACATAACGTGATGACGTTATTTAGTTAGGACTGGACTACGCTCAGGCTAGTAGCCAATAGCTTTGGTCTAGGAATTTGATCTGAGCATGCGTGGCACTTTGTCCGATCAGAATTCTCTACACATGATCGGACTAAGTCCAATCGGATCATGTTGTCGGAAAATTTTATTGCCCAGTTGGAAAACTTGGTCCGTTGGATACTCCAACGGAAACAGTCCGATGGAGCCCACACACAGTCGGATTATCCGACAACACGGTCCTATCAGACATTGTCCATTCGGAATGTCCGACCATGTGTACAAGGGCTTACTTTCCCACCGTTTCACTCCACTACAAAAATGGGAGGATTGGCCATCACTAGGACAGAAAGGCACTGAGAAAAATAAAAAAATCAGAAGATCGAACCTTCCTCACTTTTAAAAAATATTTTTTGTCTTTGTCCCTGTTGGAAAAATCTGTCATCACTTCTTTTCCTGCCAGCAATGAAGGATAATGAGTAGGATGAGATCCTTAAATATTGACAAGTTATACCGTATCTCAAATCAGTTACTCTGTGCATGTTGTTAGTAAATCCAAATAATAAACAATGAACCTATAAAACGTATATATCCTCAGAACATGGAGTTGGAAGAATATCAAAATAAAATCACACTTGCTAAAAAAAAGTTCAAATTGCACTCCAGATAAAAAAAAAAGACACATATTTACGCAGATCTGTAGTAAACAATATATTCTTAAATATATTTTATTTTAAATACAGTGTAAGTACCTGAATTTGTCATGGTATTATTGTATTGCAGTCCCTGTACAGAGAGGGGAGAGGGAAGCAGAACAAGTAGCCATTCACATGTTTTGCAGTGTAAGGCCGCGTACACAGGAGAGGATTGTCCGTCCAACTAAGTCCGTCAGACAATCCGACAGACAGTCCGTCCTACTTTCGAATGAACGGACTTGACCACACACGATGAACAGACAGTCCGCCGAAAGCTTGCGCGATGACGTGTACAGCACGTACGACGGGACTAGAAATACGACGTCCAATACACTGCAATGCAACCTTTCGCCGTTTAAATCCTTTCTGAGCATGCGCCATACTTAGTCCGTCGAACTAGCCTACTCACGAGCGGACTGTCCGCTGAAACCAAAGTTGGACGGACAATATTACGGAAATTCCGAAAGACTTAGTCCGCCAGACTGTCCGCTGAAAAAGTCAGCTGAAGCCCACACACGAGCGGACTGTCCGCTGAAACACGTTTCAGCGGACTAAGTTGGACGGACAATCCTCTCGTGTGTACGCGGCCTTAGGCTCATACTGATAGGGGGAGAGAACAGAGTGACATTTTACTGTCCAATCGCAGGCTGAGGGTAAGGTAAAGACCTGTAAATTAAAGTGAAATTGCAACAAAGATCAGGTCCCCTGCCAAGTAAGACTGTGTTAGGTGGCAGATCTATGCAAATATCAGAAATTGATAGATAGACGTAGAAATTCTTATAGCAGGTAAATTCTAAATGCATTTCATGTGTGCATTTAGCTGTTTTCCTAGAGTGCTGAATTAAGAAGAGGAGTTATGAAATACAATATTTCATGGAGACATGATTAGGACCTTCAAACTCTCTACGACGGCTTAAAGTTCCGGTGTGCAGCTGACCAAAACAAGTCAAGGCTATGTAGTTTAAGTTTCTGTTATATTCTGCTGCTACTGTCACCTCTGCTATTTGTAAATGCAGACAACTAGAAAGGCAGCAGTGTACACATTAATATTCAGTGCAAGGCAGAATGACAACTCAATTCCACTAATTCCCTGCAGCATTCATTCACATGTATGGCAATAAGAGACTACACAGTAAAGAGCTGAACAGTCAGCCAAATAATCAAAGCAAGACAATATAGCAACCAAGACTCAAACCTTTGTACTGTGTTAAAATCTCTAAATGTATTTAATCCTCATTAATACCAGTGAAGGAACATGGCAACAAGCAATTTTTGTAAAAACATTCCGAATAATGTTTTTTACTCATGTTGTTTCTTCACTAATCTTAATGAGGAGCTTAAAAATTGGGATTAGGCTAAATGGGTTTCACACATCTCCCTTTCTCTTCCTATTACCCAGTAGATGTTTCCACATCTGGTTCCTCTGAGAGATGTTTCTCTCTACTAGACCTGCTGCCCAAATAAGTGAATTTTGTTTTGTCTCCTACCTACTATGTGAAATATCTAATACAAAGCTGTGAAAAAGTATTTGCCCCTTTCTGATTTTTTATTTTTTTTTGCATATTTGTCACACTTAAATGACTCAGATCATAAAACAAATTGTATTATTATACAAAGATACACACATATACATTTATACACACACACACACACACACACACACAGAGAGACACACACACACACACACGTATATTATATACATATATATATCTATGACTTTCTTTGCTTCACTGCAGTGGGTTCTAGTCCAAGATCTTTTATAGACCTAGCAACTCCCCTGGTGGGGGCCCTTCTTGGTTTCTTGCACAGGGGCCCTGAAGATTCTAGTTACGCCTCTGATTCTATGTTTCAGAGAACAATAGAGGGCGGCTGAGGAAAAGGGAACAGACTCCACCAAGGACACACAAAAATATATCTTATGATGTAATAAGCTTTAATAAAAAATTTTTAAAAAGTTAACAAAAGATTTTGCATTCATATGTGACTGTGCTATACCTAGCACTATGGTGTCTACAGCATGTGCGGGTGGATATATTGGAATCGCGCGTGTGCGATCCACGCCTTGTTCTGGATATACCAAAAGGATGGGACATAGGGGACCCGGAAGTGATGAGCTTATTTGCTTTTTCATTCATCATATGCTTTTCCTTAATATTGTTCACATTCATTTTGTGTGTTTTTAGCACCAAAACCTTTGTTTTTTTTTACACGGTTCGGTTTTTACACTTTCTTAAAGGGGCAGCTATGCTTTAAAACAATACACTAGGCACCATTTTCAACCCACTCATTTTCACATAACAACTTTCCTACCAGAACCACCCATGTATTCACAGAGAACACTTATCTTGGTATAGGCCAGTGATGGCGAACCTTGGCACCCCAGATGTTTTGGAACTACATTTCCCATGATGCTCCACTACATTGGAGAGTGCCAGAGCATCATGGGAAATGTAGTTCCAAAACATCTGGGGTGCCAAGGTTCGCCATCACTGGTATAGGCATTCACTCAGGGTCAGTCAGACGGAAACTTATATTCCAACTTTTTATAGCTGCTGTAAAGTAAACTGCCTTACATTTTTTTTATATTTCTTTGGTATATCTATTGGTGAGATATCTGTCCTTGAGTTCCTAAATTTACACACCTCCAGTGGCCTTTTTCTGAATATACATTTTCACTTTAATGTTAGAGAATGAAGAATGCAATGGTTGGAGGTGGAACATACAAAGAGGGGTGGTTGTTAAAGGAATTAGGGATTATGGCTTGGAGGTCTCACTGTTCGAGCATCCAAGATGTGTAAGATGCCATAAAATAATTTGTTTATTTTTTATTTTTTTTTGAAAGACCAGTAGTACAATTTTTGCAGAGAACTCTTTCAGAAGTTGTTGAGTGTGTGTGTGTGTGGGTATTTATCGTCACCATTAGACGGTAAATCAAGCAGTGAACGTCTGACTTGTCATTTGTGGTTGCTGCGATTTGCTTAGTAAGGAGGACAAACATTACAAAAGCACTTGCTTTTGGCAATTGATCCTGCACAGTGGCAGCAACATTAGGCATAGATATTAATTTGCTGAATGGAGTCCTCATGTGGATGGAGAATATTTCATATTTTATTAGTGTAATGGATTTCATTTTGAAAGCTTCCTCTAAAGCTATTGCCAGAAATAAAACACAGTTTGTGAACTTCTCAGTAAGTTATTGGCAATTTCAGCAACCAGGGAGGATGTTATAGGGTTCCACTTGCCAGACCAAAGACAAATCTGATGGATTTAAATAGAAATCTATTATATCAAAGGAGAAAGACTTGTACATTCAATTTTCAATTTATTCTGTAGTTTTCTGTTTATTCCAAGCACATGGAGATTATCTGCCCCTTATTTATCTTTTATGTATTATTTTCATAAGCTAGATATGTTAATATCTATATAACGTTCCCATTCAGGCTCGTTCATCACTTCCATCTCTTCATATAATTTATATTGGTGCACACTCAGGATTTCAGATATGCAAAGTGTATAAAAGAATGGGTGCAATATTGGAGTTTATGTGACGTTTTATATCTTGTATATACATAAGTATAACCTATAGCATACATTGATATAGTGTTCGATTAGGACAAGCGAATCTGCCCAGGTTTTGTTCATAAACAGTTGGGAAGCTGGGTGTTGTCATGGGAAATATGTAAAAACATAAATAAGTAAAAAAGCTTAAACACAGGGGTTTGCAGCAAGATTGGATGACAACTCACCCTAAAATAAGGTGTGGGGATATGATCAAGCATATCAAACACAAAAAAAAATCCCCCAGAAAGAAAAAAAAACTCATCTGATGCAAAAGCAATCTCTATCATCTCCAAGTTGTTTGTAACCAAAGTCCAGTGAAAAATACATCTATTGTTTATATGAAAATACTTTATTGTAATAGTTTAGTAAAAAAAAAAAGTCCAAAATAGCAGTAATAGAAAATCAAACCCTCCACCATAGCATTAAAAAAACAAAAAGACAATGTTGTATTTATGCACATTAAAACAGTCCAGACCATACAGTACTTCAAACCACTGGAATTAGATCAGACAACTGAACATCCAGCATCAACAAGGTAATTCGTAATAAATCAGTTCAAATATATAAGTTGCTTGAGGTGGTGGTTAACTTGGTTAACTTATTTGCTGGTACCTGTGGACATTTGTCTATGACCTTATTATGGCTATATAATAGCGTAAATCTACCTTTTAGATTATAATCACTGCAAGACTGTTTTCTCTACTACTCCTGCATAATGTTACTTGTTGCCTAATGAATCCAGATTGCTGCCTGTTTTTGATTATAGCTCTTTATAGCCTGTGGTTTGGGACAGTAGGATTAGAATAAGGCAACCATATATATTTGGACTGATTTATTACTGATTACCTTGTTGACACTGAATGTTCAGTCAACGGTTGTATGATCTATTTCCAATGGTTTGAGGTGCGGCACGGACTGTTTTCATGTGTTTAAAGACAATGATGTCTTCTTGTTTTTAATGCTATACTGCAAAGTTTGATTTTCTATCAGTGCTATTTTGTAAAGGGATTTTTACTAAACTGTAATAATAAAAAAAACTTTTCATAAACACTATGGGCTATGGGGGTAATTTACTAAGATGAATGCGCTGCGCCGGTTCATACCTTAATTTGTGCGCCAGATTAATTATTAACTGAGCGTGTGAACTGGTGCATGCATAAGCATAACAGATAATATGCCGGCGCACGCGATAATAATATGCCGTTGATAATAGCGCACGCCGTATCATTAACAGTCCATTCACACAGGGGCAACACAACTTCCAGCGTGACTTGGGGTGACTTACAACATGACTTGGGGCGACTTACAACACGACTTGGGGCAACTTACAACACGACTTTAAGTCACCCCCAGGCCAGGAGACTTTAATAAAAAAAACGGCATGGGTTCCCCTCCAAGAGCATACCAGGCCCTTCAGGTCTGCTATGTATTTTAAGGGAAACCCTGTGCCCCCCAAAAAAATGGCATGGGGGTCCCCCTCAAAATCCGTACCAGGCCCTTCAGGTCTGGTATGGGTTTTAAGGGGAACCCCCGTGCCAAATAAAAAATTGGGGTGGGGTCCCCCTCAAAATCCATACCAGACCCTTATCCGAGCACGCAACCTGGCAGGCCACAGGAAAAGAGGGGGGACGAGAGAGCAGCCCCCCTCCTGAACCATACCAGGCCACATGTCCTCAACATTGGAAGGGTGCTTTGGGGTACCCCCCAAAGCACCTTGCCCCATGTTGATGAGGACAAGGGCCTCATCCCCACAACCCTGGCCGGTGGTTGTGGGGGTCTGCGGGCGGGGGGCTTATCAGAAACTGGAAGCCCCCTTTAACAAGGGGACCCCCAGATCCCGGCCTCCCCCCTGTGTGAAATGGTAAAGGGGTACAAAAGTACCCCTACCATTTCACCAAAAAAGTGACAAAAGTGTTAAAAATGACAAGAACCAGTTTTTGACAGTTCCTTTATTAAAGCCTTCTTCTTTTCATCTTCTTCAGGTCTTCTTCCTTCCTTCATCCTTCAGTTTCTTCCTCCATCTTCTTCCTCCATCGTCTTCTTCCTTCGATCCTCTGCTTCTTGCTCCGATGTTTTCGTCCGGCATCTTCCTCCATGGCATCTCTTCTTCCTTGCTTTGTTCTCGGGCCGCTCCGTGCAATGGGAGGCTCCCGCTGTGTGACGCTTCTCTTCTTCTGACAATTCTTATATAACTGATGCACGGTTCCGTTATATAAGTGTCAGAAGAAGAGAAGCGTCACACAGCGGGAGCCTCCCATTGCGCGGAGTTGAGAGGTGCGCCTGTTCAACTTACGCAAATGCATTTACGTGGCTTGACATTTACTAAGATTTTGCCAGCGCAGTGAACCAAAGCACTTGAACGTGCACAATAGCCGCTTGGGCATGCGCAGTGCATACATTTAACTTGCGCAGTTCTAAGTGTATTTGCAGGCGCAGCAGGCTTGTTCAGAGAAAGTTACTTTTCCAATCTATTTTGGGCATATTTGTTACTTGGACAGTTATAACTATACTTCCTCACATCACCCCACATCACCCCCATAATATTGGCACTTCCACCTTCTTTTAATTCTGAGTTGAATATAGCGGCACACCGATCGCCGCCTCCCGTGCTCCAGCAAGATAATAGTAAATGGGGAATTGCGCTGTGTTACAGGTGCAAATGTTTTGTGAATACGAAAACGGCCGTTGCGCATCGACATGTGCCGCAACTCATGGCGTAAACCGTTCGTAAATCAGCCCCTATATGTATTTTTCATTGAACTTTGATTGATTACAATCCATTTGGAGATGATAGAGATATCTTTTTTACCCTAGGATTTTTTTCTTTCTGAGGGCTTTTTTGTGTCATGGGAAGTATGTACCAACGCCAACATTAAAATCACACAGGACAGCACGACATACAGAATTGTCAACTCTCCTTAATAACAACATACACTGACAATATGGCTACTGTGAGCTTACCCTTTTATAGCACAGGGGCTGGGTTACCCATGCCTTCAGATTATTGTTTTTTGTAACTCCACTGACCAGAGGCAAAGGATATGCACTGCATTATGCACTGTTCCTTGTTTCTAGGCAAATTCCTGCAAAGTATATGGGCAAATATTTGAGATTCACTACAATACTGTTTGTCCAACAGCAGCCTTTAGCCATGGCTGTATCGCGGTTCCTGCTGAACCAGCCTCTTTCGACAGATTTTTGGCCCGTGTGTACCCAGCTGTAGAAACCCTATGTGGAATATATTACTAACATATCCTGTTAAGTAGAGTATTGCATTGTACATTTCATAGTTATGGCACAGTTGTAAACAAAAATATGCCTTTGGGTTTCAGATATGAAATTCCCAACATGTTATCATTAGGCCAAGGCACACAATTCTGCACACCTTTTGATCAAACATAAATACGTTTTTTATCAGACATGGTTCATTTTTTTTCTGTGGATGCAGAGAATTGGTTAAGGGACCTTGATGTGTTTACCATTTGAATAGATTATGATAATCAGTTCCTGGGGCTATAGAAGGCAGATTGATAGAGGTGATCTCTGGTTGACAGAGGAAAAAAATGGCAAATGACCTTGTATATGGGGCCTGTAGTAATTCAGCTAATCTAAGGACAACAGCAATGCATGAGGTGCCTACATTAACAGCCAAGTAAAGCAATTAACAGGCAGCGTTAAAGACATTGAAAATAGGCTCCACAGGAACAGCTTACTCATCCTAGTTCTCCATGTGGTATCAGAAGGCAAATCAACCGATATACTTTGCCAAATGCCTATCCAGAAATCTGTTACTTATATTATTTTTATAAATAACATATTGCCTGGGCATGACCAAAACCGCTTATCCTGAGGCTTGTAAACGACGGGGATTGAGATCTCATCTTGGCACAGGAAAGCAGGATAGTTGACAATGATTAATTCAGGCCACAAATAACAAGGATAAATGAATTTGAGGATACTCACTCACACTGTTTAGTTATGAACCAGCCATCAAGACTGTTTCTATTTATGCATTTTCCTGGACCGTTTTTTATTATTAACAAGGTGCTCTCAGCAAGTTTTATGAGCCAGAAAAGAAAGAAAAAAAAAAAAACAGCTCCCAAGATCCAGTGAGACTTTTCCTCTTGACTCCTGCATGAGCTTTGCTTTCAGTCAGTATGCAGTGGTAATAGGTGGCAAAGGAAACAGCTTTATTACATTTATAAAAACTGCGCTCTTAACCCATGATAACTAAAAAGATTTCAGTTAATTTGGCCATATAAGATATGATATGATTTTTCTGAACTGTACTGGACTGTCAAGGCGTTTTGGGTGCAACTCAGGTTCCCGTCATCAAGATTTGACCCACTCAGACTCTCAGTACTTTCTTTAGCCTTTCGGTGTTAACCAATTATCCACTCTGCTTCTTGTTACTTTATGTATTTAGCAGCAAAAATATGTACTTTGCATACTGATTGTCCAAAAACATTTAAAAACAATAAACAACAGTAAAAATAATTATATAAAAATATAAATGATAAAAATGAAAAAAATAGGGAACTAGGAAGTGAATTAGATAAAACTGATAATATCATTAATAAAACGAAATGTATTAATTGTATTAACATTCCCATCCATGCCATGTCTGCCTTCCAGTTGTCCCCTGGTGGTGTTTATGGTCGGTTCCTCCCCCTTAGCTCCCATAACATCTGTCGCTGCCGCCCTCTGGAATTCAGCTATTTGGTGCTTTGACTTTGCAGTTTGGCGAATATGGGGTTCTCTGCTCATAGGCCCCTTTCACTATTTGCTTTAATATCCATCACTATGTCATACATCTTTTTGTTCCTTTTAGATACATCACACATGCATCCACCCCTGAGGAAACTAACCATGTCTCGCGAAACGCGTCAGTTTCTCTTGATGCCTATGTTTACTGTATGCTAGCTTTATGTACTTATGCTACTTTTATTATGTGCAATATTTTATTGGCTCAATAACTGTTTACGTTATTATTATTAATAATAATAATAATAATAATAATAATAACGATTTATGTAACGCCAACAGTTTACACCGTGCTTTACAATGTATAGGGGGGACAACACAATTACAGTACAATAAAAGGGTACAGGAGGGCCCTGCTTGTAGAGCTTACATTCTAAAGGGAGGGGGTGGTGATACAAAAGGTAATAGCTGCAGAGAATGATTTGATGGGGGTATACATATACATACACATTATCCGTGTATGTATACCATCTTTGGAATAAATGGTATTACTGTGTTTACTCCTGTTATATAGTGGCTACTGACTAACTGTGCTCCCCTCATTCAAAGTTCCAGGGCAACTCTCTGTGTATTTGTTGAACAAAATAAATAAGGGAAAGACTGGAAATGTTTCAGGAATTGACAATTTGACACTACAGCAGGGTATACATGTATCGGGATTCAGCCGGTTCAGCAGGAATTGGACACATGTTAATGTGTTTGTATCACTATCTGTTCTCTGTTCTGCTGGTTTTCCAACATGCACAGAAACCGGCCAGACCGACATACACACGGGCAGAATGTCAGCTGGTATTTTTTGTACCGGCAAATGTCTCTCAACATACTGCCTGTGTGTACAGGGCTTAAGGGTTACTACAACCTACAAAATCCTAGAGACTGAATGGACTGAAAAATATGTTTCAGAACTAACTACACTAACTCAAAAATGAAAATAAGTCTGGACTTTGAAATAAAGTAAAATATTTTGTGACCAAAAAATTCCAGTACTTTATCACCTGCCCAAGATTCACAAGAGTATTAAAAAATCTCCAGGCCACCCTATTGTTTCAGGGATAAGATCATAATCATCCAACCTATCCCAATGCCTTGATATTTCCTGGTAAAAATATTTTGCCCTTGCTCGATACAAAAGACACCTTCATAAAAACAAAGAAGTTGGGCTGGGTCAATAGGTTATCGCACCACATCCCCCATTATTGCATATACTTGATTTAGGCTTTCCAAATGCTCCATAAATGCATTACTCATAGTCATACACATTATACCTTGGTGAAAATCATACAATTTATTAGATATATTATACATGTTAAAAACCATGCTTACAACACAAAAACATATGTGCTCAGCTTTTCTTTTTCAGAGTTCCTGATGAACCAGGTTAATAGACTTGAGAACTGCATTGAATGTATTCAGGCCCCGTCACTACAACCAGCATGAAAGACCAAAATATTATCTAAGTGCATTTCCAATACCCTGATAGGTGTGGTTACCAGGATAATATGTGAAAAAGTGTACAGTGTAACATTAATTATTATGGCTCTTTTTGAATGTATTCAGGCTTTAATAGGCCTCTCAAGGAAAAGCACATTCGTTTTTTGTGTTTTTAGCAGGGGTTTTTTAACATGTGATTTCTGTTATAAATCTGGGATTTAAAAAAATAATATGGTGTGTATGTGTGTAATACATCCATGAAAGACAGACTTAGAATATTCTATCCACCATAACATGGCCACCAAATGACACACTTTACACACTTTAGATATTACAGCTCTATATACAATCATTAATAAAAGTGTGTTAGGCTGTACTATTCTTCCTATTGGGTGAATATTCACCAAAGCTAATATAGAGTTCCTCTTATGCTGCATACACACGATCGGACTATCCGGTGGACTTGATCCGGCAGACAATTCGCCCGTGTGTGGGCTCCAGCGGACTTTTTCTTCCCAAAAGTCTGGCAGACTTTGAAAGAAGTCTTGACTCAAAATTGTCCACCGGACAATCCGCCGGTCTGTGTGCTAGTCCGCCAGACTTTTGAAATGAACGGACTTGCCCACACACAGAGTAAAGTCTGTTCAGTTTGAACGTGACTTCAGGTAGACGGAACTAGCGAAGGAAGTGATTGTCGACGCCTGCATCGGCGAGATTGACACCTTGCTAGCCTCTACACTTGGAATGGATTTAAAGGGCAACCCCTACGCCAAAAAAACGGCATGGTGTTACCCCCCAAAGACCATACCAGACCCTTATCTGAGCACACAGCCCGGCCGGTCAGGAAAGGAGGTGGGGACGAGCGAGCACCCCCCTCCTGAGCCGTACCAGGCCATGTGCCCTCATAAAAAAAAAACACAACACAGGTTTTAAAGTCCGGCGGACCCCCGCCATAGTCCGGCGGATTGTCAGTCCAGGCGTGTGTGTGCAGGTCCGCTCGTTTGTAAAGTCCGGGGGACCTCCGCTGCAAAGTCTGGCGGGTTGCCCGGCGGACTTAGTCTGATTGTGTGTACGCGGCATTAGAAGGTATTAGGTTAAATTTAAAACACAATTATTTCAAAGAGTAGCTTAGGCTACATGTCAGATAAAAAGGTTACCATGAAACAATACTACTACAGACTTAGCCCTTGTACACACGGTCGGACATTCCGACAACCAAATCCCGAAACTGTTGTATGCACACGGTCGGACGAAGTTGTCGGAAAATCCGATCGTTCAGAACGTGATGACGTTATTTCGTTACGACGGGACTACGTTCAGGCTAGTAGCCAATAGCTTTGATGTAGGAATTTGATCTGAGCATGCGTGGCACTCTGTCCGATCGGAATTCTCTACACATGATAGGAGTATGTCCGATCGGAGCATTTTGTCGGAAAATTTTACCAACAAGTTGGAAAACTTGGTCCGTCGAATACTCAGACGGAAACAGTCCGATGGAGACCACACACAGTCAGAATATCCGACAAAACGGTCCGATCGGACACATTCCGTCGGAATCTCCGACCGTGTGTACAAGGGCTTAGAATCAGGTGCTGTGCTAAATATAATGAGCTAATAGTGTAAGCATAAAAAACAATCAGTGAACTGCTATGTAATCACACACATATACAAATGTGAAACAAGTTGTGGCAATCAAAAAAATCTAAAAAATTCCATGAGGCTATCCCAAAAAAAAATGAGATGCATACTATTACTAGCATATTATGCCTTTACCTTACAGGCCCAAGTTTACTACCACTTTAGCCCCTTGCCGACCAGCCACCGTCATTTTACTGTGGCAGGTCAGTACGATCCCGCGAACTGCCGTAGCTATATGTAGGCTCGCGGGATCAGGATAGTAGGCACAGCGAGGGTGCCGATGCTCATGGCTGACAGTCGCAAGCACGAGAGGCAGAACAGGGAAGTGTGTGTGTGTAAACACACAAATCCCTGTTCTGTTCTGAGAGGAGTGACAAATCACGTGTTTCTATTAGCTAGGAACCATAATCCGTCACTTCCTCTAGTCAGTCCCCTCCCCCTTCAGTTAGAAACATGTAGCAGGGAACACAGTTAACCCCTTGATTGCCCCCTAGTGTTATCCCCTTCCCTGCCAGTGAATTCTTTTTAGTAATCAGTGCATTTTTATAGCACTGATCGCTGTGTAAATGTCAATGGTCCCAAAAATGTGTCAAAAGTGTCCGATGTGTCCGCCATAATGTCGTAGTCCTGATAAAAATTGCATATCACAGCCATTACTAGTAAAAAAATTTTTATAAAAATGCTATAAATCTCTCCCCTATTTTGTAGACGCTATAACTTTTGTGCAAACCAAACTTATTTTTTTTTTAAATGGGGATATTTATTATGGCAAAAAGTACAAAATATTGTGTTTTTTTTCAAAATTTTCGCCTTTTTTTGTTTATAGCGCAAAAAATAAAAACTGCAGAGGCAATCAAATACCACCAAAATAAAGCTCTATTGGTGGGAAAAAAGGACGTCAATTTTGCTGGGTGTAGTGTCGCACGACCGTGCAATTATCAGTTAAAGCGACGCAGTGCCGAATCGCAAAAAATGCCCATTCAGCAGCCAAATCTTCAGGGGCTGAAGTGGTTAAATAGTGCCCCTACTGTCAAGGCCAATAAATATATATCAAAAGATAGTATATCAAACATAAAATGTAATTTTAAAATGCATGAAAATAAGACACAAAATATTTAGTATGAAAAAAGGGGAATTTATTTCCATAAATACAACAGAGATTTTCTTATAAAAGAATTACTAACCTTTGACAGGAAAAGTTTAATTTCCTGCATGTGATAAACAATATGTAGTCAGAGCAAAAAGAGAATTCAAAATATGCAGGATGAGGGAAAAAAGGCTGTGGTATTTTGAAAGGAAATTAAAGCACTCACTATATGATCATTAAAGACAAATACACAATAGCAATTTACAGGGCAACACATTTAGGGCCATAGAAAATGTGCATAAAGATATAAGAGGGAGACTGAACTGAACTGAATTATTAACATTTATTTCTCCACCCCATATGGGTTTTACTTTCTATGTTTTGTTTTTAGGAATTTTTTTGAATGTTATCTAAAGATTCTTGGAATAACAGTACTTGATGTGGTGTATTCTTATAAATGTCCTTTTAAAATTTGTATTACCCCATTAAGGCTGGGATCACACTTATGTGAATAGGATGCGGGTTTCACCGCATCCGATTTGCATGACAGGAGATTGTGACTGGCTCTCTATGGAGCCGGTTCACATATCTCTGGGTGGCTGCGGAGCAGATTGCACAGGGGTCCTGTGCCTCATTGGCTCAGTTTCAGGTCCAAATTCAGGCACGAATTCAGGCCTGATTCGTCACTGAAACAGAGAACAGAGACGCTCCGGACCCTTGCTACGAGTGTGAACCCAGACTTAAACTATTTTTTTTCTAGTTCCCTATTTTTCAATTTAAATATTTTATTTTAATTAATGATTATATTTGCAGCATAATAAATAAAGTTTTTTTTTTTATATGTTTTTGGACAAACTAAGGTGTGAAAGTTTTAAATAGTTGGTCCTAAAGTACAGATTTCTGCTGATGAATACAAAAAGTATTAAGGAGCATGGAGTGGATAAAGGTTGAACTCTAGAAGGCTACAGGTAAAGGACAGAGCTTGAGAGGGGTAGGATCCTGATAAAGGGAACTGCGTTGCTCTAGAAATGCGTGGGTTGACAGTCCAGTTCAGTTTGCAGGGCTTCCCTTCAGACCTGATGTCTCACTGGTCATGAATAAGCAGTGCCCTGGCAACATACTGCTACAGGATCAGATCCCTGCTGGACCACTCAGGGGTTTGCCTACTTCCGAAGACCACTAAAGCTGCCTATCTCACAATACTCACAGAACTACGGGTAACACTTTACATTTACCGAAAATGTATCATTTATTAATAATATAATACTGCACACATGTTCCTTTAGCTATAGCTGCAATATATCTTTCAACATTTTTGAAATACTGTTTTTGTACTATACACGGGCAATCTACCATTTCATCCCCATCATTATGCTTAAAGCTCGGCATAGCCCTTTCCTTCAGACACTCCTGCTTGACAAAGTGTACTCTTTAACATCTGTAAGACACTAGCTTACGTGCCATATGTGACGCGCAATGCCTTTTCCGCTGACATGTGACTACACCTTATATGCAGCCCAGGGAAGTGAAGCTGAGACACAGCTTCTGGCTTACTACTTGGTGCCCAACAATCCACCTTTCAGGTCCTTTCACTGTCACTTGTACTTGACATCACATACAAGTACCTGGGTTAGATTGGTGGGCCCAGGATGCCAAAACAGGTCTCATCACTGCTTCCCTGCACTGCTCTGCATGAAAAAGGGGGAATGCTATGCACTGGAAATGTGGACAGCTGGGCAAAGGGGATATGTCAGGGTACATACGAGTCTACTCTGGTGACCCCGCCCATTGTCCCTATATAAGTCGCCTCGCAATGCATCCCTGTCATTATGGCCAGAGACAGCGTTGTTTCAACATCTCAAGGAAGAAGAGAAGAAGAGGTGGCGACGGCGGCAACGACGACGACAGAAGACCGGGCCACCACTAGTAAAATAGCTGGAAGAAGGAGCGGAGGCCTGGCAAGAAGAACTGAAGAGGGGGACAAGACCCCCGAAGTCGGAAGAAGAGGCGGCGGCGACAGAAGACCGGGCCACCGCTAGTAAAAGAGCTATAGGAAGAAAGCGGAGGCCCGGCAAGAAGAACCGAAGAGGGGGACAAGACCCCCGAAAGGGGGACAAAACCCCCGAAGTTGGAAGAAGACCCCCGGACGGCGACGAAAAAAAAACTTGGGCTCCTCCGCTAGTAAAAGAGCTAGCAAAAGAGCAGAAGACCCCCCAAGGAGTCCGGCGAGAAGACCCCCCAAGACGGAAGAAGACCCCCAGAGCTGTGCAATAAATTATTTTAAAACCTTGTGTTGTGTTTTATTTACATTTTTTTCACATGGTGAATGGGTAGGGGTACATTGTACCCCATACTCATTCACATATGGTGGGGGGCGGTATCTGGGGGCCCCCTTATTAAAGGGGGCTCCCGGATTCCGATAAGCCCCCCGTCCGCAGACCCCGACAACCAACGGCCAGGGTTGTCGGGAAGAGGCCCTTGTCCTCATCAACATGGGGACAAGGTGCTTTGGGGTGGCAGTTTGTCCGCCAGACTAAGTCCGCCGGATAGTCTGATCGTGTGTACGCGGCAAAAGAGACTTACTCCTGAACCCTAAACTCTGCATTACTTATTCCTGACCCTTAAACTCTGCATTACATACTATTGGACCCTGTACTCTGCATTACTTACTCCTGATCCCCAAACTCTCCATTATTTACTCCTTACTCCTGCACTCTGCATGCAACATTACCTAATCCTGAACCCTTCACTGTCTACTACTTACTCCTGAGCCCTGTCTTCTATATTAACCAGTTCCCGGCTGGCTCACACCGATATATGTTGGTAGAATGGCACGGGTGCGCAAGACCACGTACCCGTGTGTCGTTGGCACCCGCTGCGATTGGATTAGTTGCAGAACCGATCAGTCTTCAGGTCCAGGCCAATGATTTCTGGCCTGGACCTGCTGATCAATTCTGACCAACGAAATGCTTCCCCTGCCAGTAAGTGTAAACACAGGCAGGGGAAGTGATGTCATCTCCCCTCATTGAATCTAATCTAATGTTATGCATAAAATACCAGGACAGTTCAAACCCCGAAAAAAGACCCCATTTTGAAAAGTAGACACCCCAAGCTATTTGCTGAGAGGCTTGTTGAGTCCATGGAATATTTTATATTTTGCCACAAGTTTCATGAAATTACAGTAATTTTTTTTTTCACAAAGTTGTCACTAAATGCTATATTGCTCAAACATGCCATGGGAATAGGTGAAATTACACCCCAAAATACATTCTGCTGCTTTTCCTGAGTATGGGGATACCACATGTGAGACTTTTTGGGAGCCTAGCCACGTACAGAACCCCCGAAAACCAAGTATCGCCATCAGGATTTCAAAGGGCGTAAAATGGTGATTTCACTAATCACTACCTATCACAGTTTCGGAGACCCTGACCTTTCAACATAGCACAACCCCCCAAATGACCCCATTTTGGAAAGTAGACACCCCAAGGTATTTGCTAAGAGGCATGGTGAATATTTTGCAGCTCTCATTTGTTTTTTAAAATGAAGAAAGAAAAGGAAAATGTATTTTTTTTTTCTTTTTTAAATTTTCAAAACTTTGTGACAAAAAGCGAGATCTGCAAAATACTTAACATGCCTTTCCAGCAAAAAGCTTGGGGTGTCTACTTTCCAAAAATGGGGTAATTTAGGGGGGTTTTGTGCTATCTGGGCATTTCATGGTCTCAGAACCTGCAATAGGTAGTGAGGAGTGAAATGAAGATTTTATGCCCATAGAAAGCCTGAAGGCAGTGATTGGTTTTCAGGGTCCTGTATGCAGCTAGACTGCCAAAAAGTCTCACACATGTGGTATCTCTATATGCAGGAGAAGCAGCAGAATGTATTTTGGGATGTAATTTTACATATGCCCATGGTATGTTTGAGCAATATATGATTTAGTGACAACTTTGTGTATTTAATTATTTTTTTGTCATTTTTCAATCACTTATGACAAAAAAAAAAAATATTCAATGTGCTCAACAAGCCTCTCAGCAAATTCCTTGGACTGTCTTTCAAAAATTGGGTCATGGGGGGGCACTTTTAGCACTGAAAAAGCAAGAATGAGGTAGGCAGTCAAACTAAAAGCTGTGTAAATTCCAGAAAATGTACCCTAGATTGTAGACGCTATAACTTTTGCGCAAACCAATAAATATACGCTTATTGAATTTTTTTTTTTTACCCGAGACATGTGGCTGAATGCTTTTTGGCCTAAAATTGAGTTTAATGTATTTTTTTATGACAAAAAGTAGAAAATATATTTTTTTTCAAAATGTTTGGTCTATTTAGTTTATATCACAAAAAATAAAAACCGCAGAGGTGATCAAATACCACCAAAAGAAAGCTATATTTGCGGGAAAAAAAGGATGCAAATTTTGTTTGGGTACAGCATTGCAGGAACAAGTGTCAAATTGTAAAAAGTGCTCTGGTCAGGAAGGGGGTAAAATCTTCCAGGCGCTGAAGTGGTTAATTAATCCTGAACCCTAAACCAATTATTCTCTCCTGTTCCCTGCAATCTGCATTTTACTCCTACTGACTCGTGTCACCCGGACACGGCACATCTCCGATCGGCAGGAGGGCTCTGTGATTGGCCCTCCTGATCACATGACAGCTGTGTCCAATCACAGCCGTCATGTGATGTAAGCACAGAGCTGGTTGCTAGCCAATTGGCTGTCCTCTCCTCACACAGAAGTTGTCGGTGAGGAGAGGAGATTGCTGGTGATCAGTGAGTATGAGCTGTTTTTTTAACAGCATTTTACCCTCTGATCATCAACCTAGTGTCACCACACAACGTAAACACACATGTCCCCACACAGTGTCACCAAAAAACATGTCTCCAAAACACATATCCCCAAATAATAAAAACATGTCCCCCACATATGTCCCACTAAAATCACATGTCCCAATGATTATCTGCACACATATGTCCGTGATCACCTGCACACATCTGTACATGATCATTTGCGTACATATGTCCGTGATCCCAGGAACCAATTATTATACACTTAACAGAATTTTTTTTACCAAAAACATGTAGCAGAAAACATTTTGGCTCACATTTATGACACAATTCGATTTTATTGGATTTCTTTTAAAATAGAAGAAAATATTGTTTTTGCTCCAAATTTCCGCTCTTTTTCTGTTATATCGCAAAAAATAAAACCCAGAGTCGTGACTAAATACCACCAAAAGAAAGCTCTATTTGTGTGAATAAAGTGATAAAATTGTCATTTGGGTACAGCGTAGCGTAGCGCAATGAATTGTCATTGAAAATGCGTGAGCGCTGAAAGCTGAAAATTGGTCTGGGAAGGAAGAGGGCAAAAGTGCCCGGTATTGATGTGGTTAAAGCACACTCAATATTCAGCCCCATGTAGCTACTCCCGCCTTTCACTGCAGCACATAGCATTTTCCCTTATCCAGTCTGTCCCTCTTCATAAAAGTCTAAAGTTAGGAGGTATGTTATTGCAGTCACTAACACCAATGTTGGGGATTATTTATGTAAAGTAGTCACTGACACCACTGGGTAGTACCGCAGAATCCAGTTTAAAGCACCACTATTTAGGCTCCATGCACACTGAAGCTCAAAAAAGCTTTTTCTGGACGCCAGATTGCTGGCAGAAAATGCTGATTGAAAAACTTGCTTTTAACAGCGTTTTGTACTAGCGTTTATGAGCGTTTATTAGCGTTAGCATTTATGGGCGTTTATTAGCGTTAGCGTTTATGGGCGTTTTCAATAAAAATACACAGAGGACACTCCAAAAATCCCACAGTACATTCCAAACTCCCACAATGCATTGAAAAAATAGAATGCCGAACACTAATTAACGCGCATTTATGAGCGTTTATAAACGTTTATCAGCGTTTGTCGTTTTTTGGCGGTGAAAAACGGCACTTTGAACGCAAATTTCTGGCGTTCAGAAAAAAGCCAATAAACTCCACTGCTCATTAAAGCTGAAAAACGTCCATGTGTGCATGGACACATAGGGTGGAGTTTATGGGCTTTTAAAAAAAAACGCCCAAACTCCAATAAACTGCAGTTTATGAGCTCCAGTGTGCATGGAGCCTAAGTTACTAAATATACTGTACATTTGCTTGATTGAGAATCTGAACTAGACATTTGTTTTATAAATCTGGCACTCTCATCTGCTTACAATTACAAATATTTTTGGCCCACTACAATCAAATGGTTGCCTACCCTTAATTTACAATCTGCTCAGAATTGTATTTATTTGATTTAGAAACATTACTACAATTAGCATATCTTGTTACAGCGCAGCGTTCTCATTCATATTGTGGGTTATTTACGAAAGGCAAATCCACTTTGCACTGCAAGTGCACTTGAAAGTGCAGTGGCTCTAAATCTAAGCCCTTGTACACACGGTTGAACATTCCACCAACCAAATCCGTCGGATTTTGTCCGATGGATTTTGTCTGACGGATTTTGTCCGAAACTGGTGTTGCATACACACGGTCGGACAAAGTTGTCGGAAAATCCAATCGTTCAGAACGTGGTGACGTCATTTCGTTACGACGGGACTACGTTCAGGCTAGTAGCCAATAGCTTTGGTCTAGGAATTTGATCTGAGCATGCGTGGCACTTTGTCCGATCGGACAAACTCCAATCGGATCATGTTGTCGGAAAATTTTATAGCCCTGCTCTAAAACTTTGTCAGTCGGATATTCTGACGGAAACAGTCCGATGGAGCCCACACACGGTCGGATTATCCGACAACACGGTCTGATCGGACATTTTCCGTCGGAATGTCCGACCGTGTGTACAAGAGCTAAGGGGTAGATCTTAACCGGTTCCCGACCAGCGCACGACGATGTACGTCGACAGAATGGCACGGGCAGGCATATTGGCGTACATGTACGTCCAATCTTCAATACCACCCTGCCATCGGGAGCGCGCCGCCGGGGGTGCGCTCCCGCGCTGGTTGGGACCCCCGTGAGCATTTAATAAAAATGCTATAAAACTATCCCTATTTTGTAAACACTATAACTTTTGCGCAAACCAATCAATAATCGCTTATTGCGATTTTTTTTACCAAAAATATGTAGAAGAATACGTATCGGCCTAAACTGAGGGAAAAAAATGTTTTTTTTATATATTTTTGGAGGATATTTATTATAACAAAAAGTAAAAAATAATGCGTTTTTTTTTCAAAATTATCGCTCTATTTTTGTTTATAGCGCAAAAAATAAAAACCGCAGAGGTGATCAAATACCACCAAAAGAAAGCTGTATTTGTGGGAAAAAAATGACGTCAATTTTGTTTGGGAGCCATGTCGCACGACCGCGCAATTGTCAGTTAAAGTGACGCAGTGCCGAATCGCAAAAAGTGGTCTGGTCTTTGACCAGCAAAATGGTCCGGTCTGAAAGTGGTTAAATTAGTGGAAGCTCTGCTGATTTTATCATCCAATCATGTGCAAGCTAAAATGCTGTTTTTTATTTTCCTTGAATGCCCCCCTCGGATCTACAGCGACTTTACTTCCAAGTGCACTTTCCTTGCACTTTCAAGTGCACTTGCAGTGCAAAGTGGATTTTCCTTTAGTAAATGATACCCATTGTCCCAATACTACTGACTCATGGGGTTTGATTTACTAAAGGCAAATCAACTTTGCACTACATGTTCACTTTGAAGTGCAGTCGCTGTACACCTGAGGGGAAGATCTGAAATGAGGGGAAGCTCTGCTTATTTGTATAATCTAATCATGTAGAAACAAAAATGCTGTTTTTATTTTCCTTGCATGTCCCCCTCAGATCTACAGTAACTGCACTTCCGAGTGCACTTCCAAGTGAACTTGCAGTGCACTTGAAGTGCAAAATGGATTTGCCTTTACTAAATAACCCCCATAGTTTTATTTTTATTATTTTAATCAAGGATATCAAGCAACCATTGTCCCCTGCTATTGGACATCCCATTACTATTATACTTAGCTCTTGTACCCACGGTCGGACATTCCGACAACAAAATCCGAAGGATTTTTTCCGACGGATTTTGTCCAAAACTGGTGTTGCATACACACGGTCGGACAAAGTTGTCGGAAGATCCGATTGTTCGGAACGTGATGACGTTTGTACGTTACGACGGGACTACGTTCAGGCTAGTAGCGAATAGCTTTGGTTTCGTAATTTGATCTGAGCATGCGTGGCACTTTGTCCGATCGGAACTCTCTACAAACGATCGGACAAAGTTCTATCGGATCATGTTGTCGGAAAATTTTATATCCAGCTCTCAAACTTTGTTGGTCGGACATTCCGACAGAAAAAGTCAGATGGAGCCCACACACGGTCGGATTATCCGACAACACGGTCCGATCGGACATTTTCCGTCTGAATTTCCAACCGTGTGTACAAGGGCTAAGACAAATGCAGAGTTCTTATTTATATTTCTTACAATACTGATTGTGATAAAAGGGGTATCTTTCCTGGAGATGACATCATCACAGCCCAGCAAATTGAGTAGCTGAAGAATCCAAACTGATAAGGGAGACCATGATAGAAGTACCCATGACTGCCAAGAAATCTGATAGTTCTGGGGGGGGGGGGGGGCGGGGGGGGATCGCTTGGCAGGTAATGCTGGCCATACACTATACAAAAAAAAAAATAGGCCGAAATTCGGACATTTAGACAGTTGGTTCTTTTTTCGGGCCAGTTAATGGGCACAAAATCGATAATCGTTGGGACGTTTTGATCCAAAAAAAAGGACAAGTTTGGGAATTTTATGACGAACGAAAAGTTAATGTGTTTCTTATCTGAACTGTCTGCACTAGGCATATGCAAAAAACAAAAACAAAAAATGCATTCATTTATGTCCACTGAACGATTTATTGGTCATTACATGATGGCACTGTCGTTTGCGCTCATGGCCGGATGTTTGTTTTTCGAAAATGGGTTCAGCTGATTTTTCGTATAGTGTATGGCCAACATAAGTCTGCCATAATGTGCTAATATGTTGTGTATTTTTTTCCAGGTTTAATTCTGAATGAACTATTAGCACTATTACCTGCATTCTTTTAAGTATTAAGGCAATATCCTTGACCTCGTTTTCTCTCACCTTTGCACTCCATGCAACCTCTCTAACTATCCATTCCCTCTCTCTGATCACCACCTTATTAGTTTCACTCTCTCCCTCTCCTTCACCTCCTCTCCCTCCAACCGCATTAAAGTTACCCGCAGAAACCTACGTCATCTCAACCCTTCTCTTCTCTACTCTGTTATTAACAACCTCTACGACAAAATCTCACCCCTATCCTGCACCAACCTAGCCACTTCTGTCTACAACAATTCACTTCTAGCCTCTCTGGACTCACTGGCCCCCCTCACTACACACAGAATCAAGCCCCGACCCCTTCAACCTTGGCAAACAGATGTCACTAGAAGTCTGAAAAAACATAGTCGTGCTCATGAGCGCCTGTGGCGCAAGACCAAGTCTCAGAGAGATTTCAACCAATATAAATCTGCCCTCCAAAAATACAATTCTAGCCTTCTCTCTGCCAAGCAGAACTATTTTATCACTCTCATCAGCAACCTATCATCCCGTCCCCATCAACTCTTCTCTACATTCAACTCTCTACTTCGTCCTCCACCGCCTCCACCCGCCAACTCACTCACTGCCCAGGAGATTGCTAATCACTTCAAACAGAAGATTGATACAATTCGCGCAGAGATCTCTACTGTTCTGATACCCTCCACGCTTTACACATCATGCCCACAGGCACAATCATTACTTCCCTCCACTATAGACGAAGTTGCTAAACTACTTGGTAATGTCCACCTTACCACCTGCCCTCTAGATCCTGTTCCCTCGCAAATGCTGCATTCACCCTCTGGCTCTATGCTACACTCTCTAACTCACATCTTCAATCTCTCCCTCTCTTCTGGCATCTTCCCCAACTCTCTAAAACATGCACTTGTCAAACCCATACTTAAAAAACCCTCACTGGACCCATCCAATCCTAACAACCTACGCCCCATCTCCTTGCTCCCCTTTTTATCCAAACTACTTGAACGTCTGGTCTACAACCGACTGAGTGTCCACCTCGCTGATAATAGCCTTCTTGATCCCCTTCAGTCTGGATTTCATCCTCAACAACTCCACAGAAACTGCTCTCCTAAAACTAACAAACGATCTACTAACAGCCAAAACCAATCGACATTCTGTACTCTTCCTCCTGGACCTCTCTGCTGCCTTTGATACAGTTGACCACCCCCTCCTTCTCAAAAAACTCCACACCTTTGGTCTCCGTGACCTTACTCTACGATGGTTCTCTTCCTACTTATCCAACCGCACCTTTAGCGTTTCTTACAACTCTACTTCCTCCTCTCCTCTTCCTTTCTCTGTTGGGGTCCCCCAAGGTTCTGTTCTTGGACCACTCCTATTTTCAATCTATACCTCCTCCCTGGGTCAACTGATAGCCTCCCACGGCTTCCAATACCACCTCTATGCTGACGACACCCAAATCTATTTCTCTACCCCTCAGCTCACTGCCTCTGTCTCCTCACGTATCACTAATTTACTATCAGATATATCAGTCTGGATGTCACATCACTTC
This sequence comes from Lithobates pipiens, assembly GCF_037356315.1. Lineage (NCBI taxonomy): Eukaryota > Metazoa > Chordata > Amphibia > Anura > Ranidae > Lithobates > Lithobates pipiens. Next base: position 9,732,338 of record NW_027507685.1, read on the forward strand.
CTCAAAATCAATCTATCCAAAACCGAACTTATGATTTCTCCTCCCCCATATGCCCCTTCCCCTGATCTCACTGTCAAAATTGATGGCACAACCATAAGCCCATCCCCTCACGCCAAGGTTCTAGGTGTAGTCCTGGACTCTGAACTCTCCTTCAAGCGACACATCCAATCACTGTCCAAATCCTGCCGCCTCAACCTCCGCAACATCTCCAAAATACGCCCCTTTCTAACCAATGAGACAACAAAGCTCTTAATTCACTCGCTGATCATCTCCCGCCTCGACTACTGCAACTCCCTTCTCATTGGCTTACCTCTACATAGTCTATCACCTCTTCAATCCATTATAAATGCCGCTGCCAGACTGATCCACCTTACCAATCGCTCAGTGTCTGCTACTCCTCTCTGTCAATCCCTCCACTGGCTTCCGCTCAGCCAAAGAATTAAATTCAAAATACTAACAACTACAACTACATACAAAGCCATCCACAACTCTGCCCCCAGCTACATCACTAGCTTAGTCTCTAAATACCAACCTACTCGTTCTCTTCGTTCCTCTCAAGACCTCCTGCTCTCTAGCTCCCTCATCACCTCCTCCCATACTCGCCTCCAGGACTTTTCCAAAGCCTCTCCAATCCTATGGAATGCCTACCCCAATCTGTCCGCTTATCTCCTACTTTATTAGCTTTTAGACGATCCCTGAAAACACTTCTCTTTAGAGAAGCCTACCCCACCCACACCTAACTGTATTTTCATGTTCTCCATCAGCTCATCCCCCCCCCCCCACAGTTATTACCTTTTGTTTCAACTTGACCCTCCCTTCTAGATTGTAAGCTCTAATGAGCAGGGCCCTCTGATCCCTCCTGTATTGATTTGTATTGTAAGTGTACTGTCTGCCCTCATATTGTAAAGCGCTGCGAAAACTGTTGGCGCTATATAAATACTGAATAATAATAAAGTATTACAAGCCTCAGTGGTGGATTTTCTAACCAGTGGTGTTACATAAAGGTGTTAAGAGTATTATTACTGGATTACATGCTTCAGAGTGATTGGAATTTGTAAAAAGGGTTTTTCCGATTACACAGCTGGTAAAGTCAGATCGATGAACCTTGTGTTCCTAGAGGACAGCTTTCTAACGGGAACAATTGCAGAGGAACTCCAGAGTACGATGTTATCTCACATCAGTATGGCGTTTAAATCCAGCAGCTCTAGCTTCTTTGAGGAATTGAACCAGAGAGAATTGAAAGGTTCAGGGAGGTCGGGTCTTTCCTCTGTGAAATTCATTATCAAACTGACTTTTCATACTGTGTGCTTTATGTTAAACATAATAATTATAGGCTTTTATTGCAGATAATGCACGTAAAGTAATTTGTTGAATACATATACTGTATGTAAATATCATTTCAGGATTTATGCAAAGTTCATACAGCTTGCATTAAAATTCAGCTATTGAAAACCAATTAAATGAAAAGAGTGCTCCTATATTACATTATATAGATAGAATTTATTACAGGTGAAAAGAACAGACATATGTTTGTGATAAAGATTGGTCCTAAGCTAGTCTGAATACATTTTAAGTAAGTGACTCCACTATCCAATATCTCCACTATGCTCTAGATATGCCCGATTGGTTACATTGCATTTTCTAATAGCAAAAAAAAAAAAAAAAAAAAAAACAGCTTGAAGAGGACACTTCTCTGTCAGCAGTACAAGGACAATCAGAGGGTGCACAACTGAAGATTATGCACCAGAGGTAGAAAATTTTCTATAGGCTTGGACAATCTATGGAGACTATGTGGGTGAGTGCCGGGACAAGGTCATCCAGTGCCCAGGGTGAACATGGCAAGCTATACCCCCCACCATGCTATTAATTATGTAAATTTTGATATGCATGTAATGTTTGGGACATGCACTGAAATAGTACTAACATATCATCCAACTTTTGAAGTTGAAATGAGGAACATTTCATGGAGAAAGTGGCATGTGGTGGGCTTATCACGCCGCAGCGATGGGTGGGTGTGGTTAAATTATGATGGCCGGGAGGGGGCAAACTGGCATAAAATACATTTATTGCAACTTGTTGTGCATGTAGAAGACAAAACAGCAGTAGTAAGCAGGCCGATGAGGTATACATACAGTGTGAAAAGAAGACAATCCACATACATAGGTAAATAAATTGTATATATGTACAAGCATCAGTCGTACCTGATGCATTTCGCAAGACCATGCTCGCTTCTTCAGGGGTAGATGCTTTAGTGTACCTGCAATACAAGTAGTAAACCAAGTAAATGTATGTAAACAGGATTGGCAGGAAGGTGAATGGCCCCCATGAGACCCCATATTCACCAATGGGCTGGGCCAGATCATCAATCACTGACTAACAGGTGGCAGCAGCAACAGACATTCAGCTTGGGAGCTGAGGAGGCAGAGCAACAGGCACGCCCACGAGGCGTTATCAAAGGACGAAACACGTCAGTTGACCGTAGGTGGTGACGCAATTTCCAGTCAGTGAGACACAAGTCGACAGCCACTTCCGGTTCTGGGTTTTTAACACTGTTGTCAAAGTTTTTACATGTAAGTGGATATTGTTCGTTTTTTATGCAATAAACAAACGGAATTACACTATATCACTCTCTTTGCCATTTGTACATACCCCTGATGATCCGTTGAGAACAAGGCAGAGGTTGGAGGAGACACAGCTCATGGGACAACATAGCCCAGCCATCCTCCCAAGCATCTGTGATTTCTGTTGGGGAGTCCTGGATTTCTGAACATACGCTGCAGTTGGAGACACAGCTCATGGAACCACACAGCCCAGAGATCCTCCTGAGCGCTTGTGACTTCTGTCATGGGAGTCCTGGATTTCTGGTGAGTGAGGGGGCACACAGAGGGGAGAACAGATTGCACAGATTATTTTCTTAGCACTTGGCACTTTATATTGCACATATTGAAAACTTTTTGAAGCAGCATTGCAAGGTTTGATGTTCATGAACATTACACACTTGAATCTTCTATGGACTATCATCATTTATTTATATCATTATTGATTTTTTTATGGTTAATGGTACTATTGATATTTTTTTGGGGGGTTATTGATGTATTAGTTTAGCACAAAGTAGCACTCTTACTTTGATCACATATCTTTAAACAATATACCGCATATTTCAGTACCATTTAGGCAATTATATCATACTCTAAACATTATTTCCATGTGCACTACTCCAGGTTCGAGCAGAGTTAGCCCTTGTACACACGGTCGGAGATTCCGTCGGAATGTGTCCGAGCAGAGCGTTTTGTCGGATATTCCGACTGTGTGTGGTCTGCATCGGACTGTTTCCGTCGGAATATCCGTCGGACCAACTTTTCTAACTTGCCGGAAATATTTTCCGACAAAATGCTCTGATCGTACATACTCCGATCATGTGTAGAGAATTCCGATCGGACAAAGTGCCACGCATGCTCAGATCAAATTCCTACATCAAAGCTATTGGCTACTAGCCTGAACTTAGTCCCGTCGTAACAAAATAACGTTATCACGTCGGATTTTCCGACAACTTCTTCCAACCGTGTGTATACAATAGTTTTCGGACAAAATCCGTCGGACAAAATCCGTCGGACAAAATCCGACGGATTTGGTTGTTGGAATCTACGACCGTGTGTACAAGGGCTAAGGCTTTGGGCGCAATCTGTTTTCTGGGAGCTGTTTTCTGTCAATTCGATTTTGGGAGTAATTTTTCACCAGCACTATAGTGAATACCGTTTTAGCGTGCGGCGCTATAGTAAATGACCCCCGATATATCAGTAAGTAATGCAGTGTAATTTTTTTAATGCTTTCTATTCCTATAGACACATAGAGGCTAACTATGGCTATCTTGCTGTGTGACAACGTATGATTCCCAGTCTGGGTACGCCTGCTTTCCACTGCCCTCCCAGGACCCCTGCTCCTTGCTCCTGTACTTTGTAGTGTGGATCTCTGAGGTTGTAAAGATTGAGTAGTGCATGCACCAGTTTAAATGCATCCATGAACAGCATCTTTTTTCTTTAGCTGGGCTTGAGAAGAGGAAGAGGGCAAAAATGTCTATGGGCGAAAATGTGCAACACAGCTCAAAAAAAATGCTCATGTACCTTTTCAAGCTTAAGGGACTGAGCCTAAAGCTGTGAAGAGCCAAAACACATAAAAATGAAATTTTGATGTTGAGCATTGTCCTGTGTAGGAAAATGTGCCAAAAAAATAAAAAATAAAACAGGTGTGAATGGGGGCTTACATACATTTTCATTCATGGGATGTCCAATAAAGGATCTTGGTTCATTACTGTGCTGTGCAGCCAATTTTTTTCATTTTTATATATTTTTATCTAACACTCAACATATGTGTGTCCTACCAGCAAAATAAATAAACTATTGCCAGGTGCTCCTAAAAAAAATTAAAATACACATGTATTGACTTTCTATATTAAATCTGTGTCAACATTTACTGCATTCACTAATCATTGTTAAAAACTTCTAAAGGATAAAACAGCTTAAAGATTCATATTATATGTTCATCTTCTGCATCCCACACACCTGTTCTTTTTATCAAGATTCCACTCTTTAAATAACATCTTTGCTGACTGTGCCCACACATAGATTAATAGGGGAGTGGGATGGCTCTTTATATCCAGCTTTTTCATTCTTTCTTAACACTAGTGCTGCCAGTATAAGAATAATAGATCATTATTTTATTGATCACTATCAGGGCTCGTCTAGAATTTCATCATACCATAATCTCAGCAAATATTTGCTTGTTTAATGGCCAGCTATTACCATGCAAGATCAATCCCATGGAAAACACCTAGCCTTTTCTAGTGCAATTTTTATAATTTCATAGGACAGGATTGGGAGGGCCTAAAATCTGTTTTTAAACATAAATTTTAAATATAGAGGAACCACTTTTAATGAATATCAGCCCAACAGGGCAAGGCAGAAATGAGCTAAGCATGTACCTAGAAAGCATGTAGTTATGCAGCCTAATTGATACCAGTATTGTAGTTCTTTTTTTTTATTTAAAGTATAATTTTAATGACTCAACCCAAGTCTTATAACTACTTAAAGAGGAAGTAAACCCTGATGGGTTTACTTCCTCTTTGATTCCCAGCAAAGGTAAAGCATAATGGACTACAATGCATCGCATAGTAGTCCATTATGTGTCACTTACCTGACACAGGAGACAGCAAAGTCACCGATGTCCCCTGTAGTCCGGAGCATCCATCTTCTTGGTGGGTCTCGCTGCTCCGCCGCTGTCATTCGGCGAAGCCGCAATGATGTAACTCCCGTGCATGCGCACCGGAGCCGCCACTCGCGGAATATCACTGTTGACAGCGGCGCACCGCTGTCTACAGTGCATGCGCCGTAGACAGCGGTGCCTGTCTTTCGCCAAATATCTCCTAAACTGTGTAGGTTTAGGAGATATTTCTTGGACCTACATGTAAGCCTTAATCTAGGCTTACCTGTAGGTCAAAGTTGGTTGTAAGGGTTTACAACCACTTTAACTACTATCTTGGCAGATTCAGGCTGTATGACTGGGCCTCATGGGGAAAAGTATAGCTACCCCTGGGAAACTCTCCTGGCCATCCCAACAAATTCTGTGCATACAAGGTAAAATACTATTCATTCCTATGTAGAGGTCTTCTATTCCTGTGTAAAGAGTGGTCAAGGGCGCAAATAGAACATGTACTAGTACATTATAAGATAAAGTGCATGATATATCATATAATGGTAAATAATATATTTGTGACAGAGTCCAAAATCCAATAATCTGTATAATATAAAAATAAACAAAATATTAATTCGGGTCTTCTGTGCAAACTCCAACACCGTGCCTCCTAAAGTGCAATGTGCTTCAATTCTTGACAAAAGTGTCCTTCACCCAAAGTGACATATAAATGTGCTCACCTAATGCCACAGAGTGACCACCAGGCATATAAATGAAAGGATTCCTTCCTCTCTAGGCTAGATTCTTCCAAGCCACGCTCAGCCTTAATCAACTTCTTCCAAGATCAGCCCAGACCACACTTCAATCATAAATGGCATGAAATAATGCCGTAGTATAGACTTCAGTCAACTATAATCCTGAGTACATATCCACAGCTCTCTTTCATTCAATCTGTAAAGTTAGGCTCCACCACAAATGAGCCACAGAAAGGCATACATAGTGTAATATTGTCTTTAATTTCTTTAAAAAGCACTTACAAGTTGTATGTAAGATACAGCAGGTTGCAGCACAGCTGGGGGAAGAGGCCGAGGCCGGTCCATCACTAGATGTGTGATACAAGATGCGTGGTGTGCGTCTCAGCTGTAGGTTGGGGTGGAGGGCTCCTGTATCATGCATGTCAAGCCTGTGAGCCATACTGCATGGATCTGCCAAGATGGTGAACACGTAAAAATAGGATCCTGGGGAGGTAGAGGAGAGAGATAGAAGTTTTGTAAGAATAATCCTAGTACAATATTTGTTTAATACCCATTTCCTAGCTGCCCTCGTGACAGCATACTATGGCTCAACTCTGCTCTCCTGACCCTATAGAACCACTTTCCAAATCTTCAAAACAAAGTGCTCCTCTTTCAGTGTTCTCCTTTTGGGCTTAGTCCAGAACACCTTCAGATGGGCAAAGAAGATCTCTCCCTACCAAGCTCCCAACAGCGTTCCCCATCTCCTTGTGTTGAAAGACCCCTCTGTTGTTGGTAAATCTAGCTGATGTTGGGGGTACGTGATGATTCCAAGGCTTTGTCTGTAGTTAAATTAGCTCATTATTTTACTCTTGGTCAGACAAGTTCATTCCTCCTCCTTCTCTTACCTGTCTCTTGTGACCGGGGGTAGCGCAGGACAGTTTCAGCCTGGCCATGGGGTTTTCTCCTTATCTGTATCTTTTCTTTCTTATTTTTAGAATAAGCTCACCTGGTCCTACCATGGAGTTACTTAAGTCACAAGAAAGTTAGGCGAGGGTTTTTTCATGGCGAGCCTCTTACTCCTGACAAAGTCCAAGCATCAATTGCAAAATGACAGAAGGGAAGTGCTGCAAGTGCATCAAATGGCTGCTCTGCTATGAATCTATCCAATCAAGAGCAGAGAGCCCTGGACAGAAAGGGTGAGCGTGTCTCCACCGAGAGAACGAACGGGCTCAGGTGAGTAAAACGGTGACGGGGGGCGCTCAGTGTCAGAAGTTTTTTCACCTTAATGCATAGGATGAGTTAAGGTGAAAAAACAAATCCCAGGCTCCACTTTCTTTAGTATTGTCCATTTGTTGTTTGTTACATTAAAGTGGTTGTAAACCCTTACAAACCACTTTGACCTACAGGTAAGCCTAGATTAAGGCTTACCTGTAGGTCCAAGCAATATCTCCTAAACCTATATGGTTTAGGAGATATTTGCCCGAAAACGGGCACCGCTGTCTACGGCGCATGCGCCGTAGACAGCGGCGCGCATGCGCACTGAGCGCGGCATTTCCAAGAATGGAGCTGCCGCGCGTGTCAACTCCCGTGCGCATGCGCGGGAGTGACGTCATCGCGGCTTCGCCGAATGACAGCGGCGGAGCTGTGCGACCCCACCAACAAGATGGATGCGGCGGACTACAGGGGACAGCGGCGACTTCGCTGGCTCCTGTGTCAGGTAAGTGACACATAATGGGCTACTATGCGATGCATAGTAGTCCATTATGCTTTGCCTTTGCAGGGAATGAAAGAGGAAGTAAACTCATCAGGGTTTACTTCCTCTTTAAAGTTCATTTAAAAATTAAAAAGGTGGAGGTTGTGGAGGTCACATGTTGCCTGTGACAGTGGAGCTCCAACTGAAGAGAGTCACAATAAAGTTCAGTAAAAAAAAAAAAAAAAAAAAAGAAGAAGTGGAGTGGAAGTCATGTGCTTCCTGTCATTGGTGGAACTCCACTCTGCAGCCAGACACCCTTGATAAAAATGGAAAATTCACTATCAAATACTTACCGTAATTTTTCATTCCTGATGGACTCCAAGGCGGCATATGTATGGGTTAACCCCACCTCCACTCCTCCCCTATAAGACGCCAGCCCCATAAATCTTTGCTCTAAGCCAGAGGCCGCGTTCTGTAACTAGCCTACTCAAAATATTGGGGGGAAACTCCTGCTGCCATGGAGTCTATCAGGAAAGGAAAATTACGGTAAGTATTTGATAGGGAATTTAGATTAAAAAAACATTGAACTAAAGGCTGTAATGTAACAAAATAGGTAAAAAGCCAAGGGGGTGAATACTTTTTCAAGGCACTGTAATCAAGAGGACCATGGCCATGACTCTGCATCCCAATGTTCTGGAGCAGAATATTCCTGGCCCTGTCCCACCTGTGTGCCTTTCAGTCTCTAAAATGATTGTCACCATGGTGTCTATGGATACGAGGGTCAAGTGGAAGCTGGAGAAGGTGGCCCTTCCGGAAGGAGTTTCTCCAGCAGTGGGAGTCAGGAAGCAGAATATTGTATACCGGAGGGAAAAAAAAATCCTGTAAGGCAAAGGCATAATGAGCTAGCATGCATCCCATACTAGCTCATTATGAAATGCTGTATCACTAAAAATGGCCTCATCATTAAGGGAATAAAACCTGACAGGGCTGAAGTCTTTAATAACTGGAATCTGCAATCAGCCATTTAGGGTACAGCATTTAATACACTTCTGCTATTCTACAACAGGCAAAGAATAAGGTGGATGCATGTTACCCTAAACTGCCAAATCACATCTAGTCCACCCTTGTTGATTTTTCCACAGCCAGATAAGGAAGAAAAAAACATGTAAACTATTGATTGTTGCCTTGGTTACATTGCAAAGTTGTTAAAGCAGAGGTCTGCCAACCGCAGAAAAAATTAGAAGCCAGCAGGTGCACATACTGCAGCTGCTGACTTTTAATAATCGGACACTTACCTGTCCTGGAGTCCAGCGATGTCAGCACCGCAGCTGATGTTTCCATCAGCTGTTCGGTGCATGCCACCTCCATTGTGAGTAAGGGAACCCGGCAGTGAAGCCTTATGGCTTCATGTTGGGAACTCTACTGCGCATGGGCGATTCTCCGCTACTGGCGATTCTCTTCTACTGGCCCAGCAGCCAGGGAAGGAGGAGGGAGGAGGAGGGAGCCCAGGTGGTGATGTCAATATCCGTGGCTGAGGCTCCCAGAAGTGGGAACAGGATACCTGTGAAAGGTGCCAAATGTGGCACCAGATGTGGGGAGGAGTACAAGGAGCAGAAGTTCCACTTTTGGGTGGAACTCCGCTTTAAGGTTGCATTCTAATGTTGCCTACATTTTCCTGCTACTTTTAGCACAAAGAATAAAGTGTAAACAGTGCAGCACTAAGGCCGCGTACACTCGCGGGGACTGTTCGCCCAACTTTGTCCGCTGAACAGTGTTTCGGCGGACAGTCCGCTCGTGTGTGGGCTTCAGCGGACAGTTTCAGTGGACAGTCTGACGAACAAAGTTTTTCGGAAATTCCGTAAAACTGTCCGCTGAAACTTGGTTTGAGCGGACAGTCCGCCCGTGTGTAGGCTTGTTCGTCAAACTAAGTTCCGCGCATGCTCAGAAAGGATTTACACGGCGAAGGTTCATTGCAGTGTATAGGACGTCGTATTTCTAGTCCCGTCGTACGTGCCGTTCACGTCATCGCGCAAGTTTCAGCGGACTGTTCGTTCGTCGTGTGTGGCCAAGTCCGTCCATGCTAATTTTGAGCGGACTGTCCGCTCAAACTGTTTGACGAACAAAGTTGGGCGAACAGTCCCCGCGTGTGTACGCGGCCTAAGAATCAAATGTTGAGTATTGACATATATATCAACATCCTGTGATACAAAAAATGTATTGTGATTAGCATATAAAAAAAACTCTTAACACCATCATCTGATTGATAGTGTCTCTAAATAAAGTGCACCGTGAAAATTGTAAATCAACATTGGTAGTATAGTCCTAATGGTGGTCGAAATATAAATTCATTAGTATATATTGATGGGAAGGAATCCAGGAATGTAGGACTAAAGGAGTCACCGCCATGTGTGCACCCACCACCCAGAGGAGAAGATTAAATAAGCTTACCAGAAGGCAGCAACAATCTGGCATGTGATATCAAAGCTCTTGATAGCGGGTGGTACAAGTCCTCCTCCTCAAACTTTTTCCGTCAGATATTCCAACAGAAAAAGTCCAATAGAGCCCACACACAATTGGATTTTCAGACAACATAATCCGATCTGACTTTTTCAGTCGGAATTTCCGACCGTGTGTATGGGGCATTAGACTGGGATTCCATTAAAGTGGATGCAAACCCGAAAAAAACAAATATTTGTCTGGCACAATATAGAGTATGGGATTTCAGATCAGCTGTGCCCAGTCTTGCCACAAAGAGTTAATCCAGCTCTGAGCAATCCTCATATCTTTTTTCAGTGAAATAAAATGGACAGACTGTGAAATCTTTGTCCGTTCTTACCCCTTGCTGTGATTGACAGGTGGTTTACATATCTCGTGCACTAGCCTAAGACATGCATTATTTTTTTAATTCTCACCCCCACTCCCTTCTTCAGCAGCTCTGCAAGGATTGGCTGTTCAATACCTCAGCATGATTTGCCATGCTGAAGTCATGTGGGGATTTTTCTGGGTTTTGACTGGATGTTAGTGATCATAGCAGAAGTTCAGTGTAAGAAATACACAGGAGAAAATGCATGTTGATAAAGTGAGTGTAGAGGTGGGCGGGGAGTCTACTGACATCACGACTCCACTCACTGAACCCTGGAAAACAAACCCACCCACATAATCTGCAGCTTTTTGGGTCTCATAGCAGAAAAAGGGGAGACATTTGACAGATAAGTAAACATGCAGGAGGCATGTATATCCTTCTAGATAACCAATATTGCAGTAGTTTAGAAAGAATGAGAGTGGGTTTACATCCACTTTAAAGTTTATGTGGGCAGGCATCCCAATACATTTCTTAATATAATGTATGTAATAGAAATGTTTAATTAAAAAAAAAAAAGTTGAGGTTTGTTTATGTCTGTGAGACTGTCAGTTTTGGTGCAGTAAAAAGTATTTTTTGGGTACAAGGACTGTGGTATTTGTGTGCAGTGTATACAGCAGGTGCAGATTGTGTTTCAATCCCCTTTAAGTCCTCCCCACCAATGGACATGCCTATTGTTCGCCACAACGCACTACATAGAACTTATTTTTCTGTTCTTTACACCTAGTAGTTAGAGTGTAACATGTTGCGTCAACACTTTCTCCAGCTTTCTATCTAAAAAAAGTGTCTGCAGAAGCCTGATACTACACCCATGATTCACTGATCTATTGATTGGTAGTGTAATGCTGTGCAGGCTTCTGTGGTAAAAAATAATGAATACACATTTTTTCATGAGTAAATATTTTTTTTTTATTATTTCTCCCTAATGGTGAATTTAGCCTTTAAATATTATGTTAGTTTATGATAGAAGTCAATGAAAAATGTGCTCCATCAGTACATTTTTCATGTTTTGTCATTAAAAAAGGGGTTGGCAACACTAGTGGAAGCCACTGTTCGGTCAACAATTTTCCACCTTGAAAGGATGGTGGGCAAGAGGGTACCAACAAGGAAACTTACACCTCAAATTTCATCCAGATCAGTAAATCCATCTTTAGTTACAGAAAATGGATGTAATCTTCCCCCACGGGTATACTCCCTTTGTCCATAGCAATAATCATAATTAGGTTAGTTGTCACTTTAGGAGTTTGCATATCAGCAAAACAAGGGTTACACTACTTTTTTGGGACCTTCTATAAAATGTCATAGCTGGGTAAATAATTTTACATTTTAAGGTGCCATATTCTTTACATTTTTTCCCAAGAATTTTGATTATCACCAGGATATATTTGTAGCTGTTCCCATAACAGTAGTCTCATATTTTTTTAATCTTACTCTGATCTGATGACAGGCTTGACCAATATAACATAACTTACCACTTGAGTAACTAAATGATCCCCATAAAGTGGACCCTTATGTGAAATTTTAAATCCTATGATTGGAATACCATGTTGTCCTGGAAGGCACATGAAAATGGTGAGAGCAGATGATTAGCTTTTACAGTCCGGGATTGAAAAGTGAGAACTAAGCAAGAATTATATGATTAGAAAGGAACCATGGCCTGAAGAATTTTCCCTTTAAAGGTTTGGTCTTGTAATGGTAAATAAAGGTACGCAGCAGAGACCAGTTCCTATATAGATTTATTTGAAGGAGATATCAGCCCTTGGAGCCCTTAAGAAGGCTAGTAAATTAAGGGAATAAAGCTATTGAATGGGAGGATAAAAGGATGGGAACCCTGGTTCAGAATCGAATCAGCCCTTGCAATAGTAGTCTTTTTGTTTTGTTTTGTTTTGTGGTCTAAAGAAGTGGACAAAAAAATTAATTAAACTTCCTGCATTTTCTTCAGATATAGAGTTAGAAACATTGGACAGCATAGGGGTACTTTGGGGTTACCCCACTGCCACTCTTACCCAGCAAAGATAAAACGAGGGGACCCCATCAAGTCTGATACAGAAAGGCTGATGAACTTCCCATGATTCATAGATGTCTCAAGGAGCCTGACACTCGATGGATCGAGGTCCTACTCTCTATCACTTAAAAATACTCTTTGTTGGGATGCAGAGCCCCTCCATGCAAGAGGCAGCCATGTGGGCCAGACTTTAAGCTTTACACAATGGTGGCTGTCCCCTGTGACTTACTATCCAGGACTCCCCACCTGTGATACCATACATGGTATTTATATATCATGTCGGGACCTAAATGGCTGGCAAAATCTGGCAAGATCTAGGTGTCCAATTGTGACACAGACCTCTCCAGGATGGTGCCTGGAGCCCACAGCAGAGGACACATTAGTCCTAGGCTTGGCTCCCCTTAGAACAGTATCTACATAGATAAACTGTGAACATGTTGAGATATCTAATAGCAGACATGAGAACTACAAAGAAAGCTCCCTAATAGAATAACAATGTGAGACCAACACCCTGTTACAGGCAGGTGATTAACTCAACCAAAGAAAATAGATAATTAAATTAAGTAGGTAAACTGTTTAACCACTTTCAGACCGGACCAATTTTCTGGTCAAAGACCAGACCACTTTTTGCGATTCGGCACTGCGTCGCTTTAACTGACAATTGCGCGGTCGTGCAACGCAGCTCCCAAACAAAATTGACGTCCTTTTTTTCCCACAAATAGAGCTTTCTTTTGGTGGTATTTGATCACCCCTGCGGTTTTTATTTTTTGCGCTATAAACAAAAATAGAGCGACAATTTTGAAAAAAACGCATTATTTTTTACTTTTTGTTATAATAAATATCCCCCAAAAATATATAAAAAAACATTTTTTTCCCTCAATTTAGGCCGATACGTATTCTTCTACATATTTTTGGTAAAAAAAATCACAATAAGCGATTATTGATTGGTTTGCGCAAAAGTTATAGCGTTTACAAAATAGGGATAGTTTTATAGCATTTTTATTAATAATTTTTTATTATTTATTTTTTTACTAGTAATGGCGGCGATCTGCGATTTTTATTGTGACTGCGACATTGTTGGGGACCCATCGGACATTTTTGACACATTTTTGGGACCATTGTCATTTATACAGTAATCACTGCTATATAAATGCAGTGATTCCTGTGTAAATGACACTGGCAGTGAAAGGGTTAACCTGTGGGTGGCAGTGTAGGGGTTAAGTGTTCCTAGGGGTGTGTTACTAACTGTGGGGGGGTTGGGCTTTCATTTAGTGTACACTGATCTCTGCTCCAATCACATGGAGCAGAGATCAGCGTCACTAGTTGCTAGGCAGAATGGGAAAATGTTGTTTATACAGCATTTCCTCCATTCGGCCGCTCCGTGAGACGATCGCGGGGATGCCCGCGGCGATCGAGTCCGCGGGTCCCGCGACCGGACTCACGGGGGTCCCGACCGATTCGATGGCACGGCGGCAACGAATATTGGACGTACATGTACGCCAATATGCCTGCCCGTGCCATTCTGTCGACGTACATCGTCGTGCGCTGGTCGGGAAGTGGTTAATGGTGCTGGTATGGTGGGTAGATTCCTTTCTCCTGTACTGTCATAAACAATGACTGTGAAAATATGATTTGGTGGCCATTTGCAGAATTACTAGGGATGTACTGTATACATTTAGGAATATTATCTTGTTATTAAATAGGGTATCTGACTTTATTGTCTAACGTGGGTGGTCTGTGGTGATAGTGTTGTAAAATTGGTCTTGAGGTACAAAACAATTGCCCCAAACAGAAAAAAGGATTAAAAGTATTGCTCTGGTACTCAAAGATTCATGGAAACGCAAGCACCTTTTTTAACATCTAATTATTAACTTAGAAATTTCTATATTCAAAATGAGTGTTTGTTTTCTTTTAACAATTGCTGTACATTTTAAAGCCAAACAGCATTTTCCTTAAGACATTATAGCTATATGGTATTTCATATAAGCCATGAAAACAACTGGAACGGAAATTAGACTTATGCTAGAATTCATTCAATCGCACTTTAAGCTCATTTATAGCAGGAGTCCTCCTAGAATAAATACCCTAACAGAACCTTAAGCTTGATTCTAGTGTGTATATACCACTGTGAGCTATAGGTATTTAAAGCTGATAGCTTCATACATAATGACAAATTTGAAACAATAGCCCTTTTCTTTAGCCTAATGTGCAATTCTAATTACACTAGTACAGGCACAGTTATCACTGAGATAATTTCCTATTCCTACATTTAAGACTTAAGATACATGTATTATGAAATAAAGAGCAAGATTTTATCCCCACATTTGATGAACAGTTTTTTTATATATTTAACATGACATTTGAATAATCAGTATCTGTATATGTGCTAAACAATACACTGTGGGGTGTCTAAAAATTGCAGCACTATTCATGGGATAGCATAAATGGAGTCAATGCAAACAAATAAAGAGACAGATTCTAATCATATAAACCAATAATATTTATTTTGGTAAATATAACAATTTTGGCCACAGTGTTCATTCAAGGGGTAACCTTAATACAGTTCAAACAACTTTTAACTGAAATTTAAACCATTCTGGCTATCAACCATATATCAGTAACTCAAAACACAGTTTCCATCCAGACTATCCTAGATGACTACTCCCCACCAGTCGGAGCCAGAAGGGAACCCGTTGGCTGCGACACCCCCAACACCGTGGCTGCTTCAAGTAAGCTTTGTAGGCCCATATTAAAGATATCTAAACTGACATCAGAAAGATGGACTAAATCAGCTCTGAAAAGACCTGGAAGAAAACCCTCCAGCTCAATATGTCTATAGGACACTCCACCTGAAGTTACCAGAAAATTATGAATCTTCCTATGTAGGCGCCTCTGAATCCTGTCTAAATAGAAAAGTTTGCCCAAGGGGGACCAGAGAAGTCTGGGAACCATTTCTGAGAAGGTTAACACTGAATAAAAGCTTAATTGAATACAGATATCTTTTGATCTCACAAAGAAGTTCCCAAGATCTAACCTTCCCAATGTTGTTAGCCCCTGCATGCAGGATTAAGACATTAGGAGGGGACCAAACATTTGACAAATGGATTAAATGATCTCTGAGATTACGCCATCTGAGACCTCTAACGCCTGACCAGAAAATGTAATATTTATTACAGTCCAGACTTAAATTCAGTGAAAAAGTTCTGGATTTGACACGCTTCATTGCCCAAAAAAAATAGGAATAACCCACTATCCAAATCCTGACTGTAGGAGAATCTGAAAAAAAAAATTATATAATTATAATAAGTCCTGGATTCGACACGCTTCATTGCCCAAAAAATTTAGGAATGACCCACTATTCAAATCCTGACTGTAGGAGAATCTGAAAGAAACAATTTTATAATTAATAACTCAGGACATACGTATAGCTCATACCTTTAACTGTCCCATCGACCCACCCGTTTAAGGACATCAGAAGAGAAACCTAATGAATTGGCCATAGTTGCAACCCTGATCCGAAAAGAATGAGAAGAAAATTGAAAACCTACCAGGTAAAGCTTTTTTAAACAGGAGGAAAGGACAGCTGAGAATTTAGATTTTGTTAACAGAGATAGGTCCTTATGAATGAAGAAGGAACTGCTAAAATAAGGCTTGGCTGATAAATGACTCTGGGTATGGCACAAAGGGCAGGTTTCCAGATTGGGAGATCCATACAAAGTAATACCATGCCAGTGACCTAAGACATGCATTTTTGATTTACCAATGAATATTTTAAGGGAGCCATTCTGCACAATAATGTGAGAAAACAAAAGAGAAGCTGGAAGATTTATTGGAAGCCGTAAATTCACCAATTCCTAAGGCTCCAAAAAAGGCAACTGAAAAGGCTGATCTGAAAAGTAACAGTTAAAATTGGTAAAAACAAACTTGATCCAGGACTACCAGTAGTTTACCTAACGGATTGAAAGAGATTGGTCGCCTGTTATCCACCGCTGGGCAGGACCTCCTAAATCCTTTAAGGACCTGGCTAACCTGGTACAAAAGAACACAAAGCCTGATGACCAGAAAATTTAAGAAAAAAATAGACATTGGCTAAAATTTTCGAATTGAAGCCGGGCTAAGATTCAGATTAATTAAATAGGAAACAAAGGCCAAAGCTATATAAGCACCAACGTTCATGACATCAATATCTCTAACCGAAAAGAAAGGAGCACCATCTGGATCATGAATGAAGATAGTCCTCCCAAGTCTAGGGAGACACCAAATGTTTAAATTCATTGCAATTAATCCCAAATCAAGCCCCAGGGGAAGTCTGGGCAAGGATTGGCGACTAAATCCGCATCTGGAGCCAACTCCCAGAATCTGGTGAAATATGAACGAGACAAAGGCATCAGCAACATTATAAAGTACTCCAGATATATGTTTCACTTTTAAGCAAATATTATAGTGCATACAATGCAACACCAAAAAACAAAATGATAACAAATTCCGCTTTGGATGACAATAAATTGATAGCAAGCAATACACCTTTATTGTCGGTTTGTACAATGACCCAACGATTCTGAAAAATATCCTTCCAAATAACAACAGATACCATTACTGGAAAAAGCTCCAGTAATACCAGGTTCTGAAGGATGTCAGGCATATTCCAACTAGCTTGCTATCTAGAAGCACACCAATGACCATTCAAATAAGCCCCAAATCCAACTGAACTAGCTTCACCCGTAAAGAAATTTAACCAAAAGTCATCAATAAAATCTGTTTGCCAAATGGTGGAACCATTAAAGTTACTAAGAAAAGCATCCCAATTCTTAATTCCTTGAAATAGAGACATGGGAAAGGGGGTTCCTCAAAACTTTTGTGGCCAGTGCAAAGCACCTAGAAAATATTCTGGCAACCAGAATCACCCTGGCTGCAAATGCAAAAAGTCCCAGAAGAGAGTGGACTTCTTTCAATAAAGCTTTACACTTAGTTAAAAAAGAAGATATCATATATCTCATGAGCATCAATTTTTCTGGGGGAAGTCTAAATTCCTTTAATGATGCATCGATTGTGAGCCACAAGAATTTAATGGCTGTCAACGGAAACACCATTTTCTCATGGGCAAACGGTATGCCAAACGAGTCACAAATATTGAAGAAATAAGTCAAAGCTCATGCACAAATTGGTGAATTTACAAACAAATAAACATCCAAATAGTGCAAGCAACCACCATTCTGAAATAACTCTGAACCCCCCCCCCCCCCCCCAAAAAAAAAAACCCACCAAAATAAAAGCAGGAAGGGCAAAAACTCATGGGGATAAACTTGTAAAAATAAAAAAAGGTTGTTAAAATGGAAACACAGGGAATTAAAACTTTGCAGATGCACTGGGAGTAAACAATATATATATATAATATATATATATATATATATATATATATATATTTATATTTATATTTAATATCAGCCTTTGATAACAGGGCCTCGTCAAAATAAGCTTAAGATACAGAGGCTTTGACATCTGAAACCTTGTCATTGAGCGAGTCACCTGACTAGTGCAGTCCCATCCACCAAAAAGCTCTTGTATATATTGCTTTTAAATACCACAATGCCCTTCACCCCAACTATCGGTGTGTTCTCACCACCGACCACCACTTTATTACATTATTTATCTCTGGGTGTTACCATTGTTTACTGTATGTATTTTAACTGGGAGAAACAAAACAAAAAGGTGCACACACCTAAACAGAATAAAATGGGTACTCACAAACAGTGATTCCCAATGAACCAAGGAAACCCCAAGCAGTGGGGGGGTGCAGACATGTGTACTGTTAAACAACAAGGGTAAAAATTTACGTGTTTCGTAACACGGGACGCGTAAGTTATATATACATTGCATATCCATTTTTACTTGATACTTACGGTACATTTTTTACTTGATTGCTTTTATGGCAACATGCCTTTGTATTTTGGGTACATTTTTTTCATGTTTTTATGAGTTAGTACATTTTTACATTTTGAAGTTTTGTGCTTTTATAAAGGTTGGTTAGTGCAAGGATTTTTTTTTGTTTCTTCTTTGATAGGGGATATAGGAACAATGTATTTGGTTCTACCTGCTCTCCTTAGATTTGTAACTTATTATTTCATTATATAGAATGAAAGTGAGTAGATATTATGTACTGTATACGAGAATAATTTACATGGCTCTGTCCAATATTTTTAATAATCATTAAGCACCTATTTTTAGATTTGTAATAGAAGTTATGAAGGTAACATTGTACCTAATTTACGAAAGAAAATACTTAATGTACAGTAGTATATGTCTGTCTAAACCAGACTCAGTACCAAGCTGCATTTAAGCAACATAAATATCTCTGCCTGTGTCTAGCTTCAGCAGCAAACATTTTACAAGGCTAATTTTATATTTACGGAGTTCCTATATTACAGTTTAGTTTGTATACAGTAATCACCTCACTAACCATCCTCATTAGGACGGTGTAGTAAACATTTCATTTTAGATTTACAGAAAGAATTACCCTTGTGTTATTTCATGCTGTGATCTTTTCCGGTACACAAATAAAAGGATTACTTACAAATAAGGTGCACAAGGTTGGCAATGGAAGTTGGCTTTTATGGGAAAACAGCAATTAATACTTTATGTACGTAGGGGGAAAATGTCAATAATCAATTATTCAGATGAGGTGATCCTTCAAGAGCAAGATTTGATGCACAAGCAAACACTTAATACTTTTTATTAACCCCTTTAGTGCCATAAACATTAAACAAAGTATATCAAATAAGCTTACATGACTAAACTTGAAAGATAGGAAAATTAGTAAAATAGTATACAGTAATTTATATACCTGACAGAACCACAAATAGCGGAGCTCTTCAAGACACAAAAGTGGAATACAATGCAGGCTAAGCCTTTAAGACCCCACGTTGGGCAGCAGAAAAAAAAAATCACATTTGCACAGGGTAGGTCTAGGGGGTAGAGGAAAAAGCTCTTTTTCCTTTATTGTCCACTCCACCAATCATAGGCTTTTTAACATCATCACAGGTAATGCAGGAGCAGAAGTGCTGCACTGAATATCTGAAAACTGGAAGCATCAGAGAACTGGAAATTGGAAGCATCAGAGGGGACAGGGAAGCCCCAGCTGCCTAGGAGGAAGGATTAAAGCTGGCCATACATGGCTCTTTTTATTTTTTCTCACTCTAGAGGGCTGAGCAAAAAAAAAGTGAACCAATTCCCTCATCCACACATTCTAAATGGACAGGGGAATCCTTCCTGCTGTGTTATTGTATTCTGACAGCAGAGGAGTCAGCTGAACTCCTTTGCTGTCAGAATACACCGATCAGCACTGCAGCCCTAAATTAAAGTTTTCCAGCAGGCCATTCATGAGCAGTCAATCAGTGGATTTACTGCTCCCAAACAAGATAGGCCAAAGATGGATGCATTTTAAAAAATTGCATAAATTCTCATGGTTATCACAATAACCATGAGATAAAAAAAAGTTCAGGAATATTCCTTTATCCCATTTTTTTGCAAAGCTATGTATACAACAAACTGTATGATTGAATTGGTTCTGATATCTCTGTTTTACTAACCTGACAGCTTATTCTAAATAGGAAGCCTTCAATTTGTTTGCAAATATTAAAGATTCTAACTACCAGCAAGATTAAAGTACTTACATTTAAAGAGCACCTGTCATTTCAGATCCATCATGGCAGCACCTGTTGGCAGGCATCCAGTCGCCTGCTGGCGCCACATCCCTCACCTTGTTGTGTCAATGCCACATCACCAGCCTTCCTATTAACCATCTCAATACAGTGCATTTTCACCCCTTTCCTGCCCAAGCCGTTTTTCAGCTTTTAGCACTGTCACATTTTGAATGACAATTGCGCGGTCATACAACACTGTACCCAGATGAAATTGTTATAATTTTGTCCCCACAACTAGAGCTTTCTTTTGGTGGTATTTGATCACCTCTGCAGTTTTTATTTTTTGCGCTATAAACAAAAGAAGAGAATTTTTCTTGTTAAAAAAAAATAAACAAAAGAAGAGTGACAAGTTTGAAAAAAAAAACAATATTTTTTTACTTTTTGCTATAATAAATATCCAATTTTTTTTTTAAACAAATTTTTTCCTCAGTTTAGGCCAATATGTATTCTTCTACATATTTTTAATTAAAAACGCAATAAGCGCAGATTGATTGGTTTGCGCAAAAGTTATAGCGCCTACAAAAAAGAGGATAGATTTATAGCATTTTTATTATTATTTTTTTTTACTAGTAATGGCAGCGATCTGTGCTTTTTATCATGACTGCGGCAGACATATCGGACACTTTTGACACATTTTTGGGACCATTCACATTTATACAGCGATCCGTGCTATAAAAATGCATTAATTACTGTATAAATGTAATTACAGAAAAGGAAAAATAAAAAAACCTTGTCGATTTAGTTAAATAGACTTGTTATTGAGATGTACCATCATCCACAATTATAAAGACTATAAACCGGGAGGTCTGGTTCCCATATCAGGCCTACCAAAAACAAGAATGAGCTAACGGACTATTGCGGTACATAGTAAACCAGTGAACTAAAATTATTGAACCCAAGTTAAAATACAAATACAGTTTATTTAAATGATAAAAGCATTTGACAAAGCACAAACAGGTACAGGTGGTGACATGCTTTATATTCTACTGTATAAATGTGAATGGGCAGGGAAGGGGGTTAACACTAAGGGGTGATCAAGGGGTTAATATGTTCCCTGGGAGTGATTCTAACTGTAGGGGGGAGGGGATTCACAAGGGAAGGAGACAAATCAGTGTTTCTCTGTACTGAGAACACACCATCAGTCTCCTCTCCTCTGACAGGTCCGGCTGTGTTACCGGACAATTTCGGGTGCCCGGCAGACATAGCAGCCACCGGGCACACGCATCGAGTCCCCAGTAACACGGCGGCACGCGCACGCCCCCTGGTGGGCCGGGAAGGTGAGGGCATCATATGACGACCTCCTGCAACGAGCAATGCGCCGTCTAGAGGTCAATTGACAGCCAGCGGTCGGCAAGCAGTTAAAGTAAAAGGGACTATTGGTAAATCAACAGCCAGCGGGTCAGTGGAGGAGCAGCTGCGGGACAGAGATGACAGTTGGTCTTTAAAAATTATGATTTTAGTCAAGTCTTTTTACTAGTGATTTAAATCGACTTGCTTTAAATCAAATCCACCCTACTGGTGATACTCAGCTTTCTTGCATGCATCCACAGAGTGAGTGCTATAGATATATATATATATATCTATATATACACTGTATATACACAGGCGGTCCTCTAGTTACAAACATCCGACCTACAAACGACTCCTACTTACAAATAGAAGGAGGAAACAGGAAGTGAGAGGAAATCTACCCCAAGGAAGGGATATTTACTCTTGTAAGAGTTTTTATGGGAAAAAGGTACCTCTACTAATGTTTTATCACTGAGGCTTAGCAACCCAAAATTTTCAAAATTCAATTGTCATTGGGACAGAAAGTGGGGTGAAATACTGAACAGGGGCACAGACAGCAAAACAAATGTTGCAGGGGTTTTAACCCTGCCCTACGCTATCCAAAAATCTTAAAAATATTTTTTTTGGCTGAAGCTACACTTAAAAAAATTTACCTGTTCCAACTTACAAACAGATTCAAATTAAGAACAAACCTGCAGACTCTATTTTGTTTGTAATCCGGGGACCGCCTGTATATATATTTTCTGGAATCATTGGAACCCTGGCCGCAGGTGGTTTGTTTTCTTATGCAGATGCAGCCCGGATATACAGGGGTACCTCAGGATCCAGGGATTTCCTCACTAAGAGTTCGCCCCCACAATTAACCCACAAGCTGGAGAAATCATTACAACATTTAACATCAATGGAGTTACACGAGATAACACTGGCTGAGTACTACAAGTCACAGCTGTACGCGTGGTCGCAGGGTACGCATAGTGCCGACTTTATTTGCTCAAAATTAAGAAAAAATTCACACAGATCATCAATAAATGTTCATTTGATCTAATCACTCTGACAGTGGAATTTCTACAAATTGAACGCATCACGATCACCAAGGAGATTATAGCCTTAGAGAGCCAATTGTCCAATTTAATGGAATTTCTTAAAAACAAAAAACTATTGATGACAAATTACTTCTTTACAGGAAGAAATGAAATACGCAAAAGACCTAAAATGGATCGGGATCATGATGATTACATCAACAATCTGGTGTACCTATGGGTCGGAGCCCAATCGTTTCCGAGCCAGATTCAGAAAGCCACAACAGAACCAACAATTATCTACCTCCAATTCATCCATGGTGTCTACAGCCTCTTCTACTAATGTTCCTAAAGGGTCTTTTTTGGACCAGGTTTAAACACAGGAGGAGAGGAGGCAAGAAGAACCGAAAGCACAACAACAAGATCAATTGCGACGAGGAACAGACAGAGGACTTAACTACATGTGTGGTACATAATATTTCGCCTATTTCGTTAAATGATATAGAGTTGCAGGTTTTGAACAAAGGTCTTAATTTTTGTCCTAAAACTAAAATGGATACATTTGTATTGAGCCAGGATTTGTATTGTTTTTTTAGACATGTTCGTTTAAAATCTTTTTTCTCCT
This sequence comes from Lithobates pipiens, assembly GCF_037356315.1. NCBI lineage: Eukaryota > Metazoa > Chordata > Amphibia > Anura > Ranidae > Lithobates > Lithobates pipiens. The sequence continues at coordinate 9,755,451 of NW_027507685.1, forward strand.
CCAGACCTGGTAGCGTTATCTATTTTTAACTTAGAGCTGAAAAACAAAAGTAATTTTGTTCCACCTACTTCTTGTGCAGCAGCTGAATTATTCATTAGCAAAGTCGTGGAGTTTTTTTTTTTCTGTTTTTGCGTAATCATTCAAGGAGGGACCACATATCAAACAATCTTAGTCAGGAGGAGGCTAAAGTTCTTACTGGTTTATCTACATTGAAGGAAATCACTATCAAGTCTGCTGATAAGGGGGTTCGATCAGGGGCGGACTGACTATTGGGCCACTCGGGCACTGTCCGAGGGCCCCATGCCACTGGGGGGCCCCATCAGGGTTGCAAGCCTCAGTAAAACCAGGGACAGTATGTAAAAAATTGTGTTTTTTTTTTACATCTGTCTCTGAAATGCCCCTAACCGACATCCTTTTGGTCTAAAAATCCTGAGATTATAGCTGCCCCACCTCTTCAGTACCTTCTCAGCCAATAGAAACATGTGTGTGTATACTGTGTGATTGTATACTGTGTGTTTGTGTATACTGTGTGGCCCCATAATCTCTGATTGCCTGGGGGCCCCATAATCTCCTATTGCCAGGGGGCCCCATGAGTTGTCAGTCCGCCCCTGGGTTGGATAGTGATAATGGACACAGATCAATATGAGAGGGAGATTTACAGACAATTTGCAGATACCAATGTATACACATGTCCTTACATGTCATTACCCAAAATACACAATAATTCCAAAAAATCCCATGGACACCCCATTGTGTCCAGCACCGACTCAGTGACTATGCTAAATATTTGGACAAGTGTTTAGCATCGCTAATCACCCATACCCGTTCATATATATACGGGATACTCAGGATTTTTTAAGTAAGATCCAAAGTCTTACATTACTTCCAGGCTCGGTGCTGGTCACATGGGACATGGCTAATTTATATAAATCCTGTATAATAATAATAATAATACTCTTGTTCTGGAAGCATGTCAACGTCTATTAGAGAGGTCTAAAATATAGACTCCTGCACAAATTTATTTTCTTTTGGATCTGATGAAGATAGTTTTGGAAGATCATTTTTTTCTATTTAAGGATACATACTACTTGCAGCTCGCTGGAGCTGCGATGGGTTCAAATGTGGCATCCCCATACGCCAATGCATTTATGGACATGTGAGAACAGGCATTCATCTATAATTGTAAACTCTTCAGTGATAACTGTACAGTTTGGTACAGGTTCACTGATGATGCTTTCGCCATCTGGGTAGGCGATCTTGAATCTCTATCATTGTTCAATACATATATAAATCGATTAATTACAGGTCTAAAATTCAACATGTCCATTAATTATGAGGAAATTCCATTTTTAGATACATTGTTACAGGAAACCAACTGACTGTAACCAATTATTACATTTCTGTAGTTTTCACCCTCCCAGAGTTTTCAAATAAATCCCCTGAAGTCAATTTAAATGGGTAGCAATGATTACTAGTAATCCTGGTACACCAGAGATTAGACTAGGAGAAATGGAGGACAAGCTGCAATAACGGGGCCATCCCAAAGACATGGTTCGTAAAGAATGTATTGCTTTATATGATAATACCAAAATCCCCATCTCTGGTCGCAGAATGCCCTTCATTTCTCAATTTCATCCATTTTCTCACAAAATAAATAATAAAAATACATTGGTCCATTTTGAACAATAGTTACCCTTCGGTCCCAGAGTTCTACCATCCCCCCTACTGTCGTACCGTCGAGGGAAGTGTATTTATGATAGATTGGTAAAATCTGATCAGTACTCTGTATCTACCCCCGTGTGACCTTTTTAGGTCCCAAAAACAAGGGATCATTCCTGTCTTTGCTGCATACAATGAACCAGTATGATGAAGGGCAAATGTTTTTCACACCATCAAAAGGGTTATGACATACCTATTAAAGATTACTGTACCTGTCAATCCTCCCATGTTATGCATATCATCAAATGTCCTTGTGTTCTCCTCTATGTGGGGGAGACTACACAGAAAATAAAAGATCACATAGCAAGACACAAATATTCCATTAGGGACAAGTTGGATAAATTACAACTAGCCAGACATTTTATGGAAAAAGGTCACACAGTTTCCCAGCTCAGATTTATAGTGATTGATGGTGTGTCAAAAAACAGACGGGGTGGCAATAGGGAATTGGAGTTGAGAAAAAGAGAAGTGAATTGGATATACCAGCTTGATAACCTCCAACCTAAAGGGTTAAATTCAGATTTTGATTTGTATTTATTTCTTTAATGGTATATTTTTATTATTTTTCCTTGTGTTTATTACAACATTATACTTTTTCTTCATATATTTCCATATTGCTTGTGTTTAGGGATGAGCTTGGTGTTCGAGTCGAACGAATGTTGGACTCGAACACCGGCTCTTCGCCTGTTCGGCGAAGCCAGATCTCTGTGGGCTGTTTGCGCCAAATTCGTGTGGCGCTCACGGCCCACAATGCACTGCGCCATCGTAGTGCATTGCTGGCTCATGATTGGCCAAGCATGCACTGTGACCCTTCATGCTTGGCCAATCACAGCGCCAGCAGCGAGGAGAGCCATAATTGGCCACAGGCTGGATGCCTGTGGCCAATTATAGCTCAGGGTGTTTAGTACACGCCCCACACTATATAAGGCCGCCAGCACGGCGGCCTTGTGTAGTGTTCCCACGTCTGCAGGAGTTAGTGGGTGTTGTGTGCCTCCAGTGCAGTATACACCTATATCTACCCTTTATTGCAGTTCTCTAGCCATCTGCAGGAGTTAGGGGGTGTTGTGTGCCTCCAGCGCAGTATACACCTGTATCTACCCTTTATTTCTGTTCTCTAATAGAGCCATCTGCAGGAGTTAGTGGGTGTTGTGGGCCTCCAGCGCAGTATAGGCCTGTACCCTTTATTGCTGGTGTTCTCTAATACAGCCATCTGCAGGAGTTAATGGGTGTTGTGTGCCTCCAGCACAGCACAATATACACCAGTACCTACCCTTTATTGCTGGAGTTCTCTAATACAGCCATCTGCAGGAGTTAGTGGGTGTTGTGTGCCTCCAGCACAACACAATATACACCTGTATCTACCCTTTATTGCTGTTCTCTAATAGAGCCATCTGCAGGAGTTAGTGGGTGTTGTGTGCCTCCAGCACAGCACAATATACACCCGTATCTACCCTTTATTGCTGGAGTTCTCTAATACAGCCATCTGCAGGAGTTAGTGGGTGTTGTGTGCCTCCAGCACAGCACAATATACACCTGTATCTAACCTTTATTGCTGTTCTCTAATAGAGCCATCTGCAGGAGTTAGTGGGTGTTGTGTGCCTCCAGCACAGCACAATATACACCTGTATCTACCCTTTATTTCTGGAGTTCTCTAATACAGCCATCTGCAGGAGTTAATGGGTGTTGTCTGCCTCCAGCACAGTATACACCTGTATCTACCCTTTATTGCTGTTCTCTAATAGAGCCATCTGCAGGAGTTAGTGGGTGTTGTGTGCCTCCAGCGCAGTATACACCTGTATCTACCCTTTATTGCTGTTCTCTAATAGAACCATCTGCAGGAGTTAGTGGGTGTTGTGTGCCTCTAGCGCAGAATACACCTGTATCTACCCTTTATTGCTGTTCTCTAATAGAGCCATCTGCAGGAGTCAGTGGGTGTTGTGTGCCTCCAGCACAGCACAATATACACCTGTATCTACCCTTTATTGCTGGAGTTCTCTAATACAGCCATCTGCAGGAGTTAGGGGGTGTTGTGTGCCTCCAGCACAGTATACGCCTGTATCTACCCTTTATTGCTGTTCTCTAATAGAGCCATCTGCAGGAGTTAGTGGGTGTTGTGTGCCTCCAGCGCAGTATACACCTGTATCTACCCTTTATTGCTGTTCTCTAATAGAACCATCTGCAGGAGTTAGTGGGTGTTGTGTGCCTCTAGCGCAGAATACACCTGTATCTACCCTTTATTGCTGTTCTCTAATAGAGCCATCTGCAGGAGTCAGTGGGTGTTGTGTGCCTCCAGCACAGCACAATATACACCTGTATCTACCCTTTATTGCTGGAGTTCTCTAATACAGCCATCTGCAGGAGTTAGGGGGTGTTGTGTGCCTCCAGCGCAGTATACACCTGTATCTACCCTTTATTTCTGTTCTCTAATAGAGCCATCTGCAGGAGTTAGTGAGTGTTGTGGGCCTCCAGTGCAGTATAGACCTGTATCTACCCTTTATTGCTGTTGTTCTCTAATACAGCCATCTGCAGGAGTTAGTGGGTATTGTGAGTTTCCAGCACAGTATACACCTGTATCTACCCTTTATTGCTGGTTTTCTATAATAAAGGCATCTGCAGGAGTTAGTGAGTGTTGTGTGCCTCCAGCACAGCACCCTATAAACCTGTATCTAACCTTTATTGCTGTTCTCTAATAGAGCCATCTGCAGGAGTTAGTGGGTGTTGTGTGCCTCCAGCACAGCACAATATACACCTGTATCTACCCTTTATTTCTGGAGTTCTCTAATACAGCCATCTGCAGGAGTTAATGGGTGTTGTCTGCCTCCAGCACAGTATACACCTGTATCTACCCTTTATTGCTGTTCTCTAATAGAGCCATCTGCAGGAGTTAGTGGGTGTTGTGTGCCTCCAGCGCAGTATACACCTGTATCTACCCTTTATTGCTGTTCTCTAATAGAACCATCTGCAGGAGTTAGTGGGTGTTGTGTGCCTCTAGCGCAGAATACACCTGTATCTACCCTTTATTGCTGTTCTCTAATAGAGCCATGTGCAGGAGTCAGTGGGTGTTGTGTGCCTCCAGCACAGCACAATATACACCTGTATCTACCCTTTATTGCTGGAGTTCTCTAATACAGCCATCTGCAGGAGTTAGGGGGTGTTGTGTGCCTCCAGCGCAGTATACACCTGTATCTACCCTTTATTTCTGTTCTCTAATAGAGCCATCTGCAGGAGTTAGTGAGTGTTGTGGGCCTCCAGCGCAGTATAGACCTGTATCTACCCTTTATTGCTGTTGTTCTCTAATACAGCCATCTGCAGGAGTTAGTGGGTATTGTGAGTTTCCAGCACAGTATACACCTGTATCTACCCTTTATTGCTGGTTTTCTATAATAAAGGCATCTGCAGGAGTTAGTGAGTGTTGTGTGCCTCCAGCACAGCACAGTATAAACCTGTATCTACCCTTTGTTGCTGGAGTTCTCTAATACAGCCATTTGCAGGAGTTAGTGGGTGTTGTGTGCCTCCAGCATAGCAAAATATACACCTGTACCTACCCTTTATTGCTGGAGTTCTCTAACACAGCCATCTGCAGGAGTTAGTGGGTGTTGTGTACCTCCAGCAAAGCAAAATATACACCTTTATCTACCCTTTTTTGCTGTTCTCTAATAGAGCCATCTGCAGGAGTTAGTGGGTGTTGTGTGCCTCCAGCACAGCACAATATACACCTGTATCTACCCTTTTTTGCTGTTCTCTAATAGAGCCATCTGCAGGAGTTAGTGGGTGTTGTGTGCCTCCAGCACAGCACAATATACACCTGTATCTAACCTTTATTGCTGTTCTCTAATAGAGCCATCTGCAGGAGTTAGTGGGTGTTGTGTGCCTCCAGCACAGCACAATATACACCTGTATCTACCCTTTATTTCTGGAGTTCTCTAATACAGCCATCTGCAGGAGTTAATGGGTGTTGTCTGCCTCCAGCACAGTATACACCTGTATCTACCCTTTATTGCTGTTCTCTAATAGAGCCATCTGCAGGAGTTAGTGGGTGTTGTGTGCCTCCAGCGCAGTATACACCTGTATCTACCCTTTATTGCTGTTCTCTAATAGAACCATCTGCAGGAGTTAGTGGGTGTTGTGTGCCTCTAGCGCAGAATACACCTGTATCTACCCTTTATTGCTGTTCTCTAATAGAGCCATCTGCAGGAGTCAGTGGGTGTTGTGTGCCTCCAGCACAGCACAATATACACCTGTATCTACCCTTTATTGCTGGAGTTCTCTAATACAGCCATCTGCAGGAGTTAGGGGGTGTTGTGTGCCTCCAGCACAGTATACACCTGTATCTACCCTTTATTGCTGTTCTCTAATAGAGCCATCTGCAGGAGTTAGTGGGTGTTGTGTGCCTCCAGCGCAGTATACACCTGTATCTACCCTTTATTGCTGTTCTCTAATAGAACCATCTGCAGGAGTTAGAGGGTGTTGTGTGCCTCTAGCGCAGAATACACCTGTATCTACCCTTTATTGCTGTTCTCTAATAGAGCCATCTGCAGGAGTCAGTGGGTGTTGTGTGCCTCCAGCACAGCACAATATACACCTGTATCTACCCTTTATTGCTGGAGTTCTCTAATACAGCCATCTGCAGGAGTTAGGGGGTGTTGTGTGCCTCCAGCGCAGTATACACCTGTATCTACCCTTTATTTCTGTTCTCTAATAGAGCCATCTGCAGGAGTTAGTGAGTGTTGTGGGCCTCCAGTGCAGTATAGACCTGTATCTACCCTTTATTGCTGTTGTTCTCTAATACAGCCATCTGCAGGAGTTAGTGGGTATTGTGAGTTTCCAGCACAGTATACACCTGTATCTACCCTTTATTGCTGGTTTTCTATAATAAAGGCATCTGCAGGAGTTAGTGAGTGTTGTGTGCCTCCAGCACAGCACCCTATAAACCTGTATCTAACCTTTATTGCTGTTCTCTAATAGAGCCATCTGCAGGAGTTAGTGGGTGTTGTGTGCCTCCAGCACAGCACAATATACACCTGTATCTACCCTTTATTTCTGGAGTTCTCTAATACAGCCATCTGCAGGAGTTAATGGGTGTTGTCTGCCTCCAGCACAGTATACACCTGTATCTACCCTTTATTGCTGTTCTCTAATAGAGCCATCTGCAGGAGTTAGTGGGTGTTGTGTGCCTCCAGCGCAGTATACACCTGTATCTACCCTTTATTGCTGTTCTCTAATAGAACCATCTGCAGGAGTTAGTGGGTGTTGTGTGCCTCTAGCGCAGAATACACCTGTATCTACCCTTTATTGCTGTTCTCTAATAGAGCCATGTGCAGGAGTCAGTGGGTGTTGTGTGCCTCCAGCACAGCACAATATACACCTGTATCTACCCTTTATTGCTGGAGTTCTCTAATACAGCCATCTGCAGGAGTTAGGGGGTGTTGTGTGCCTCCAGCGCAGTATACACCTGTATCTACCCTTTATTTCTGTTCTCTAATAGAGCCATCTGCAGGAGTTAGTGAGTGTTGTGGGCCTCCAGCGCAGTATAGACCTGTATCTACCCTTTATTGCTGTTGTTCTCTAATACAGCCATCTGCAGGAGTTAGTGGGTATTGTGAGTTTCCAGCACAGTATACACCTGTATCTACCCTTTATTGCTGGTTTTCTATAATAAAGGCATCTGCAGGAGTTAGTGAGTGTTGTGTGCCTCCAGCACAGCACAGTATAAACCTGTATCTACCCTTTGTTGCTGGAGTTCTCTAATACAGCCATTTGCAGGAGTTAGTGGGTGTTGTGTGCCTCCAGCATAGCAAAATATACACCTGTACCTACCCTTTATTGCTGGAGTTCTCTAACACAGCCATCTGCAGGAGTTAGTGGGTGTTGTGTACCTCCAGCAAAGCACAATATACACCTTTATCTACCCTTTTTTGCTGTTCTCTAATAGAGCCATCTGCAGGAGTTAGTGGGTGTTGTGTGCCTCCAGCACAGCACAATATACACCTGTATCTACCCTTTATTGCTGGTGTTCTCTAATGCAGCCATCTGCAGGAGTTAGTGGGTGTTGTGTGCCTCCAGCACAGTATACACCTGTATCTACCCTTTATTGCTGGTGTTCTATCATACAGGCATCAGCAAGAGTTAGTGGGTGTTATGTGCCTCCAGCACAATATACACTACCCAATTGCTGGTTTTCCCATCTCCCTGCAGACCATTACTTTGTCTGGAGAGGCAGACAGTCACGAGCCAATAAAAGAGGGCAAGCAGGCTCTGTGTCTAGAGACAACAGTGCTGTTCGTGGATGCGGTGCATCGTCATCAGCACGTGGCCATGGGACACGCTTGTCCTTATTTTCGGCAGCTGGACGTGTTGAGCCGCATCATACCGAAGACTTGGTAGAGTGGATGACCAAGCCCACTTCATCCTCCTCATCCTCTCTCACCCAGGCTCAGGGTACTAGCAAAGTAGCTGCCAACACATCCTCTTCCCTCGTCTCAATGTCATCATCAGTCACTCCTTCCCTAGACCCACCATGTCCTCCTGAGGAGTCTGCCGAACTATTTGAGCAGTGTTGGATGCATGCTCCGGGGGGAAGCCCAGTGTTTTGAAGGCTCTGATGATGATACTCAGCTAGAGGAAGGCAGTAGCGTGAGCGCATAGAGAGGGGATGCTCAAGAAGGACAGCAATCTAGCAGTCATATTCCACCAGCTGCAGCATACTGCCAGGTTTGCTCCAGTGATGAAGAGGGAGGGGATGATGAGGTCACTGACTCCACGTGGGTGCCTGATAGGAGAGAGGAGGAGGAAGAGGAGGCACATCTCCAACGAGGCAGGATGCCCTCCGGGGGCCAGCTTAGGGGCAGCACACCGACTGAATCGCACTGCAGAGCTCTGCCTGTGCAGGGCGCTGCATCTGCATGTTATTCTAAAAGTTCTTTGGTGTGAGCCTTTTTTGAGATGAATGCATCATATAGCACTGCTGCTATTTGCAACATATGTCTCAAGCATGGCCAAAACATTAGCCGCTTGGGCACCACATGCTTGACCAGACATATGTTGACCTGCCATGCAGCTCGTTGGCAAGCGTACCTTAAAGACCTACACCAAAGAACAAAGCGGACCTCTCCTTGCTCATCAGCTGGGATCTCCAACCCCAGAAGACCTTCAGTCCTCTCTGAAACCTGCACTGAGAGGAATGAAGGTGTAGAATTAGGTGTGTCACAGCCAAGTGCTTGCGGGCACTCTGCTAGCAGTACACCCACGTTCGATTGTAGCAGGCAAATTTCCCTGGCCCAGCTGCTGGACCGTCAAAAGAAGTTCACTCCCAGCCATCCACATGCCCAGTGGTTGAATCCTAGCTTGGCTAAATTGCTAGCACTTCAACTGCTGCCATTTCAGTTGGTAGACTCGGCCCCCTTCCGTGAGTTTGTGCAATGTGCGGTTCCTCAGTGGCAGGTCCCCAAACGCCACTTTTTCTCACGGAAGGCAATTTCGGCTCTCTACCAACAGGTGGAAGGCAATGTCCTTGCCTCGCTGGACAGGGCGGTCAGCGGTAAGGTGCATATTACCACTGATTCATGGCCCAGCAGGCATGGACAGAGACGTTACCTATCTTTCACGGCCCATTGAGTCACTCTGGCAGCTGGGAAGGATGCAGGACAAGGTACAGTAGAGTTGGAGGTTGTTCCGCCACCACACCTCCAAAATGCTACTACTGGTTGTGACACACCTCTGTCCTCCACCCCCTCCTCTTTTTCTTCCTCCATGGTCTCTTCCAGTGCTCTGTCCTCTGAACCAGCGGTGCTCCGTAGGCGCTCAAGGGGCTATGCAAGTACGCAGGAAAAAGGCAAAGTATGCAGGCAAAAAGATGCCATGCTGTGCTTGCGCTGGTTTGTTTGGGGGACAAGAGCCACACTGGGGCAGATATTTTGTCAGTTCTGCAGGGGCAGGCCAAGAGGTGGTTGACGCCACGCCAGCTTAAGCCAGGAATGGTGGTTTGCAACAATGGCACCAACCTCCTCTCCGCCCATCTGACAGGGACAACTGACCCATGTGCCCTGTGTGGCTCACGTCCTTAACCTGGTGGTGCAGCGGTACTTGGGCAGGTACCCGTGCTTACAGGATGTCCTGAAGCAGGCCAGGAAAGTCTGTGTGCATTTCCGTTGATCATTTAATGCCAGTGCTCGGCTGGCTGAGCTCCAAAAGGAGTTTAACTTGCCCAAGAACCGCCTTATATGTGACATGCCCAGCAGGTGGAACTCAACGTTGACCATGCTGTTGCGGCTGCACACGCAGCAGTGGGCCATCAACGAGTACCTGTGCGACTACGGCACCAGGACAGGGTCAGGGGAGCTTGTTTTTTTCTCACCACGCCAGTGGGGCATGATCAGGGATGCATGCATTGTCCTGTCACCGTTTGAGGAGGCCACAAGGATGGTGAGCAGTGACAGTGCATGCATCAGTGACACTGTACCTCTTGCCCACCTGTTGGAGCATAAGCTGTGTGGAATAATGGACAGGGAAATTGAGGCAGAACAGAGGCAGGAAGAGGAGGACTTCCTTGCCTCTCAAGGCCCCCTTTATCCAGACAATGTTCCTGCTGTCCCACCCATCACACAGGAAGAGGACGAGGAGGAGGAGGAGGAGGATTGTGTCAGCATGGAGGTGGAGCCTGGCACTCAGCATCAGCAGCAGCAGTCTTGTAGGTCAACATATGTCTGGTCAAGCATGTGGTGCCCAAGCGGCTAATGTTTTGGCCACGCGAGATACGCTTGAGACATATTTACAGTCCCAAGAAAGCCGTGGATTTGTACGTGGCTGGGAGGAGGTGGCTGTGGATTATGTTGTCCTTAGTGACCCAGAGGACTCCAGACCGAATGCCTCAGCTAACCTAAGCTGCATGGCCTCCCTGATCCAGCAAAGCCTGTGGAAGGATCCTCGTATTCTTCGGATCAAGGAGAGGGACCATTACTGGCTGGCCACTCTCCTTGATCCACAGTACAAGGGTAAGGTTGCGGACCTTATCTTGCCGTTGCAGAGGGAGCAGAGGATAAGACATCTCCTGGAGGCCTTGCAGAAAGGTCTGTGCAACGCGTTCCCAGAGACTGGGAGGTTACAAACTCCTGGCCCTGGACAACATGTTGCTGAGGCTTCGGTCAGAAGGAGCGGTGGAGAAGGTGGCCGTCTGACCGATGCGTTCAGACAATTTTTTGGTCCATAGCCCCAAGGTATGATTGGTTCCAGCAACCATCACCAGCGTCTGATTTACATGGTGCAGGAATACCTAGGGATAAGGTCAGACTTGGACACCTTTCCCACCGAAAATCCTCTGGCTTACTGGGTCTTGAGGATGGATCATTGGCTAGAGCTTGCACAGTATACAATTGAGCTACTGGCCTGTCCTGCATCCAGCATCCTTTCGGAACGCACCTTCAGTGCTGCTGGTGCCTTTGTAACCGATCACAGGGTGCGCCTGTCCACCGATTTGGTTGATCGACTGACCTTCATAAAGATGAATCAGTCTTGGATCACCACCAGCTACCAAGCACCTGAAGCTGATGTAACCGAATAATTTTTTTGGAAATGTCACATCCCTTCAAGACTGCCTATGCTGATGCTGAGTGACTGTCTTGTTATGTTGACTGACTATCCTCTTCCTCCTCAATGATCCCGCTGATATCTTGGAAGAACATTTTTGGTTCTGGGTGATGCCACTAGCCCAATTTTTCAGCCCCTATTTAACAGTTGCGTGTAATTACAATTTTTGATGCACTGCTTTGCAGCAGGGCTCATTCCTGCACTCCAAATAGAGTATATGGGAGAGGTTGCAGTGTCGTGGCATCAGCACCAGTGCCTAAGGCCCAATTTTTCAGCCCCTGTTTAACAGGGGCTTGTAATTACAATTTTTGATGCAATGCTTTGCAGCAGGGCTCATTCCTGCACGCCACCTAGAGTATCTGGGAGAGGTTGCAGTGTTGTGGCACCAGCAAGCAGTGCCTAAGGCCCAATTTTTCAGCCCCTGTTTAACAGGGGCATGTAATTACAATTCTTGATATAATATTTCACAGCAGGGCCTGTTCCTGTGCCCACCGAGAGTAACTGTGAGGACTTATAGTGTTGTGGCACCAGCACCACCAGCACAACCACCAAAGGCCCAATTTTTCTACCACTGTTCAACAATGGCATGTAATTACAATTCTTGATATAATCGTTCACAGCAGGGCGCTCCAGCGGCCACCAAGATTCACTTTGAGGGCTTATAGTGTTGTGGCAACACCAACACCTTGTTCCGCCATTTCTGCAGAGCATATAGGGCAGGCCCCTACTTTCAAACATCCAACTTATAAATGTCTCCTACTTGCAAACGGAAGGAGACAACAGGAAGTGAGATGAAAAAACACGGACAGCCAAAAAAATTATATAGGGATGATAACCCTTCCAATATTTTCCAAAAATCTTAAAAATAGATTTTTGACTGGAGCTACACTTTCAAAATGTACCAGTTCAAAATTCCAAACAGATTCTACTTAACACAACAAACCTACACAGTTCCTATCTTGTTTGCACCGCCTGTATACTGCTGTTCTGAGTATATAGGGCCTGGGGGCCCGTCGCCTTTCCTTTTTTTTATTTGGGTATGGGTTCCCCCTTAATATCCGTACAAGACCCAAAGGGGCTGGTAATGGGCGGGGGGAGCTGCCCATGCAATTTTTATCAATGATTTTTATCCATATATTGTACCAGATATTACATTAAAACCGCAAGCAGTTTTAAATGACTTTTTCCGTTAAATGTCATTTTGTGCAGGGACTGTTCTAAACACGAGAAATGTGTGCCACTTCACAAGCATACTATAGACACCCCCCAGGCATGATATTTAAAGGAATATTTCAGTTTTTTTTCACTTTAATCGTCATCAAAATCAGTGCTCCCGAAAAAAAACGTCCATTTTTAAAACAATTTTGGCATTGACCCATGTCCCCTGGGGCCTTTTCCCCAAACCCTTTTTTGGACAATATCTTGCATATTAGACATTAAAATTAGCACTTTTATTTCGAACGTTCGAGTCCCATAGACTTCAATGGGGTTCTAAAGTTTGCACAAATTTTCGGTCCTTTCGAAAGTTCTGCTGCAAACCAAACCGGGGGGTGTTCGGCTCATCCCTACTTGTGTTATACATAATCTTGATACATCACATTTGCTTTAGGCATGTATATATTTATATGTGCATGTATATGTATGTATATATATATATATATATATATATATATATATATATATATATATATATATATATATATATTCCCAATCGATTGATACAATCTCTGAAGTGTAGAAATACTGTCACAGCTGTTGATCCTTTGTCCTGAGATAGTATTATATTATATATTTCACTATATGTTTTTGTTCACTGTGATTCATTGATTAATAATTTAATAATATTATATAATCCAAAGTTGCCACACTCCACACTAAAAGACAAATCCACTTTGCACTACAGGTGCAGTCGCTGTAGATCTAAGGGGTAGATTTGAAATGAGCGGAAGCTCTGCTGATTTTATCATACAATCATGTACAAGCAAAAATGCTGTGGTTTTTTTTTTTTCTTGCATGTCCCCCTCAGATCTACAGTGACGCACTTCCATCAAAAACCTTTTTATGAAGGCCTAAGGCCAAAACACGTCAGCATTTTTGGATGAAGTTATTGCTGTAATGCTCAAATAAATATTTTCTATGGAGAAGCTGTCGAGTTGCCGGCCTATAGCTGTGGGATTCCTCTAGAAGCAGCATAGCTCTCTTTTAGGAAAGAAGTAGCTTACATTATGCACTCTGTAAACCCTTTTCCTTCAGTACTAATGGGCTTGCAACACATTGAAAAATATACTATCTGCATTGGAAGTGCTATGAACACATTTGCTCTTGCACTATGTTGTATAGCTGCTCTGAGGACTACCATACACATGGACATACCTCCCAACATTTTGAGATGGGAATGCGGGACACCTACTAGCAAACGTATGTAGGCATAGGACACACCCTTAAAGGGAGATTTAAAGAGGGAGTTCACTGTAAAAAAAATATTAAAAACCAGCAGCTACAAATACTGCAGCTGCTGACTTTTAATAAATGGACACTCACCTGTCCCGGGGTCCAGCGATGTTGGTAGCCGAGGCAGATCGATCGATCGGCTCTCGGCTACTGCCGCCACTATTCTACGTGAGGGAATCAGGAAGTGAAACGTTGCGGCTTCACTTCCCGGTTCCCTACTGCGCATGCGCAAGTCGCGCAGCGCAATAGGAATGGTCCGAACTGTCTCTGGGACCCGTATGTGTCCCAGCAGAAAGCGTGCCGGGACAGGAAAGGCATAGACTCAAGTGGGAGTCTATGCCCGGAAGTGGGTGCAAATACCTGTCTTAGACAGGTATCTGCACCCCCCTCCCCCCTGAAAGGTGCCAACTGTGACACCGGAGGGGGGAGGGTTCCGATGAGCGGAAGTTCTACTTTAGGGTGGAACCCCGCTTTAACCAAAATAAAAGGTAAATTAAATCCACAAGAGCTTTTTTTTTTACCACTACTATTCCTTTATATTGCCTTTTGAAATTTACAAATGCACCCATTTAGAATTTGGATGAAAGGTTTAGTACTGGGAAACACTTTTTGAAAGATAAAAAGTGCATTTTATATACAACTATATGGATCAGACCAAAATGAGGGACAAATGAGGAGGAATGAGGGAGAGAGGAACATTGCTCCAAATCAGGGACAGTCCCTCGAAATCAGACAGTTGGGAGCTATGTATGGATACTCTGAACCTAATTACACCTCTGCATGTGATTCTTACCACAAATTCATGGACCTGCTTTCAACAGGTACACAAATCTGTCGCCTGCACCATCTATTGTTGTGCGAAGCATGATGGAATTGTAAAGTGTGTCATTGGCACTCTTTATGAATTCCCCTAAGTGTATTTTATTCTTTATAAAATACCTAAAGGTCCTGCAGACACAATTTCTCTCAGTCTCTGGCACATTTTTTTTCAGATGTAAGAAATGCTCTAATGTGCTTTTATTATTTACCTCTCATTCACTGGCCTGCGATTTTTTTATCCACATAATATAAGAAGTGAAGAGAGCAGCTAATCCACTGTTCACCTTTCAAGCAGAGGAATTCAGTAAGGACTAGAAATCAATAAAATGAGTTAAAAGAAGTAATGTGTTTCTGGTGTGATTTGTGACATGTTGGCCTATATCAGCAAAACAATACCAAAGCAAAAACCACTAGACAGGAAAGAAATAAATTCCTAAGGGCACCACCAGCAGTAATACATAATTTTAAATAATACACTATTTCTAATAAAGAATGCACTTAAATAAAAAATAAAAAAAAAAGCAGAATATTCAGCTGCTAAAGCTGAACTTCATGCAGATATAAAAACACAAGTTAAAGCAGTAGTAAAGTCTTGTGAAAAAAGAAAAAAAAACGTTTTCTCTTGCAAGGCAATATCATAATGTGTTGGTATACACCGCAAGCGCTCTCCACTCCTCCTCTTCTCTGAGTGCCCCCATAGCAAGCTGTGTACTGTGGAGGCACTTGTGTGGGCCGGCACCCGAGTCAGGCTGTGTGTTTCCATTGATACAACTCGCCTCTCCTCACAGGATTTTATTGACAGCAGCAAAAGCCAATTACACTGCTAGCTGTGTGTCTTGTGAGAAGAGGGAGAGAGAACAACGCTAGTGCAGCAGCGCACAGCGCTGGATCAAGAGAAGAGTCGGGTCAGTATTTAGGGAGGGGGGGGTAGCAAGAAGTAAAACATTTTCTGCCTTAACCCATTAACGTTCTGCTCCACGGTTTAATAGCGCACATTTTAAGTCACGCTAACTCATTGAAAAAATGTGGACTTTAAAGGGTTAATGAGACAAAGAAAACAGAGGTAGGTGTGGCGCTTTTCATTTAAATAGTTTAAATAATTTGTGATATAATGATGTGCCTAGTACAATTAATTAATATAGCTTGTGGGGGGCGTGGCTACCGTGCGCTGGTGGATGGCCGCATAGGAGAAGAGCTCCGCTCCAGCGACGGGAATCTTACCGCCCTAGGGGTCCCCCGAGCCGGCAAAACAACGGAGAATCACACCGGAGAGTCTCCCCACCCTCCGGAGATGTCGCCAAAGCGGAGAGGTCCCGCGCAGCCCAAAAAACTGCCGGATTTCTTCCCACCGGCGGCCCGCGAATCGAGCCAAGATGGCGCCAGCGGCGGCATGCACTCCTCCCCTGGATCCTCTACAGCCTCCTCCGGGAGCCCAGCACCCAGCATCGGACAGGGGAGAAGGTCACCAGGGACATCCACACCGCTGAGCAGCAGCCCTGCAAAATCTAGGCCGAGGCTATCGGAAGCAGCATTGCAGGTTAGTGCTGAACACAACTCCTCTGCTGACACCAGAGAACTCACTGAGTGCATCTCTGCCTTCCCTGCCACTAACCAGCCTGTCTCTGAATCCACTCTCAAGGACATGCTTGTCTCCCTGCGTGCCTCCCTACACACAGACTTTATGCAGTGTATTAGCAATTTCAAAACTGAAGTGGGAGTGTTTACTGGGAGAGTGGATCATGTGGAACAGAAAATGGGGGATTTTGCTGTAGCCCATAATACACTAGTGGATGCACACAATGATCAATCTGAGGACATTGAGTGGCTCAAATCCAAAATGGCGGACCTGGAAGGCAGATCCAGACGCAATAACGTTAAAGTGAGAGGAATCTCTGAGACTGTCTTACCTGCCCAGCTTGCCCAACATGTCCAAGACCTCATGAAAACCTTGCTGCCCTCTCTATCAGATCAAGAACTGATCATTGACCGCATCCATCGGCTCCCTAAGCCTCCGCACTTACCGGACAATATCCCGCGGGATGTTCTGATGCGGGTTAATTTTTTTCATGTAAAGGAGCAACTGCTGTCAGCATTCAGGAGGGAGACCCAGCTTCCAGATAGATTCTCTCACATACAAATGTACGCAGACCTCTCCCAATTTACCATGCAGAGACGTAAAGCACTCCTGCCTGTCACTAAAGCCCTTCAGAATCATGGAGTCCCATATCGGTGGGGATACCCCCTGAAACTGCTGATCACCTACGAGGGCAAGTCCTCCGTGGTTACTACCCTCCAAGAAGGGCTGGATCTGCTACGCAATTTAGACATTCTCCCTGAGGAACATACTGCACATCTGGCTTCGTCCCCGCCTACAAAGTTGGATACTCAGGGGGACTGGCAGACAGTACAGCGGAGAAGAAAGAAGAAAAATTTAAAAAGGGTTCCCTGATGCGGACTGCTGCAACACTCTTATCGACTGATGTTTCCCAGTCGCTGGATGCACTTTGGTGCTCACCCTTGATACCCCCCACATCAATGGGCATTCGTAGTGCCTTCAGATCTCCTTGGAGATCATCTTTTTTATTACTCTCTGTTCTGAACTTTTGTTTCTCAATATTTTTTTTTTTTTTTACAGCTGTGTTACAGCACTGTTCTGGTCTGTCTGTGTCCAAACTGTTTAACTACATTCTGGTCCTTCCTTTTCATGCACCCCGGGAAACCCAAATCCTCAGGTGACTCCGGTACTTACCTTAAATGGAATTCCATCCCACCTAATTTGCATTTTACTGCCATATTCAATGATGCTTAATTTTGTCTCCTTTAATGTTCACGGCCTAAACCATCTGGTTAAGCGGAACTCTGTGTGGAAGGAGGCCTTAAATCTAGGGGCGGATGTGTTATGTATTCAGGAGACTCATTTTTTAAACTCAGCCGCTCCTAGGTTCCAGCACAAGAGCTTCCCTCACATATTTCAGTGACCTTTTCCCTTTCTGAGGTATTGATTGATCCTGAGGGGAGGTATATAATTCTGCTAACTGAATTGAACAATAAGGCATACACTATTGTGAATCTTTATGCTCCCAATGTGCATCAGTTACGGTTTCTGAATAGACTTTTTTGTAAGGTTAATAAGTGTCGTAAGGGGTCATTGGTTGTCTGTGGCGATTACAATATGACGGTCGACTACACACTGGATACTACATCCAGATCCAGTCGATCCTTGCCGAGACTCCAACCCCTTTTGGCTGCTGAAGATCTATATGATGCCTGGAGATGCCAACATGCGAGCGAGAAGGACTACACGTTCCACTCCACTAGACACAACACCTACTCCAGGATCGATTTGATTCTGGTAGATAGGCTGTTACTGCAGGCAGTGTCCTCCTCCACCATCCATGACATCTCATGGTCGGATCACACGCCCGTATCTATTAAGGTGGTGGAGGGGCACGCTCCGTGCTCAGCCTATGTTTGCAGAGCAAATTCTCAGCTGTTCCAGAACTCCTCGCATGTTGCTGCTATCTCCAAGAACCTGACTGAATTCTTTGAGATGAATGCCCGCTCGGTACGAAGTCCTACTACACTTTGGTGTGCCCATAAGGCTTTCATAAGGGGAATTATGCTCCAAATCTGCTCTAGGGAGAAGAGAACTAGGACTCAGCAATTGGACTCCATCTTGGCGGACATTCGGACCTTAGAATCCTCTAACAAGCTTAAGCCGGATCTTGACACGGCCCATAAGCTTACTCAGCTCCGTGTTGACCTCCGACGCTTACTGCTTGCAAAGTACGATAAATTTGTGTATTCTCTCAAGCTGTCGCACTATTCCTCCAGCAATCGTGCTGGCAAATATCTAGCCAACAGGGTGAGGGCAGCTAGGATTAAGGCCAAAATTCCTTTTATTTACCACCCCATAACTAACGAAAAGAAACTTAACCCACAAGAAATAGCGGACGCTTTTGCTGATTATTACTCTTCCTTGTACAACTTAAAATTGGATGCAGACACTCCCCAGCCCACAGATGATAGCATACAATCTTTTCTATCTAGTATTAATCTCCCCTCTCTCACTAAGGATCAATTGGAGCTTCTTAACCGACCTATCTCACCGGAGGAAATAGGGAAATGCATTAAATCTCTCCCCCTGGGCAAATCTCCAGGCCCTGATGGCCTAACTAATGATTTCTACCGCACCTTTTCTGACCTACTTACCCCAAGGCTTTCAGAGGTATATGCGGAGGCATTTGCCTCAGCTTCCTTCCCCCCTGGGATGCTTGGGGCTTATGTGGTCATAATTCCCAAGCCGGGAAAGGAACCTACTACCCCCTCCAATTTTAGACCAATTTCCCTATTAAATACGGACATTAAGATATACGCCAAAGCTCTTGCCCAAAGACTTCTTCCCTTTATCCCTACGCTGATCCATCCGGATCAGACAGGTTTCACACCTGGTCGGCAGGCTTCGGACGCCACCAGGAGGGTTATTGGTGTTATCCAATACGCAGGGACCTGTCGAACGCCTTCTCTGCTCCTCTCTTTGGATGCGGAGAAGGCGTTCGACAGGATCCATTGGGGATACATGGATCGGGTCCTACGGAAGTTTGGCTTCGGTGGACTGATCCTCTCAGCTATTCTCGCCCTTTATTCCGCCCCTTCAGCACAGGTCTTCACCTCTAATATGTTGTTGTCTCCCTTCCCTATCTCGAACGGTACCAGGCAAGGGTGCCCCCTCTCTCCTACAATTTTTAATCTTTTGATTGAACCACTAGCAGAAAAAATTTGATCTTACCCTCAGATTATAGGCATCCCAATGCAAGATGGCCCCCACAAAATCAACTTATTTGCAGATGATATTATCCTTTTCTAACCCTCCTAGCTTCATCCTTACCACAGGCCCACAAGGTACTTCAGGAGTTTAGCCTGATCTCCTACTACAAGGTAAATTTCTCAAAATCGGTTATCCTGGACCTAAGCATTGAACCCTCCCTCCGTACTGACTTGATGACCACACTTCCATATACTTGGAGCAAATCCACTATCCCCTATCTAGGACTTCAACTTACCAGGTCAGCTCAGGATCTAGCGGATGCCAACTTCCCCCCACTTATCGATAAACTATCCAAGGAGGCGGGCAGACTGGCTAGATCTGAGCTTTCGTGGTCAGGGCGCCTTGCATCCTTTAAGATGCTGATGCTCCCCCAAATTTTGTACATCTTTAGAGCATTGCCTGTCACCCCCTCCGGGAAACATTTCTCCGGACTTAATTCTCTAATGCATAAATTCGTTTGGTGTTCCAGAAGACCTAGGTGTTCCAAAATGTTGTTGATAAAACACAGGTTGGCGGGAGGTATGGGCATGGTGGACCTTAAAGACTACTATCTAGCATCCAGGCTTGTCCAACTAAAACATTGGTTTAACTCTGCCCAGGAACTTAAATGGTGCTGTATCGAAAAAAAACCTTTGTCCTACTCGGGACTTAAAGCTCTTTCTTCTTATAGACTCAATTAGACCATGGCCCCTCCATCGGCTTCCTGATACTCTTTGAGCCTCCCTGAAGGCTTGGAGAGAACTTCTTAAATCCACTCCACAGAACATTAAATTGGCTGACCTCCCTATTCCTTTACAGGCCCTAGACTTCATCATTCCTAATTTCACGGTAAAGGAGTGGGCTGAGAAGGGAATACGGAGGCTGCAGGATCTTTTTCAGGGACCCTCAATGATGCCATTCCACTCCTTACGATCACGCTTCCATCTAAAGCCTACCGATATATACAAATACTGCCAAATTTCTCACCTAATGAAGGATAGTAAGATTACTCATGTCGTGCTAGCAGATTCTCTTTGGCACTTCTATGCCGCCAATCCTACTCTACCCAAAGGAATTTCTCTATTCTACAATTTCTTCCAGCAAAAGCTTACCTTTATTAAATCCCGCCCCTACCTGCACTGGGAGGAGGACTTGGGGAAGACCTTCACAGAGGTACAATGGTGCCACGCGTTCAGAGCTAACTATAAAGCCTCAAAATGCGTAGGACACTGGGAGATAGCCCAAAAAATTGCTTTACGGTGGTACCTTACACCATACAGAATTTCGAAGTTTGGCCTTGCTGAGTCCTCCCCCCTGTGCTGGAGAAGCTGTGGGGAGGTAGGTAACCTCTTCCACATGTTTTGGTCCTGCAAGCACCTTACAAGCTTCTGGAACACCATATTTTGTGGTATTTCCAGTATCACTGGTTTCTTTTCCGCCCCTGAACCGGGGCTGGCAATTCTCAACCTCGGCATTGAAAAATACCCGCCTAATTTTAGAGTTGTAGTATCCCATATTCTTCTGGTAGCTAGAACACTGATAGCTAGGTTCTGGAAAAATAATCAAGCACCCAATGCCTCAGAAGTATGGGCGACCACCCATCTACATTACACGTATGAATCAATCCTAGCCCTTAGGCTTGGGAAAAAAATTAAGTTTGATAACAAACATGGGAAACATGGGAAACATGGCATAGGAAAACCCCAGTTACGTGAATCCATGACCTGAGAACTAACTACCCTTAATAGAATGCGGAGACCACACGGGACTACTCTTATTCCTACTAATTCTCAACCTTGGACATAAGACAGACCAGTCTTTGACAGTTTCTTTCTTTTTTTCCTTTTCTTTGTTTTTTCTTGCCACATGTTATGTTTCAGTTTAATTCCTAGTTTGTTCACCCAAAACTTTATCCACCTCCCTATCATTGTCCGTTCCTCCCCCCTGTCTGCTTATTATTTTAATACTGAATATTGGAGTACTTGGATGGCGGGAGGGAGGCTCGGTCGCCCCCCTGCCTGCCCCCCCATACACGCTGATCCTTTTTCGGTGTGGTGGGTGGGCGGTATTTGGGGGCTGAGGGGAGGGACTGGGAGTATATGCTTATCTATGTATGGATGTATAGCCTAATTGACGACAATGACATACATACTGCATGGGCTTGTTCTTTGGTATGGGCCGTTCGTGCCCCCTTTGCTCCTGGTTCCCCTCTTTATTTCTTTATTTCCGATATGATACAACGGTTGGGGAGATGTGGAAATTATTTTTTGATTACATTGTGATTGTATTTTGATTATATTGTGAAATTCTCTTAATAAAAACTATTTACAAAAAAAAAAAAAAAAAATTAATATAGCTTGTGAAAAATAAAAATAAAAATAAAATCTATTGTATGTAATGATATAGATGTAGAAAAATGCAGACAAAATGCACAAAATTATAGTATAAGATGTGATACTACACACAAAATACACAAAATGCATAGTATCACATCTTATACTATAATTCTGTGCATTTTTTCTGCATTTTTCTACATCTATATCATTACATATAATAGATTTTATTTTTATTTTTCACAAGCTATATTAATTAATTGTACTAGGCACATCAGTATATCACTAATTATTTAAGCTATTTAAATGAACAGCGCCACACCTACCTCTATTTTATTTTACTCATCTTTCTACCCCACTTAGGTGGGAGTAATCAGTAGGGGCAGCAGTTTTTTATATATGTTATTTGATTTTAAACATTTATTTAAATTACATAATTTTTTGCTGGTACTTAATAAATTTTCCACTGCGCGGAATCCAACAATTTTCCTTTAAAGGGTTAATGTAGGGAATGCATTAAGGCAAAGAATGTGTTGAATTTAAAACCACTTTATTGCAGCTGTGTAATTGTAAACATATAAAATGTTGTGTGCTAAATATAAGCAGTGTAAACTCCTGAATTTGAACTGTACAGCAGAGCACGAAAGGAGACAGGGGAAGCAGCAGAAGGGACCAATCCAGTGTGCTGCATTACAATGTACATTCTGATAGGAGGACAGAGCAGAGTGACAGAGAGCTGAGCTTACACTGTGCTGCTTCAGCATCTACTATTTAGTCACAGGATGGGGGTGGGGAGGAGACCTGTAATTAGATGTGAAACTGTAACAAAGCTTAGGTCAGCCTTTGAGCAGCTAATATGTAAATCTGCTGTCTGCCATGAGAGCTGACAAAGTCCAGAGTGGAGATTGTGTTTGCTGGGTGTCAATCAGGGAGAGCAGTGAGCTATTCTTAATATGATTTTATGTGAGTGAGTTTTTTATTACATATTTTTAATTTTAAGCTATAAATAGAGCAATATGTTTATTATTTTCTTTTTTTCTTTTTTATTCTGAGCTCATTTATTGGGATTCCCTTGGTGCTGATCTCTCTGAGAGACTGAATGGAACACTCTATTAGGGCTAATCCAGGCTGGTTTTAATAGGACCCAAAGCAATTGACCTCATATAACTGAGGTAAGTTCCCTATAGACTATGGGTTTAAGCCATCTTGACCTGGTGATTTGTTCACATACATTTTCTCTAGTCTCTTTTGATCCTGGTTTTTGGTCAACCACTGTGCCTGTATCTTTAGGGATACATCATAAATATTACTGATAAGATATGTCTTTTTCATCTGTAAAAAGTAAAGCGAAAAAAATACATTTAGTACATATGCCTTTTTCCTGTGATTTGTGACCAGTTTACCATGTTCATCTGTTATGGGGCCTGTTCGTCTGTTTTTTCAAAAGCTTTTACTATTGATATTTGAAAGCTTTTTTGGTATTTGGTGGGGGGGGGGGTGAGGAATCTGATAAGGGGACCTTATACTTTAGGTTTTAAATACTCATTTCCAAAAATGTTATACTGATATTGTCCAAAAATGTTTGTGTCTAATGATGTGCAAAATTACTAATTTTTTTTCTTGTTTCACTCCACAGTTTCCTTCAACGCCACAGGAATGGCAGACTGTGGCCTCCCACTTTGCCAGCCGTTAGGGACTTTCCCAATTGTGGAGGTGCAATTGATGGGAAACATGTCCGCATCGTCCCACCCCCCAACTCGGGGTCCTACTATTATAATTACAAGGGGTATAATAGTATTGTGATGTTGGCGGTGGTGTCAGCGACATATGACTTCCTGTATGTGGACGTGGGGAAAAATGGCCGTATGTCGGATGGTGGAGTGTTCGCGCAGACGGAATTCTACTGGCATCTCCAGAGTGGCAGTCTGGGCTTGCCACCTCCAGAGGAGAATGTGGAAGGACTCCTGTTCGTTTTCGTCACAGATGAGGCATTTGCTCTGGCAAACCAGCTGATGCGGCCTTTCCCGATGAGGACCCTCACCCCGGATCAGAGGATCTTTAATGTGCGGCTGGCCAGAGCCAGAAGAGTAGTGGAGAACACTTTCGTAATAATGGCCAGCCTGTTCCACCTATTTTTGATGCCAATACACATGGCGGAATATAAACTAAATCATATTGTGCTTACCTGCTGTGTTCTGCACAATTTTTTGAAAAAACATTCCATAAACTATGTGGCCTCAGTTGGCCCTGATGCAGACTTGACGGAAAATGTAAACCTCACGGACCTTGAAGCTGCTCGTCCTGGCTTGCTCGTCCTGGCTTCCCCCCCCCCCCCAAAGCGGCCGCGAGGTCAGAAACCAATACATGGAGTACTTTGTGGGTAGGGGGGCCATTGATATGCCAGACAATGTCTGAGAGGCATTTTTTAAATAAATTTTTCTTTGAAACTCCAATAATCTTTGTTTTCATTTACTGCTTGGCTTTGTTTTAGGTGTCTCCTAGGTTGTTGTTTTTTTGGGCCTTTATCTACAACAGTGCAAACCCAAGTTCAGAGCAAGATGAGGTGACAGTCTCTTCTTCAGATAATCTTATTATGTTGTGGGTCTGCTACACACACACACCTTGTTTTTGTTGATAATGTATGTAGTGCATTACTGACAAAAATATTGCTAATTTTCAGCACCATGAAAGAAATATGTGAGGTCATGAAAATGGTGTGATTGGGGAAATTTAAACATCCCTGTGGGTGCTATTTACTAAAGGCAAATCCACTATGCACTCAAATGAACTGCAAAAGTGCACTTGAAACTGCACTTGGAGTGCAAAGTGGATTTGCCTTTAGTAAATAACACCCATTGCCACAGAAAACAACAACTTTACTACAAATACTGCTTTTGCACATTGAAAAAGGAAGCCACATATTGTTGATAATTTAACTTTTTACTCAAAGCACATTCACATGTGCGTTTAGAAAAGGGTTTTACAACAAACCAACATATTTGCTGTATAGAAAACATTATTTTGGGTAACATTTTACAAACTTGGCGTTTTTGTGTAAACAGGCATGTATCAAAGCATAACATACAGAACACAGGAACTTACAAAGTTCAACTTTGAAAAGTGAAGACAATATCAGACATGAGTATGTACAAACTGTGCTGATATTGCCTTCATCGGATGGGGTATCACCCCTGGAAAAGCCAAATTTGGAAGATGCACACAAATTGAGAATCAAAAAGTGGCCAGTTTCCTCCTGATCCCATGACCAATGTCAACATGTGCTATCTCCCATCATGGGGTATCAATGTACATGTTTTGGGGGTGCAACCCTTCATCTCAGCCACTTTAGTAGCAAGGAAGGGGTTGCACCCACAAAACATGTACATTGATCCCGCATGATGGGCGATAGTACATGTTGACACACTGTGTGCATCTTCCAAATTTGGCTTTGCTAAAAATCTAAAAGTGTTTTTGAAAATTTAAAAACGATGCTAGCTAGTTTGGGGTGTTTCAGACTCTCCCCAAAACATTAATGATGTTCTTCATTTTTTTTGAACATCATTGATGTTTTTCTGTATATTCTCTAAATTGTGATTGCACCCCATTAGCTCCCCAATGAGGATCTGGGCACTTTCACTGGTAAAATACGATTCTTCTTCCACAACATCCACATCACCTAAGAAAAAAAAAATACACCATGTATTGTAAATATGCAGACATGCATTGATTAGCTTACCTGAAGCTGTGGTCTCCGACACTCACCTGTTGTGAGGCCGATTTTGCCAATTTCAACAATCTCTCCTTCCTCCTCCTCCTCTGCTTCTGGTGTTGGTATTTCCCCTTCTTTGGGAGGTGTGGGGTCCCTGGTGTCCTCAGACATACGGAGTCTTCTCTCCCCTATGAGAATGTAAAAAAGAAATACTTAGCATACAGAGGGCAGAAATAGGAATTTGAAACATTGCTTGGAAGTGTCGTACAATTGTGTTTTTTGGCAGAGTTCAAAGGTGAAAACATTATTTTTGACACTTTCTAAAGCTGGAATACTTACCTGTTGTGTGAACAAATGTAGTCAAGTGCAATTTGGCAAATCATCATTTTGGAGTGGGCTAACGAACAATGTTTATTACGAACGATTGAACCCATGAACATGAAAGTGGCCAGTTTAAACTGTACAACATTAAATCAAAGCACATGGAGCAGTATGCAAGCAATAATAATAATATGAACACACGACAACTACTTACTCGCTTGATCCTTCTGTACTGATCGTGCTCCCTCAGTTTCAGTTCTGAACAGCGCTTTCTCAGTTGATCCTTGGATTGTCATACCCCAAATTTTTTTGGGGGTATGACAAAAGAGAGAAGTGCAACAATTGCAGACTTAGAGTGAAATCAATTGATCCTCAACAAATTACCCAAGGTACCTGGCAGATACCAGGCAGGTAAATTTAGGAGCAACCCTGCCTAAACACCAGGGTGCTACCTAACTATGTAACATTAGAATGTCATTTTCTCCAGAAATAAACACCTCAAATATTGTAGTGAATACATGGACTGTCTTACTTTTACAAGTCCAGTTTTTTAACAGGGCACCAACCATCCAGCGAAAAAAAAAAAATATCAGCAATCAGCATTGTCCATGATAACAATCTGAAAATCTCTGTGTAATCTGCTATAACATTAGTGACAGGCTGAGGCTTTGTCACTGTGTAATCTTACACATAATGAGATGGTTAAAGTGTTTGTTAACCCCCCCCCCAAAAAAATGTATATCCTGGTCCCCTAAAGCAGATTAAACAACACAGTGCTTGTGCTGTGTAATCTGCCCCTCTCTAAACTGTTAAAAAACCTCCCTGAACCTGCCACTTCCTGTATGCTCTCTCTATACTGACCACGAAAATCATGACCACTGTGGTCAGAGTGCATCCCTCCGACATAGACTGCCCTGCTCTCAGCTCTCCTCTCTCCCCCCTCACTCCCTCCTTCCTGCCTGTCATCTCCCTCTCTCTGTCTGTCTCCGCATAGCCCCACACCCCCCTCCGCTATTATTGAAAACAAAAAATCCTACAATTGTCACTGCCAGCCCCTCTATTAGAGGCTGGCATACCACACTGTGTAAATCATTTTTAAAAAATCAGCAGTGTAAATATTGATTTTCAGGCCAGGCACGTGACTTGCGGCCGCTTTACAGCTACGAGACAGAGCTTCTGCGGGAGGAGCTGAGCGGCCAAGTGATCCCCCTGGCTGATGTCAGAGGGAGATCACGGCTCCTCCCACAGAAGCAATCCATCAGAGGTGGAAAGCAGCCACAAGTCATGTAACTGGCCTGGAGACAGCTGAAAATCAGTATTTACGCTGCTCATTTTTTAAAATGACATACATAGTGTGCTATGCCAGGCTCTAAGCCCTTGTACACACGGTCGGAGAATCCGTCGGAATGTGTCCTATCGGCCCGTTTTGTCGGATAATCCGACTGTGTGTGGTATGCATCGGACTGATTCCGTCGGAATATCCACCGGACCCAATTTTCCAACTTGTTGGAAATATTTTCCAACTAATTGGTTCGATCGGACATACTCCGATCATGTGTAGAGAATTTTGATCGGACCAAGTGCCACGCATGCTCAGATCAAATTCCTACATCAAAGCTATTGGCTACTAGCCTGAACGTAGTCCCATCGTAACGAAATTACGTCTTTACGTTCTGAATGATCGGATTTTTCGACAACTTAGTCCAACCGTGTGTATGCAACAGTTTCGGACAAGATCCGACGGACAAAATCCGACGGATTTGGTTGTCGAAATCTCTGACCGTGTGTACAGAACATAGACTTATACAAATGGGTTTACAAACACTTTATCCACTTGCTTACAGGGCACTTAAACCCCCCTCCTATTCAGACCAATTTTCAGCTTTCAGTGCTGATGCACTTTGAATGACAATTGCGTGGTAATACAACACTGTGCCCAAATTACATTTTTTTAATTTTTTTCCCCTAAATAGAGCTTTCTTTTGGTGGTATTTGATCACCTATGTGATTTTTATTTTGTTATAAAATTTTAAAACGGCTAATTTTTGTCCGTCATTGATGTACGCTGACGAGGCAGCACTGATGGGCACCGATGGGTGGCAGTGAAGGACACTGATCAGTACACTGATAGGCAGCACTTCTATGTGGCACTAATTGGCACCACTGGTAGGCATTGATAGGTGGCACTTGTGGGCATTGATAGGTGGCACTTGTGGGCATAGATAGGTGGCACTTGTGGGTATAGATAGGTGGCACTTGTGGGAACTTTCAGGGTGCAATTATGAGATGAGGTGAGATTACTATACTAGTAATGGCAGCCATCTGCGATTTTTATCGGAACTGCGACATTGCAGCAGATAGATCGGACACTTTTGACACTTTTTTGAAACCATTGACATTTATACAGCGATTAGTGCTATCAATAGCCACTGATTACTGTATAAAATGTCACTGCCAGAGAAGGAGTTAACACTAGGAGGTGATCAAGGGGTTAAATGTGTTCCCTCACTGTGTGTTCTAACTGTGGGAGGATGGGACTGACTGGGGGAGGAAAACGATCCGTGTTCCTATATACGATCCTGTCTCCTCTCCCCTTACAGGACGTGGATTTGTGTGTTTACACACACAGATCCATGTTCCTGCCCTGTCATGAGTGATTGCGGGTGCCTGGGGGACATCGCGGCCACTAGGCACGCACATCGACTCCTCAGTGACATGGCGGCGCCCCCCCCCCCCACACCCCTTAAAGCGCCACTGTGCAGCTACGGAGATTTGCGCAGGGGGGGCATTAAGCCGCTTTCAAACTACGGTGGGCAGTCGGCATGTGGTTAAAGTGTCAACTCTGGACAATTTTGGCTAACCCTTTCACAGGCATATGGAAACTATTTACACATGGCAAACTCATCTTTTATATTTTACCAAAAAAGTGTGTAATACTTTGTGTTTGTGTGCATTAAAATTAACTTTAGTGTATTTTTCACTGAAAATATGCTAATTTTGCTAAACAGTGGATTAAAATTTGATAAACTGTTGCACAAATATCCTGTGATCAAAATAAAAAGGGAAAAAAATTAAAAAATGGCACTATTTTATTCTCCATGGTCTCCACTTTCAGAAAATATATAATGATTGGGGGTTTTAAAGAGGAAGTAAACCCTGATGGGTAATCCCTGCAAAGGTAAAGCATAATGGACTACTATGCATCGCATAGTAGTCCATTATGTGTCACTTACCTGACACAGGAGCCAGCGAAGTCACCGATGTCCCCTTGTGTACGGAGCCTCCATCTTCTTGATGGGTCTCGCTGCTCCGGCGCTGTCATTCGACTGAGCCGCGATGACATCACTCCCGCACATGCGCACGGGAGCCGCCACTCGCGGCATATCGCCGTTAACAGCGGCGCGCTCAGTGCGCCTGCGTGCCGCTGTCTACCACGCATGCGCGGTAGACAGTGGTGCCTGTCTTTTGACAAATATCTCCTAAACCCTGTAGGTTTAGGAGATATTTCTTGGACCTACAGGTAAGCCTTAATCTAGGTTTACCTGTAGGTCAAAGTGGTTTGTAAGGTAACCACTTTAACTAATTTCCAGGCCTAAATTGTGCATTTAAACATGTGTGAAACCACACAAGATGGTGAGTGACTCGAGTCCATAAAGTTCTACCCATGGGATTGAAACCTCACACATTCAAGAAACGTGTCACTCAAGAGTGTGTCTGCGACTGCCTGTACGATATATTTTTTTACAGCTATCAGCCCAAGTTTTTAACTGTCCCTGTTAACACTCTTAAATCTCTCCCTGCTAGACAACTGCCCAATATACCGTTTGTGTGTCTGAGACTGCATATCGAAATATAGAGAAACATTTTTTCAGCAATAAGCGTGAGTACCAGCAGGAACATTTAACTTTCCTTGTTTTGTGTGACCTTTAACTACTACATATCTGTTGTAACACTCAGAACAAAGGCTCCTGGGAATTTTACCTTTTATGGGGAGAGGGCTGCAACAATTGAAAACCCCAATGATTGGCATTTTTATTTTATTTTTTGCACAGTACCATTGGATGTTATGGTGCAGCATAACAATCAGTGACTGTCCAGCCCCTGGCATCCTAGAACCCAATGATATCATTGATCAGGAGACAACTGGGTCACACAGCATCCTTGTTGCTATGCAAGCAGCATAGTGGGAAGTTGGATTAATACTACCACTAAATAACTTCTATCTGCACTAGCAGCCGGAAGTTTGCATTGGTGCACAGGCCAAATCTGGCTATTTGGTTCACCCCATCCATGAAACATGAACATGCTGATTTTTCATGCAAAACCTGTATGGCTGCAAACCTCCTGTAATTCCTCAAAAAAGATATAATTATATGCACACCCAAGGGTTATCTCCTCATTCCAGCTGTGCATCTATAGTGATATATAATTTGATTTTATTGAGTGAATAGATAAGTGGATGAACTCTTTAGTGAATGCACATGGTGTGATGGGGCTAATATAGACTGTTGCTTTTAGATGTGGCAGCCGATAGGCAGAGCCTATATGCATTTATAATTCAGTGATAGGAAGGGAGCCTCTGTGTCTTGATGAAGTTCTGTGGAGGAACAAAACATATGTATACAGACCATACACAGCAATAGACCCCCCACCCCCTGATGCACCGCATGCTTAACCACTCACGGGATTGACTGGAAATTGGATGGTCTGTCGCTGTTGATGCTGGATTGCTTGGATTGTCTCTCCCTGCACATGGGAAAATGGCTTAACATGGGAATTTCATGTCTGCAGCATTCATACAGGACAACCACATGCACTGAATTATCTGTTTGACACACAGCATTGCGGATCTAACACTCACTGAGCCTTAATCAAGACCTTGAAAATTAGAGGATCATAACCTACACCAAGCCATTACAAGAGATAGTAGGACAGTGAGTACTATTACACATTGTAGACTGATCATATCGGCAGTTACATCAGGGAACCCTGGAGTGCTAGGACCTAGTCATAGACTGGCTGGACCAAAGTAGTGGGACACCTGCCTTTACATGCACATGAACTTTAATGGCATCCCATTCTTAGTCCGTAGGGTTCAATATTGAGTTGGCCCACCCTTTGCAGCTATAAGAACTCTTCTGGTAAGGCTATCCACATTTAAGAGTGTGTCTATGGGAATGTTTGACCATTTTTCCAGAAGCACATTTGTGAGGTCAGGCACTGATGTTGGATGGGAAGGCGTGGTTTGCAGTCTCCGCTCTAATTTATCCCAAAGGGTTTCTATCAGATTGAGGTGCAGGCCAGTCAAGTTCCTTCACCCCAAGCTCACTCATCCATGTCTTTATGGACCATGCTTTGTGAATTGGTCCAAATCAGTTGGTGGAAGGGGATTATGGTTTGGGGTTGTTTTTCTGGGGTTGGGCTTGGCCTCTTGGTTCCAGTGAAGGGAACTCTTAAGGTATCAGCATACCAAGGCATTTTGGACAATTTCATGCACCCAACTTTGTGGGAACAGTTTGGAGATGGCCCCTTCCTGTTCCAACATGACTGCACACCAGTACACAAAGCAAGGTCCATAAAGACATTGATGAGCGAATTTGGGGTGGAGGAACTTGATTGGCCTGTACATAGACCTGACCTCAACACCTTTGGGTTGAATTCGAGTGCAGACTGCCTGCCAGGCATTCTTGTCCACGTCAGTGTCTGACCTCACAAATGCGTTTCTGGAAAAACGGTTAAACATTCCCACAGACACACTCCTAAACCTTATGGACAGCCTTCCCAGAAGAGTTGAAGCTGTTATAGCTGCAAAGGGTGGGCCAACTCAATATTGAACCCTACAGACTAAGACTGGGATCCAATTAAAGTTCATGTGCATATAAAGGCAGACGCCTCAATACTTTTGGTAGTGTAGTGTATTAGGCTTATTCATGCACACTTAAAAGAATGCAAAGGCTCCTATACTGAACAATTCACAAACATGAAATTATTCCAATGTCTATCATTTCAGAGCTGTGAAACACCTTCGGGGAAGATCAGCTCAGCTGCCCACACAGAGAAAATATTATTTATGAGTTTATCAATCCACTTTCACAGTTTTGGAACTCTCATTTTGTGCAAAAGGTAGCACATTTCTCAAAGGTGTGTGGGAAACTCTGACATGAACATGAGTTGCAGAAACATCAGTCAAATTCATGCTGTTCTATATATTTTTTTTCTAATATCTTCTGTCAACATTATTCAGTGTACGCAACAAGCGAAAAGTGCTAAATGTTGTATTGGATAAATATTGTGGTGCAATAACTGGTTCAAATCCAAGACAGTCCACTCAAGACACAAGCATCAGGCTTCTTCGTGCACAAAAGTAAAAAAAAATGCAAAAGGTTCCATGCTGAATTCAATGAACAATTTAAAAAAAAAAATGTTCCTCTATCATTTTAGAGCTGTGAAACATCTTCTGGGCAGATCAGCTCAGCTGCCCACACAGAGAGAATGTCATTTATGAGTTTGTCATTCCAATATTGTGAAAAGGCAGCATATTTCTCACTTTCTCACTGGTATGTGGGAAACTTTGACATGAACACGAGTTGCAGGAACATCAATCAAATTCATGCTGGTATGTATATTTTTTTCCAATATTTTCTGTCAACATTATTCAGTGTAGGAAACAAGTGAAAAGTACTGAAAACAGAAATGCGAATTTATTCACAGAGCAGGTAGAAAAGGGCAAACTCTCACAACACCCAATGACCTGCTGATAATCACATTCCGACAGTTACTTCAGTAATAGTAAACTCTTCCATACAACACTGAGCTTCATACCAAACTGTGGTCATATTGATACCAAGAACCTGTAATATTGTGCCTTCCTCTCAGTTTCTCAGTTATATTTATTGAATGTACTGTATAGTTTTAGTGTACGTATAGTTTTGGATGGAGGATAGGAAGGGTTTAAAATACACATCAGTTTATTTTATTCCTTTTGTGCTGCATAAAATTAGGGTTACCACCTGTACGGGATTCACCTGGACAGTCTGGGTTCTGAATCATCTGTCCGGTCTTTACCACGTGATCAGCCGTATCCAATCACGGCTGATCATAGTGCAAACAGGAAGAGCTGGTGATCGGCTTTTCCTCACTTGCATTTCTCAGTCGCAAGTAGAGGAGAGCCGATCCCCCCCCCCCTCTTAGGATGTCCACACTGGGCCACCAGGGACACCACTATTACCACCAGGGATGCCACCACTAGTCACCACCAGGTATGCCACCCTAGACCACCAGGGATGTCAATCAGTGCCCACAAAGATGCCAATCAGTGCCCACAGTGGACATCACTGATTGGCAGGCATTATTGTTTGGCAGTGATTGGCATCCATTAGTAACATTTATTAATGTACAGTTACAAAAACTACACACTGTTAAATAGCAGTGTACTATGATAACCAAAACTACACAACGTGAAAATTATAAACACATGTGCATAAATAAATATAATCAACAATAAAATAAATCGTGATTAAATAGCGAAAAAATGCAATCCAAAAAATAATCGCACAAAAGTGATACAGTGAATATGTGACAAAACATAAATATAAGAAATGAACACAATGACAAATAGTGCTCTAATGGAAATGTGCAGTTCCAAAATAAATTAGATTGATCTTCAATCAAATACAATTATTGAGGAGCAATAACTGTAATGATGGCAATAGTTCAAAAAAGAAGAATTCATATTCAAGTGAACATTCTGTACCCAAGTGTCCATCAAACGCAGAGCCTCCACCGCACCCTTGGTGTTAGTGCCCCCCTTGTTTAGAACACTCACCAGCAGTATTGCCCAGCACTCTCGTGTCGGGCAAAAAACGCTTATAGTGTATACAGATGATGACTATTTCTCCAGCCACTTCTTGTGAAAACTTCGCAGCAGAGGATAATCACTTAATATCTCAGAGTTACCTCAGGGAGACAAAAGAAACTTCCCATAGTGCAACATTGCAAAACTATTTTTAATCTCAATAAAACGTTCAATTAAAATCACACTCACATGGATCCAATAAAAACAGGCACTTCAAATAGACAATCCACTGGTCAATTCAAAGATCCTTCACTCATAGGCATTGGTGAGTACACTGGAAGCAAGCTAAGTTCATATCAAATAGCACCGTCTCTACACAAGGTATCTGTGTGGTACCTGACAGCAGACAACCCAATTTGAAAACAGCGCCAGATAGTGATATCCAGTCCTTCAACTTGTGTGTTCTCCTTCCTCCGCCTTCTTTCTAGTCTTTTACTGTGTGTGCTGGTCGCCATATAGCCACGCCCCCGACATGTTTCGTCCAATGGACTTCCTCATGGGTTTGGCTATCCAGCTGTAACAACCCCCCTTTTATTTGCAATCTCAGGCGACCAGTCCCTCCCAGTCCAGGTGACCCCTCCCCCTATGTCCTCCAATTGGTTGATAGGCTCTTGCGGTGGGTGGTTCATAATTCGTTCCTCCCCCAACCCCTCCCCATCTCTGTGTGTAAAAACACTCCCAACTTCCCCACACATTGCTCTCATCACGATCAGGAGAATATAACACCACACATATTAAGGAAGGCCCATCAACCTACCCTTCTAAATGGCTTCCTAATCACTCCGTAGCAATAGATGGTTTTATTTCGTCGGCACGCATACGCGGACTTCCGGGGAAGCTCGTATACTTCGTCAGCTGATTGGCTCAGTCTAGGCGCCGCCGTCATCACGCTTACCCTAGCGTACCTCCCCGGACCGCCCACTCCACCCGCGCCATCATGCTACACCCAGGTATCACTCGTGAGCTGCGCACGCGCCAATCACTGCACCTAGTACTAGCGTCCTTCCCACAGACCTCCCCCTCCACCCACGCCATCTTGCTGCACCCAGGAGTCACTACTAAATAAACTGCGCAGGCGCCAAACACTATACAGTGTCTTGGCGAGAAGAATATAATTTCTTCATCATCGGCGCCCCACTCCTGTCAAGATAACCAATAAATCAAACAGGGGAAGTGCCATAATCACAACCAATCCTGTTTCATAGCAAAGTACTTCAGGAATCCCAAAATAAACGCTGTAAATGTACACACCATTAAGTCACACACAACACCCTAACGAACCCCTCAACCCCAACAAGCGGTCCTAAACAATGTGTATATGTAGCAGAATAAGTGTGTCCACAGACTTTTAGCGTTTAGATGGACCAGCAGTACCTATACCATACAATAATAAAATAACGAACTCATAAAAAAAAATTTTATGAGTTCGTTATTTTATTATTGTATGGTATAGGTACTGCTGGTCCATCTAAACGCTAAAAGTCTGTGGACACACTTATTCTGCTACATATACACATTGTTTAGGACCGCTTGTTGGGGTTGAGGGGTTCGTTAGGGTGTTGTGTGTGGCTTAATGGTGTGTACATTTACAGCGTTTATTTTGGGATTCCTGAAGTACTTTGCTATGAAACAGGATTGGTTGTGATTATGGCACTTCCCCTGTTTGATTTATTGGTTATCTTGACAGGAGTGGGGCGCCGATGATGAAGAAATTATATTCTTCTCGCCAAGACACTGTATAGTGTTTGGCGCCTGCGCAGTTTATTTAGTAGTGACTCCTGGGTGCAGCAAGATGGCGTGGGTGGAGGGGGAGGTCTGTGGGAAGGACGCTAGTACTAGGTGCAGTGATTGGCGCGTGCGCAGCTCACGAGTGATACCTGGGTGTAGCATGATGGCGCGGGTGGAGTGGGCGGTCCGGGGAGGTACGCTAGGGTAAGCGTGATGACGGCGGCGCCTAGACTGAGCTAATCAGCTGACGAAGTATACGAGCTTCCCCCGAAGTCCGCGCATGCGTGCCGACGAAATAAAACCATCTATTGCTACGGAGTGATTAGGAATAGTGATGGACGAACTTCCGACGGGACGTTTCGCGAAAGCGAAATGCGAACGGACCCAAACGTTCGCGAAACCGAACGTTCGCCGCGGGCCCCATTGACTTCAATGGGAGGCGAACTTTGCAAACCTTCATGTCGAATTTGCGGCCACGTGGTAATTATTAGGGGGTAAAACGTAGTCCCACCATCTGGACAATGACATAATACATGTATGAGGTGAATTTGGGATCGATAACTACAAGCATTTTTATTTTATTTGGGAAATTGTTCTAACAATTCAGGACTATGGAGCTAATGAAGGCAATGGAGGAGAGGGAAGGTCAGGGACCAGGGTAGGCAAAGAAGAGGGTGCAGGAGATGATCACCAGCAGCGTGACATACCGGAATGACACATGCACCGTGATAGAGGCATCTGACAGCAGCACCGTAATACAGAGCACTGACAGCAGCACCGTGACATACAGCGCTGACAGCAGCACCGTGACATACAGCGCTGACAGCAGCACCGTGACATACAGCGCTGACAGCAGCACCGTGACATACAGCGCTGACAGCAGCACCGTGACATACAGCGCTGACAGCAGCACCGTGACATACAGCGCTGACAGCAGCACCGTGACATACAGCGCTGACAGCAGCACCGTGACATACAGCGCTGACAGCAGCACCGTGACATACAGCGCTGACAGCAGCACCGTGACATACAGCGCTGACAGCAGCACCGTGACATACAGCACTGACAGCAGCACCGTAAGCAGCCCCAGGAGGAAGTCAGCACAGCACAGGGATGGTGTGATCCCCTCATAATAAGAACCCCCAGGAGGAAGTCAGCACAGCACAGGGATAGTGTGATCCCTTCATAATAAGAACCCCCAGGAGGAAGTCAGCACAGCACAGGGATATCATAAGCAGCCCCAGTAGAAATATGACACCGCTCAACCTCTTCAAAGAGGAGGGTAGGGGCATATAGTACGGTGTGCTTTTTTGGGTCAAGGAAGTGAGCCAAATGAATTAAGAAGGTCTGTGTGCTTGATTAAAAAAATAGTTTATAGACATATACATGGTCTACTGGTCACATGTGTTGAATTCCTCCGAGATCCATGCCTCATTCATTTTTAGAAATGTGAGGTAGTTAACACTGTGGTGAGCTAGGCGAGTACGCTTATCGGTCACAATCCCCCCTGCTGCGCTGAACGTCCTTTCGGACAGGACACTGGATGAGGGGCAAGCCAACAGTTCGATTGCAAATTGGGCAAGCTCTGGCCAGAGGTCAAGCCTGCCCACCCAGTAGTCTAGGGGTTCATCACTCCTCAGAGCGTCCACATCGGCCGTTAACCCAATGTAGTCGGACACCTGACGGTCTAGGCGTTCCCTGATGCTGGATCCGGATGACACCTGTCGATGGGTCGGCTGAAAGAATGACCTCATATCCGAAGTCACCAACACATCTTCAAACCGGCCTCTTCTTGCAGGCGCTGTTGGATTGGTACCCGCAAATCCTTCTCTGGGAGTGGGAATTGCTCCTCTGCCAGCGCACGCAAAAGCAGAATGCAGCATTTCTCGAAGCAAGGCCTGGAAGTGCTGCATTCTGACAGCCCTCTGCGACGGCGGTAACATTTCCGCCATTTTGTGTTTGTACCGGGGGTCTAAGTACGTTGCCACCCAGTACTGGTCCTTGACCCTCATGCTTTTTATACGGGGGTCCCTATTAAAACACTGGAGCATGAAGGCCCCCATTTGCACTAAAGTGGAAGCGGTGTGGTGGCCTGGCTCCTGCTCATCATCCAGGATAATGTCGTCCTCTTCATTCTCCTCTCCCCATCCTCGCACAACAGGGATCCCAGAAAGGTTTAAAGCATGCTCTTCTTGCTCCTGCTCATCCGCCCCGGCACCATCCTCCTCTGACTCCTCATCAGACTCCTGTTGTTGACTTGTCTCAGATAGAGTAGCCCCCCCTGGGAATTCATCCAGCATTGCGACTTCCTCATCTTCCCGCTCCTGCTCCTCCACAGCCTGATCAATGACACGACGCAATGCACGCTCCAGAAAGAAGGCATAAGGTACCATGTCACTGATGGCGCCATGGCTGCGACTGACCAGTTTGGTGATCTCCTCAAATGGCCGCAGAAGTCTGCATGTGTCGCGCATGAGCAGCCACTGGCGCGGTGAAAAAAAACCCAGCTCCCCAGAACCGTTTCTTTCGCAGAGTTCATACAGGTAGACGTTAACTGCACGTTTCTGCTGGAGCAGCCTATCAAGCATATAGAAGGTTGAGTTCCATCGCGTCGGGCAATCGCAAATAAGACGTCTGACCGGCAGATGGTGTCGCCGCTGAATGTCAGCAAGGCGAGCCATGGCCGTGTAAGATCTTCTGAAATGGGCCGAGATTTTCCTTGCCTGCCGCAAGATGTCCTGGACCCCAGGGTATTTGACAAGGAATCGCTGCACGACCAAGTTTAAGACGTGTGCCATGCACGGCACGTGCGTGATTTTGCCCTGTTTCAATGCGCTAAGCAGATTGGCACCGTTGTCACACACCACTTTACCAACTGTCAAATTGAGCGGTGTTAGCCACTCATCTGCCTGTGAACGCAAAGCTGAAAGGAGTGCCGGGCCAGTGTGGCTCTTTGCTTCCAGGCACAACAGACGCAGCACGGCATGGCAACGTCTCACCTGGCATGTGGAATAGGTTCTGGGGAGCTTGGGCGGTGCAGTGGAAGAGACGCTAGCAGCGGAAAAGGAGGAGGCAGCTGAGGAGGAGAGGGAGGAGGATGGAGTAGGAGGAGGAGAAGAAGAGTCAGGCCTGCATGCAATCCGTGGCGGTAAAACCAAATCTACACGGGTGCCACGGGTTACATGCTTGACGGCCGTCAGAAGGTTCACCCAGTGGGCAGTAAAACTGATATACCTTCCCTGCCCGTGTTTGCTAGACCACGTGTCTGTGGTCAGATGTATCTTGGCACCGACACTGTGTGCCAGAGATACATTCACTTGCCGCTGAACATGGCCATATAGCTCTGGGATGCCCTTCTCTGAGAAATACTTCCTTCCTGGGACCTTCCATTGTGGTGTTCCAATGGCCACAAATTTGCGAAAGGCCTCCGAGTCCACCAGTTTATATGGCAGTAGTTGGCGGGCTATGAGTTCTGACAAGCCAGCCGCCAACCGTTGGGCAAGAGGGTTATCCGGCGTCATCATTTTTTTACGCTCAAACATTAGGCCCACGGAAGCCTGCCTTTTTGCAGAAAAATGTGAGCTTGGCGTGATGGAAGGTGGAGTGGAGGACAATTGTGAGGAGAGAGGAGAAGGAGAAGTAGAAGACGAGGCTGGACGGTGAGAGCCTGCAGTGTGGCTTTGTGTGTTCCGTTGCTCCCACTGGGCTCGGTGATGGCTGCTCATGTGCCTTCTTAAGGCGGTCGTCCCTAGGTGAGTATTGGGCTTACCGCGACTAACGCGTTGACTGCAAAGATTGCAGATGGCAACGCTATTGTCAGCAGCGGACACGTTAAAAAAAGCCCACACTGCGGAGCCATGTGCCGGTGTCCTGGGAGCGCCAGATGTGACCGTACATGGTCGATGACTCGCTCCTGATACATTTGCAGTCTGCTTTGTCCCTGCTGTGCAATGTAAGTCATTGCTGCTTCTCCTCCCTATCTGCTGGTCCATATCTCCCTCTGAACTCCCCTCCTCTTCCTCTCTTGTGGGCACCCACGTGACATCACTAGACACGTCATCATCAACGTCACCTTCCCCACCGCTATAAGTAGAGATCTCGGAGTAGGCAGCAACACCGGGGACCAACCTCCTCCTTGGGCTGATCTGGGTACTGGCGTCAGACTGCTGAGTAGCGCTTGTTGCTACCTCCTCTTCCTGATCCAATACCAAGAGTGGCTGCGCATCAGAAATGTCCTCTTGATATGGATCGGAAAATAATTCCAGTGACTCAAGCGGAAGGTATGTGGTGGTGGTGGTGGTGGTCGTGTTGTTGGTGGTAGTGTCTTTGGGGGTGCACATAGCAGAGAGTGAAGAAGAGGGTGCAGATCGAGAGGATGAGGAGGGTGCAGAAGAGTAAGGCTGAGCGAGCCACTCAACCAAGTCTGGTGCATCCTTTAAAGTAATTGAACGCACCTTCTGCAACTTCCCACTTTGGCTCAAGCCTGTTGCTCCTGCCCTACCCCTACCACCCCTGCGGAAGGGCCTGCCTCTTCCTCTGCCTGTCATTTTTTAAATGACCCTGTGACAAAACTCTTAGTCCCTATACCGATGAAGGACTGCTGCAGTATAGGGCAGCGGTCAGCAGTGGTGCACGTCAACCCTATCTATTGTGGACCGATAGCGGTCCTTACAGAACAGCAGACTGTACCGCACTCAAGCCTATGTACCGTAGCACCCTATACCAAGTTACCAGTCCTTATAAGAACTTTTGTGGAACAAGCAGGTTGTGTGTTAGTGATTAGCAGACTGTACGTCAGTCCCTATACCGCTGAAGGACTGCTGCAGTATAGGTGAGCGGTCAGCAGTGGTGCACGTCAACCCTATCTATTGTGGACCTATAGCGGTCCTTACAGAACAGCAGACTGTACCGCACTCAAGCCTATGTACCGTAGCACCCTATACCAAGTTACCAGTCCTTATAAGAACTTTTGTGGACCAAGCAGGTTGTGTATTAGTGTTTAGCAGACTGTACGTCAGTCCCTATACCGCTGAAGGACTGCTGCAGTATAGGGCAGCGGTCAGCAGTGGTGCACGTCAACCCTATCTATTGTGGACCGATAGCGGTCCTTACAGAACAGCAGACTGTACCGCACTCAAGCCTATGTACCGTAGCACCCTATACCAAGTTACCAGTCCTTATAAGAACTTTTGTGGACCAAGCAGGTTGTGTATTAGTGTTTAGCAGACTGTACGTCAGTCCCTATACCGCTGAAGGACTGCTGCAGTATAGGGCAGCGGTCAGCAGTGGTGCACGTCAACCCTATCTATTGTGGACCGATAGCGGTCCTTACAGAACAGCAGACTGTACCGCACTCAAGCCTATGTACCGTAGCACCCTATACCAAGTTACCAGTCCTTATAAGAACTTTTGTGGACCAAGCAGGTTGTGTATTAGTGTTTAGCAGACTGTACGTCAGTCCCTATACCGCTGAAGGACTGCTGCAGTATAGGGCAGCGGTCAGCAGTGGTGCACGTCAACCCTATCTATTGTGGACCGATAGCGGTCCTTACAGAACAGCAGACTGTACCGCACTCAAGCCTATGTACCGTAGCACCCTATACCAAGTTACCAGTCCTTATAAGAACTTTTGTGGACCAAGCAGGTTGTGTATTAGTGTTTAGCAGACTGTACGTCAGTCCCTATACCGCTGAAGGACTGCTGCAGTATAGGGCAGCGGTCAGCAGTGGTGCACGTCAACCCTATCTATTGTGGACCGATAGCGGTCCTTACAGAACAGCAGACTGTACCGCACTCAAGCCTATGTACCGTAGCACCCTATACCAAGTTACCAGTCCTTATAAGAACTTTTGTGGACCAAGCAGGTTGTGTATTAGTGTTTAGCAGACTGTACGTCAGTCCCTATACCGCTGAAGGACTGCTGCAGTATAGGGCAGCGGTCAGCAGTGGTGCACGTCAACCCTATCTATTGTGGACCGATAGCGGTCCTTACAGAACAGCAGACTGTACCGCACTCAAGCCTATGTACCGTAGCACCCTATACCAAGTTACCAGTCCTTATAAGAACTTTTGTGGACCAAGCAGGTTGTGTATTAGTGTTTAGCAGACTGTACGTCAGTCCCTATACCGCTGAAGGACTGCTGCAGTATAGGGCAGCGGTCAGCAGTGGTGCACGTCAACCCTATCTATTGTGGACCGATAGCGGTCCTTACAGAACAGCAGA
Source organism: Lithobates pipiens (assembly GCF_037356315.1). NCBI lineage: Eukaryota > Metazoa > Chordata > Amphibia > Anura > Ranidae > Lithobates > Lithobates pipiens. The sequence continues at coordinate 9,796,998 of NW_027507685.1, forward strand.
CTGTACCGCACTCAAGCCTATGTACCGTAGCACCCTATACCAAGTTACCAGTCCTTATAAGAACTTTTGTGGACCAAGCAGGTTGTGTATTAGTGTTTAGCAGACTGTACGTCAGTCCCTATACCGCTGAAGGACTGCTGCAGTATAGGGCAGCGGTCAGCAGTGGTGCACGTCAACCCTATCTATTGTGGACCGATAGCGGTCCTTACAGAACAGCAGACTGTACCGCACTCAAGCCTATGTACCGTAGCACCCTATACCAAGTTACCAGTCCTTATAAGAACTTTTGTGGAACAAGCAGGTTGTGTGTTAGTGATTAGCAGACTGTACGTCAGTCCCTATACCGCTGAAGGACTGCTGCAGTATAGGTGAGCGGTCAGCAGTGGTGCACGTCAACCCTATCTATTGTGGACCTATAGCGGTCCTTACAGAACAGCAGACTGTACCGCACTCAAGCCTATGTACCGTAGCACCCTATACCAAGTTACCAGTCCTTATAAGAACTTTTGTGGACCAAGCAGGTTGTGTATTAGTGTTTAGCAGACTGTACGTCAGTCCCTATACCGCTGAAGGACTGCTGCAGTATAGGGCAGCGGTCAGCAGTGGTGCACGTCAACCCTATCTATTGTGGACCGATAGCGGTCCTTACAGAACAGCAGACTGTACCGCACTCAAGCCTATGTACCGTAGCACCCTATACCAAGTTACCAGTCCTTATAAGAACTTTTGTGGAACAAGCAGGTTGTGTGTTAGTGATTAGCAGACTGTACGTCAGTCCCTATACCGCTGAAGGACTGCTGCAGTATAGGTGAGCGGTCAGCAGTGGTGCACGTCAACCCTATCTATTGTGGACCTATAGCGGTCCTTACAGAACAGCAGACTGTACCGCACTCAAGCCTATGTACCGTAGCACCCTATACCAAGTTACCAGTCCTTATAAGAACTTTTGTGGACCAAGCAGGTTGTGTATTAGTGCTTAGCAGACTGTACGTCAGTCCCTATACCGCTGAAGGACTGCTGCAGTATAGGGCAGCGGTCAGCAGTGGTGCACGTCAACCCTATCTATTGTGGACCGATAGCGGTCCTTACAGAACAGCAGACTGTACCGCACTCAAGCCTATGTACCGTAGCACCCTATACCAAGTTACCAGTCCTTATAAGAACTTTTGTGGAACAAGCAGGTTGTGTGTTAGTGATTAGCAGACTGTACGTCAGTCCCTATACCGCTGAAGGACTGCTGCAGTATAGGGCAGCGGTCAGCAGTGGTGCACGTCAACCCTATCTATTGTGGACCGATAGCGGTCCTTACATAACAGCAGACTGTACCGCACTCAAGCCTATGTACCGTAGCACCCTATACCAAGTTACCAGTCCTTATAAGAACTTTTGTGGAACAAGTGAGTTGTGAATGTTTAGCAGACTGCAGCAGAAGGGCAGCAGTCAAGTATAATATCCTTTCTATATTTGGAAGAAAGAATATTATACATGTACAAGCCTATTACTGTACCACTGATACCAGTCCTGAAAAGAACCTTTGTGGAACTAATAATAACAGCAAGTCTTTAAAATTACCCTCACTGCCTGACAACACTGCTTCCTTCCTGTCCCTATACAAATTGGCAAAAAAAGAGAACGATTAGTGGTTACTGGAACAGCTCTTTTGTGGACCTTGATAGTAACAGCTAATGATGATGATGATGATGATGATGATGAAAGACTAATCTGGCTGTCCCTGTAGCATACACCGTCCTTTCCCTTTCTCTAAACTAACAAAAGACACTCAGGCTGCTGCAAGAATCAGCAGCACAGCAAACCTATCAACACCTAACACCTATACCAGTCCTGAAAAGAACTTTTGTGTACCAAATAGCTAGTGGTTTATCTCTCCCTACTCCACACAGGAACCTGTCCCTATCGTAACAGAAGAAAGAATGTAAAATGGCCACCGGATCGGGTGTATTTATAGGTTAGGGGGAATGTCCAAGTGTCCATGTGCTGTCATGTCTCAATTGGCTGTCCTGTATCACATGATAAACGTGTCACCAAAGGTTAAAGTTCTTGTATACATTAAACACGTAAGTCCGCCGCGGCGAACGACGGAAAAAGGCGTTCGAACGTGCGGACCGCGAATGTCGGAAATTCGCCGCGAAACGACCGCCGGGCGAAACGTTCGTCCATCACTAATTAGGAAGCCATTTAGAAGGGTAGGTTGATGGGCCTTCCTTAATATGTGTGGTGTTATATTCTCCTGATCGTGATGAGAGCAATGTGTGGGGAAGTTGGGAGTGTTTTTACACACAGAGATGGGGAGGGGTTGGGGGAGGAACGAATTATGATCCACCCACCGCAAGAGCCTATCAACCAATTGGAGGACATAGGGGGGAGGGGTCACCTGGACTGGGAGGGACTGGTCGCCTGAGATTGCAAATAAAAGGGGGGTTGTTACAGCTGGATAGCCAAACCCATGAGGAAGTCCATTGGACGAAACATGTCGGGGGCGTGGCTATATGGCGACCAGCACACACAGTAAAAGACTAGAAAGAAGGCGGAGGAAGGAGAACACACAAGTTGAAGGACTGGATATCACTATCTGGCGCTGTTTTCAAATTGGGTTGTCTGCTGTCAGGTACCACACAGATACCTTGTGTAGAGACGGTGCTATTTGATATGAACTTAGCTTGCTTCCAGTGTACTCACCAATGCCTATGAGTGAAGGATCTTTGAATTGACCAGTGGATTGTCTATTTGAAGTGCCTGTTTTTATTGGATCCATGTGAGTGTGATTTTAATTGAACGTTTTATTGAGATTAAAAATAGTTTTGCAATGTTGCACTATGGGAAGTTTCTTTTGTCTCCCTGAGGTAACTCTGAGATATTAAGTGATTATCCTCTGCTGCGAAGTTTTCACAAGAAGTGGCTGGAGAAATAGTCATCATCTGTATACACTATAAGCGTTTTTTGCCCGACACGAGAGTGCTGGGCAATACTGCTGGTGAGTGTTCTAAACAAGGGGGGCACTAACACCAAGGGTGCGGTGGAGGCTCTGCGTTTGATGGACACTTGGGTACAGAATGTTCACTTGAATATGAATTCTTCTTTTTTGAACTATTGCCATCATTACAGTTATTGCTCCTCAATAATTGTATTTGATTGAAGATCAATCTAATTTATTTTGGAACTGCACATTTCCATTAGAGCACTATTTGTCATTGTGTTCATTTCTTATATTTATGTTTTGTCACATATTCACTGTATCACTTTTGTGCGATTATTTTTTTGATTGCATTTTTTCGCTATTTAATCACGATTTATTTTATTGTTGATTATATTTATTTATGCACATGTGTTTATAATTTTCACGTTGTGTAGTTTTGGTTATCATAGTACACTGCTATTTAACAGTGTGTAGTTTTTGTAGCGCCACAAGGTGTTTTTTGCATTGTAAGTGGTAGGTTTGCTTTTTTCACCTTCTGAGAGATATATTTAATTTTTTAAGTGGCAGCTGGGGGGAGGGGGAGTTTGAGCGCTGGGATGATATACTAATCGGGAGGTCATTGATAGTGTATCTTGAGTTTTTTTTTATTAATGTACAGTGCCCAGCCATGCCCATCTGTGCCACCTATCAGTGCCCATCCATGCAGCCTATCAGTGCCGCCTATCAGTTACCATCAGTGCAGCACCATCAGTGCCCTTCAGTGAAGGAGAAAAATTCCTTATTTACAAAGTTTTGTAACAGAAACCAAAAACCAAAATGTTCAGTCTTTTTTTTATTTGTTTAGCAGAAAATAAAAATCTCAGAGGTGATCAAATACCACCAAAAGAAAGCTCTATTTGTGGGAACAAAATGATAACTGCGTAATTGTCATTCAAAATGCGACAGCGCTGAAAGCTGAAAATTGGTCTGGGTAGGAAGGTGTATCCTATATATCCCAAATAGATTGGATCTGTTGTCTGGTCTCTGGCACCATTTTTTCTTTGCTTAACGCCATAATGCACTCCTTGTCGTGACCGCAGGGAACATCGCTCTTGAAAAACATCAATCCACCATGGAGTATGCCGCCAATTTCAGCTCTTGCACAGCTGTTACCACCTTGTCTCTTCACTTCTTCCACTAGGGCTTATTTAAAGGGTTACTCCGCCTTTTTTTTCTTTGCAGGGCTGCAATTTTCTGTAAAATGTCATGAAACATGACTATCTGGAGGTGCTCTGTACATAGAATGTGTACAGAACACCCCCCTGAAACGTAATTTCCTGCTTGTATGACTGGCTCACTGATTTTCCCAGAAGTCTGCACCAAGATAAAAGTCTGATTTTTGGCATCTACTGCAATAAAAATGTAATTTTTAATAAGATACTCCCAATAGGTAATCACATCTAAAGGGACACAGACCCTGCCACATTCCTCAGAGTCCTGTAGAGTCTTAAAGCGGTTTTGTACCTAAAAATTTAACTTCATATTATTAAAAGCACAAGATAGCATACTTACTTAAATGAACCCTGAAAAAAAAAAATATTCATTACTTACCTTATATTTCAGATGTTTCTGCTGACTTCCGGGCTGTCCTCCCGTGGGAGTAGGCGTGGTTATCCTCCTCGCAATGGTCCCTGGGAAATTTCTAAGCTATTTCCCAAGAATCCATGGGGGATAAAGAAATTGCGAAATCTCGTGAGATTTCGGGAGGACGCCGGTCACGTGACGAGGGCGTGTCCGAATTTGCCATTTTTAAAGTGGGCAGGCAGCTGTATCTGCCATTACCACCATTGCACACGAGGAAGTCAAACAACACACACAAAGGACACTATCAGTGAGCATGCGCGAGATGAAGCGGAGCATGCTGGGAGCCGAGCGTCATCAAATAGAGGAAGTAAATGCCTGTGGGCTTCAGACGCCCACACTTAAAATGGAAAACGCCTGAGTACTTTTTTTAAACTTATCCGAAGGAAAAGAATAGTCGCGCCGGGGGTCAAAAACACGCCGATCGTGGATGCTAACCGACGGTAGCAATCGCCCACCTGTGACACAGGAAAGAAAAAAAAAAAAAAAAACAGCGGAATCCCGCTTTAATTTCCAAATATGGAGAGGAAGAATGGGGAGATGCTAATGTAAACAAGCATTTCCCAGTTCTGCCGAGTGACACTGTCACTGATCATCGCTCCCTGTGATTGGGAGCGGTGAGCAGTGATGTGTCACACATAGCCCCCATAGTTAGAATCACTCCCTAGGACACACTTAACCCCTATAGGGCCGCCTAGTGTTAACCCCTTCACTGTCAGTCACATTTACACAGTAATCAGTGTATTTTTAATCACACTGATCGCTGTATAAATGTGAATGGTCCCAAAATAGCGCCAAAATGTCCCAAATGCCATAATGTCACAATAAAAATCGCTGCTCGCCACCATTACTAGTAAAAAAATTATTAATAAAAATGGAATAAAACTATCCCCTATTTTGTAGACGCGTTAACTTTTGCACAAACCAATCAATAAACACTTATTGCGATTTTTTTACCAAAAATATGTCGATGAATACGTATCAGCCTAGACTGATGAAAAAAAAAAATTTTAATATATTTTTTGGGGATATTTATTATAGCAAAAAGTAGAAAATAATCAATGTTTTGAAGTTTTTTTTGTTTATAGCGCAAAAAATAAAAACCGCAGAGGTGATCAAATACCACCAAAAGAAAGCTCTATTTGTGGGGGGAAAAGGACTTTGAATTTTGTTTGGGAGCCACGTCGCACGACCGCGCAATTGTCAGTTAAAGTAACGCAGTGCCAAATCGCAAAAAGTGCTTTGGTCAGGAAGGGGGTAAATCCTTCCGGGGCTGAAGTGATTAAATGTCAATTTTAATCATTATGTCCCCATAATACATTGTGCCTAATGCCGACCCATTCTATTTGAATGTATCAATGTCAAATAGATTTATTTGCAAAGAACAAAAAAAAAAAAAGTCCAGCCCACCTTTTGCATTTGACATGCAGCAAAGCTTAGACTGAGGGAGGTAGAAGCAGGTAAAGGAATCATTTAGTTGTGCTGCACTGTTCATGTGCTAATACAACATGCTAATAGGACAAGACAGCAGAATGACAAAGAAATGTGTTTAGTGCCCCGTACACACGACCGGACTTTTCAACATCAAAGGTCCGACGGAACGATTCCGGCAGACCATTCGATCGTGTGTGGGCTGCAGCGGACTTTTGATTTGCAAAAATTGACAGACTTTAGAAATGGAACATGTTTCAAATTTTTCCGCCGGACCCAGTTCCTACTGAGAAATCCGCTCGTGTGTATGCTAGTCCAACGGACAAAAACCGACGCGAGGGCAGCTATTGGCTACTGGCTATGAACTTCCTTATTCTAGTCCAGTCGTATGTCATCACGTTCGAATCCGTCGGACTTTGGTGTGATTGTGTGTGGCCAAGTCCGTTCATTCGGAAAGTCCGTCAGAACTCTGTCAGAACTCCGTCGAAACTCTGTCGGACCTAGTCCCTCAAAAAGTCCGGTCGTGTGTACGCGGCATTAGAGATTGCTGCTTCTCCTTTCACTGCCAAGTCAAGGGCTGACGGAGGGACAAGACATGTGCTTCTGAATTTCTGCAGCAAGATTTGGGTTTTCTGCATTGTCAAAAAGGGGCCGTGGTGTTTGGTGGAGCTGTGTAAATCCCAGTACTTTGAAAGAAAAGAAGCTCATATATATGTATTTCACCTGTGTATTTAGCTGTTTATCTTTAGGTCTTGTGAGAGTCATAATGTGCAATAACCCATAGCACAAAAATGAGTTTCAGATCCCCTGCCAGGTTAAAGTGTAGTAATGAAATCTGGTTTCCGAACAGTGGTTTTGCATGTTCTTAAATACTTACATGAGTACATACATAGGTAGACCAGTTGTAAACTAATGTTAATGTTTTGGTTTTGCAATAATGTTGAAGCACCACCCAGTATTTGCTCATGGGCATTCCTGCAATTCCTCTTTCTCAGCCCGTTCAATAAAAATTGATTCCCTTTGCAGTACTAAACAAATTTTAATTGATTTCATTAAAAAACCTCCCCATGACCTCATTTAATGGACGAATTATCACCTAGAAGAGCAATCTCTGATATAAATGAGGGTTATAAACTTTTTCACCCAGGTAAGCAAAAGCCGTACAATTAACGTAAGGCAAATCAATGAGGACTCCATTTACTCTTGATAATGAAAGAAGGACAAAGGGATAGGATAATGGAATGAAAGATTTTACCATATTCAGCCTTTAGATTTACTCGGTAATATATCAATTCAGTTCTTTTGCACTCCCTAAACTTTTTGCAGTTAGTAAACTATGAGAAGTCTAAACTAAAAAAAATATATAACTACAGGTGACCATAAACATGAGATTATCATCAAGTGCATACCACTATCACTAGAATAAAATAGTTGTAATACTTACCAGATTGTATTCATTTCCAGTCCAACTCCAGTATTTTTTTTTAGCTTAGGATAGAATGGGGGAGATGTAACAATTCTATTGTATTTTTAATTCTGTCTGTGACCCCATTGGGGAGGATTTCCCACATTTCCTGTCCCTATGACAAAATAGTGGTGTGGTAGTTAGTAAAGACTGGTGGTGTGACCGAAAAGAGTGGACGGCAAAAACAAAAAAAAAGATGGCAGAAGTTCCAGCTCCCTCCCTCCCTACTCTTAGCCCTTGTACACACGGTCGGACATTCCGATGGAAAATGTCCGATCGGACCGTGTTGTCGGATAATCCGACCGTGTGTGGGCTCCATCGGACTTTTTCCGTCGGAATATCCGACAGACAAAGTTTTAGAGCTGGGCTGTAAATTTTTCCGACAACATGATCCGATCAGACATTGTCCGATCGTTTGTAGAGAATTCCGATTGGACAAAGTGCCAGGCATGCTCAGATCAAATTCCTAGACCAAAGCTATTGGCTACTAGCCTGAACGTAGTCCCGTTGTAACGAAATAACGTCATCACGTTCTGAACGATCGGATTTTCCGAAACTTTGTCCGACTGTGTGTATGCAACACAAGTTTCGGACAAAATCCGTCTGACAAAATCCAATGGATTTGGTTGTCGGAATGTCCGACCGTGTGTACAAGAGCTAATACAAATGTGTTTGGAGAGATTTCCCCTTCTTGTCTAGACAGAAAGTGAGTGGAAATCTTCTCAAAAGTTGGATCAAAAGTTGGATTGACTGTAATGAAACCTAATCAAAAATATTTCTAGGCCCATTGTAATCTGATTGTACAATTAGGGCCCATGCACGCGGGCGTAAAAACACAACTTTTACAGGCATTCAGCATATATTTTTGGCTTGGGTATAGCCAACCAACCATTCATTTTATAGGTCGCCAGGAACCTCATATTTTCTGGTACTGTATACCTAAAAGGTGCCAGTATAATCAGATTGTAGTGTGTATGGAAATTTTAAGGGTACAGATATTGAATAATTTTATACTTACGGTACTTGTATTTTGCTGTAAAAGATCAAACTAATTTGTCAACATCTTACAGAGTCCTGAACCATTTAGAACCCAATTTGCATACCAAATACGTAGTCATTTAAAGGCCCCTACAGACAGTACTTACATGGTGACTCCCTGATTATGCCATAAATATGCACGATCATACCAGGTAGTACCAGGCAAACCAAGGCATTGGCCAAATTGATAAATGGTCCTATTGGATACCCCAGAAGGGAGGGTGGAGACTATTTGTTGTTGCTGCCATGAGGTTGACCAGTAAAACATATTTTATGATGGCAAAAGATTTTATTTGGTTTGCCAGTACCAGAAGACCCTTCACAATCTTATCCAACATTTGCTTTTTAATACTGGCTAGGTTTCAAGAGTTTTAGGATGCCAATGCAGGCTGCTGTTGCAAGAAACTGTCAGATACACTTAGCAAGTTACAATAAACAACAAAAAATTAGCATAATATGTTTCAGATTACAGTAAAACTGTAAAAGTGTGGGCAAAGGATTTGACAACAATGCAGCGTCACCTTTTTTAGATTTCTAATGGACAATTTCAAGGTAATTCTCTTGGTGCATTCATTAGGGCAGAAGTACGGTAAAATAAATTTTGCAAGTGTAATGGAACTACAAATTCTTTTGAAATCAGCTGACTGGACAAGTAATTCAGGGTTGAACAATTCATTACCAGTCAATACAGTAGAAATTAGCTCTACCACAATTTCCTGCATGACCTATGTGATAAACCGTGCAAAGCGCATGTAGTGTTTTGCCTGCATTTTCTTTTTTTATATGTTTGGAACTACAAAACAAATTGCGTTTTTTTTTTTTTTTAACTGCAATTCAGTGTTGCCAAACTACCAGACTGAAATTTACTAACACGACACAAAATTTACTGGCACAGCCAAGTTTGTACTGGCTTTTGCAAGAGTTACAAAATTATAGTTTTAAGTGCAAATTTCAGTATTTGGGCTACAAACAGCATCACATGTACACAAAAATATTTGCTAGGAACACAGTTTACCCTTTGATTGCCCTAGATGATTAACACCTTCTCAGCCAGAGTCAAGAGTACAGTAACGGTGCATATTTTTAGTACTGGTTATGTCACTGGCTCCCACAAAGTGTCAAAAAGTGTCAGTAATGCCGCGTACACACGAGCGAATTGTCCGGCGTACTTAGTCCGCCAAAACGCATTTCACCGGACAATTTGATTGTGTGTGGGCTTCAGCTGACTTTTCCAGCGTAAAGTCCGGCGGACTTAGAGAGTATTTTTGCAGTCCAATCTTTCCGCCTGACTTGGGTATTAGCGGACAATAAGTTTGTCAGTATGCTAGTCCGGCGGACTAAGAATGACGCATGCTCAGAAGCAAGTACGAAAAGGAAGCTATTGGCTACTGAACTTCCTTTTTCTAGTTCCTGTCATACGTGCTGTACGTCATCGCGATAGCAATCGCCGGACTTTCTGTGTGTCCGTGTGGGGCCAAGTCCGTTCGGTAGAAAGTCCGCCAGACTATCCGCCGGATTGTTTGCCGGACTAAGTACGCCGGACAATTCGCTCGTGTGTATGCGGCATTAGTGTCCAATTGTCCACCTCAATAAAGCAGTCCCGCTATAAGACAGTGATTGCCGTCATAACTTTTATTTTAAAAAATAATAATAATAAATAAAAAAAATTCAATAAATACTGTATATACCATAGTGTATAGCGTTCCTGTGAAATCAATCAATATACGTATATTGTTTTTTTTACCAAAAATATGTAGCAGACTACATATTGGCCTAAATTTATGGAGAAATTTGAATATTTCCATTTTGTATTGTTTTTATACCAGAAAGTAAAAAATATATATATTTTTCTTTTTTTTCAAAATGGTCAGTGTTTATTTTGTTTATAGTGTAAAAAAATATAAAATGCAAAGGTGATCAAATACCACCAAAAGAAAGCTCTATTTGTGTGAAAAAAAATTAGATTAAATTTGGGTACAGCGTTGCATGGCCGCGTAATTGTCAGTTAAATTAACGCAGTGTTGTATCACAAAAAAATGGCCTGTTCATGAAGGGAGGGGGGGGGGGGGGAATCTTCTGGAGTTCAAGAGATTAAAGATGTTATACAGATAATGAAAAAAGTATAAAACACTTAATGTAAAATAAAATTGACCAAAAACCATTGTAGTTTCTATAGCAGCTACAAAATCCGCTTATGCTGCACAACATTAGTGTGTGGTCTGTGTATTCTGCCATTGTAGTAAAAAAAAAGACAAATTAAGTTTTAATGACTGCAGTGGAACTAAAAGTCCCCACCTGAAGTATCTGCAAGGTTATGGTGACACTTGTACTTCCACTGTGGCTACAAAAGGTATTCTGAATGTACATAAATCTTTCAGTATAATAGATTACTTTTACTACTGTAGTGGTACTACTAGTCTAAACTATCTATTCCCTTATAAGTAACTGACAATGGTCTATCTCCAATCTGTAGGATTATGCATGCATTTTCATGGCACAATAAGCAGGAATAAACGAGAGTGGAGGGATCAGGGGATGTGGAGTTTCCATAAAGTTAAGTAGGGGGAAGCATAGTGACACTAATCTCCCAAGATGCATAAGGAAATCTGAAAGCTCCTTGGGCAGCCTGTGACCAGGCAGAGATGTGAATACAGTGATATGTGTTTATCTTCAATCGCTGATTTTCCTGTACAATCTGCTGCAGTTTTTGTTATGTTGTGCGTCCTCTCGTGAGACCATTTACCTTTTAAATTTTAGATCCACTTTGGCTATAGAGGATGATCATTATAAATTCATTATAAATGAATTTTGCTATATCAGGCATTCAGCTAGTAAAAATCTGTTTAGTAAAACCATCCAAATGCACAATCTACAATATAATCAAAGAGACACAACGCTATCTAAAGTATGTGCAAAAAAAACAAGCCATAGAATTTCTTGGCAAGCTGTGTTCAACTATATTGCATTTCATAGATTATTTTGATAAAAGAAACAGAAGGATACCCCAAAGGGCAATTCCACAGCTGTAAGAAACTACAAACAGCTGCTTATTCTGGATACATAAATAATTCAATATTCTTTTAGGAATAACTTTTACTTCCCAGATTCAAATAGACGAGAAGGCGATAGAGATGAACAAAGAACTGAATTTTATGTAAAAATAGAGATGCAATTCAACACAGTCCTCAATGAAATGTGTGGACAAAACATATAGGGAAAGCTACTGTGTATAATTTTCAATGTCTTTGCACTTTCAGTCAACCCAGTTCAGAGAAGGGCAGCAAAGCTAATAAAAGGACTAGAGGATCTTAGCTATAAAGAAACACTGCAAGCACTGAGCTTGTTCTCTCTGGAGAGGAGATTATTGAGAGGGGATATGATAGCGATATACAAATACCTTACTGTTGACCCTAGCAAAGGGAAAAAAAATCTTCAGTGAAAAGGAGTTTTAATTGTCACGTGGCCATCCACGTGTGTGGAAGAGAAGAGGTTTAACCTTAATCTGTGTAGAGAGTTCTTTACTGTCAGAGCAGTAAGGATGTGGAATTTTCTTCCACAGGCAGTGGTATCAGCAAGGAGCATCAATAGTTTCAAAAACCTAATAGATGAGCACCTTACCAACCACAACATACAGGGATATACAATTTACCATTGACATAAACACGTGCATACACACCACAGGTTGAACTGTATGGACTGGTGTCTTTTTTTAACCTTACCTACTAAATAACTATGTAATTATACCTGTGTAACTATGTGACCCGATTTTTCTGACGTTGATGGTTTTGACTATTTTGTGAACCTTTAATAAAGCTGTGCAAAGCTGTAGCTGTGGTTGTAGAGAAGTAACCCTAAAGTTCCTGTTTTTACTCTGCCAGCAGTACTCATTGAGTTGACACGGTAAGAGCAGTCACAGTTATATTACCTTCTGAACAGCATCAGTCTATTTTTCTAGAAAGCACCTTATTAGACTTACTTCCCAATTTTGGGAATTGTGAAAGAAGGAAACCCTGAGGAAAGGATATGCAGCATGCTGCAATGTTAATGGGTGTGGCTATATTGTAGTGAATATTGGGTGTGGCTTAAAAGAGCATGGTTAAAAAAATAAAAAAACACTTTGGTCAGGACTATGTAATATACAACATTATGTATAGAGTGTAGGGCTAAGGTCTATTTGATGTACCACACAGCACACAGAGTACAATGGTCAGGAATATGTATCATTCCAGATAGCAAGGATAACTTGACACAAATTTGTGGCAGTGTTAAATTGTAAGTCTGTTAACTAGCCGCACATTTTCACTGGCAAGTTGTGCACTTGCAGAGCACTTGAAGCACAAGTTCTAGTTCACACTTTTCCAATATGTAGCAAATTGCGCGATGACTATTGCAAAACATAACTGAACCATAACTTACAGCAGACTTGCAGAATGTTTGCAAAGAAAGTTGATCTGGAGTTATGCAATGCAGACTTGCTGCAATTGTGCAACAAATTTGTGACGCCTGGCAAGTCTACCGATAGCTTAGCAAGTCATTTTTAAACTTGCAGCTCAATTTCTTGCCATATTGGATAGGGTCCATTACTCGGTGAAAGGGAAACAAATGCCTGGTATCCCTGCTGTCTGTGGTTATTGGGAGTGGGGGGATGCCCAAAGTAAGTGGTCAGTTGAAAGAAAAAATACCCAGCATTAGTAGCTATCAAGAGGAAAATGTATGTTGTTGGTAGTCAGTGCAAGGAAAACAAATGCTGGCATCACTAACCGTAGGGGGAATAATGCCCTCCCTGATGATGGAAGTCGGAAGGGTCCAATGTGGAAAAAACAATAATGGCAGTGGCAATGAGGGACAAAAAAGCACTGGTGTCAGTGGAGGCTAAAGACATACACTAGAGGTAAATGGAGGGGCAGAAGTACATTGTGGGGGTGCATTGGAGAGCAACAGAGGCCAAGGGGGTACCATGGTAGTTAGTGGGGACAGAGGGGTACACTGAAGGTCAATGGGAGGCAGAAATATACCATGGTAGTTAGCTGTAGGGGAACAGTGAAGATCAGTGTGGGCCAGAGGAGTATGTTGGTAGTGTGACAAACTGTCAGGGCTGGCTTAGCCCTTCTTTCTCTTGTTGCTCAGGTGTCAGCTAATTGCCAGCTCTCATCTCTCTCCACAGTTACCAGCTGTTCCTGATCATGCTTGTCTGACCTGCCTACTTAAAGCTTTCCAGCTCACTTCATCTCTGCCTTCACCTTGGTCACATCACAAGAAACCATCTCCTGCGGTTCGGTTTAAAGAATGGCTCCTTATCCTGCTTGCTGTTGCTCTACTTGGATCCCTGACTTCTGGCCTGGCTGATTACCCGATCTGGTTATTGAACTCTGGCCTGGCTGACTGCTCTATCCGGTTACTGGACTCTGGCTATGCTTTGACTATGCTTTTTCTATTTACCTTTTTATTTTTATTTAATAAACAAGTGTGATTTAATTGTACTTCTGTCTCGGTCTGATTCATGGTTTCTGACACAAACACAGATATCAGATCCCTGCCCTTCTCACCAACTCGCGACAAAGGACTGGCTAATCTCACACCGTGCTGTCACTTATGTAACAATGCCACTCTTGGCTGCACCCTGCACAAAGATTTTCCAACTTGTGGGACCCAATCTAGATGCCAGCAGCCTAAGCCCCTGTACACACGGTCGGAGATTTCGACAACCAAATCCGTCGGATTTTGTCCGTCGGATCTTGTCCGAAACTGTTGCATACACACGGTCCGACTAAGTTGTCGAAAAATCCAATCTTTCAGAATGTGATGACGTAATTTCGTTACGATGGGACTACATTCTGGCTAGTAGCCAATAGCTTTGATGTAGGAATTTGATCTGAGCATGCGTGGCACTTGGTCCGATCAAAATTCTCTACACATTATCAGAGTATGTCCGATCGAACCAGTTGGTCGGGAAATATTTCCAACAAGTTGGAAATTTGGGTCCAACGGATATTCCGATGGAAACATTCCGATGCATACCACACACAGTCGGATTATCCAACAACACGGTCCGATAGGACACATTCCGACGGATTCTCAGATCGTGTGTACAAGGCTTAAGAGAGGTTAGGCTGCTGGCATTATTAGCGACACTGAGGTCAATTAATTACGTAATTAACCTTTTAAGCTACCACCACCCTCTTTTGACTAAGAAGGTAGAAATTCATAATCTTAGCAATCCCAGCTATGATTTTAGGATAAACATCTGTACACGCACTGTCACCACAGACAGGTATGTTCAGAGATTTGTACTACAGTAGCACTCTTCATGAGACAGGGATTCTTTTTAGTTTGCATAATGCAGTTAGAGACAAGGTTAACACTTTTCAAAATACAGTTTTATAGTGAAAAGGCAAAAAAATGGTGCAAATAATGTATTTACATAAAAAGAGTGTTACAAGCAATAAAGAGATAAAAGGGAAGGATACTTGTAGTATCCTGGTTTCAGCAGAGCTCAGTCAATGAGCAAGGTGTTCTTGGTTCTCAAACTTGACAGATGTTCCTTGTTTGATGGTACATGAGAACTGACCAAATGTAGATGCATTCCAATTTTCTTCACATCAAGAGGGGTGTTGACAGAGATTATCTGACCAATCATCTGGTCTAAGGGGTGGTTGCTGGCATGTCACCACATTTATGACCATGTCCGAGATACAGTTTTCTATAAGTATTCATATCTCTGAATATCTACAGTTTACAGTTTGCTAACCAGCACATTATTGTCCATCAAGAAATTCACTTTGAAATAAATATAAATATGGTAGGTTTCAGATGTCCAGCTCGCCTAGGAGATGAATTGGGCTGGTTATGTTCCCCATGCTGCTTGGGCGGCGGTATTTGTCAAAACACTATAAATGAATGGAGGGAGGTAAATATGTCCATATTCAGGCTGTGCTATAATTATTTCAGGAGTTATGAAACATGCTGAAGTTTCAGAGTTATAACTGCTAATCTGTCTGAAGATTTGTGTATTGCCCATCCCCTCCAACTGAGCTATTTATAACTGGTATCTGTTAGTTCTCTGAATTGCTCAGCTTGCAAGGGTGACAGTTTTATTAGGGTTTCTAGACCTAAATTGTGGATTTGGTAATGGAAAGGTCTGTTTATCTGATCAATGAGTTGATAAGGTCCTGGCAACAGTTAACAGTTTGTGTATTGTATAAAGTGAAAGAAGGAGGGGGCAAAGGAACTAGAGCTGCTGGATCTATGGTTTTAAAACAGAGAAGGTAGTGGTCAATAAAATGTAATGGCTAAACGTGAACAAAATGGCTGCTACACATACCACTTTTCGTGAGCCCAGTACGCATTACCATTACAGGTAGTCAGTGGGGGCTGAAGTAGTACATTGGTGGTCAGTGGGGGCTGCTGGTGATCAGTGGGGGCCTGGAAAGGTATTTTGGTAGTTATTAGGAGCTGATAGGGTACATTGGTGGTCTCTGTGGGGACTATGCAGAGCCTGCCGGCAGGAGATCACTTCGCGCTCCACAGCTGTTTCTGCACAGAGCAGAAGCAGAGCTCTGGAACGAGTGTTCCTACAGATCCATAAAACACGGATTGTATTTTACTTACAAGACTGTCTTGTGGAAAATGGAACAGTTGGTGAGTATGTTATTGGGGGTTTTCAATAATTTAATATGGAGATCTATGGAGGTTTTTTTTCAAGTTGATGTCACATCAAACTTAAAAGAGAAGTATGGGAATATGTTTTTTTAAAAATCATACTTACCTAGCTGGATGCAGCATCGGTCCAATGCTATGTTTAATGCATGTAGTTATAAGTACAAATAGTGCAGCGCTACATAAATGACAACAGTCTATGAATATCAAATAAATATGTGAACAAAGTCCCAGATAAGAAACTTTAGTGAAAAAAGGGAAGCCCGGTGACACCTCAGATTCTCATAACCTGCTTACTGCTTAGTCGGCTACGTTTTTTGAGGACTTTTGGATGTAAGGCATCTTTTTTAAACACTGACTTCCGTTAGCCATAGCCAGTAACACAGTTGACTACTCCCTGTCACTTGTAACCAAATTTCCATAGAAAAAGTTGAAAGTGTTTAGAAAGGGATTCATCATCCACATATCCTAGGGGGTACAAATATTAGGTAGTTGGGTAATAGAACTAATAAAAGAAGTGACTTCCAACCAAAACTCTCTAATTGGTGGACACTCCCACACCATGTGATAAAATGTGCTATCATCTGAGGAACATTTATTAGCCTTTTTAAACGGTATAAAAGACAGGGGGTATAGTATGACCTATATAAAAATTTGGCCTGGATCAATTTATCCCGAGAGGAGATAACCATAGTGACCTGCAGGGGGGAGAATTTCCTGCCACACTTTCACCGTGAGTTCTGGTATATCTGAACGGCACTTGTATTCTGTACTATTAACGTTGCGTACACACGACCGGACTTTCCAGCAGACTATGTCCGACAGTCTTCCCGACGGACTTCCGCCAAAGTTCTGACGGACTTTCCGAACGAACGGACGTGGCCACACACGAACGGACTAAGTCTGTTTGAAAGTCCATTCGTTTTGAACATGATGATGTAAGACAGCACTAGAAAAGGAAGTTCAATAGCCAGTAGCCAATAGCTTCCCTTGCGTCGTATTTGGTCCGTCGGACCAGCATACAGACGGATGATTTTCCCAATAGGAATTGAGTCTGTCGGACAGATTTGAAACATGTTCTATTTTTAGGTCTGTTGGATTTTTAAAAACGAAAAACGATCGGATTAGCCAACACACGATTGCATTGTCTGACGGACTGATTCCATTGGAACTAGTCTGCCGGAAAGTCTGGTCGTGTGTACACAGCATAAGCCTATCAGTCTTGGAGTGCAGTAAAGATGAGTAATATGTAGAAATAAGTTTAGAATGGGAAGGGTCTGGGGATTCTTTTTACTCTTCTTCTCTATTTTCGATGCTCTGATCAATTCCTTATAAGGTTAGAATCCTGACAATGATCCCTCTGCATTATTTATATCTCTTGAAATTTAATGCTCTTGTCCTACAATTGTGTCTCCTTTTCCAATAAATTACAGTGAATTAAATTACTATGTGATCACTGTTCTGCAGTTGTTTGTAAATAGTAGGTCAAGCAGAGCCTTATTTCTAGTTGGGGCATCCACCAACTGACACATGAAATTGTCCTGCAAGACAATGACTAAGGAAATTCCTTCTGCTCAGTAAATATCCAGATACCTATTGTTCCTCGTATTTATAACTGTAGCACCCTCCTAGTTAGGCTGCTAGGATATTCTGCAAATGTATGTCTTTTTGGTTCCTCTGTAATCAGTGTAGCAGTTATTGATTGCTTTTGGCTGTTATGGATCTCATAGGGGGGAGTGCTCAAAAAGGGGTCTGGAAAGGCATATAAATAGTCTGTGATTTAGAGCAGCAGGGTCTTCTCCCTGTTGGGGGGGCTATTCTGAATGATCCACTTTTGAACAGCTAGTCAAGGGGAACCTTCATATAAGGACTTAGTCTGGAAAGCTCACTAAAGAGTTCCCAGTGGAAGTTAGAATGAGTCTGGCTCTACTGTGGCATTGAGAGTGTAAACCTCTCACTCACTGAAGAGGGGGTTCCGGTGGATACAGGAAGGAGGTATCCAGTGATCCTGTGACATTGTAAGTACTGACTATAGCTCAGGGTTCTTGTGACTGTGTGCTGTATTCTTTTGTGGAGAAACCAGTGGTATTCCTGACTGGGATAGCTTCTAAAAAGAAACTCAGTTCTGCTATAAGTACCTGCTTCTTCATAGAGACTGCTTAGAGAAATAGCGAAGGGCGAAGGGTCCTCTTACAAATGTTCAGGGATAATGGCGTATTTGTTTTTTCGACTTGAAATTCCAGCCACATGGATTCCACCTCCCTCCTTGCCCTGTTACTAATAGCATCCCTCATATTCAAATCACTCTTGACATACATGCGAACTCCTCCAACTCTTCTACCTACTCTGTCCCTCTTATACAGAGAGTGTTCCTGGAGAGTCGCAAGCTAGTCACATGTGCTGTAAAAACCAAGTTTCTGATATTCCCACAAAGTCAAAATCCTCCTCATGTATCAGTAGTTCCAGTTCTGTTATTTTATTCACTAAACTCCTAGCATGTGTGGATATGCCTTTTTAAATTTTGTACCAGCGTATAATATTTTCTCTTTGTGTGTTCTGAGGCTGCAATAAGATTCTGTCGGCCTATACATAGTTCTAACTTTAGCTGTCCTACCAACAATGACCACTGCCTGCAATAGCTTCATCTGATCCCCCCTCCCCCCTAACTTTTTGGCCATTTTCTCCCCTAACAGAGCAGCACCCTCCCATTTTTGGTGCAGTCTGTCTCTGCTATAACCGACCAAGCTCTCCAGGAACCCAAAATCCTCAGCTACTTGTTAAGTTGCCTAAGTTCCTGCTGCCTTTCTGGTGTGGCTCTGGGTACAGGCTGTATTTCTGTGAATATTGCCTTTATGACATTGACTGCCTGTTTGGGGTTGTTATCCTGCTGCAGAATACATTTGAGGCCATCGATACGCCTCCCTGATGGCATGATGGATAAGTGGATAGTAAACTTAGTATTAAATCAGGGATCAAATAGTAACATTTCTATCATGACACCCAATGATACTCCTGAGTGAATTGATGAATGTTCCTTTTGTCTGATATGCTGAGCAACGGGCACCAAGTAAACCAAAGCTTCTGCTCCCGCTCTTGTTGCTACTTGCACACTGGCTACCTAAATCTAGGACCGGCCACATTTCAATTCATGCACGGTCACTGTGGTTGAAAAGAAGTCATTCTACCAATCAACTATTTTTCAACTGCCCTCTTGGTATATTTCCACTCAATCAGCACCACAGGCAATCGAATGCAGAGCTGATCCATGTGTTCCAATGGTGGGAGAATCTCCCCGCTGTCAGAGTACAAAGACACAGCGGGAAGGAAATTTACCCATGTGAAGTCAGGTTCTAGACTACAAAAATATGGAGAAGAAGACGTTTACCTATTTACAATCAGTTTACTTTCACTTTCTGCCGTTCTGCTGAATGTTTTGTTGCACTATTCCCTCCAGTCAACAGGGGGGGAACTTTAGCCAGGAAAGTTTATGGATTAGACACACAAGGTATTTTTCGTTATTGTTTTAATGAAAGTGCAGAATCCAAAAAATGAAAGATCCAACATAAACAAATGCTTTATTCTCATTTTCGATGTGACAACAGTTCGATAAAGATAGGAGATTCAACATGACGCTGACGATAACAATCTGTGTCTATCGAACCTGTGGTCGAATGTGCCTAAGCTTAACTCTATTAGTCCAGGATTATTTTACATAGAGAGAAAAGATTTGACATAGAGAGAAAAGATCGCTGCTGGAATTGGGTGGGGGAAATCAAATAAAAATAATGATGATGATGAATGTTATTGGTTGATTGATTTCAAAGAGGAGGAGTAGTAAAATAGCTAGAACTAAGTACACATGTACAGCCAACTTACTTTCACTTATGATTGCTAGCAGAGAGAGAAACACACACTGAATCATTTCAGAAGACAGTCAATCTTAGCTGGTCCGTTTGTCAGAGAACCTGAATTATTTAGCAATTAAGCATATGCACAGCAGCAGAACAATAGTGAAGCAAGCTACAGTTCAACTTAACCTTTTCATAATAATCTGATGCTATTGTGTTAGTGTTGTGAACTTGATAGTGATACTAGTGTTGCTAGTGTTGTGATAGCCTCAGGGGCTGCCCGTGTTGTGGGGGGGGGGGGGGGGGGGGATTTGTTATTATAGATTCTATATTATAGATTGAGATTCTATATAGATTCTATATACCCTATTTTGTTACCTCTTTGATCAGTGATCACTATCACCAGTCCATTTTCTGTTTGAACTATATACATTCATGAACGACAAAGATTCAACAAAGTAGCAAAAAACATACAAACGTTGAATCTTTGGCTCATGGTGTCTGTCGAAAGTTCTAAGAAGATTCGACGGAGCAGCTAAACTATATGGAGTCATACAGCTTAGCTGCTCCGTAGAGTCTTCTTTGAACATTCAACAGAAACCATAAGCCTTCAATGACAGATTTGACCTTAATTAATTTGGATTTTCGGACAAATGCAATTTTTAACGAAAAACTAAATAAATAAAAATTAATTTCAGGAGTAACTAAATAAATGTATTTTTCGAACGAAAATGAAATTCTGAAACAAAATATTTCAGTGTGCACATGTCTATTATGGACTCCTCAGAACGCTGAGGATTATTTGAATTGTAGCCTGAAACATCAATAACAGAACAAAACTTATGGACCTTTACAATATGTTCCCATAGTTTGAGGAGGAAGGGGTGTGGTGAAACAGCTTTTATCTGACTGCACTGGATCTATCTTCCTCTTTGCAGTGTGGGAGCTGAGATGTGCACATTGGTCCTGGTACACACGGACCATCCACAAGGTGAAATGGCCAGAGACTGAGACCTGGGGTGCAGAAACATCTAAGGCAGCACAGCCCAGACCACAGCGATCACAAATGCACTGTTGTAGTAGGGAGAACAGAGCATACTCTCATCCTCTATTTCTCTGCAGCTTCAACTCTTCTGGAAAGGCTGTCTACAAGGTTTAAGAGAGTCTCAATGGAATGTCTGACCATTCTTCCAGAAGCGCATTTGTGAGGTTAAGCACTAATGTTGGATGAGAAGACCTGGCTCGCAGTCTCTGCTCCAATTCATCCCAAAGGTGTTCTTTTGGGTTGAGGTCAGGACTCTGTGCAGGCCAGGCAAGTTCCTCCACCCCAAACTTGCTCATCTACATCTTTATGGACCTTACTTTGGGCACTGGTCCAAAGCGTTTGGTGGAATGGGGATTATGGTATGGGGTTATTTTTCAGGGGTTGGGCTTGGCTCCTTAGTTCCAGTGACGTAAACTCTTAAGGCGTCAGTTCACCAAGACATTTTGAACAATTTAATGCTCCCAAATTTGTAGGAATAGCTTGGGGATGGCCCCTTCCTGTTCCAACATGACTGCACACCAGTGCACAAAGCCCCTGATGACCTGCTCTAGTGTTCATCAAGGGATGTTGACATTTTGAAATTTGCAGGGACCTTGTGGTAGGAAAAATAATTTTGCATTTATTTATTTATTTATTGCTTCCCCCTTATTTCTTTTTGCTCCTAAAGAAACAAACATAAAGTTATCTGCCACAGACTGAGTTGGTGCAGTAGCAGAAAACAAGCAAGGTCTGCCATCTTAGTAAACTTTTTGCAGAGACGAGAATAAACTACAAATTATTTAGATCAATATGGAGGTCAAGGTATCAGGATGCACATTAACAGAAGGCCTAGACTGAATCGCAATGTGAAAACTTTGATAACACCAATTAACATTGCTGGGAGATTGTAGAATTTGAAGGACACACAAGATCCCCTTAGAAATCTTTGCATAAACAGTATGTAATGGGTAAAATGGATAATATTTGTATAAGGAGATTTGTATCCAGTTGTAAAATGCAGTTACTGATACAAGATAGAATGATTAACTCATTGTTTAAATATATTCCAAATATAATCCTATAACAAATCTCAATGCCAGACAGATGCCTAAATATTACAAAAAACCTAAATAAAATATTTTCTTATAATATCAGAGCTTAAAGGATGCTAGTGTGTTAACATTGTAAAAATGCACAATCCTAAACCTAAAAACAATCAAGAGAAATTTGGAAGAACAAGAAACGGTATAAGGGATTGTTACCAAAGATATACTTGCTGGTTCATACAGTACACGACACAGGCAATTCAGAGAAGAATGGGTTATAGGCAAGTATATTCATGTGATTAGACATTGAAAACTGTAAGGATCCCAATTTAACACCTCCCACTCTCAGCAAGTCTCAGTTCTTTGCTAGCGTCTTTGGGTGTTTGATGTCTCCTCTCTACTGTGTGTGGATTTTTTATTAACTATACTCAACTCGGGTTTTGGGACATGGCCTGGAGCTGCATGGCATAGGGTGTGCTGACTGAGAAATCCTTCTGAGATTACTCCTTTATTACTCCATCCTGGGGTGAAAATCCTTCTCCTTCCATACCGGCACTCTCAGCATTCCTTACTTCTCCTCCCTTCATGTCGCCTCCGAAGAGGACCTCTGAAGCCCTTCCTAAGCTGGATAAGTTCCGTCATGTGGAGCGGGACTCAGTTGAGAAAGATGGTGCAGTTCCCCTCCAGGAGGAGGAAGACCCACCCAGGGGGGAAATTCCAGGGTGCCGGAAGCTATCTCCCTGTAACAGATTACCCTCACCACCAAAAAAAGAGGAATTGAATATCGAGATATCCCTCATGGCAGGATATCCACAAGCTGAGGAAGAGGGTGATGGAAAATTAACGCAAAGTCGGCAGCATTGAGGACAAAATCCCGCCGCTGCAGGTCACCACTGAGAGGCTACAATACCAGCTTAACTCTGTCCTCAGTAAGCAGGACGACATGGAGAATAGACTCTGCCGCTGCAACCTCAGGTTCGTGGGTCTGTCTGAGCTGCGCGAGCTGAAGGTTCTGACCCTCCAGCCTATCTTGAAAACCTGCTCATTAAAACCTTTGGTAGGGGGGCCTTCTCCACAACATTTGCCTTGGATCGCGCTCATCGCCTGGCTGCACGCCTGCCACCAAGTGGAGCTCTCCAGCTAACCTTCATTGCCAAACTCCTAAACTGACGGAAAAGGGATACTATTCTGTGCTTAACCAGGGAACGAGGAAACATCCCCTTTGATAATGTCTGCATCGATGTGTTCTCGGATTTCTCAGACGAAGTGCAGAAGAAGAAACCGCGGTTCGTTGAGGCCAAGCGACAACTCCACATCCACCACCCGACCTACGTGATGTTGTTCCCAGCAAGACTATGCGTTGTCTGCGATGGCAAGGCACAGTCTGCACCCCTGGAACTATTGGAACTGAAACACCCGCACCGTTGTGTACTTTTCAGTGGTTAGCTGCACCTCAGACCATAATGGTCTCACTTGCACTCCTTTTTTTCTTTTTCAAGTTCTGTTTCCCTGGCCAGCCTCTTCCCCCATGGATGTGGTGGGCGGTTGTATGTTTATTTTGCTATGCTGGTCCAGTGCAGGCAAGGCTTATGTGTTATGTGTGAATTTTTGCTCTTATCTGACATGCCTTATACCATTAAGACTGTGTTCAATGTCCAGGTCCTACCTATGATACAATGCAACCTTTTTCTGCTATGTGTTTGGCCACTACTTATGGGATATGCATATTGACTTCTCTGCATGCTCTGATGAAATGTTTTGCATTTGTGATGCCTTGAGATATGTGATAGGCCACTCCCTGCTGTTCTATACTGTCTGTTCTCATGCCCTCATATGTACAATGGCCTCCCTTAAGCTAGTCACGTTTAATGTGTGAGGACTGTGCGCTAAACCTAAACGTGTGGCTGTACTATCCCACTTGAAATTCCTTAAGGCGGATGTCTCTGTCCTTGTGGAGCCCCACCTAGCAGGTCAAATGCAAATGGCGCTCAAAAAACCGTGGGTGTGGTGGTTGTACCAGGCCCCCCCACAACTCTAATTCCTGCAGAGTTGCCATTCTAATTGCCAAAATGGTACAGTCCCACCTTCACTCCCTGCAGTCAGACCCCCACAGACAGTCTCTGTTCCTTCATGCAACTATTGGTGATCTTGAGGTTCTCTTTCTAGCCTTTTATATCCCCACACCATTTAAATTTAGTGTCCTTCAGGACGGAGTGACCTTTATGGCTCAACACCCTACATTACCTGCCATATGGTTGGGAGATTTTAATTTGACTATCCACCCTAGCCTTGATAGATATAGCTCTACCGACCCAGTGTCACCGCTACCCTCAACTACCAGGTTAGGGAGGTTTGTTTCAGAGTTTGCCATGCCTGACACCTGCAGACACAAGTGGCTCACAACCGTTGCTTTTTCCTGTGCCACCCCTTCATGCTCTGTCATGTCCCGCATAGAACTATTCCTAGCTTCACCTGCACTTCTGCTTGACCTGCTGGAGGTTGGGTTTGGTGCCAGAGTGCTCTCTGACCTCTCCCCATACTGGGTGACCCTACGCCTGCCAACCCACCCCACCCCCCCCCCCACGGCCCACATTTGGAGGCTGAACCTGCTCTGGCTTTCCACCATGATGGACCTGGAGAATATCCAATGGGAATGGGTTAATTTCTTCCACACCAATCAGGCTCGCCATCGGTAGGGACAATAAGGGAGTCCTTTATAGTACACGCCTGCATGACCCTCTCCGCACGCATTAACAAACATAAAGCCTCCTCCAAGCTGATGATACAACAAGCCAAGGAGCACCTCAGCTCTCTTGAACAAGTGTTCATCAATGATCCATCTGCAGCCAAAGCTTCCCTGATGTATCTGCAGTTTAGACTCACTGACCAACTCTACTTTGAAAAGGCCAAACATGACATCTTATTCACTAGGCTGCATATATTTGAACATGGTGAATGTCCAGGCAAATTGCTTGCTTACATGGCTCACAAGGGGAACACAAAGACACTGAAGTTCAAAAGAGCCAACTTCCCTAAACTACAAACCTTGCCAGAAGATATGTATTGGGATAAAGTCTTAGAAACAAAGATCACGGAGGAGAGATGGGTTTGCTTTAAGAGCATATTAAATAAGGGCCTTATCCAGTGCCACCCATTGGGAAATAAATTTAAAAGAGCAAACAAAAGATCATCAGCAGCATTCAGACTTTACAAAGAATGCAACAAGATATGTAAGGGTGCAATTAGGGTGGCTAAGATAGAATACAAAAGACACATAGAGGAAGAGAGCAAAAAAATCCCAATAAATTCTTTAAGTATATAAACAGTATAAAAGGGAGGACAACCCATATTGGCCCCATAAGGAATGAGGGAGGACATATGGTTACAAAGGCTGGGGAGATGGCGAAGCTATTGAATTTATTCTTATCCTCAGTCTTCATGAGGGAATTGGGGGGTTTCAGTAACCAAAAATGCAGTGTTTGTCCTCATGACACATCACAGGAAGCACCCTCATGGCTAACAGAAGACAGAATTAGAAATAGATGGCTTGCACCCGAGGGTACTTAGGGAACTCAGTCAAGTAATTGCCAGACCATTGTTCCTCATTTTTACTGACAGTTTACTGACTGGAATGGTACCAGCTGATTGGAGAAAAGCCAATGTAGTACCAATATTTAAAAAAGGGCCAAAATACATCCCTGGGAATTACAGACCAGTTAGTCTAACATCAATAATATGCAAGCTCTTGGAGCGGGTGATAAGGGACTATATACAAGATTTTAGTAATAAAAACGGTATTGGCAGTAATCAGCCTGGATTCATGAAGAATCGTTCTTGCCAAACCAATCTATTAACCTTCTATGAGGAAGTGAGCTGCCATCTAGATAAAGGAAGACCTTTAGACGTGGGGCAGGTAAGTAACTTTACAGATGGACAACAAGGCAGCAGTTGCCTATATCCAACACCAGGGGGGAACACACAGCAGAACCTTGGCAATTTACCTCCCTGAGAGGTTGAACACGCAGGCAGACCATCTTTCCTGGTCCTTTCAAGATCCCAACGTGTGGACGTGTAGATACAATGTGTCATTCACAGAGAGAGAAACACACAGGCATGCTTCACAGTGACTGATCACTGTGTTAGCCAATCAGAGGCTACCATAGCGAACAGGTGAACTGGAATCGGGAGTTTCAGGTCCCGATTGTTATTTCGGGACTCAGAGCTCCCGCTGAGACCCTGGTCTCTGTGCTGGGATCGGGCTGTGCTGTTACAAAGCAATCTAATGTATTTGTCAAAAATTAGTAAGTGGCATTGTTCAGCCAGCACTGCTCTTTTCAATGTACTCAATGATGCCTTCCTGGTCTCCGCATTCCACTCATTAATAAAGCACTGGTCTAACTCAATGCATTCCTTAACTCTGCATTCCAGTCATTGATACAGCCCTGGTATCTGAAGTTGGAATAGATTCGATTCCCACTTTTTTGGCTTTTTATTTCACTTTTGAACATATTTCCCTTCTTTCTTGTGTGTTTACTAGGACAGGACATTAAATACACTGACATTGCTTTATCTCTATAGGATGATAGTAGTAAAATGGTCTTTCACATAAGAAGTTACTTGAGTTGTTGAGTATGCCTTTTCACCTATACTAAAACTCTCAGAGAAGAGTATTTTGATATGAATTAATAGTGCTCATGGAAGACCACACAAGGATGCTCTCCACTTTCATTATCATCTATGTCAAAAGATAAAGAACGCAGTTGAGATTCTACAAATCTGTACAACATGCAGTAGTAATTTGCCCTTTTCATTATGTCAGTATTTGAAATACTGTCCATTTATTTTAGGCCTTTAAGTTCACTGATCTTAATAAGTTGTCAAAAACGTATAAAATGATGAGAGGATCTTTCTTTGTGCCATTTTGCATTCACTTTTAACCTTTTGGATTCTTTTGTCTTGACAAGACTTTGTGATTGCACTGGGGCTATTATTTTCTACATTTATGTAGCTAATATAAATCAAGGCTCTAAAATACTACACAGAATTATACAAGTACTTTCTTGACCTTGAGATGGCTGTGATTTGAAAAAAATAACTAATCATTCAATATAAAACAAATCACAAAACATGGAACATGTATACATTAGATGGAAATATAGGATTTTTCCCAGATGTTTGTAATTCTGCAGGTTAAAGGAAGAATACATAAAGCCAACGTCATATTGTACAGTATCTGTTTTACAACTGTAGTCAACTTTTTTGCTTTGGGAAGAGTGTGTAAGGATTGAACATCTATTGTGTTTTTAATGCAGTGCCTCCTTTGTGGAGATTTAATCTCACTTTCTGTCCTGGTGACAAGAGATCAGAGAACATTGTAGAATTAGGAGAGGTTAGAACTTCTGTAAGCTTTTACCTGTGATCTATGTCTTCTTGTCCCGGTGATCCCCATTACCTTGGTTAATTTTTTTGGTGCCTGGAATAATTAGAGGGGAAATCTGGGCAGTGGAATCGCAGATACCAATAAAAGCATGACAGAAATTCGAATCCTTCTACACTTCTTTAAAAAAAAAAAAAATGTTGTACCCACTGTAAAATCCATTTCTTGGAGTCTATTGAGGGAAAAGGAAGTCACGTACACCGTCAGGTTATACGGTGGCCTACAGGTGGACTGGACACTGAAAAGCTAGAAAATCTGTGGGCCAGACCAGGATGAAATTTATTTTTTCACTTACTGTCAAAGACTTTTCTTGGTATTCATTAAGGGACACAAAGCTTCCTCTGATTGGCTGAGTCAGGGATGCAGGCTGATTATATCACAACCTCTGAATCTTTGTATTCATTGATAAAATACATTGCTTGCTCTGAGTGGCTGAGCGCCATTGCGTTTGACTCTTTTTTGTTGCGGTTCTGAGACAGAAAGTCTCGGCTCGCACGTGGAACACAGTTCGGTATGCTATATGTAGCCGCTCTACATACAGTTTAGTTTGAGGACAATTTTATTCATCTTTAAGGTTTAACCAAGCCAGTTCCTCTGTTTTCTCTGTCCCCAGAAATCCTCAAAATGAACCATCATTACTAGAACCAATATGATCCCTCAACTTGTTATTGTTAGTGCAATTTATTTCTGGGAAGACTGAACAGAAGTAATTGTTTAAATGGTTTGCTACATCCCAGGTCTCCCTTCAACATCCACCTGGTAAAACTTAGGATGTCTGAATGTGGTGGCAGCAAACCTAGGAAATGGATGCCAAGTGTTAAAAGCCAAAGAGATATCAATCAATGTACCCAAACAGGAAAAGGTGGAATCTTATCCCTATGTCTGTAGGCTTGAATGATAACCTGCCAAGGCCACAGAGATGGTGGAAGGAGAAGTAGGTAGTCTTCGGCAGGGGAACTTGAGGGGAGAAGTGAGGTGGCAGAGAGATATTAAAGGAACAGCCCTCACCACATCCAGGCAATGAAAGGACAGCAACTAGAATGTCTGGTGGCAGGACATAAAAATGAATGTATGATGTCCTGGTTATGGTGGAAAAGAAGACACCGACATAGGAAGAGAACCTAGGTTGCAAGAGAACCTTACGTGGAATAATCAAAGGTTCCTTACGGGTTTAGGCTGCCAGAGGTAAAGGCAACAAAAAGTATCACCTACTGAGTGAGAGCAGAAAACTGATATCCCTAATAGGTTCAAACATCGATCTTTGGAGGGCAGACAGAACCAGGCTGGGGGTTTCACAGGGTCACAGATGCAGAAACAGAGGGAACTTTGTGATTAAAGTGGTTGTAAAGTCAATTCTTGCCAACCCCTCTGATGTCAGCCAGACAGTCACAATGAGACAAAAAGGTATTTAGCTGCAGAATTTTTTTAAAAACACACAGACTGTGTAATATATCTTATTGTAGCAGTGTTTCCCTTAGGGCTTGCTGTGTGTTGACTTCTTAGGCCTCCCTCTGATTTCCTGCAGCCAGTTGCTAGGGTTTTTCACATATCCCCCTGTGGCAGGAAGCCAGGAAAATCTATGGGTTGTGTCCACGATGGGAGATATATTAGTCCCAGGTTTTTGCTTTACACTGATTGCTTTTGGGTTTTCTGAATGGTGAGATTAAATCTTTATGACTAAAAGACTCTGTTTTTCTGTGTGTCAGACAGGTTTTTGGGGAGCAGTAGGCTGTTCCAGACCAGGTAGATAAGTTCCTGTGTTTTGCAGTTAGATGCCCAAAGTGGCTAGGGTTTATTTTCTGTTTTGTTTTATTTTTGGTGTTTTTGATACCTGTACTTGTAACCACAGACTGGAAATAAAGCACGGTGTTGTTTTCACAAAGATCCTGCTGTCTGTCCATGCCTACTTCACTGTGCTGTGATTCATCCATGGGGTCCTGCATACCCTGCCACTGAGCTAATCCCTTACACCCCTTACTCCCGTTTGCTTGTTGATTAATAGTCCAGGGTATTCGGCTTTTTTTTGTATATTTATTGTGGAACTTGGATGGGAGAAGGGACTAGTGGGATACTGCAACTTGAACTATTCCCAGTAAATAAGGACAACTTCTCTTAGCCTCACCAGAAGATTTGTGGAAGCAGACACACTGCTTTTACCATACTGCCACATGTATGGAAGAATTAAGTCTTCTTGCCCTCTAGCAGCAGACTCAATGCAACTACTTTATCTTCAGGACACTCTCTAACATCCCATTGACTGACACCCATACACTGACTCTTCTAGCTGAAGAAGTGGCCCTCACAGGACAGGCCCCATGACACAGATCTGTACTCACTGTAGGCAAAATAAGATCCTTGCTGGTGTCCCCCTTCCAGGCAAGCAGCTTTGCAGGACCTCTGGGTTCAGCTCCTCTCTGACTTCAGGCCCTTAGGTCGACTGCCCAAGGCCGCAAAACAACTTCTACAGAGGAGGGGCCACCACCCCCTTCCCTCTGGGACCCTGCTTCCCTGCTGAACGACCCAGAGCACATGTACCCTTTGCATTTATACAGTATCTCAGCATGCATTGAGGCACTTTCCTCTGCCAAAAGCCAGGGCTGTAACAACACCTGTGCCCTCACTTGCCAAGTCCCCTTCCACTGTCCAATATGCCTTCCTATTGCACTAGTGTGGGACATTCAGATAAGCTGAGCTGCACCTGAGCACAATGAGCAGACCTTATCAATAGATCATGCTCCCTGGTAGGCAGAGAGCACTCTAAGTTTGCTGGACAATCTTCCTGGTAAGCAGAAAGACTAAAAACTATACTCTGTTCTAGCACCTACCTAGGAGGGTGCTACATCATTATTACAGAGGGGCTGGCAGTAATTGGGATCACTAACTTTACTGCTGCACGGCATAGCGGCAAGAGGGGCTTGTTTTTTATCAGCTCACACACTAGGAAGTGACAGGGAGAGAGGGAGAAAGAGAGAGCAGCAGGATGATGAAAGCACGTAAACTGACCATGGTATCATGGTTGAGCAGCCATGATTACTGTGCTCAGCACACTAAGAGGGACACAGCAACAGGCAGGATGAACCAGGTATATTACAACCGTACAAGCACTATGCTGTTTAACATGCTTTAAATCAGGGGTAGCCAATCAGTGGCCCGCAGAGCCATCTGATGTGGTCCGCGACCTCCTGCTCTGGAATGGCGGGTTAGCAAACCCAGATCGCAGGTTGCCAACCCATCATACCACAGCATCAGTGTTGTGAATGAAGCTGGTGGTAGAGGAAGAAAGCAGCTGCAGAGCAGAGCCTCATAAGCCGATGCTTCCTGTAGAGCGCCGGCTTTTGCCACAGGCAGAGTCTATGGCAAGGTTCAGTTAACCCGCAGGATAGACACAGGTGCACTATGCTGCACCCACAGTGGGAGCAAACCATAGCACATCAGTATGAAAGTCTTAAGCCCTTTTCACACGATCGGCCCTACCCAATCGGAACCTCAATGTCCGTTTACTCCTGCCTGCCTCCGGTCCTCTAAAAAAAAAAAAAAAATCTGGGTGGATCGGATTGGAGGGCCTATAGAGTAGCCATGACCTGTCATCCGCCCATTCCGCTCATTGTGGCCTGTGACTGGTTACCAAGTTGCTTAAGTGGCCCTCGCTCTTAAAAAGGTTGGGCACCACTGCTTTAAAGGAACAAGATTTTTTTTTTTTTAGGGTCACAACCTCTTTAACACCATGAAAAAAGGTATTTTTTCACGGAAATGAGAGGCAAGAAGCCTCTGAGAGACAATCATCAGGGCTGGTATCCAGCCTTTGAACGTGCTCAAAGCCAGATGGTTGTCCAGGCCCCATTGGAAGAAGGTCAAGACACTTCTCATAGAGGACTTCCTGGGATGAAATCCCCCTCCTAGCACCATGCAAAATGCTTTCCACGTGTGATGGTACATGGTTGGCCCAAGACATTGTGCTTCCTGGGACCAAGAATGAAATGCTGCTCCCCCCCCCCCCCAAAGCACACCCACCAAAAGGCCCCACATTCATTATTTTATATCATGATAACTAAAGGGGACCGGTCATTAGCAGTCTACATGTATAGGAGTATAAAGAGGACCTGTCATGGCACTATACATGTATATAGGCCTATAAAGAGGACCTGTCATGGCACTATACATGTATATAGGAGAATAAAGAGGACCTGTCATGGCACTATTCATATATAAGTATAAAGGGGACCTGTCATGGCACTATACATGTACATAGGAGTATAAAGAGCACCTGTCATGGCTCTATACATGTATATAGCAGAATAAAGAGGACCTGTCATGGCTCTTTACATGTATAAAGGAGTATAAAGAGGACCGGTCATGGCACTATACATGTATATAGGAGTATAAAGAGGACCTGCCATGGCTCTATACATGTATATAGGAGTATAAAGGGGACCTGTCATGGTACTGTACATGTATATAGGAGTATAAAGAGGACCTGTCATGGCTTTGTACATGTATATAGGAGTATAAAGAGGACCTGTCATGGCTGTTTACATGTATAGGAGTATAAAGAGGACCGGTCATGGCTCTATACATGTATGGGAGTATAAAGAGGACCTGCCATGGCTCTATACACGTATATGGGAGTATAAACAGGACCTGTCATGGCTTTATACATGTATAAAGAATAAAGAGGACATGTCATGACTCTATACAAGTATACATAAGTATAAAGAGGACCTGTCATGGCACTATACATGTATATAGAAGTATAAAGAGGACCCGTCATGGCTCTATACATGTATGTAGAAGTATAAAGAGGACCTGTCATGGCTCTATACATGTATATAGGAGTATAAAAGAACCTGTGCGTGGGCGGCGGCTACAATGTCTGCCGCAATCACTCCAAAGAGAGCCAGAACAGGGATCTGTCAATGTAAAAAAACAGATCCCCATTCTGACGGGAGGAGAGACAGATCTGTTGTTCCTAGTGATTAGGAACAGCGATCTCTCTCCTCCTCCAGTCAACCCATCCCTCCAGTTCGAAACACCTCTCACGGAACACATTAAACCCCTTCCCTGCTAGTGACATTTACACAGTAATCAGTGCATTTTTATAGCACAGATCGCTGTATAAATTTCAGTGGTCCCAAAAATGTGTCAAAAGTGTCCGATCTGTCCACTGCAATATCGCTGTCCCGCTAAAAATCACAGATCGCCGCCATTACTAGTAAAATAATAATAATAATAATAAAAATGCCATAAATCTATCTCCTATTTTGTAGACGCTACAACTTTTGCGCAAACTAATCAATGTACACTAATTGTGTTTTTTTACCAAAAATATGTAGAAGAATGCATATTGGCCTAAACTAATGAAGATTTTTTTTTTTTGGGGGGGGGCTATTTATTATAGCAAAAAGTAAAAAATATATTTTTCTTTCAAAATTGTTGTTTTATTTTTGTTTATAGCGCAAAAAGTAAAAAACACAGAGGTGTTCAAATACGACCAAAAGGAAGCTCTATTTGTAGGAAAAAAAGGACGTCAGTTTTATTTGTGTACAGCATAGCATGTCCGTGGAATTGTCAGATAAAGCAACACGGTGCCTCGTATCTCAAAAAATGGCCTGGTCATTAAGGGGGCAAATCCTTCCAGTCTGTAAGTTGTTAATCAGGGCTGGGCAAGGCAAGTCTCTCTCAGGCTCTCATGTCTCATACAACTTGTGATGTGTGTTTGTACTTACAGTTTTGTCACCTGCCACACGTTGCGAATTGTCACTTGCCATGTCACCTGCCACCAGATGCGGATTGGCACTTGCCATGTCATCTGCCATACGTTACGGATTGTCACTTGCCACGTCACCTACCACAAGTTGCTGATTGTCACTTGCCAGGCCACCTGCCACACATTGCAGATTGTCACTAGCCACAACATCACCCGTCACACGTTGTGGATTGTCACTTGCCACGACACCACCTGCCACACATTGCGGATTGTCATTTGCCACGCCACCTGTCACACGTTGCAGATTGTCACTTGCCACACATTGCGGATTGTCACTTGGCACGACGTTACCTGTCACACGTTGCAGATTTTCATTTTTCCACGACACCACCTGCCATACGTTGCGGTTTGTCACTTACCACAACGTCACCTGCCACACCTTGCGGATTGTTACTTTCCACGTCACCTGCCTTACATTGCGGATTGTTACTTGCCACGACGTCACCTGCCACGTCACCTGCCACACATTGCGGATTGTGACTTGCCTGCTAAGGTGTGGATTGTCACTTGCTGTGTCCCAGAGTGAAGGCAATTAGCAGAGAGATGATGTAATCTCTCTGCTGCCCGTGACTGCACAGTAAGGGTGGAACTGCAGTGATACAGGGTGGGCGGTGAGAGATGTCATCTCTCTGCTCCCCCGCTTGTTCACTCACCCACCGACCTGCCCGCCCGCCTGCTCATTGCTCCCCACGGCCAGTGAGTGTTCTGCCCACCCGCTCCTGTCACCACTAACAGCAGTGGTGCTGGGCTCCGTCACAGTGGGATAAGCAGCGGAGCGGGCTGGCTGGTGGGCGGCAGTTCTGCCACTGCTCTTCGCCCCACTGAAAGTGCCACTCGGGACCCATGGTAGGGTTGGCCCTGACAGTATCTCACAAAAGTGAGTACACCCCTCACATTTTTTTTTTTATATCTTTTCATGTGAGGACATTTGGCTACAATGTAAAGTAGTGAGTGTACAGCTTGTATAACAGTGTAAATTTGCTGCCCCCTCAAAATAACTCAACTAACAGCCATAAATGTCTAAACCGCTGGCAACAAAAGTGAGTACACCCCTAAGTGAAAATGTCCAAATTGGGCCCAATGAGCCCCCCCCCCCCCCCAATGGCATGTGACTCATTAGTGTTACAAGGTCTTAGGTGTGAATGGGGAGCAGGTGTGTTAAATTTGATGTTATCGCTCTCAATCTCATACTGGTCATTGAAAGTTCAACATGGCACCTCATGGCAAAGAACTCTCTGAGTATCTGAAAAAAATATTTGTTGCTCTACATAAAGATGGTCTAAGCTATAAGAAGATTGCCAAGACCCTGAAAATGAGCTGCAGCACGGTGGCCAAGACCATACAGTGGTTTAACAGGACAGGTTCCACTCAGAACAGGCCTCGCCATGGTCGACCAAAGAAGTTGAGTGCACGTGCTCAGCATAATATGCAGAGGTTGTCTTTGGGAAATAGACGTATGAGTGCTGCCAGCATTGCTGCAGAGGTTGAAAGGGTCAGGGGTCAGCCTGCCAAAGCTCAGACCATACACCGCACACTGCATCAAATTGCACGGCTGTCCTCCAAGAAGGAAGCCTCTTCTAAAGATGATGCACAAGAAAGCCTGCAAACAGTTTGCTGAAGACAAGCAGACTAAAGCCCTGTACACACTATCAGATTGTCTGCTGAGTTCTTCCTTCAGATTTACCAAAACCATATAATATGAGGTCAAACCTTAGGAGTTTCAATGTGTATGCAATCAGGCAGGGCCTTCTACTACATGGTTTTGGTAAATCTGAAGGAAAAACTCAGCAGACAATCTGATAGTGTGTACGGGGCTTAAGGACATGGATTACTGGAACCATGTCCGGTCTGATGAGACCAAGAAAAACTTATTTGGTTCAGATGGTGTCAAGTGTGTGTGGCAGCAACCAGGTGAGGAGTACAAAGCCAAGTGCATCTTGCCTGAGAGAAAAATCCATTCATGTATGATGTGGCTTCCATCTGTAAAAGACAGATGATGCACCATCGCATATAGCACACTATGATGTTGGTAGGACAGACAACCAGGAATGGACAATGGGGATGGGCGACACAAATTTGGGTAAAAAAACTCCAGTTAACCGCAATATTAGCGCCCATCCATCTGTCCCTTTATTTATAACCCTGTGGCTAGTGAATGTCCAAATGGGTCAGAAATAATTGGAGAAAGGATGTGTATAGAAATGCACACACAGAAACAGCGGATGGTTGTGTAGCACATCACAATGTTTAGACAACATTAACCACTTAACGACCGCCGCATGCCATTGTACGTCATCACAATGGCATGTACAGGCACAAGCACGTACATGTACGTGCTTGCCTTCCAGCGGGTGGGGGGTCCGATCGGACCCCCTCCCACTGGATGCGGCGGTCCGTTTCGCTTCAGGAGCGATCTGGGATGAGGGGACGGCCGTTGGTTTCCGGCCACCCCCTCTCAATCGCTCCTGGTGAATGAGAAGCTTCCTCCCACTGTGTATTGTATACACAGGCAGGGAGGAAGTGATGTCATTCTCCTCGAGGCGGTCTTTTTGACCGGACTACGAGGAGAAGACTAAAAGTAAGTGCACCAAACACTACACTGACACTAACTAACACACAGGCACACTAACCCCCCCCCCCCCCCCCCGATCGCCCCCCGCCACCCCCCCCCCCAGTCACAGTATCACTGATTGCAGTGATCATTTATTTACTGATCACTGCATTCGGTGTCAGTTGTAAAAGTAAAAACTGTCAGGGCAGTTAGTGTTAGGTCCAGGGTAGCCCCCTACCATCCCCCAATAAAGATTTAACTCCCTGATTTTTCTGATCGCTGCATTAGTGTCGCTAGTGTCGCTAGGCAGCTAGTTATTTTTTTAGGTTCACTGCCAGGTTTTTATAGCGCTAGGTACCCCGATATACTACCCAATAATGGTTTTAACCCCCTGATTGCCCCTAGTTAACCCTTTCACCCCCTTTTGCCAGTGTCACTAAGCAATCGTTTTTCTGATCGCTGCATTAGTGTCACTGGTGCCGCTAAGTAGCTAGTTATTTTTTTAGGTTCACCGCCAGGTTTTTATAGCGCTAGGTACCCCGATATACTACCCAATAATGGTTTTAACCCCCTGATTGCCCCTAGTTAACCCTTTCACCCCCTTTTGCCAGTGTCACTAAGCGATCATTTTTCTGATCGCTGCATTAGTGTCACTGGTGTCGCTAGGTAGCTAGTTATTTTTTTAGGTTCACCGCCAGGTTTTTATAGCGCTAGGTACCCCGATATATACTACCCAATAATGGATTTAACCCCCTGATTGCCCCTAGTTAACCCTTTCACCCCCTTTTGCCAGTGTCACTAAGCGATCATTTTTCTGATCGCTGCATTAGTGTCACTGGTGTCGCTAGGTAGCTAGTTATTTTTTTAGGTTCACCGCCAGGTTTTTATAGCGCTACGTACCCCCATATACTACCCAATAATGGTTTTAATCCCCTGATTGCCCCTAGTTAACCCTTTCACCAGCGATCACAGTATAAGTGTCACTGGTGACGCTAGTTAGCCAGTTAGTTATTTAGGTTCCCCGTCAGGTTTTTATATAGCGCCAGGGACCCCTATATACTACCTAATAAAAATTTGAACCCCCTGATTGCCCCTAGTTAACCCTTTCACCAGTGATCACCGTATAAGTGTTACGGGTGACTCTGGTTAGTTAGTTTGCTTTTTATAGCAACAGGGCACCCACCATTTATTAAGGTTTAACCCCCTGATCACCCGGCGGGTGATATCAATTAGGTTTTAGGGTCAGGGTCTGCGTCGCCCCAGGCAGCGCTAGGTTAGTGCCAGTACCGCTAACACCCACGCGCAAAGCATAAACCTCCCGTAGTGGTATAGAATCTGAACAGATCAATATCTGATCTGATCAGCTCTATACTAGCGTCCCCAGCAGTTTAGGGTCCCAAAAAAACGCATTGTTAGCGGGATCAGCCCAGATACCTGCGAGCACCTGCGTTCTGCCCCTCCGCCCAGCCCACCCAAGTGCAGTATCGATCGATCACTGTCACTTACAAAACACTAAACACATAACTGCAGCGATCGCAGAGTCAGGCCTTAACCCTGCGATCGCTAACAGTTTTTTTGGTAGCGTTTTATATTTAAATCCGGAAGGCAGTGCTTGGATTTCGGGGTCCAGTACATGGCTAGGCTCCCAAAAAGTCCCCCACATGTGGTATCCCCGTACTCGGGAGAAGTAGCAGAATTTATTTTGGGGTGTAATGTGACTTATGCCCATAGCATGTGTGAGCAATATATCATTTAGTGAGAACTTTGTGCAAAAAAAATAAAAAATTGTAATATTCCTGCAACTTGTGGCAAAATATAAAATATTTCATGGACTCAACATGCCTCTCAGTAAATAGCTTGGGGTGTCTACTTTCCAAAATGGGGAAGGAGAAGCAGCAGAATATATTTTGGGGTGCATTTCCACATATAACTATGGCATGTGTGAGCAATATATCATTTAGTGACAACTTTTTGTAAACTTTTTTTTTGTGTCATTATTCAATCACTTGGGACAAAAAAAAAATATTCAATGGGCTCAACATGCCCCTCAGCAATTTCCTTGGGGTGTCTACTTTCCAAAATGGGGTCATTTGGGGGGGTTTTGTGTTATTTTGGCATTTTATGGCCTTCGAAACTGTGATAGGTAGTGAGGAGTGAAATCAAAAATTTGCACCCTTAGAAATCCTGAAGGCAGTGATTGGTTTTCGGGGGGGCCGTACGCGGCTAGACTCCCAAAAAGTCCCACATATGTGGTATCCCCGTACTCAGGAGAAGCAGCAGAATATATTTTGGGGTGCAATTCCACATATAAATATGGCATGTGTGAGCAATATATCATTTAATGACAACTTTTTGTAAACTTTTTTTTTGTGTGTCATTATTCAATCACTTGGGACAAAAAAAAAATATTCAATGGGCTCAACATGCCTCTCAGCAATTTCCTTGGGGTGTCTACTTTCCAAAATTTGGGGGGGGGGGGGGGGGTCATACTGCCCTGCCATTTTAGCACCTCAAGAAATGAGATAGGCAGTCATAAATTAAAAACTGTGTAAATTCCAGATAATGTACTCTAGTTTGTAGACGCTATAACTTTTGCGCAAACCAAAATATATACGCTTATTGACATTTTTTTTTACTAAAGACATGTGGCTGAATACATTTTGCCCTAAATGTATGACTAAAATTGAGTTTATTCGATTTTTCTTATAACAAAAAGTAGAAAATATATTTTTTTCTCAAAATTTTCGGTCTTTTTCCATTTATATCGCAAAAAATAAAAATCGCAGAGGCAATCAAATACCACCCAAAGGAAGCTCTATTTGTGGGAAGAAAAGGACGCAAATTTCGTTTGGGTACAACATTGCATGACCGCGCAATTACCAGTTAAAGCAGTGCAAAATTGTAAAAAGACCTCTGGTCCTTAGGCTGTTAATTGGTCCGGGGCTGAAGTGGTTAATATCCTTAATGTCTCCAATTTCAATGCTGAATGAAGTTAATAGGGTCATTTTGTTTAGGTGAGGACTACCTTTGTCCTGTACCCTTTTACCTACAAGAGTTCTCTCATCTTTGCCTCATGCAATTGTCAAGTCTCTGTTAATCATCTACCTTGGGCACCCTCTTTGTAGGAAACGACAATATAGGGCAGCTGCCTCACACTCAAAATCTGAATCATCCCTACATATTTGTCTTACCCGTATGAACTGTTCCACAGGTATACCTTTAATGGTATGCCTTGGATATCCTGACTGGCAACAGGAGGGAATTTCAAGATAGTGTTTTTTTTTTTTTTTTTGGCACCTACCAGGAGGACATACAAAAAATTGATCTCTTTATCATTTGCCTCGCCAGTGAAAGTAAGATTCTTGTTTTTGCAGTTAAGATATTCCAAGAATGGAGTGAAGTTGTGTGTCCCATCCTCCATAATAAATATCAAATCCTCTATAAACCTAAAAAATTATTTAATGGAGGACCTAAATGGGTTCTCCACTCGAAAGATGCTGGTCCGCTCCCACCAATCCATATAAAGGTTGGCTAGGGAGGGCGAAAACTTATCTCCTATAGCAGCTCTGCACCTCTGGAGGTAGAATTCTCCACCAAAACAAAAATAATTGTGGGAAAACAAGTACTCCAAAACATCCAGTATATAGTCTCATAGTTCAATGGGTAGATCTGTGCATGTCTCAAATAAAAAGAGACCGATAGCACAGCAAGGTCATGGGGAATTGATGAATACAGGCTCGCAACCTCATATGTGACCCACGAGTATTTGCTCTCGCATTCAAAATCCTCCACAACTATAAGAAGGTGATTGGTATCCTTCAAATACCCAGGGAGTTGCTGGGCCAAAGGCTGGGATTATTTATATATGAAGGGACAGATGGATGGGTGGTAATATTGCGGTTCATTGGGTTTTCTTTACCAAAATTTGTGGTGCCCATTTCCATTGCCCCCTTTTTGGTTGTCTAAACATTGTGATATGCTACATAACCATCTGCTGTTTCTGTGTATGGAAGCAATGTTCATACATGTATTTCAATACACATCCTTTCTCCAATTTTTTCTGACTCTTTTGGACATTTACTAGCCACAGGGTTATAAATAAAGAGACAGATGGATGGATGATAATATTGCAGTATACTGGAGTTTTTTTTACCCAAATTTGTTTAACGCCCATACCCATTGTCCGTTCCTGGTTGTCTGTCCTACCAACTTCATAGTGTACTATATGCGATGGTGCCCCATCTGTCTTTTACAGATGGGGGCCACAACGTACATGAATGGGTTTTGCAATATACGTTATATTTATGCATCAATTGTGTTTTCTGTCTCTTTGGGTCTTGTGCCTTTTGTTTTTTCCCGTTCCTATGTTAGGAGAGCCCCCTATCCATTGATATGTATGTGCTTATATATATATATATATATATAAATAATTGATTGTTGTTTATATCAGGGTGGGAGAGGATACTGTCGCCTATTGGTTAATTGTTTTAGAGTATAAGGACACGGGGTGACACAAGACTATATGGTGTTTTATGAGTTTTTTTTATATATCTTTAATATTTAATCTTTATAGAACAAAACTTTGTCTTGTTAGAGCACATATACATTTCTGGTTATTTGTTTCTTTTGTTTATATGTGTTATATATTCATGGGTCACATGTGTAGTCTATGTAACAGGATGTCTGCAATTAGTATCTGGTGACACCGGTTATAGGTGGGACTATATAAGAACCGTCTTGACAACACATCTTTGTATTGACCAAGCGCATGTCAAGTGCGCGAAATGCATCTACCCAGCATTCTGATTCCTGTAGTTTTTGGGATGTCCAAATAAAAAGGATTTTGAGCTACAGTGGTGTGCAGCCATTTCTTCTAAATTCATGGATATTCTTTAGCAGAATGGATACATTGTGAGTGGTGGCATGTCCTATAGTGAATGATGTAGTCATTTCCACCACCATCGCACAGAGCTCTGAGACACGCCGGCATGCCCTGTACTGGCACAAGCACAACCCCTGAAAAAAAAAAAAAAATGCAATAGGGCAGAGTTTGCCCCCATGTTCCTGGACTAGGATCCCCCCCCCTATTATTTTATAGTTGTCTCTGGCAAACAAGTGAAACATCTTGCCATATTCAGGTAATCCAAGTCCAGGAGCTATAACCATTGCAGTTTTAAGATACACAAAAGCATTGTACATTTCATAAGAATCTGGCTAAGACCATTTTTTTTTTTTTAGGGATTAACAGGTATACCCCCCCCCCATTGTAGGGGTGGATCCTTAGTGCTTAGGATTTCAAGGTTAGAGATGGCATGGGTGCATAAACTTAAATGTTACACTGGCTACTGTTTCGAGGGATGCTGGCATGAGCACTGTACTATATACATATTGGTTCACGTCATCCGCCAGCCTCTGTGTTCTGGGGGGGGGGGGCCTTAAGGTTACATGTGGCCCACTCGATAACACCACTAATAACACACTCATTACACCAGGGATCCTCAAACTACAGCCCTCCAGCTGTTGCAAAACTACACATCCCATGAGGCATTGTAAAACTCTGACATTCACAGACATGACTAGGCATGATGGGAATTGTAGTTCCTGAACAACTGGAGGGCCATAGTTTGAAGACCCATGCATTAGACATAGAGGGGATGTGTATTCAAAGTCTGAGGGAACTCCACGGTGTTTGACACCTCAGATCATGCCCTAAATCACACTATATATGCGTTCACACATGCCTCTGACCCCATACTGAGATGGCTGAGGCTACTCTCACAGTTTGCAGGATTCTCCAAGGCCCCTTTCACACTGAAGCGCTTTGCAGGCGCTAGAGTGCTAAAAATAGCACCTGCAAAGCGCCTTCAAACAGCCGCTGCTGTATCTCAAGTGTAAAAGCCCGAGGGCTTTCACACTGGAGCGGTGCGCTTGCAGGACGCTGAAAAATGTCCTGCAAGCCGCATCTTTGGAGTGCTGTAGGAGCGGTATATTTACCTCTCCTAAAATGCCCCTTCCCATTGAAAACAATGGGGCAGCGCTCCAAACCCACCTGCAAAGCACCGCTGCAGCGGTGCTTTGCGGGTGGTTTTAACCCTTTTTCGGCCGCTAGCGGGGGGTAAAACTGCCCTGCTAGCGGCAGAAAAGCACCGCTAAAACAACGGTAAAGCGCCGCTAAATATAGCGTCGCTTTACGCACCCAGCGCCTCAGTGTGAAAGTAGCCTAAAGGTGCCCAACGGCCTTAAGCAGACATCCCCCTAGTTGGTCAACAGCACATACATTTGTTGTGGAAGAACATGCCATCCATGCACTCTGATCATGGCTGATATTCTGATTAAACGCTTTTTTGGAGAAGGACTACTTAGAGGCTTCTCTCACGAACACCTTGTAGGAGGTATCATCATTGGATAGGAGTGACCTGCTTAAAGTTAAAACATCTGATGGAGATAGGATATCTTCTATCCCCTTCATTACTACCTACTCTATTCAGCATAGAAATTTTCCAAAACTTATTAAGAAACATTGGCACATTCTTACAAGTGCTCAGACTTTAGTAGTGTTCACCCCACAAAACCACAGGTGATCTATAAAGGGAGCCTTCTCCCTTAGAGGTAGAGTGGTGCCCAAAGTGCTTGACCCTCCCCCAATTAAGAAAGGGTTTTTTGAGAATCTGACAGGGTTCTATCAATGTAGGAGGTGTAGGGTGTGTTATTTGAGTGTATGTACACACAGAAGAACCTATAAGTTTGTTTCCACTAGTACTTGGATAGAGTTTGAGATTAAACCATTTGTCACATGCTTGACAGATTGGGTTATCTACCTACTTCAATGTCCGTGCAGGCTGCAGTATGTGGGCAGGATCAAGCGCCCCTTTTCTGTCAGGTTGTACGAGCATGTGACAAATATTTTAACTGGTTTTCTTAAAGTGGAGGGCCACCCTGAAAACAAAAAAATCTTAAAAATTACAAAAAAATCTAAAAAAAAAAACAGAAATGCCTGTTGCTAGGCACTTTATCCTAATCTTCCTCTTCCTCCTCCGTGGAGATCTTCTCTCCTCGTTGCGGCGTCTTCTGGGTAATGGGTCGCGCTGTGTTCTGGGAACTGTGTGTTCCAGAACACAGCGCGTCCCATTCAGAAAGTACTGCGTGACTCGCGCATGCGCAGTAGGAAACGGGCAGTGAAGCCATAAGGCTCCACTGCCTGTTTCCCTTAGAGGGAATGGCGGCGCCGGGACCCGAGAGCTGAGGAACGGGTCGGCCTCGGGCGGACGACATCGCGGGCGCCCTGGACAGGTGAGTGTGTTTATTAAGTCAGCAGCTGCAGTGTTTGCAGCTGCTGACTTTTTTTTTTTTTTTTTCTAAACGGCCCTCCTCTTTAAGCACCCAGTCTCTAGGCATTACCTTAAGGCCCACAATCGTAATCCGGCTAAGACCATCTTTTTACGAAATTACAGGTATACCCCCCCCCCCCCATTGGGGGGTGGAGCCTTAGTGCGTGGGATTTCTAGGTTAGAGATGGCATGGGTGCATAAATTTAAATGTTATACTCCCTTTGGGCTTAATGTGGAGGTAGACCAAAATGCTTTTATTGATAATTCATAAGGGATGTCTGCCTACTATTGTGTACCTAATGTGAACCCTCAGTGGCCATACCTGTACAATTTTTATTTATCTATTTCTCTGGTTAATATAATTGATGTCCTTTATCAGTATTGATCTTTTGAGGTTATGCCTAGCCTCCATTCATTTTATTTTTTTCTATCCTGCGGTTTGATATTATTGAGTTCTAGATGCTATGCATTGAATCCTCAGGGGCCATATTTCTATATTTATATTCTTATATTTTATATATTTTGTGGTCCAATATCAACTATAGATGCCCTTTGGTCATTTTTGATCTTTCAAGATCATTATTATCCTTTTTGGGTTTTTAAAGCTTGTGATTCTTATTTACTTCTAGATGTAATGTATTGTTACTTTTATTTGGATTTTTCCAACCAGTAATAGGTGTTCCTAGATTGGTTGTTCTGTCCAATTAGTTTTATTTTTAATTGTATATACATATATAATTGAGTGGTTTTCCCTTTTTTGCCACTAGAGGCATGGTTGGATCGATATCTACTGTCCATCCTACAATGGCTGTTTTTGTATGTAGGCTTAGAATTTATTTTCTATTTCATTAATTCTTCCTAAGTTGGGTTTTGCTCCACATAGGTTTTTTTTTTTTTTTGTTTTTTTTTACAGTTTATTGTCCTTTACTGAATATGGTTTTAAATTCATAATTCTTTTTAGTTTCCAATCAATTGTCTGGCCATTTCCTATTATAATGAGAAGATCAGATCCCACCGCTTAGGTTTCATAACAAGGTGTGGCTCTGTGCATCTATATAAGCGATGAGTCAGTGCCTTGCCCCTTCCCTTGACAACATCTTTCTGAGATGAAACGTACGTCGGGTGGTTGACACGCTGACATCATCAATGTGTACCTTGTACTGAACGGGTGTCTGTAAGCCAGCAATCTATTGTTTTTATCTTGGATGTGTTTATCTGCTTTCATATGTAAGTACA
The DNA here is from genome assembly GCF_037356315.1 of Lithobates pipiens. Lineage (NCBI taxonomy): Eukaryota > Metazoa > Chordata > Amphibia > Anura > Ranidae > Lithobates > Lithobates pipiens. The sequence goes on from NW_027507685.1 coordinate 9,841,377, forward strand.
ATTTTTTTCTTTAAATAAAATTGGCTGATTCACACTATGGAGAGCCTTTCTTTCATTTTCCTGGGTCTTATCTGCTGACTGTTCCATATGCCTACCGGATTGAGTTATCTTGTCTGCCTCTGGTTCAATACTGCGGAGTTGAGCTGTGACTGCACTACTGATTGAATATCTAGCTACCTTTACAAGCCTGTGTTAGCTTGCCCTCTGGTAAGAGCTTAATTCATGTGTTGGTGGATCACTTCACAGGGTGCCATTTGTGTGATTAAGAAATTTTATTCCCATCATTGATTATCACTGATATAATGTTCACAGACTTATTTTATTTTGGGACGATTCACTGGTTTTATGTCCTCATATATACTTTGTCATTTCTATCGCCGTTAATGACTTCCTGTTTTTTGGGGATCTATATATGAGCTTATCACGGATTTCTTTATTTATTTGGTTTACTAGTGCAGCTTGTTTTTCTCCTTTATTGTACATTTCATTTCACACAATCTGACATGTCAGTACCTGTGGCTTGCCTCAGGAGATTATTGTAGAGGTCGACCGATATGGGTTTTTCTCTGGCCGATGCCGATATTTAGAAATCGGGGCGGCCGATGGCCGATATATGATGCCGATTTTTGCAGCCGATTTTTGTGGCCGATTTTTTTTATTTTTCCTTCATTAAATCTAACAGTTTAGGCGGCTGTGGAGGAGGTGGGGATACAGAGAGGCGGCTGTGGAGGTGGGGGGGTACAGAGAGGCTGCTGTGGAGGTGGGGGGGTACAGAGAGGCTGCTGTGGAGGAGGGGGGGTACAGAGAGGCGACTGTGGAGGAGGGGGGGTACAGAGAGGCGACTGTGGAGGAGGGGGGGTACAGAGAGGCGACTGTGGAGGAGGGGGTACAGAGAGGCGACTGTGGAGGGGGGTACTGAGAGGTGACTGTGGAGGGGGGGGTACAGAGAGGCGACTGTGGAGGGGGGGTACAGAAAGGCGACTGTGGAGGGGGGGTACAGAAAGGTGACTGTGGAGGGGGGGTACAGAAAGGTGACTGTGGAGGGGGGGGTACAGAAAGGTGACTGTGGAGGGGGGTACTGAGAGGTGAATGTAGAGGGGTGGTATATAGAGGTGACTGTGGAGGAGGATCATCCATTTTCTAAATGGCAGGTTTCACTTTAAAAGGATATTAATTTATACAGTAGCATACTCCATTTTTTTGACTCACCGTGCATACAAGCTGGCATCTATCTGTATGCACGTGACCCAATAGCATGCACCTAGCCCTGATGAGCTGACCAGCCAATCACAGTGAGATAGAAACAGGCTCCGCCTCCGCAGGGAAGGAAGAGGATCTTAGCTAGTGCTGGCTACGATCTCCTGCGGAGGCTTGTGATATGTTAATGATGTTCCTCTGCTACTGCCTGGGGAAGGGAGGGGCGGGGCAGTGCAGTGCCAGTGAAACTTTCTCCTTCCACCCTATAGTGGCCAGCCGCACGGGTGAAGGATGGAGGATCAATTGTACATGCTGCTGCAGCGGGGACACAGGTCTGTACTGCAGGCGGCCGGGTATAGTGTTACCCGCAAATCGGCGTGGTATGCACAATAATCGGCCGATGCCGATTTCTTAAAAACGGCCAAATATCGACCGATATATCGGCCGACCGATATATCGGCCGACCGATAGATTATTGTAGTAGGAAAAATCAGGTATCCATTGGCGGCATGCGCCGTAGACAGCGGTACGCAGGCACACTGGGCATGACGCTGCAGATGGCGATATGCCGTTAGTGGCGGCTCCCGTGTGCATGCACAAGAGTGACGTCATTGCTGCTCCCGGGGCTTATGCTTTACCTTTGCAGGGAGACAAAGAGGAAGTAAATCCATCAGGGTTTACTTCCTCTTTAAAAAAGGGACTAAAGCTTTATCAGAGCCGCGGCAAGACAATTTGTCAGACAAAAACTCACTTACCGTGGATGATTGCTTTATCCAGAACAAGCCGCCATTCTGAAAGGATAGATTACTGGACAGCCAACTACCCTTGTTTCTTGGTAGCCCACAGCGTCCCATCAGAATTTTGGAGACCCCAATGACACACACACAAAAAAGGCAGCTTTCGTGTACAAAGCGAGTCTGAATTCTTTATTAAGAATGATAACTTTTATATGTGAGTTACAACACAAGAGGGAGAGGTAAGCTTGCTCTTAAGTTTCTAAGGGTTAACCAGGCTGCTACAGAGAGATTTTTTTATCATGAGTTTAGGCAGCTGAAAGGAATTTACAAAGATAACTTATCTGCAAGGACATGGGTATGCCTGTTCCGGGACTCTGCCACAATGACTCATACAGTGTTTTTTTTTTAAATTAAACCTTAGCTCAAGCAAAACGTCAAATAAACTTTAACTAGAAAGAAGTGTAAGATGAGGCACGTATATTCATTAAAAACAAGAACTATAAAATGGAGGGGAAATTACTAAATGGAGTTGCAGTTGATCATATGCTCTATAACAGCCATCTGATCTGATCCTTTATGGACTGGCAGATACCAATTGCTGAAACAGCTGGCATGAGTAGCTGAACTGGCCAAAGAAAAGGAAGCCTTTAATAATGATGCCCTTTTCTGGTCAACGGGGTCTTTCAAGCCCTGTGCGTTATCTACCGGACAAGTCGAGGTCTTGTTTAAGGAAGAGATTGCTGCATCTACGGCTGGCATGCTCCACTTCTTAAAGAACTTTTCATCCATGGGATATAAAAGGGAAATCCTCTTAGGAGGAACAAAAATCCTGTCATTATGTTTGTCAATCAGCATACACCACCTGTTCCAAACAGAGGGTGTAAGGGGAAAGCCTGTGTGGCCTGTAGAGGCATCAGGGATCCCAAAGAGGACCGGGGAGGCTCAGTAATCTCTGCAAGAGGCAACTTAAAGGCAGAACGAACCAATTTGGTAAGAGTCAGGATAAAAAACCTCTGCGATTGAGAGGCAGCCACCCACTGGATATCTTCTTGTCCAGATTGCTCAGAAGCATACTCATCCACAAGGCCATCCACAGAATCCTGAGCTTTAAGCTCTTCCCCCACCCTCAACCCATTCCTGCTCCAGACTAGAAGGCTCAGGGGAGGGGGATCTGTCACGCTTCTTGCCACCCTGCGGATGGAGGCAATCATGCCAGCAATCCTGTGCTCTAACCCGGCTAAGGCAGAGGACAGTTCATGCTTAGTGATAAAGGGAGAAGCAGCAGAGTTGACTGTATGCACAATCCCAGATAGGCGCAGCAGCTCAGATTGCCCGGAAGCCTCTGGTTCTTCTGGGGATACAACACTAGGGATACAACTAGGTTCATCAGGAACTGATGTAATGTTAGTCCCACTCTTGTTTTGAAGACATTTACTAGCCAAAAAAAGGGAGTACCTGGGTGTAGTATTAACACACCTCAGAAGGGAGACCCTTTAATAGGGCTCACCAAGCCCCTATGGAACAATCATGGTAAGCACCTTTAGCCTGCCAAGCAACACCTGGTGACTCACATGACCTGGGTAAGGAGAAATGAACTGCTGCAAGTGGCTGCTGTGTCCCACAGCTGCCTCCTGGAAGCATTGAATGCTTGGCATACACAGCTTAAATAAGCTGGCTGTGCGCCGGAACGTTCTGCGCATGTGTGCACAAGCACATGCGTGGTACCGGTGAATGGGCATGGTCGTATTTGAATAGGACGCAAATCTTTGCACGCAGAGATAAAGGCTATGGCGTGCATGTGCAGCGAAGCCGCGTGCACCATGGCCGCCAAACTGCTAAGCACAGCAGCGCTTTCGCAAACACCCACTGTCGCGTGCCATCAAACAGGTAAAAAACAGCCAGACACAAGCAAAAAAAAAAAAAAAAAGGTACACTTTGCAAATGCCCACAGCTAGCCCAAAAACTCCCCTGTATGGTAACCGCACACAATTGTCCAGCCTCTAGCTAGCTTGTCTGATTGTTACAATCACTGGGACCCCACAATAATAATAAAAACGGGTTTCACTTACCCGTCCAGGTGCAGGGCAGCTTAGAAACCAAGAACCCAATCTTCACCCTTCACTGCAGGTTCCTGTCACTTGAGGACCTTCAAGGATTGGGTACCCCTTTCATGTTTAGGGCCCACTCCCTTGGCCCTTTACAGCACCCTGCGAGAATGCCTTAGTGCTGTAGTATTCCACTTCGCAGGGTCCAGCGCTTGGAGGCCGCATTACAGGTAAAACCTTGCAGGATCTTGAGTCTTCTTTGGGTGGCTTGGGTACCATTTAAAGCCTGTGTCAAATGGATCCGATCAGTCAATCCCTTGATTAATTTAAGAATTGTTTGTGGGACTAGAGACCTGGAGCTCAGAGAGCTCAAACAACCGTGCCATCCACCTTGCAGTCACTGGTAAAAAAAAACTGAAGTACTTCCTGTATGGGAGGGGTTATATAGGGGATCACTTCCTGTCTAAAGACCCTTAGTCTACCAGCGTCCATTTACCTGGAGATGAAGTATAACCCAGCAGGTTATGAATATTAGCCTAAGTCTGTGTCCCATGATGTATGAAAAATACTTTTTTTTTTTTATAGATTTAAGTACATACCAGGCAGATGTTTATCTAATGGATTTTGGTTCGATTTCTGGTTCCCTGCATGGTGTAACTTACCTGGGACACGGTTTCTGGTGAGTTATTTGTAGCATTTATACACTAGCACCTTCCACCCGAGGAAGCCTAATACAGGAAAAACGTTGAACCTCTTGTGAAGAAGTGGTGGAATCCTCTACTACTTGTATCATTTGGATTTAGAATTTGTCTTTTTATATGTTGAATGAATAGAATTGGGCCACCACCCCTTAATGTTTTAAGGTGTAGAATGCTACGGTTTTTAAATGTTTTTAAGCCTCTTCTGAGTATCAAAGTTTTGTATTTTAACTTTACTTTGGTTATGCCTATAAAGTCCATGAACCGTGCTGTCCAATTAACTTTTGGCCCTTTGCATAAAATTATTTGGGACGTGGCACAGTTACATTATTGAAGTTAATGTGTCCACACTACCACCTGGTGATTCCTTGTTTATCCATTTTCAAATAGTTATACCAATATTTTAAACAGCATCTAGAAGGAAAAGAAACCGCAGTACCTGCACTTTGGCACATATGTAATCAGTTAGCAAGGCATACACATAAACTATGCATATTTTTTTTGAAACTCCATAGTTTTCACTGCAATACCTCATAGGAATACGTTGAATGTAAATGAAACAAAAAGCTTATGCCAATCAGAGTCAACAATTTCATCCAGCTGTGTTAATTCATAAGGTTTTAAGCTGGTAAATAATGATGAATATAAAATAAGGCACGATACAGACAATGATTTACGACCCATTGAGAAAACTATTGTTTATTTAGAAAAAAAAGCTTACACTGGTAGAATTCAGCAGTTAAAAATTCCTTTAAAAAAAGTCTTTGAAACTTTTTAGGCTAAAGTTCGGCAATACAAAGCTCCTGTAGTTGTAGAACTGAACCCTAATTTCTCATGGGAAAATACTGTTCTCCCTTTAATTTAAAAACATTAAGACAAAACAGAATTGCAGTTAGGGACTTTTGGAAACAACATGGTTCTTTTTTAATTTCTTGTTCTTTAACAGATACTTGATGTCATACATAATATACAAACAGCTCTTATTCATTACCATGAAAAAACTTTGCTCCTGCAGTACTTACAAGGCCATGTAATAAATACAACTGAATTTAAATGAGGTAAGTTTCAAAAAATATTCACTAGCTGTTTATATCTTGCTTTTATCAATTAAAAAGAATGCATTGTATATTGCAAATTATTAAAGTTAAAGTTTCAGGCAGTAATGTGACAACCTTTTGAAACGCTTTACAAAACAAAAGGAATCTCTTTCATATGGTGGAAAATATCTGTTTCAGCACATTGTGCTTAAAATTATGGAATAGGAAAACACTTTCAGCCAAGTACTGAAAATAAATGCATAATGTAATCAGCAACACATGTAAAATACAGTAATGCACAACGTGAACATATACTGGAGGGTGGAAAGAAAAAATGAAAATGCTAATAAATGAATAATTTAATGAGATGCAAATGGGCCCTCTTCTTCATCAAATATCTGTGCAATCTATATTGTAGTAAATACACGTGGTCACAGCTCATCACCTTCCTTATTCACACAGCCTGCAGGATCCCATATTTGAAGTGTCTTCTGTAGAAAAAGAAAACATTTGTCAACATTTTTAATTTTTTTTTTTAGAAAGTATAATAAACAGTATATAAAATATTCTAATGTCATGCCCGTTTAAATGTAAACAGAATGTGACTATGCTATGCCCTCTGTTCCAGCTCTTTCTCCAACTTTTAAAAACATTTCTGTTTAACCACTTTAGCGCCGGAAGATTTACCCCCCCCCATCCACGTCCAGGCCTTTTTTTTGCCATACGTCACTGCATTACTTTAACTGACAACTTGTGTGACACTGTACCCAAATAAAATTGGCCTTTTCCCCCACAAATAGAGCTTTCTATTGGTGTGTTTTTGATCACCTCTGTGGTTTTTATTGTTTTCAATATAAACAAAAATTTATAAACCGCAATTTAAAAAAAATATATATTTTTTTTTTAATTCCGCTATAAAACATACCCAATAAAAAAAAAAAAATATGTAGAAAAAAAAAACAAAAAACGAATTTCATCAGTTCATCAATTTAGGCCAATATGTACTCTGCTACATATTTTTGGTAAAAAATAAAAAAATCCAATAGACGTTTATTGATTGGTTTGTGCAAAAGTTATAGCCTTTACAAACTATGGGATATTTTTTTTTTTTTAAACCAGTAATGGCAGCAAATCAGTTAATAATAGATGGACTGCGATATTGCAGCAGACAAATCAGACACATGACACTTTTGGGGACCAGTGATACTAATACAGCGCTAAAAAAAAATATGCATTGTCACTGTACGAATGACAATGGCATGGAAGGGGACATCAGGGGCAATCAAAGGGTTAAATGTATGTCTAGGTTTGAGTTTACTTGCTGTGGGAGAGTTGCTTTGACTAGGGAAGGCAAAGATCCACGTTCCTGCTTTGCAGAAACACAGGATCAATGCCTTCCCCTCTGACAGGACACTTGTTTCACTGGTGGACACAGAGCCTACAGTACCCGCCACTGGGCTCTCGCTGTGTATAAATCACAGCTGGAGCAGGTCGCTGGCAGCACGCGCCCCAAACCCCGTGTCAGATCACTTACTAGGTATGTGATCTGGCACAGAGCTGCCGCCCTGCCACAGTAAAAAGTATGGTGGGCGTTCTTCAAGCAGTTAAAGCCATAAGCTTTGGTTTAAGAACATATATCTATGTATAAACTCAAAATAGTACCTTCTCTAATGCCGTCAGCCTCCTACAAATTCCCCCTTTTTTTTTTGCTGCGGTGATGCAACTTTCTATTACAAGTGGCTACGTTTGATCTCCATGGTCTTATTGTATGTTGAAATGAAGAAACATAGCCACCCTTCTCCTGGTCATTCCAGAGATGGACTAGGGACTATGGGATGTGTAGTGTGCATAGAGCACATGGCTGCAACTAAAGCATAGCTTATTCCAAACAAATGAAAGGGGGGGAAAAAAAAAAAAAATCTAAAAAAATCTTAAAAAAGCAGTGCTCTTTAATAAAAGTAACCACTTGTTTCCAAATAGTCCAAACTTAATTAAACCCTAAAAGGAGAGTTCTAAATTAAGCTTTATCCACTCAGTGTTTCCTTAGGATATGTCAGGTGTATATAGCTCTACACATCCTTCACCACACCTCGCGATAGCACTCCCCTCAAAGTTTTCACTCACTGAATCTATCAGATATTTATGCCTTTTAATCATGTCTTTTACCTCATTGAGTCACTCACTATAGATTGGAATCGTCCACCAGTCTCAGTATCTCATAACAAAGGGAAACAGACCTCATAGCATCATCCTGCCCATTGACAAAGATGGAATGACGAAACGCGTTTAGCTGTGACTGCAAGGTTTGTCCATCTGCCAGCTGGTTCGAACTCTACCCAGTGATAGAGCGTCGTTCAATCTGGGCAGTCATCTTTATGTATTAACCAATGCTTATTTTAATTGTATTTTAGTAAGTACACAATTGTAAGGGGGGCTTTTATTTTTTTACTGTTGGGTGTTGATAAAGAGAGAAGACCCAAGCCAACATTTTTGACTTTAAGCCCAGAGAGACAGGGTTGCCCATTTTTCACATTTTGTCATGTTACAACCAAAAATGTAAATGTATTTTATGTTGATAGACAAACACAAAGTGGTACATAGTTGTGAAGTGGAAGGAATTGATAAATGGTTTTCAATTTTTTTTTTACAAATTAATATCTGAAAAGCGTGGTGTACATTTGTATTCAGCCCCCTTTATGCTGATATCCCTAACTAAAATTTAGTGGAACCAATTGCCTTCAGAAGTGAATTAATTAGTAAACAGTCTAAAACTTCTGCGGGCTTCACACAACAGCTGTATTTATATTGAGATTAAATTACACACTGGTAGATAACCTTAGTGAACAAACAGCATCATGAAGGCCAAAACACACCAGACAGGTCAGGGATAAAGGTTTTGGAGAAGTTTAAAGCAGGGTTAGGCTATAAAAAAAAAATATTCCAAGCTTTCAACATCTCACGGAGCTCCATTTAATCCATTATACGAAAACGGAGAGTATGGCACAACTGCAAACCTACCAAGACATAGCCATACACCAAAACGGACAGGAGAGCATTAATCAGAGAAGCAGACAAGAGGCCCATGGTAACTCAGGAGGAGCTACAAAGATCCACAGCTCAGGTGGGAGAATCTGTTCAAAAGACAACTATTAATTGTGCTTTCCACAGATCTGGAGAGTGGCAAGAAGAAAGCCATTGCTGAAAGAAAGCCATAAGAAGTCCTATTTGCAGTTTGCGAGAAGCCATGTGGGGGACACAGCATACATGTGGAAGAAGGTGCTCTGGTCAAATAAAATGAACTTTTTGGCCTAAAAGCAAAATGCTCTCTGTGGTGGAAAACACACCGCACATCACTCTGAACACACCACCCCCACCGTGAAACATGGTGGTGGTAACAATGTTTTGGGGATGCTTTTTCTTCAGCAGGGACAGGGAAGCTGGTCAGAGTTGATGGGAAAATGGATAAAGCCAAATGCAGGGCAATCTTAGAAGAAAACCTGCTGGAGTCCACGAAAAAATTAAGACTGGGGCAAAAGGACAATGACCCTAAACATACAGCCAGAACTACAATGGAATGGTTTGGATCAAAAGCATATTCATGTGTTAGAATGGCCCGGTAAAAGTCCAGACCTAAATCCAATTGAGAATCTGTGGCAAGACTTGAAAATTGCTGTTCACAGACGCTCTCTATCCAATCTGACAGAGCTGGAGCTATTTTGCAAAGAAGAATGGGGCAAACATTTCACAAGCTGGTAGAGACATACCCAAAAAGACTTGCAGCTGTAATTGCAGTGAAATGTGGTTCTACAAAGTATAAGGGGGGCTGAATACAAATGCACGCCACACTTTTTAGACATTTGTAAAAAAAAAAAGAAAAACTTGGAAAACCATTTATCATTTTCCTTCCACTTCACAATTATGTGCCACTTTATGTTGGTCCATCACATAAAAATCCCAATAAAATACAGAAATCAATAGAGGGATGCAGAAATCAAGCATTAACATGAGGGATAAATATTTTTACCCTGTTCAAAACCAGAATTGGTTAAATTGCAAGAATCATGTCAGCAACACAATATAAATGAAATTAATCTGACTAACCAAGAAACCATAGTCTTAAATAGAGGTCGACTGATATGGGTTTTTCTCTGGCCGATGCCGATATTTAGAAATCATGGCGACCGATGACCGATATATAATGCCGATTTTTTTGGGCCGATATGTTAGGCCGATTTTTTTATTTTATTTATTTATTTTTTTATCCCCCCTTCATCTCATAAAACCTAAACAGACACCTTTCCCATTGGGGCTTTTTTTTTTTTAGGCGCTTTTGGGCTAAAAATAGCGCCTGTAAAGTGCCTGCAAAACGGCTCTGATTCTGCTGTGATTCGATAGGCAGATAAGGGGGTGCTGTAGTGATCTTAGATACTGCTAGTTATAAACAGGAAGCACTTAGTTGGAAAATCACACTAAATATTGTCCCCTCTGATCCTACAGCAACCATTCAACACAAAGTGTCACACTTATTAGATGAAAGCAAGGGGATGGGTGTTCTAGATCAAAAAACTGTAGATTATCTCATGGTCACAGGTCCCATTATTCAGTTTTTTTCACCATCTCCCCAAAATACACAAGCAAGACAATCCATTGAAAGGTCGTCTAATAGTTGCTGGTATAGGATCGCTATTGGAGAAATGAGAATGGGTTTATAAATTTCTCCAACCGCTTGTTGTTCATTTACCTAGGTTTATAAAGGATCCTGGACATTGGTTAGCCCACATGCAGGACATTTTTTGGTCTACAGAATGTATCTGGATCATTATAGATGTTAGATCTTTGTATTTCTGCATTCCTCACTCACTAGCACTGACAGCCATCAAACACTATCTTTCATGTTACAGTATTTACAGTCCTAATGTACACACGCTTTTATAGAGCAGTAGAATTCCTCCTGACACACAACTTCTTTATGTTTGATGAACGGTACTACATTCAGAGTCAAGGTGCATCTCTTTAGTGAATCTCTACATGGGCTGGTGGGAAGAATCCATTTTATTTGGCGCAGTAATCCATTTAAAACAAATATTGCCTGGTATGGTCGTTTCATTGATGACCTGATTGTATTATGGCATGGATTGGGTGACACTATTGGTTATTTTATGAAATATATTAATACTAACTCTCTCTAAATTTGGAGTTCACCTGTGTGCACCACCCAACCCAAATAGACTTTTAGATGGCAACACAGTGACTTCCAGAACCTTTAGGAAGACCTATGCAGGGAATTCCCTTTTACTGGCGGATAGCTGTCAACCCAGTTACATGATTAAGTCTTTGTCCACTGGGGAATTCATCAGGGCCAGGAGGAACGGCTCTACAGACAAGGATTTTATGCAAGAATGTACAGCAATTCAAAAGCGACTCAAAAAAAGGGGCTACAATACAAGAACAATAGCTAGAAGTAAAAATATAGCATTTCACAGAGATCAGGTCGAGATGATTCAGAACAGTAGTGCAAATAAAGAGAACGCTGCACTGTTTGAATAGAAAGTTAATTTTGTCACATTTTCTTTAGAAAAGAACAAAATTGTTGCGATTCTCAAAGAACATCTTCCCATCCTATATACTGACAAGGATCTGGAGAGTGCCACCCAGGGGGGTTGTCATTTTTCTAGTATAAGGCCCCCCCGGTCTGGGTAGCATGCTCACACCCAGTCTGTTTTGCTCTCAGAAGCCAAACAAACTTCAGACCTGGCTCTCCACTGTAGTTTTCTACATGTGTGGCCTTAATACCTGCAGACAATGTCACAGACAAAAAAAAAAAAAAAAAAAAAAAAAAAAAAAAGCACCTCAGTTTTTTCCTTTTCTACTAAGAAAACATATACCATCAAACAGTACATTAACTGCAATTCTAAATCGGTAGTTTATGTTATTCAATGTAGTGCCTGCAGCCTGCAATGTTGGGTGCACTATACGCCCTTTGAGAGTTAGAATCTCGGAACATGTGAATGACGCTAAAAATAAGGTGTCAAAACATTTCCGAGAATTTCATCATGGTAATAGATACTTTTTTCTTTTTTGGTGCTGAACAGGTTAAAAAAACCCCCAAGAGAAGGTGACCCGCATCGTATTTTGCTAAAACTGGAAGCGTGGTGGATTCATACTCTCAATACTAGAAAACCGTATGGCTTGAATGATAGAATGGACATAAATCTTTTTCCAACATAATTGCATTGTTTGATACATTTATTGTACCACTTTGAACATGCTTTATTTGTTCATGATCTGTCCTTCATATGCATGCTGTGATTCTTCCTTTCTTCTCTCCATGTGTTTTTAATTGTCTTTGATTGCTTCTGATCAGGATGCCCCTGCCCCATTTGGAGTGCTTAGTTTGTTATAAATATCAGTTTTTAAATCAAACATGTATGCTTTGATGAAGGCTTCTTAAGCCAAAACGCGTCAGCATATAGCCTCTACCCATGTAACCAATAAAGGACTTTTATTCAAGAGCACCTGAGTTGCCAGCCCTTTCTGACTCAAACACAAAATTACTTGCTTAGAGATTTTGGGTCCTGAATTAGAAAAGACCTGCCACTTGTGAACAGGTTTAAATATATTCATTTATTTTTCCCACTACAAAAAGGGACTAGGCAGGGGTGCCCTTTGTCCCCTCCTCCTATTTGCCCTGGCAATAGAGCCTTTATCCCGTGCTATCTCAGAAAATTTAAATATCACGGGATATTCATAAACACCCTAGAGAATTTTAACTAAGTCTCTATGCAGACGATGTCCTCCTATTCCTAACAAACCCCCTTATTGCACTGCCCAACCTGACTTCCCTACTGGAATCACTCCATACGATATTAGGCCTAGGAGTCTTACCTAAATGCTCTGCAATGGCAATAAATATACCAAATTACCTTGCGACCTCTTTGCGGCATCACTTCTCATTCGCTTGGTGCACTCAAATATTTCGATACTTAGGAATACAGATCACTCCCGCTTTTCAGGCCCTGTTTCAGGCAAATTATCACCCTATAGTCTCCTATAACAGAATCCTGTTAAAGACTTTGGCTAGCATCATATTTCATTCCTAGGCAGGGTTACTGCCATAAAAATGGCCATATTACCCAAATTGCTTTTTTTTGCCCTCCCTATCTAGGCCTCAAACTTATATTGAACCAATCCAGAAGGACATTATTAAGTTTACATGGCATCTCAAAAAAACACAATTCCACAAATCCCTGCTGTACAGACCTCAACCCCTTGGGGGGCTAGGCCTCCCAGACCTGTGACGCTATTATATGGTGGCCAGATTAGCTCAAACAGCCCAATGGCATGTCCCTTCTACAGATATTCCTTGGCTAGCTTTTGAAACATACTCTAGTCTCCCTTTCTTCAGGATTACTATGGTCCAGATCTATAAAAGCGAGTCAAATATCACTGAATACAATTGCATACCAATATTTATACCTATAGTCCCTATACGGCAGAAAATTCTAATTGATCTCTCCCCCCATACTCTTTTTCTAGGAGACCCAGATTTCCCCACAGCCTTCAACAGACATCACTTCCTCCAATGGTGCACAGCTGGAGTAACAATATTTCAATCCTTCAAAGATGGTTCTCACTTTAAAACTCAACTCCAATTAGAGCACAATTTACCCCTTCTGAGCAATTTCCATACACGCAAAACAAGCACTTTTATCATAGCAAGGGCACCTTAGAAGCCCAAACAGATAGTACCCAATATGAACACAAATGTGCATGCTCTTCCAAAGACAAAGGGGTTATATCTAAAATCTATCGCTTTCTCAACGAGTTTGCTCTAGAGGAAAAAACGAACCCAATGATTAGCTGGGAGAGAGAGATAGGTCATACTTTTGAACACTGAATGGGAAGAAATGCTGACAAACATGTTCAAGAACACAAGGTCACATTCAATCCATGTGACAGCTGTCAAACTTCACACCAGGTGGTATATGAAGCACACAAAACTTCATTCAATATACCCCACAGTAGCTCCGCAGCTGCCCTGATTTGGGTTCATTAACCAACATCTTTTGGAGCTGTAAATTCCTTAAACCCATTTGGCAACAAGTAGCTACATAGACATTCACTATTGCAGGTCACTTAATCACTCAACATACAAATGTGCCTGTGCTTCATCCCTATCCCTGATGTTCCTGCCTGCTCCATGGGAAAGCCTGATCCATACACTTTGTGGCAATCCACTGGGTCACAGCACTAAATAGGCATACCTCAGCTCTTTCCTGGATATAGCTACATATGATGTATAAACTCCTAAGACTGCTATATACTGTATACCGAAAGAATTCTACGTGTGTTGATCTGGCTCTAACTTTTATATAAGATGAATGACTTTGATCTACTACATGTATGGTCATGATCTTTCACTAAAATAGTTTGTATTCATAAATACCATATTTATCAGCATATAACACGCACCCCAAGTTTAGGAGGGAAGTTTAAAAGGAAAAGCATTTAAATGCCCATCAATGCAGCCTTGTCAGTCATTTGCAGCCTTGCATTGCAGCCTTGTCAGTCATTTGCAGCCTTGTCAGTGTCTTTTGCAAGCTTGGCGTTTAAAAATGGCGACGCTGAGAGCGATTTTCAACTCTGCTGTTCTTGTCGGCTTTCCAAAAGTCGCCGAGTGCGGCCGAAAATAGTTGAAAGCCGCAGAGCCACAAAAAACAACAATTCAAAAATCGGCGGGGGATCGGCGTATAACTTGCACCCACGATTTTAAGGGGGGAAAAAAAGTTTGCATTATACAGTATATTCATTTAAACGTGTCCTCCAGGGGGACAGTAACAACCACTCCCTTTGATAAGAGGTGGTTCAGGGCAGTCTGCAAATCAGATTATCCTTGGGTAGATTTTAGTTGGTTTAAGAGAAAAAACTGAGGGGGTAGAGTTTACAACTCTGTTTGGTACGGTTTTAAAACCAATGATTGAACACATAGGTCTGTGACCCAGATGAACGTAAAATATAAAAGACGTCCCCCCACTCTTAAAAACTCTTGTAAAAGAAGATTTGGGGTATGACCTGGCAAGATTGGTGATCCAAGTTTTAAGTGGAAAAAAGTTTTGAATTTTGGCTTTAAAGATAAAGCAATAGGGTGCCCTGCATTTTGAGGAGATGGAACCCCCTGAACAGGAAATTTTGAAGCTTTTGGCAGCTGAAGGAGGAACTTTGCTCCTGTAACATCCTTAATGAACTTGTAAAGTGTCCCACAAAAAGCAGTCCTTCAAAGGGCATACCAATGAGATATCTTTTACAGACAGCTTAGGCGGATCAGGATTTCACCCATAAGATGTTGCACACATGGATAGAAATAAAAGCCATGGTCAGGACCTGAATTACCTGTTGGTGGCACCAATGGAAGGGTGTAGTTCCGTTGGCCAGCAACAGGTGTCTCCCACTAGCTAGCTGAGCCCAGAAATCAGTCTGCACTAGTGATGGGCTGAACATCCCCCAGGTTCGGTTTACACCAGAAATCTCAAACATGTAAAAAGTTCAGACCCGGGCCGCAAACTCTATTAAAGTCTATAGGGCCCAAACTAGAAAAATCAAAAAGCCCCATTTTTGAAGGCTTATATGCAAGTTATTGACGATAAAAATAGTATGGGGGCCCAGGTGCTGCCTTGGGGGACACGTATCAATGCAAAAAAAAAGTTTTTACAGGAGCAGTAAATTTTAATGCTGCTTAAAGTGAAACCAAAAACTAAAAATGCCTTTAACCACTTTAATACCAGGCACCTTCTTGCCCAAGCCAATTTTCAGCTTTCAGCGCTGTAGCATTTTGAATGACAATTGTGCGGTCATGTGACGCCGTACACAAATTTATCATTTTTTTCTCACAAATGGAGCTTTCTTTTGGTGGTATTTGATCACCTCTGCGATTTTTATTTTTTGTGCAACAAATAAAAAAAGATGGACATTTTTTTGAAAAACACACCTTTGTTTCTGTTAAATTTTTTTGTAAGTTTTCTCCTTCAATGATGGCCAATGATATGGCTGCACTGATAAGGCGCCACTGATGGGCATCGATGAGGTGGCACCGACGGGCACAGGTATGCGGCACTAATGGGCACTCATAGGTGGAACTGATGGGTACTTGGGTGGCACTGATGACACTGATGGGTGGCATTGCTGGGCATCACTGATGTCTCAGTACATACTGGTGCCAATCAGTGCCCATTTGTGGGCACTGATTGGGCATTCATTTGAACATGTGGATGGCCATGGGATACATACCTGGCCATCCACGTTGCCCCCTTCTCTGGTGGTCCTGCGTGGTCATCCGAGGGGGGGCTGCACTGATAAACAATCAGCAAAGAACCCCCTGTCAGGAGAGCCGCCGATCGGCTCTCCTCTAGTCGCGTCTGTGACACGCGAGTGAGGAAAAGCCGATCAACGGCTTTTCCTATTTACATTGTGATCAGCCGTGATTGGACATGGCTGATCATGTGGTAAAGAGCCTCTGACGGAGGCTCATTACCAAAATTGGTATAGCGGTGTGTCAGACTGACACCTCACCACCGATTGCCTCTATGTGCTCCCCCAGTGAGTGCTGGGGGCAGAGTAGAGAGCCAGTGACTGACCATCAATGCTCTCTGCAAACAAATTAGCAATCAGCAGTCAATGTGAATGCTCGGTTCTTGGTCCAAGAATCCGCAGGAGACAACTGCAGCATCAGATCGATGCTGCATCCATATATGGAAGTATGCAATTTTTTTTGGAACCCCATACTTCTCTTTTGATATTGTACTTTTTTACTGGCCTGTAGAAACTGATGTGGCCTGTAGCAAGCTTGTACCTGCTGCTAGTCTGCCTAATGGGATGATGGAGTGGCATCAGAAGGTTATTTCAGCTAAATAAATGATTGTGTAGACTGGCATTTAAAAAACCTGGTTGTGCTTTTTCAACTCTGATGGAGGCCCAATGGGAAGACCCTTTAAAGAGGAAGTAAACCCTAATGGGTTTACTTCCTCTTTCATTCCCTGCAAAGGTAAAGCATAATGGACTACTATGCATCACATAGTAGTCCATTATGTGTCACTTACCTGATACAGGAGCCAGCGAAGTCACCGCTGTCCCCTGTAGTCTGGAGCATCCATCTTTTCGGTGGGTCTCCTGCTCCGCCGCTGTCATTCGGCGAAGCTGCCACTCCCACGCATGCGCACGGGAGCCGCCACTCGCGTTATATCGCCGTTGACCGCAGCACGCTCAGTGCGCCTGCGCGCCGCTGTCTATGGCGCATGCGCCGTAGACAGCGGTGCCTGTCTTTCGGCAAATATCTCCTAAACCGTGTAGATTTAGGAGATATTTCTTGGACCTACAGGTAAGCCTTAATCTAGGCTTACCTGTAGGTCAAAGTTGGTTGTAAGGGTTTACAACCACTTTAACTTTATGCAGTTGTCTGAAGTATTTTACTAAACCTATGTGGGACTGCAAACCCTGTGTTTATACCGTTTCTTAATAAAGGAGTGCTGAATTTAAAAAGTGAACATTTGCTATGGTATAGGGCAGCGTTTCTCAATTCCAGTCCTCAAGGTGCACCAACAGGTCATGTTTTCAGGCATTTCATTATTTTGCATTAGGTGATTTGATTAATTTCACCACAGCCGTTCCATCTGAGGCAAATCCTGAAAACATGACCTCTTCGTAAGCCTTGAAGACTGGAATTGAGAAACACTAGTGTAGGGAACATCTAGAAGGGTTCACTGTGCCTAAACATTACCCTGAAAATTTTTCTTTGTTCTGAATTCCTCCCAAAAAAACGGAGAGTAAATTGCTCTTTTCTTTCTTGTATCAATGCAGTTAAATATATTTAGTGAGCACTTATTTTTTTAATTAATTCAATCTGCAAATCTACCTGAACATTCCCAAACATATAACATTATTTATGGCCTGTGATCACGAGCGTACTTTCCGTAAGTAATTCTCTTGGATAAGCAAATATGGTTTAATGGTCTTTTGCAGTGGCTTGTAGCAATAATATTATATGAACTGTGCCCTGCAGCCTGTACAATGAACAGGTGCAATGCATAAATGTAACTGAACGCACTACAAAGACAGTCTAGTAAAAACCAGTCACATGCAACATCTAAATCAAGGTTTAATTGATGGATGCCTTTGCAGGGAAAGCACACGATTACTACTACAAATTAGCATAACCAACACACACCAGATTTCAACAGCTGGTTACATGAAAATTAAGGAACAGATGTTTTTAATACCCATAGCAACCAGATAGAGATTATCCTTTTTGTTCTCACATTCAGCACTGAAACACCGAAAGAGAGAAAAAGTATTGGCTGCCATGCCCATATCCAATTCATTTTACTCTTTAACCACTTCAGACCCGGAAGATTTGGCTGCAGAATGACCGGGCCATTTTTTTGCGATTCGGCAATGTGTTACTTTAACTGACAATTGCGCGGTCGTGCAACGTTGCACCCAAAGAAGATTGACATCTCATTTTTCCCCACAAATAGAGCTTTCTATTGGTGGTATTTGATCGGCTCTGCGGTTTTTATTTTTTGCACTATAAACAAAAAAAATAAAAAATAAGAGCAACAATTTTAAAATAAAACCCGAACATTTTGTACTTTGTTGTAATAAATATCCCCATTTAAAAAAAAAATGAAAAAAATAAAAATAAATAAATCGCAATAAGCATATATTGATTGCTTTGCACAAAAGTTATAGCGTCTACAAAATAGGGGATAGATGTATAGCATTTTTTTTTTTTTTTACTAGTAATGGTGGCAATCTGCGATTTTTATCATGACTGCAACATTATGGTGGTTTTGTTGGCAGGTTATTAGGGCTGTATTAGCTCCGTTTCCTTTTTTTGGGTCAAGGTTTATATCGTTTTTCACTATGAGGAAGTCAGCTTTATTGTTTGTAATATCACAGGGGAGCAGGTGCTTTTTTATGGTTTATGATATTTATTTTAATTTGCCATTTTTTCCAAAAAGTGGAGGTACCCTTTAAGTCCCAGAATTCCCCCCCCCCCCAGCCCTGCGCCCTAAAAGAGGAAAAAGCCCCCTAGGGTGGGACTTTAAAGGCACTACTACATAAACATTGAGAAGCAGTAGAAAAATATTGAACATTTATTAGAAAACATATATAAAATATTGCACATGACCATGGATACCGTGTATACAAAAATGCAAAGAAAGATCACCTTCCTGACCAGACACGTTTCAGAGATGGATGCTGTCTCAATCAGGGTTTTTCACAGAAAATATAATATCTATAAAATTCAAACGCAAAATGATCAACAATGATTGAGCCCTTCCACATCATACCGGATAGTTATACACAGAATACTGAGGGCATTGAAAACTTACAACATAATCATTTGCATGTACATAAAGAGTATCCACATTAATAAAAAAAAAGAAATGACAATGTCATGTGGAATCCCCTCCTTGTGTATCCCGTCCACATAGTTATTGCTTAAATTCAAAATGGATTTAGATACGGGAATAGCCAAGGGTTGTGTGGAGATCAAGTCCCAGATCACACCAAAAAAAAAAGTTGAAATCTGGAGACCCAGAGACAACAAACACAAGTGTGTATGTAATTAATATGTAATATATATATATATATACACACACACACACACACACATATATATATATATATACACACACACACATGCGTATGCGCGCGCGTGTGTGTGTGTGTGTGTGTGTGTGTGTGTGTGTGTGTGTGTGTGTGTGTGTGTGTGTGTGTGTGTGTGTGTGTGTGTGTGTATATATATATATATATATATACACACACACACACACACATATACATATATATATATATATATATATATATATATATATATATATATATATATATATATATATATTACACACACACATATACACATGCACACACACACACACACTATATTCATTGAGCGTGAGTAACATGGGGAAACTCTGATTTAATGCAGTTGGGCTTTTGATTTACAAGCAATATGTACACCTGAGTGCATACAAACTTCTCTTGTATACATTTTTTGTGTATTTTTCTTTTTTGGTGCCCCATTATCTGGCAACGAATGACTTCAACAGCCATTATCTCACTGAATTAGTCTACAGCTCTCCATATCCCCACCTACCTGTCTGCCTGTAATTGATATCACTGCTCCGCTTAGGTTTGTCAAATTATCCTATCGGGTTCCATCAATGATAGCTGCTGTTTGGATACCTTTTTTGACATATTTTATTTTACTATACATGTCCTCTTTTCCAGATTGTCTATTTGCCGGGCCTCAGTACACGGTTTTGTTGTATCTGGGTCTCCAGATTTCTTTTTTTGGTATGATCGGGAACTTGATCCCCACACAACACTTGGCTATTCCCACATCTAAATCCATTTTGAATTGAACAATTATGTGGACTGGATACGCAGGGGATTCCACGTGACAGTGAAATTTCTTTTTCAATTAATGTGGATACTCTTATGTACATGTAAATTTTCAATACCCTCAGTATTCTGTGTATGACTATCCAGTATTATTTGGAAGGGCTCAATCATTGTTGATCATTTTGCATTAGAATTTTAAGGATATTATATTTTCTGTGAAAAACCCGGATGGGCATCCACTTTGTAAAAACAGACAAAACCACACTCAAATCCCACGGACACAAGGGCGATCCAACTGGCAGAATTAAACGTGTTACGCCTTGTATAAACGCCCAGACCAAGAATGCGAAGCAAGCGGCCGAGATTTGACCTTTGATAGTACTCACGGTTAACTTCATTTATACTCCTAATTGTAGGAAGGCAAAAACTCTACTTATGACATACTTCTGAGTATGCCATCTTTTGGTTTCACACCAAGAAACGTAAGCCTTCCAGACCCGATGGTAAATGGTCCTAAAGGCCGGCTACCTTGCATTAATCAGGGTAGTTACTACAGAACCTGAAAACCCCCTAATCCGTAGAATGTGGGTTTCAATAGCCAAACCGTCACATTTAGCGCTTGTAAGGCAGGATGGAACACCAGCCCCTGCGAAGCAGGTTTGGCCAAGATGGAAGAGACCAAGGACCCCCTTACTGCCAATCTTTAAGATTCCTGCATACCAAGATCTACTGGGCCGCACCGAGGCCACTAGAATTACCGGCTGCCGTTTCTCCCAGAGCCTGCATAACAGTTGCGGTAGCAGCTGAACTGGTGGGAACGCATAGATCAATGAGAACTGATCCCAAGGAGTCATTAAAGCATCCAAGCCCGTATGCGAGCGGATCCCTTGGCCCAGAGAACATGCTTCACCTCCCTCTGGGCTGCGTGAGATTTTTGGTGCTCCTTTTTGGCGATTGAAATAATCCACTGCTGTGGCATAGTCGTACTGTATCCTGACGGGACCATTATGCAACCCCGAACGTACAGGCTATTAGAGCCAGGCGTACTGCCGAATCTTCAGGATGTTGATGGGCAAAGACTTTGCGGACTCTGACCGTTTTCTTTGAACAGTGGTCTCTTCTAGGACTGCTTACCAGCCCCATAGGCTGGCATCCGTTGTTACTATTTTCCAAGTAACCGGAATTAAGTATTTCCCTTCCTGAAAATCCCTATTTATCAACAACCGAGACTCTGGCGCACCCTTGGGGCCAGATTCATTGGATAACCATATCCTTAGGCCTTCCTGTTCCGAGCAGACAGAATACTGTATTGCACCAATCTTGAAACTGGACATAGGGACCTGCCTCGAATGAAGCCAGCATCTTCCCTAGCAACCTCATGCCAAGGAAAATCGAGGAAACCTTCCTCGCCTTGACCACCTGGACCAGCTTCCTTATAGCCTTGATTTTGCCTGGGGCAAAAATAATCCTTACTGATCGCAAGGATGATTTCTCTAGGTTGAGAAACTAGCCCAAGTGTTCCAGATTACCAACCGTACTGGACACCATTTTTTTTTAATCATTCCAACGCCAGACGCCCTGCTGCTGTAGATAAAGGTATGCCATTACTGCTATACCCTGGCCACTTAGTCTTGCTAGTACTGGGGCCAGAACTTTTGTAAATACCCGGGGAGCAGTGGCTAAACCGAAGGGCAAGGCCGCGAACTGAAAGTGTTGTTGTTCCACCGCAAAAAGCAGAAATTTCTGATGAGCCAGGAAAGTTTGGCACATATAGATATGAATCTTTGATATCTATTGATGCTAAAACTTCTCCTCCCGGTAGTGTGGATGCTTAGGAAGCGATTCAGATCTAGGTCTTTGAGATCTGAAAATGTGTCTTTCATCTCCAATCGTTTTCGGTACCATGAAGAGATTTGAATAAAACCACATACCCTGCTTCTTCTGAAGGGGTCTCTGATTATACCCTGAGACATCAATCCCTTCTAAGCCGTGAGCGTCTGGCCAGACGTTCCTCTTGCGAAGGGCGTCCGTGCTCGAGGCTTCCAAATCTTCCGAGCCTCCTCCGCCCCTCCTGAGTAAGGGGCAGCGGGGCCCATGCAGTACCCGGCTCGGTCTGCCGGCGAACAGGTTCTCCTTCGCTGGAGGGGAGGGCCACTCAAAGCAATTTAGCACCAGACATAACGGCTTACTTTCATAGGGTCTTTGGGGAGTAGCCTAGAGATACCATAGAGATGATCGATTTGTCAAGGATCTCTGCTTGCCAAGCACCTGAACATGTGCCATGGAACAAGCATCTTTGCAAAGTAAGTATGCGTTTATGAAATGTGTTATGCCACTTTACACAACAAGTATCTATGCAGACATGCATTCCTGTGCAAACATGAGGAATCCTGTATATTTAAAGTAAACATGTATTAACGTGCCTTGCTTGAGGGCCCGTGTGGGGAAGGGAGATCTATCGCATTTCTTTCCACTCCGGGAAGAGGATGCGATTAAACAGCTCATCTCTACAGTAACCCAACCAAAGCTGAGGACAAACGTCTTCAGTAACAAACAGGGTCTGGAAACAGCTGCAACTGACATTCCCAATAGCTCACCCTGATTAGCCACCTTTGGTCTCTCCGGGGAGGAAGGTACTGTGGAGACATGACTAGAATCCTCAGAGCCTGATGGAGATGCCTGTACCCTTCTTGGAAGGCATAGTCCTAAGCACCAAAGCAGAGGTACTAAAGTAACCAGCGAACAAGATAAAGTAAACCCATAACAAGATATTACCACCGCCATGCTTTACTATAGGAATGGTGTTATTTAGATGGTGAGCTCTATTGGATTTCCGCCAGACATATTGTTTGGTGTTGAGGCCAAATAATAAAATTTTAGTCTCATCTGACCACCTTAAACGCACCTTGAAGATTCTGAGGCCACATGGAAAAGTGTGTTAAATTTCAGTCTCATCTGACGAGAAAAGCTTTTTCCATGTGGCCTCAGAATCTTTAAGGTGTCTGGCGGAAATCCAATACAGCTCAATATTCAAATAACACCATTTCTACAGTAAAGCATGGAGGTGGTAAGATCTTGTTACTGGAGTGTTTCTCTGCAGCAGGGAATGGAGCACTTATCAGGATAGAAGAAAAATGGATGGGCCAACCATGATATTCTTAAGAAAAATCTGCTGTCCTCTGCCAGAAAGTTGTCAATGGAAAGAAGGTTTACCTTCCAACATGACAATGATCCAAAGCACATGGCAACAATGACCACACAGTGGTTGAAAGCGAAATGGGGCAAGCCCTTGCATGCTTTAGTTAAAGCCCAGACTTAAACCCCAAAATTGAAAACCTGTAGAATGACTTGAAGGATGCTGTCCACAAATGGTCACCATCAAATTTAACTGAACTTGACCAGTTCTGCAAAGAAGAGTGAGCAAATTTTGCAAAGTCTAGATGTGCAAAGTTAATAGAGACATGTCGCAATAGACTAAAGGCTGTAATTAAAGCAAAATGTGGTCCAAAAAAAATATTGACATAAGGGGGGTGAGCCTTCTTCCAACTTGGCGATTCAGTTTTTGGATTTTTATTCTGACATGTTAGTGTTCCATCTTTCAATTGGATGTTATAAGTTGCACTAGTAAATACAGCTGGATAAAACAGATTGGAGGCATTGTGCCTAAAGGGCCAGGATGCGCTAACGGTTTTGGAGTGTGCATGTGACATTGCAGAAGGGGTCTCAAACTGGTGGCCCTTCAGCGGTTGCAAAACTACAAGTCCCATGAGGCATTGCAAGGCTGACAGTTACAAACATGACTCGCGCAGGCAGAGGCATGATGTGACTCGTAGTTTTGCAACAGCTGGAGGGCCCCCAGTTTGAGACCCCTGTTTTAGAGCATAAGCCCTGAAATTGCTTATCCATTTAGCAATGTTGGACTTTGAAGCAGTGTGTCCCTTGCATGGACACAATGACAGAACAAACAGGGACAGAAATGGTGACAGACATTTTATGGCATGGTAAAAGGTCTGTCACTGCAGGGACACAAAGGAAGCCATTGTTTCCTATGCGTTTCAGTCAAACTCCAATGCAGCCTAGTACTGCAATAAAATGCAGACATGCTGTATTTTATCGCAGTGTTTTGGCCTGAATAGCACTGCAATGTCAGGATCAGACATTGCGGTATCTGCCGGATAGTGCAGTAAATGAAGTGTACCTTTTGTACGCTTCAAATAGGAGAGACTGCCGCTCTTGCGTTGCTGTGTGAATTGGCCCTAAAAGAAGCAGTAGGTTTTAGGTACACACTATTGGCTCTGACAACGTCCACTCAATGTAGTGAGACTTCCTTTGGATGCTTAGAGCAGGTCATAAGGATGGCATAACAATGTCCTCGTTAAGATGGAACACTGAAACCACCTTTGGAAGGAAGGATGGGAATGAGACTCAGATAGTGGATATCATTGTGTGTTTATACTTTTGACTATGACCAATATGTACATGGTCTTTTGAGCTCAGTCTTTTGACCGTAAAGTCTAGTACGCAGGGGCCAAATGCTAGGTGACATTGGCCAGTTCAATACAATTTGGCCAGTGTGTATGGCAGCCGGGCCAGCTTCTGTTGGACAAGCATGCTGGAAAACCAGGAGTCGACATGCTCCCGATCAGCGTTCTCATCATTGACTGGAGTGTCCAGGCAGGGGGGCCATCCCCCTTTCGGAAATCAACAGCTCATCGTGGGGGGATTGCTGTGCTAACATCAGATTGTTAGTACAGCATGTCCAATCTGTGCGGTCAGTCTTTTTTTTTTTTTTGTTCAACCCACTCTGTGTACTAGACTTAACTCAATGCAACTATGTGAATTATTTGGGCCTGCACCTTGTCTATTGTGAACACACATTGTTGAAATCTTTAAAATGTTGTTATCCCTATCAAACATACAAAAAAAAAAAAAAAAACACAGGTAGCTAAGGCAACATTCACACTGAAGTTTCTGTAAAAAGTAACATCTTAACCAAAAGAAGCGCCCTATGGCCAGAATACCTGAAATTCAGACATTTCATGTCCTCGCTTGCTCCAGAGATACACAGACATTAAATGCCATTGGATAATGCATGACCAGTTTCATAAATCCCCTCTTTTGCTATACTGGCAGTTTCATACAAAAGAATGTCAGTGTCTGGAATGGCTTAACTGTGTAGTTACAAAAAAAAAAATATATATATATATATATATATATAAATATATATATATATATATATCAATGTTTATTAATGTGCGAGAAAGGTGAACACTGTAGATCCAACAGAACGGCAATGATATCAAGCACACTCACAGTAACTGTGGCCAGTTCCTTATGTTTTGCCAAAAAATAAGAATTTAAGAAACATAAAGAAAGCCAGTTTAGATATGCAGTTACACTGTACCACACAATATATTCTTACAGTTACAGCAAGTCAAGATGGTTTCATCCATCCATGTTCTCCAAAGCAAACAATAAGTCAGAGACAGTGTGAATTGTCAGTCATACAATAAGACAAGAACGTCCTACAGCTCCAAAGCAAGTGGAAAATAATCTCACATGACCAATAATTCAACTCAAAAAAGGCAACTGTACCTTGATACTGCCAGAATTCATTATCTGTGCTTATCTGAAGATTTATGGGTAAAAACATTAATTAAAGAAAATAAATGGGTGCATTAAAATTTAGTTACATAAAATAAATATAAAGTAAACAGTGTTAAAGTAGTACACAGGAAATATAGGTTAATACTTGGTGAAAGCCACCAAAATAATTTCCTGGGTAGCTTTATTAGCTCAAAATAAAAACTAAACCTTTAGTTAAAGTGGAAGTAAACCTTCTATCGTTTTATGCCAAGGAAGCTGCCATCTTGGCCTCTGTTTAATCTTCAATTGTCATGATGCTGCACATGTGATCAGTTATGACACCAACCATTGGATGGTTTGACAGTTTGGTTGAGAGCACAACCAATGTGACAGTTAGAATTTCCAGCATTCCGGGAATGTAACTGCTTTTTGAAACTATTAAATAGACTATTAAATCGATGGGTTTACTTCCACTTTAAGTTATCCATTAATAAATTGCCCACCCTCAAGTGCAGTACACCTGAGATAATGCATACTATTGGCCTTAATCCAGCAATATTTCCACTGACATGGTCCCAGCCACGTCCCCTTTATATTGCACGTGTGCCGCAGGCCCCATTCATTCCCATTTATCCACTATACTTTTTTGGAGGCCCAGATGAGTACAGTTACATACAGTCATGTCCATAAATATTGGGACATCGACACAATTCTAATATTTTTCGCTCTATACACCACCACAATGGATTTGAAATAAAACGAACAAGATGTGCTTTAACTGCAGACTTTCAGCTTTAATTTTAGGGTATTCACATCCAAATCAGGTGAACGGTGTAGGAATTAAAACAGTTTGTATATGTGCCTCACACTTTTTAAGGGACCAAAAGTAATGGGACAGATTAACAATCATCCATCAAACTTTTACTTTTTAATACTTGATTGTAAATCCTTTGCATTCAATTATAGCCTTAAGTCTGGAACGCATCGACATCAGCAGATGCTGGGTTTCATCCCTGGTGATGCTCTGCCAGGCCTCTACTGCAACTGTCTTCAGTTCCCACTTGTTCTTGGGGCATTTTCCCTTCAGTTTTGTCTTCAGCAAGGGAAATGCATGTTCAAATCGGATTCAGGTCAGGTGATTGACTTGGCCATTGCATAACACTTATTTCCCTTAAAAAACGCTTTGGCTGCTTTCGCAGTATGCTTCGGGTCATTGTCCATCTGCATTGTGAAGCGCCTTCCAATGAGTTCTGAAGCATTTTGCTAATATGAGCAGATAATATTGCCCAAAACACTTCAGAATTCATCCTGCTGCTTTGTCCGCAGTCACATCATCAATAAATACAAGAGAACTAGTTCCATTGGCAGCCATACATGTCTACGCCATGACACTACCACCACCATGCTTCACTGATGAGGTGGTATGCTTTGGATCATGAGCAGTTCCTTTCCTTCTCCATACTCTTCTCTTCCGGTCACTCTGGTACAAGTTGATCTTGGTCTCATCTGTCCAAAGGATGTTGTTCCAGAACTGTGAAGGCTTTTTTAGATGTTGTTTGGTAAACTCTAATCTGGCCTTCCTGTTTTTGAGGCTCACCAATGGTTTACATCTTGTGGTGAACCCTCTGTATTCACTCTGGTCAAGTCTTCACTTGATTGTTGACTGATACACATACACCTACCTCCTGGAGAGTGTCCTTGATCTGACCAACTGTTGTGAAGGGCGTTTTCTTCACCAGGGAAATAATTCTTTGGTAATCCACCACAGTTGCTTTGCATGGTCTTCCGGGTCTTTTGGTGTTGCTGAGCCCACCGGTGCGTTCTTTCTTTTTAAGGATGTTCCAAACAGTTGATTTGGCCACACCTAATGTTTTTGCTAACTCTGATGGGTTTGTTTTGTTTTTTCAGCCTAATAACGGCTTGCGTCACTGATAGTGACAGCTCTTTGGATCTCGTATTGAGAGTTGACAGCAACAGATTCCAAATGAAAATAGCACACTTGAAATGAACCTGGACCTTTTATCTGCTCCTTGTAAATGGGATAATGAGGGAATAACACACACCTGGACAGGAAACAGCTGAGCAGACAATTGTCCTATTACTTTTGTTCCCTTAAAAAGTAGGAGGCACATATACAAACTGATTTGGATGTAAATACCCTCAAATTAAGGCTAAAAGTCTGCAGTTAAAGCACATCTTGTTCGTTTAATTTCAAATCTATTGTGGTGGCGTATAGAGCCAAAAAGATAAATATTGGGACAACACAATTCTAATGGACCTGAATATAATATTATTATTATTTATATATATATATACACATATACATATACACACACACACACACACACACACACACATATATATATATACATATACACACACACTTTTTTTTTCTTTTAGGTGGTTTAATTTGCCATTCGACAGACAAGAAGCCTTAAGGATTTAGAGAAGATCTGTTAAGAGTGGACCAAAATCCCTCCTCGGATGTGTGCAAACATGGTCACCAACTACAAGAAATGCATTACCTCTGTGCTTGCCAACAAAGATTTCTCCACTAAGTCATGTTTTGTTGATGATCAAATAACGTAAAGTGTTTGTTAAACTAAAAAAATTATATAATGGATCCTGTTCCCCTAAAGCATGTTGAACAGCACAGTGCTTGTGCTGTGTAATTTGGCCCTCTATAACAAATGAAAAACCTGGCAGATCCTGACAGTTCTTGCCCTCCCCCTGTAAATTGGACCACGGTATATCATGGCCGCTGAGCCCTGACACCATGGTCCGTTTACGTGCCTCTGTCATCTGCTCTCTCCTTTCCTCTCCCCCACTTCCCCTCCCTGCATGTCAGCTCTGTGTATGCGTGTGTGAGCTGCTCCTCCCCTCCTGCCATTAGTATTTTAAAATTTACTGCCAGCCCCTCATTTATCCAGCTATAACATGCAGTGTAAGTGGAAAACAAAGTGTCTAAATAGCATTTTTTGCAGATATCTTCAGGCTGGTCACGTGACTCCCGGTCGCCCTCCGTCCCCATCTAAGGGCTACAGCGGGGGGAGCCGGGCGGCCAGCACAGTGACGTTAGCAGGAGATCTTGGCCCCTCCTGCTATAGTCCTGGATCGGAGTAGAAGAGCGGCTGGGAGTCACGTGACCAGCCTGAAGGTATCTGCAAAAATTGTATTTAGAAGCTTAGTTTTCCACAAACATTTATACAGCACGTTACAGCTGGATACAAAAAAAAAAAAAAAAAAAAGAGGGACTGGCAGCTGGTATGCAGTGAAAGGTTAAAAACACTTTAATTTATAGCATTTGTTTTATGTGTTTTTTTATCATTTAAAATACACTTATGATAAAAAAAATTATTATAGACCCCTCATTTCTTTGTAAGTTGGGAAACTTACAAAATCTACAGGGGATCAAATATTTTCCCCACTGTATAATGTATGTGGGGTCTAAGTAAATTTTCT
This sequence comes from Lithobates pipiens, assembly GCF_037356315.1. NCBI lineage: Eukaryota > Metazoa > Chordata > Amphibia > Anura > Ranidae > Lithobates > Lithobates pipiens. The sequence goes on from NW_027507685.1 coordinate 9,870,542, forward strand.
AGCTAAAAAGTACAGATTTATATGCATATGTATGTGAGAGCATATGTACTTTTGGGTGTGACCTTACGGCGACGGGAAGCAACGTGTGCATGTCACAGTCAGGGAAACACAACCAGGAGGAATCAATGCGGCTGTTTAACCTATACTGGCTGTTCCCTATACCAGCAGACTGATGACTATGTTTTCATATTTACTTGCTCGCTGATTTTTTTATTTTTTTTTTAGTTTGTAAGTGCAATACAAATGGGGGGGCTGGGGGTTTGGAATACATTTTTAACAGGATCATGCTATGTGGAATCATTTTCTTTTATGATTCATTATCCATGGAGTCCTATATTTTGGATGACTTTACTAGGATTGTTTCAAGGCTTGTGATTTACTGCTTTCTGGCGAGTTTAAACCCCTAGGGGAGTGTGACTCACGCGGTGCGGATCTTTGTGTATGGTGAACGCTTATAACATCTACTAGGACCACCGTCTGCTTTCAGAATTTTATTCACCAAGTGTCATGTTTCTGTTACTTCTATGATCAAACGTATAAATGCCTGTCATGTTTTAATGGACTAACAGGAGCGCTGCTATTGTACTGGATTTGCACAGTGCCTTTGCACTGGATTCTTTGCTATAATTTATATAATTCCTTTGTTTTAATTAAAGCTTCATTTTTTTTTTTTTGATATATCAAACATGTCATACATGCTTGCTCTATGCAATGGCTTCAGGCTCTTCCTCTTCGGCTAATGCCCCCATGGAATGCTGCATTCTATAGGGGCACCCATGCATGCTCACTCCCGAGTACCCCTGTCTGAGTCTATTAACACAGAGAGGGCAGCTTGGCCCTGCCATCCACAGCAGCAGGAGCCAATGGCTATCACTGCTATCAATCTGCCCAGGGGGACAGCAAAGAGCCAGTGCTCTTGCTAAATTGGGCTCAGGTAAGAATAAGGGGGGCTGGGGTGGATTTTGCAGCACAAAAGGTTCTTCACCATAATGCATAGAATGTACTGGGGTGAAAAACCTTAAGGCTTTAGAACCACTTTCTATGATCAGGTCGTTTTTCCTGGGTCAATGTAAGCTTTACTGACCTTTTGAATTGCTTGCTACTGAGAGATTTGTGAAGGTAATAGGAAAAACATGGTCACTCCAAGTGCTTTAGTAAAAGACCTGGAGGATAGATAAAGGTTTCACTATCCATCATTGGCAAGACAGCAGCTTGTAAATTTCAACACGAGAGCAAAGGGCTGTGTGGTGGACTGGGCCGAGAAATGAAGACAGCTTTGCTGATAAGGGCTAGTAGTTTTGGAAAAGAACAGGTGTCTACAATAAAATCCTATCATTCAGTTCAGAAGAGGTAGTAAGGATCAAAGATCTTAGAATAGTTAGAGCTAGGCAAAGCAATCACAAGCTATACCAAGTATTCTTTCAAATATGATGCCTACAGATCTCAGATAACAGCCAGGTCATGTTTGCATGATCAAGCCACTGAAGATCTTTCTTATAATAAAACATTTTCCAACTATGAATGTTTGTATCAGCTGACCATCTATTTCTGGCCTGTGAAGTGGGACATTCTAAGGCTCTTTTCATACATGTGGACCGTTCAGATCCACGTGAAAAAAAACTGACAGGCGGATCTGAACGGTCAACTCCATAAAGCTCTATGGAGCGTCGGATGTCAACGGTGACGTGTCCGCTGACATCCGTTCCCCACGCAAAAATCCAGAGGGATGGATGTCCTATTTACCATCCGTCTGGCAGATCGGATGAAAAACGGACAGGTGGTCCATAATCATCCGATCCCCCCATAGGGGAGAGCTAATGCAGGCAATAAAAAAAAAAAAAAATAAATAAAAAGACAGGGCAGAAAAATCTAGCTAACGATTTTCTTTATCTTCTGAGAATACTAAGGTGAGCAATGGAGTCAGGGAAGTTCTTAATTTTTCACACTAGACTACAAAGTAAAAAAAAAAAAAAATTAAAAAAAATAAAATAAATCAGTAAACTAAACATTTCTGTATCACTTCCCTAATTTATTTGCAAATTATTTCAAACCATGCTTAAAGCCGTCACATTATTCCCAAAAATAGATAGTCCATTTTCGGCATACTGGCACTTTACACACTCATAATTTATAGCAAAAGCAAATCCAGCATCCTTGTATGTAAGGTAGTTGCAATTACAAAGATCAAATTTGTGGCGGGGCTGGTGCAAACACTGCAGAAAATAGCTTTGATTGATTTTGGTTTGTGCTCTACACACTTGACTGGAATTGCTACACACATCCTTGGGGTTAGACATTTATCAATTTCCTGGCAACTCAGTTCCAAAAACTACTACGATAAAAAAAAAAAAAAAAAAAATGAAAAATGTTCTATTTGCAACAAACAGCAAAGAATGCTTTGTATGTTGCTTTCCAGAGCAAGTCAGGGGAAATGATCCATATCCCTCACACACATACTAATGAACAATTGAACTTTGGGTAAATCAATGGAACATGGTCTCAGTTTGTGAGCCCAGCAGCATCCAGAGTCATTAACATGAAAGGATATTGTTTTTTCTCCTCCTTTCCTCCTGCGCTCTCACGTTTTTCTTTTTTCTCAGATTTTTCCTTGTCATGTCTAGATTCCTATAAGGAAGAAATAAAAAGGTTATTTGCTTTAATCACCCTTTGATCTGGAAGCTGAACAGAACTAGCAGTATTATGAATATAATGAATATTGTTAATATTATTATATATCATAGGATATATATTAAGCTAAACTTCCACCAAGTGAAGCTCATGAGCTTGGAACTAAAGAAAAACTCATGTGCCTCAATCCCCTGGAGTAATAAGAAGGAGAACCATGCACGTCCCCACACCTTCTGTGAGATAATACAGGAGAGTCCTCTTTACCGCTGTTAAGCCAAGTTAAAGCGGAGCTCCACCCTAAAGTGGAACTTCCGCTCATTGGAACCCTCCCCCCCCTCCAGTGCCACAATTGGCACCTTTCAGGGGGGAGGGGGGTGCAGATACCTGTATAATACAGGTATTTTCACCCACGTCCGGGCATAGATAGCCGCAGATTCTGCGGCTATTACGACACTTCCTGCAGGGCCCCCGCTGTCTGCTGGGAAACACATGGATCCCAGAGACAGCGGGGACAATCCTTATTGCGCATGCGCAGTAGGGAACCGGGAAGTGAAGCCACAAGGCTTCACTTCCTGAATCCCATACCGAAGATGGCAGCGGCAGCACCCGAGAGCCGATCGAGCGATCGGCTTCGGGTGACGACTTTGCGGGCGCGCTGGGCGGGTAAGTGTCCATATTTTTTAAGTCAGCAGCTGCAGTATTTGTAGCTGCTGACTTTTAAAAACAAAAAACGGCGGAACTCTGCTTTAAGCTGACAGCACAGGTTCACTAGTATAGAATTACATGCCTGTCAAAAGTAGAGTCACTTTACCTATCTTTCTGGCTGCCTGTTCAGTTCTTGCTGGCAAGTGAATGCATTTCACACTTTTTGGTGTACAAAAAACCTACCTGGACTTGCATATTGTGGCTTCTCGCACAGACTCGTATCATTACACTACATGGATACCTGAAGTGGCTGGCAAGCAGCCATGAGGTGGCATTTCCACTGCCAGGCTGCTGGAAAGACAAGTATGGGACTCTACTTTTAGCAGGTATAGAATTCCATACAAGTGACCCTGTGCTGAAAGGGTAACACTGGATAAGTGGTTAGTACTTCCGACTGACAGCACTAGGAAGAAGGATGCCACTCTAGGCTGAAGTTCCTGTGAAACACACGCCCTGTTGAAGCAAGCAGGCTCTGCAAAGGATCAAAGAGCAAAAAAGTCCTGCACGGCGGCACATCGGTACACCTTTATTGCGTAAAAATAAAATCCAAAACAGTCAGGTCAGTCCACACAATGCAGAGGTAGCAGGGGCAATAACCAACGCGTTTCATGCCGTGGGTCGGTTCTTAATCATAGCTATAATTATAATAAATATAATATATATATATATATATATATATATATATATATATATATATATGTAAATATTACCTAAAAGGTAGGTGCTAAAGTAGTATTTTTCTAGCTGCAGGGCTCAGGTGCAGGTAAATTTAGCCAGGCCTGTGTGTTATTTCAGGCCTGGTTGTTTTGATCTGGGAATGGGAGTGTAGCCACTGTACTCTGGCTCAGAGATCCTCCTCTGCTTTCAGGATTGTTCTAGAAAGGAGGCTGGACTTGAGACCTGAGTGGCAGGTAGCTCATGTGAGGAGCCTTGACCAATCATTAACTTGTATTGGCAGGGGGCAGGCCTCCCATATAAGCTGGGGTCACATACTTCCAGGGAAGAGTTGGAGCACAAGAAAGACAGCATGGAGTACCGAGGTGCTCTACTGGGCGTACCCACGTGGGGATGTGCCGTGCGCAGGAGGAGGAATGGAGGAGCCGCTAGGAAGGAGTACTAGGGAACGATCTTCATCTCTATGAGAAAAGTATCAAGTTTCTGTGACCGGGGAACACAAGACTTGCATGCTGGAGAAGATCAAGTAAAAGTAGCAGTAAAGTGGCGGAAGTAGATTGGCATTCTGTGACCGGGGAACACAGGACTTTGATTCAAATGAGAAGGTCAGTGTAACGTAAAGAAGTAAAAGCTGGAGAGAGTAGTGTAGCATGCTGTGTGGCTGGGAAGCACAGCATGAACAGAAGTGAACAGGCTGGGAACAGTAATGCCATCTTATGCCACGTGCCAAGTGATCAGGAGTGGAGATCCTGTGTGCACACTGGTAGCAACTTCCAGAGACTGTGAGGCTATTTAATTCTCTGAGCCATGGAAGATAGGCGGTATAGGCTTTTGGCTCTCTGATATGTAACAGGAAAACCACATCAGTCTAGAGGGGAATTATTCAGAGTGATTCTTCTTGTCCCAACTGGAAGCAGTGAGTAGTAAATCTTTAGTCAGATATGCCAAGTAACAGAAGAAGCAATAGTATGTAGTGAGGATTCTACAGGGTAAATCTATTTACTAGGCCAAGGCCATGGAAGATACCTTTCAATATACAAAACCTATATGCGCATCTCATACCTCCCTTGTTTCATCCAAGTTATATCCCATCAATAAAGAGAAAGAAAACCAAATCATTGACTGTTTAATGTCTTTACATGGTGCGTGGGAGGTCGGCAGCAGGATGATTGGTGGATTGCTATAACCAACTCAGCAGCCCTTACAAGGGTCCTGCTACATATGAACTTGCAGATATGCATCCCTGATGCTGATGGATATCAGATGTTTTCCTCCTTGTAGGGTAGAGAAACTGCTGACCTGATCGACTCCATAGAAAGGAGAGGGTCTTCAGGAAGGGATATAAATTCTTTTAGATCTAGAATGGATCTGCTGAATTTCTGCATGGATCTGTACATGTCCAGGAAACGCATGAAAAGGGCAGTGAAGGTTATAAGGAACCTAAGAAGAAACTGATCAGCTGACTCTACTAGGTAACTAGAAAGAGACATGAACCGTCTCTGTAAGAGATAAGTACCAGTAATCTCTCAGATTGAGAGTCTGAAAAAAGGTTCAACTCCAGTTGTCTCCTCTGCAGAGTAGTAATCGGCTTGCCTTTCTTCCTGATCCGGTAGTCCCTCATCCTCTACTCACTGTTCCCTTAATAAGGAATCTAAAAGGTGGAGATCTAATTTCCTATCCTTGGATAGCGGATGCGCTTAAAGTCGTTTCCTTCTAGGCTTTGTAGGGCTGAGTAAAAAACAATTTTCAATCATGTATACAGGGGCTGAATGTCTTCTCCCCTAGAGTGACGTTGGAGGCCGTCGACACGGCATAGAAGCAGCTTCCCCTGACACAGGAGAAGGCGTCCGTTTAAAATAAAAGGACATTTAGACCTTATTTTAGTACCTTTAGTACCTTTCCTGCTTGAAATTATTTATCAGTTTATGAATCAGCCTTTAGTACTTGTCACAGTGTAATGGTAGCATGGCATTTCCCAATTACAGATGTACAAGTACCCCGAGCCACTCAGTTTACCCAATTGGGGGGAGAGGCAATAAGAACCCCCTCAGCTGCTAGGACGCACGCTGTTGTAGCACAGATTGAAAGGGTATTTGTATTCTCACTCCCTCTAGAGGAGACTTTAAGGCATTACAATATTAATATGAAAGAAAAGTCATTGGTGGACTTTGCAGTTCCTAAGCTTTTCTCTTACCTTTTCCTTACTGCAGGATACGTCTGAAAACAGACAGATCCAGACTTCACCCATCACGGTGGGCAGTTTAGTTAAACCTTCAAAGACCAGAACTCTTTAAATAGGGGTTCCACTCCTTTGGACCTGTATAGCACTCCTCAGGACAGCTTTAGGTAAAGTAGCAAAACCAAAAAGAGTTCTGGTTCCTAGGGTCCAGCCCTCAAAGAGAAGCGTTACAGGCAAACCCTCGTTCTTCTATGCGAGGCTCGGGTACCATCCTGTGGCCGCAGTGGCGTGGATGGATCCGGTTGTGGAGTTTTTTCTTTTTTAAATCCAGCATGGATCCCTCCTGGAGCTCCTCAGAGCACATCTTCACTCGTGACTAAAACTGATGTGAATTGACTCCTGGAAGGCGGAGGGGTTATATAGGGAGTGAACTTCCTTGATTGGGCATGCCAGTGTCAACACCTGAAGGTGTCCCATAACCCATTAATTACTTAGGCTCTGTGTCCCATGACGTACGATAAAGAAAATTACATTTTAGTCTCATCTGATCATATAACACCTTTTTCCATGTGGCCTCAGAATATTTAAGGTGCGTTTTGGCAAAGCTCAGTCGGGGCTGCATGTGGTCTTTCTTGAGTGTCTTTTTTCTTACAACCCTCCTATACAAGCCCCATTTGTGGAGCATTTGTGATATTGTCGTCACATACACACATTGACCACTCTTTTTCATAAATTCCTGTAACTGCTTCAGAGTTGCTGTAGGCCCCTTGGTAGCCTCTCCAGCCAGTTTCCTCCTGGTTCTTTCATACATTTTGGAGAGACGTCCTGATCCATGTAGGATCTGTACCAAATACCTTACACTTGTTAATAATAGACTTCACTGTGTCTCTAGGTATTGATAAGGCCTTTGATTTATTTTTTGTATCCATCTCCTGACCTGTGCCTGTCCACAACTTTATCCCAGAGATTTTTTGACAGTGCCTTGCCACCGATATTTGATTGTTTGCTTCGGTCGCACTACCAGGGACTGAAATTCTCAAGGAAAGCTCTTTGCATGCTGAGCTAATCAAAATGACCACAGCTGATCAAAATCAAAATGACTACAGCTGATCACAGTTAAAAGGTCAAATGGCTGTGTGTGCCATTGAGAAAGTGATTAGCTACACATCATTTTTAGGAGAGTGGTGATCCTCTTTCCTTCTTTTGCATGCATGCTTGAGCTAAAGGCACATGGATTCCAGAACTGCTACACGAACCATCTGCCCTTATTCAAGATGGCGACGTCCAGAAATGCTAGGGGTGTTTTCAAAGTAATTTTTCATGGATAGAACGTGAGCTTGTTTTGAATATTAAAAATGAAATCGTGTTTTTGGTTTGTGGTGCTCAGATGCAGTGTAGTTCTACTTTAAGGTGCATCTGTGTGAACAACGTTTACGAGATATGAAAGACTGCCTCAGAAAACTAGCATTCAGCTGAAGTTGTACAGGAACAAAAGCATGATATGTTGAGCTTAGTTCATTAATGCAGGCACAAATGGAAGTCACAATCTCCTATAGAGGAAGGAGTAGGTTATATACCTTCTTGCTGCTAGAAGAACTTTTTTCCATCTTGTCTTTCATAAGCTCCCCTTTTTCCTTATTTGAAGATTTCGATTTGTTTCGGTCTTTTTCATTTGAGTGTGGGGAATCTGATGGACTCTCACTTTTACTATGTTTCGAAGAGCCACCTAAAACAACAACAGCTTGCATTAGAAATCAATTACACTTTAGAAAATCTACTGCAGATACCAAGAGCTGATACTTTGCATTTAAAAGACATTAAAAAGTCGTTTCTCTTAAATGTGGAATTGACTCAAAATTATACTGCAAATCTGTGATGAATAGAACTACATTATAGTTAGACAAACTGCTCAGACTTTATATAATGTTTTCACAACAGCTGGACTGTGTGCCTGCTGCTGCCTCAGTTCCTGTGAGGGGAAAGAGAAAGTGCAGCACTGCTGCTCTTGGGCACAATACTGGATCGAGGTCCAGCTCCGGTGAGTATTTAAAAGGTGCTGGGGGGAGCAGATCATGAAAGACTTTTTACCTTAATGTAGAAAATGCATTAAGGCAAAAATAAACCTTTATCCTTTACAACCACTTTAATTACAAAATCGTATTATTACACCAAAGCCAACAGTCTTATCAGGCAACAGATCTGAACAGCTGTTTACTTGCTGATTTCCATTCTCTGCAAACAGGAAAGCAGACACAATCCAGGTGTCTACAGCTAAATTCTATGGTACAGCAATTTTCACAGATGTGTGAAACTATCTTTTCCAGCAGATATTGCTCCTGTGACAGCAAGCTGGTGGAATTTGTTGCAATATATACGCAAGCCATCAGCCCTCCTCGGTGACCGAATCAACCACTGGGCTGTTTCATATAGTTATCAAAAGAATTTAATAAAGGAAAGCCATGCAACATAAATCCTTAGTGCAATTTTGAATTGGCCGCAGTGCTGTGGAAGAATTATAGCCCATCCTGGCCAAATATACTGTACAGTCCCAAAATTTAACTTCGCTCACCTGTTCCATTTTCTTCTTTGCGTCTCTTCGTTTCTTGGGTCACTTCACGTTCATTGTTTGAGTGATCCTTTGCAGAACAAAAAAAAGGAGAAAAATGCAGATTATAGCAGTCATAGGTTAAAAATATATATTTGGATTAGTGCTATGAATTTATATAATGAGTTCATCTAAAATTAATATTTCCATTTTGGGTAGCTGCCGGTAGGCCAAGTCAATTCCAATACATCTCAGGAAGCACCGCATTCTGCACACGTTTTCCAAAATTATACAATGTAAAAATATGTTCATCGTGGGTGAAAGCTGTGTAAATATATATGTAACTTTATTAGATCCCTTACGCTACATTCACACCGGAGATTAGGGCCAGTGAGAACAGTAGCTGTAGGAATCAGATTCCTGCTGTGGCTCTCAGCGGCTAGGTGCAGCTGCGGGCCCCATTAACTATAATGACAAGTTTCCAGTGGCCGCAGCTTTGCGTGCCTCATCGCTGGCCGTGCAGAGAGCCGTGAATAGCTGCAGCCACTAACGAGCTGTCACAGTCAACGGGGCCCAACGACCTGTCAGTCAACGGGGCCAATCTTCAATTCCTGATTCTACTATTCCAACAGGTCCTAATCATCAGTGTGAATGTAGCCTTAGCACTTGTACACACGGTCGGAGATTCCGATAGAATGTGTCCGATTGGACCGATTTGTCGGAATATTCCAATTGTGTGTGGTCTACACTGGACTGTTTCCGTCGGAGTAGCCGACGGACCAAGTTTTCCAACTTGTTGGTAAATTTTTCCGACAAAATGCTCCGATCGGACATACTCCGAACATGTGTAGACAAAGTACCACGCATGCTCAGATCAAATTCCTACACCAAAGCTATTGGCTACTAGCCTGAACGTAGTCCTGTCGTAAAGAAATTACGTCATCATGTCGGATTTTCCGTCAACTTTGTCCGACCGTGTGTATGCAACAGTTTTGGACAAAATCCGACGGATTTGGTTGTCGGAATCTCCGACCGTGTGTACAAGGGCTTAGTGTTCACATTATAACAGCAAAGATAAAATTACACAAACCCTTTTCCTTTCTTTCTTTTCTTTATCTTCCTTTTTCTCTCTTTCCCGTGACCTCTCTCTTGTTTTGTCAATCTCTTTCTTCTCTACCTCTTTCTCTTTGCTCTTGGATGTTGGTGGTGTAGTGTGGTTTGTGTAGTGCTGTTAAATGAAAAGACATTACAAAATTACAGCCTTACACAAGACACACAAGTCAAGACATCTATCTGAAAACATTTTATTTTCTTGTCCAGCCAATCTGTTAAAACCCAAAACGAAAAAAAATAAATGTCATTAGAGCCATTTGTGTGTTCACTCTCAAAACGTCTTCTTGCTTTTCCAATAGCAGTGCAGTCATTCTGAATTCAGGAGAGAAGTTTGATGTTGATCTTGAAAAATCTTGCACTGAACTACTTTATAAGTTAATGGAGAAAGCTTGTTAAAAAGAAATCTCCATCTGTGTAATCTGGGTTAACTAAACAACACAGAACATACAATATTTTATGCCCTTCAACTTGGAATTAAATGAGGCAGAAAGAAAACTTGACTCACAAAGATGTCAAGAATGCCAGCACAATACCTAACCACATGATTAAAAAAATGTTTTAATAAAGTTTTGAAAAACAAAGCATACAAAAAAAAAACACATGTAAACGAACCAATTAGGAGTAGCACCTCACCGCCAGTAGCGCGTAGTGTAGTACAAGCCATACACCCAATTAATAATTAGAAGCTGGAATTACTACTATAGCTACAAAAAGGTGTTGATGTTGAAACTGCTTGCTAGCCTGCGCATAACTCCTTTTACCTTTTTCTCATCCACACTGACATGACATTACTTACATGATTATCCTTTTCCTTTACATCTCCTTTTATGTTCGGTCATCTATTTAAAGGGTAGGATCACCTTTACAGAAAATCTGTAAGGTGAACTTACACTGGACCCCCTTAGCCCATCCCCCCTAGTCCCACTATACAGGAGTCTTACGATCACCCACTGTGAGACATCAGGTTGCCAATTCACCAGTCCGCGGCTTACTCGCCTATACGTACCTCTCAGCGTGTATGGATAGGAGGCATTCTAATTGGTTGGCGCCATCAGATGGACAGTGCTGACCAATCAGAACCCGCCCTGTCAGCACTGAAGAGGAAAGAAACCCGTGGTGATTTCAAATCCCTGGACAGCTAAAGAGGCAAAATGATGTCTCAGCGGGAGTTCGTGGGACCGGGAGGGTCCAGTGTAAGTTCACCTTACAGATTTTCTATAAAAGGGGAGCTTACACTTTAAAGTAAGCCTGTAACTAAAAACATAGGGGTGAAATTGCAGGCCTTTTGAAAATGCCAGTTGCCTTGCCATCATCATTGGCTTTAAATTGTTTTTAGACATTGACGTGGTCTGAACTCCTACAATGTATACTTGTTCTGGATCAGTAAATTTAAGTATGAAATTCACTGGACCAGAATGATAAGCCAGGCATCTCATTTTCAAAATGATAGTTCAGCAATGACATTTGCATTTTTGTTTTTTTTTAAATGACAGGTTTCCTTTGCAGATGATTCCCAATTGCAAATTACTTTGTGCACTGTGTTAAGGTAGGCCATTATTAAGAATTGGCTGCCAACACCACAAATGGATCAAAAAAAAAAATGCCCATGACCATTTTCTTAGCAATGCAGTGCACCACAACACATAGTATATGAATGAATGACACCTAAAATAAAGGCCCAATACACAATACCTAATTTTTTAATCAAGTGCCTTTTAAAGTGCATGCAGATGCTGAGTAGCATTCTTTGTACAAACATGCATATTTGTGCTTATGGAGGAGGTAGGTAACCAGGTGCCGTGGCACCCTGGGTTGCCTTCTGGCTACTTCAGTGATGTCTTGGCAAAATGCCTAATAATTGCCCAAAAAATTGTAAACAAGCCAGCAGGTCGATCAAGCCTGCCTTTTAGTTACAAACGGTCACCGTTTTTCATGGTGCAGCATTACAACCTCGTGTACCATGGAGGCCATTTCAATTTAAAGCGGAGGTCCACCCTAAAGTGGACCTTCCGCTCATTGGAACCCTCCCCCCCTCCGGCGCCACAATTGGCACCTTTCAGGGGGGAGGGGGGGGTGCAGGTACCTGTACAGTACAGGTATCTGCACCCACTTCCGGCGTAGATTCTGCAGAAGGTACGCCCCTTTCCGCAGAATCTACGCCCCTTTCCGAAGGTCCCCCGCTGCCTGCTGGGAAACACACGGATCCCAGAGACGGCGGGGACCATCCTTATTGCGCAGCGCGACTCGCGCATGCGCAGTAGGGAACCGAGAAATTAAGTCGAAAGGCTCCACTTCCTGATTCCCATACCCAAGATGGCGGCGGCAGCACCCGAGAGACGATCGAGAGATCGGCTTCAGGTGCCGACATCGCGAGCGCGCTGGGCGGGTAAGTGTCATTATTTTAAAAGTCAGCAGCTGCAGTATTTGTAGCTGCTGGCTTTTAAAAAAACAAACAAAAAAACAGCGGACTCCCGCTTTAATAAGAAGGACATCAGGCACCTGCACAGAAATCCTTGTTTGTCCCGCTCTCCTGCCCCTTTCCATCAGCACTGGGGTCCTGTTAGCCGAGTTAGGGAGAGAGACTGATGGAGAAGAGAATTGCTGGGATACTAGCCATACTTGTCTAGAATTTAAGCTCACGCCTACTAAATTGGATAAAAATTGAAGCTATCAGATGAGATGCAGTAACTGAGTATATATACAACTGAAGGTGCTCCGGCTGCTTGAAAATAATAGAAAGCAGTGCAGATTCCTCCATCTATGCTTTTTTTTTTTTTTTTTTTTTTTAACATGAAAGGGGGAATCTGTCGATTCTGCATGGCTAGCTTAAGCGTTACCATACGCATTACATTCTGACTGTACAATCTGTCCAGTTTCCTATAGCCACAACTATAAAAATAAAAAATGGACAAACCAGAACAATCTTATTTATATCCATTGTGCAGGTTTATGCAATAAATAGTTGCCGATAGCTCTAAAGAAGAATATACAATCTGACTGTATAGTAACCCTAAGCTCAGCCAATGTAGGGATGCTTTAATAATATTACAAAAGATTTCAGCGAAATGGCTTCACACACCTGTCGCCTGACAAGTTTTAGATAAAAACAAAATGAAAAAGTTAAGTATATGTGGAGTATTCAATATTTTTTCAATAAAAACATGATAGATGTTAAAAGCTTTGGAATATAGGAATAACTTTTTTTTTTTTGGACTAGGATGGGTCGAAAGGAGTCAAAATATGTACTAAGCTTATCTGAGAAAGTATTTTACCAAAAGAGTAGTTGATGTTTGGAATAGACTTCCAGCATAGATAACGAGTCAGCCAATAGTAAGTGGATTCAAACATGCTATAAACAGATTTATATACAAACAAAAAAAAAAAAAAAAAAAAACGGAAAAAAAAAAATATATATATATATATATAAAAAATGGGAGCAGACTCGAAGGACCACTTAGGCTGCTTTCACACTGGGGCGGGAGCGGCGGTAAAGCAGCGCCATTTTTAGCGGCGCTTTGCCGTCGTTTTAGCGGCGGTCTGCGGGCGCTAGCGGGGTGGATTTAACCCCCGCTAGCGGCCAAAAAAGGGTTAAACCCGCCCGCAAAGCGCCGCTGCAGCGGCGCTTTGCCGGCGGTATTGCCGCGGCGTCCCATTGATTTCAATGGGTAGGAGCGGTGAATACACCGCTCCTTCACCGCTCCAAAGATGTGGCTAGCAGGACTTTTTTCACCGTCCTGCCAGCGCATCGCTCCAGTGTGAAAGCCCTCCGGCTTTCACACTGGAGGGAAAGGGGCCGGTTTTTTCAGGCGCTACACAGGCACTATTTTTAGCGCTGTAACGCCTGAATACCGCCCCAGTGTGAAAGCAGCCTAAGTCTTGTTTTCTGCTGTCATTCTTCTATATTAAAAGTGTATAGGAATAAAAGAATGAAAAAAAAAAAAACAGAATAACCCGTGTGATACTGCAACTTAACAAGAGTGAGAACTGTGCGATCACATGACCGCTGGATCACTACGCTGAGGGCGGCACAGTGGTGTAGTGGTTAGCACTCTCACCTAGCAGTAAAAAGGGTCGCTGGTTTGAATCCCAACCACCACACTACCTGCCTGGAGTTTGTATGTTCTCCCTGTGCCTGTGTGGGTTTCCTCCTACACTCCAAAGACATGCAGGTAGGCTAATTGGCTTCTGTCCCAAATTGGCCCTAGTATATGAATGGGGACCTTGGATTGTGGGATCCTTGAGGGTAGAGACTGATGTGAGTGTGCAATGTACAGGGATAGGGACAATTGTAGACACTCACTCAGGTTGAACTGGATGGACTGGTGTCTTTATTCAAACTTACTAACTATGTACGCTCTTTGCTCTTGGTCTTCTCTGAGCAGATAGCAGGGACTGTTAGCCTCCACTCTCTCCTCCAGTGCTCACTGAAGTACCAGGCTGGAAAGAGGATGAACACAGCTGGCTTTGACTTTCAGTTGCAGTTGAGGGCCAGAGTCAGCTGTCAATCAGATAGCTGGGTGGATCCTGAAAATATGCTCTGGGTCCTTCCAGAGCCTGGAGCAGCTCTGTGATGTCAGCTGATAGTGGGAAATAGCACGCAAGAAGCGGACTATGGGTAATCGGAAAGTAAAACTGAGTGCACTCCTGTGACCCAGAGGAAAAGTATAACAAAAAAAAAGTTTTGCCCATACATTAATAAAAAATAAAAAAAAGGTACACTGCTGCAGTAATAATGAACATAAAGGTGGATTTTAAAGCAGAACTTAGCTTTCATTTTTTTGCAATGCAGTCTCAGCTACATATTCGGAAAAAAAGTGCATGCATGCAAACCTGCAAATTCATCTCTCCTTTTTTTCCCCAACAGTTCAACTATTCTTAGCAGGTGCTGCAAAAATTCCAGAGGTCATAGACTTGCTATGTTTTGCCGGCCATACACGGTTCTAATTTCGAAAATCGTATCTAAAGTCTCATACACACGATAGGTCTTTGTACAAACTTTCCCGTGGATTTTTGTACAAAGGGCGTCGGCCCTGAACTTGTATTGCATACACACAGCAGGACTTTTTCAGCCAACTTTCACCAAATCACGTGGTTTTTCTGCACTTTACCGCCACCTTTGGTCAACTTCTGTATTGTTGTCTGATCTTTTGCATTGGTTCTGAGCATGCCTGTTTGTACTTTGTACAAAAGTCCTATGGTTTTCTGTACACACGATCGGACTTTGCTCCATCTGACTTTTGTTGCCAGAAAGTTTGTCCGTTCGCACAGCCAACAAAAGTCAGATGAAAACCAAAAAAGTTTGTCCAATGGAGCGTACACACGGTCGGATGTTGCTCCAAAACAGCTAATTTGCATGTTTGTTGTCAAAAAGTCTGATCGTGTGTACGGGCCTTTAGAATTTTCGTAATAATTTCACACCATTAGTGGGCTGTAGCAACAGCCGATTTTCCTGCGGAAATCAAATTTGAGGAATCGCACATGACGGAAAATTTTGGAAAAACAAACGATATTCTAATCAATGATGGGAGAATCGTGCGAGAAATGCAATAAGAAAGTTTATGGAGAGAAAAGAAGATTCCCGGCCACAAAAATTATTTTCTGTAGCAACATGAGGTGAAATTGAAGGCTTGGTCGGCCGAATTTCGAAAATCAATGGTGGCATCATCGGATCACAAAAAAAAAAAATAAAAAAAAATAAAAAAAAATTCAGATTTTGAAAAGAAAATTTGTTTGAAATTTGACCGTATATGGCCTGCATTAGTGCCCTCTGCATGTTAAGAAGGGGTAAACGAACATTGCTGTGTCCACTCCCTCCTCTTTTTAAAAAGGGAAACTATACTCTGGCGCTTCACACTGGCAGCTGACATGTTTGAGCAGCCGTCTGCCTTCCTTGGCCTAATCGATATGACATCAAACCCACGCATGTGGAGCAGCTCAGTTTGCTTTGGCCTTGCAGAATTTCTACAGTGGGCTAAGCGTGCCAGATCACTGGACAGGGGTGGACTGGCAGGTAGATAACTTTAATAAATTAGAGCCAAAGCATGTCTATTCCGCATTAAAAATTCTGCCTGTTTGTCCATTTTTATATTGCACATAAAAGTTCCACTTTAACACCACTCACAGCACATGAACTAGCAAACACTCCCTGAATCTCGGTCGCTGTCTGCCTTTTCTGACAGCTTTCTCTGTTCCAAGCTGACAATTGCTATCCACACAGCTCCTCTGAATTGCATCTACAGTTGCACTCATAAGTTAACATACCCTGGTAGAAGTTATGATTTCTTGGCCATTTTGGTCAAAAAGTAAATTCTACTTTTTATTGATAATATACAGAAAAACTGTTTTTGTACACTCTACGAAATTATGTTAAGTGTAAACAATAGATTTTATGACAGCAAATCAAACCCCTAAGGAAGAATTTCACTGTGTAGGTTGAAACGCATTGGGAATTGGCATACCAGACAATTTGATATAATGTTGTGTAGTATTGTATGTCCATATAGTCTTGTAGAATTTTGAATGGAGTTACATAACCCGACCAGAGCTCATATTTTAAATGCCTATGTGTCCATGTTACATTGCCAATTTTCAAAAAATTATTCTTTAACTATTTTTCTAACCATTTCTATTTTTGCTGCGGAAAAAACCCCACTGGGGAAGATTTTCCCATATTGGCTTGCATACAGTAACCCCATCTTGACAATAGTAAAAACATATATGCGGCATTAATAAAGCAGGTCCTTATTGATGGGGGTCACCTATATGCGTACCTGGGACAGCCCGTCACCTGATAGCTGTAATAGCCTCTAATTGGCTTTCACAGTGATCATTGAGCCATGAAGTTTTCCGTGATAAGCCATATGTTTTATTTCTCTTCTGAATGTAAAGATAAGATCCTTGCTGTAAACAGTGTGTAAGAAAAAAAGTTAGATCAAAGTTTGATCTAGGTCAGTGTCAAGGCCTACTGTTCAAGATAAAATGTCAGGGTCAGTATATTTTGGGTAGGATTTAAAAAAAGATAAAAAAATAAATAAAAGAAATAAAAAAGTACACTATTGTTTCTGGGCACTACTACGGGGAACAAAACACCACCGCACACGTGGTATCACTGTGATCGCTAGGATCAGAATTTATTTTTGGGTTGTTCTTTGGTGGCAAGTTATGGTAACATGGTATGATACAACACTGTTGCGCTCTCTTATACAATGCAATAAATGCAGTGCTCACTATTGCACACAACTTAAATAAAGCCAACAATCACCACTAGTGATAAAGTGAATAAGTTAAATCAACCTTACACATTGGGTGTAAAACAATATCCTCAAGATTCATCTGTGAAATATATTGTTTGAAGTGCCACCACTTTATCACCCTGAGCCTCTTACCAAAAAAAAAAAAACCCCCCCCCCCAAAGTATGGGTGGTCTATCAATACTCAAAGCTGCATGGACCTTGTAGTAATGGATCATTCATCACAGGGAACCATAAAGCACATCAGCTGGAGACTACTATATCTCTCTCTTTTGCTTCAAAAAAATGACAGCCCAGCAAGAGAAACAAATTACAGGTCTCCAATAGTAAAAAAACGCTTTTTTATTGGCTGAAAAAGGTGTAAATCTACTAAACATGAATCACAAAAAAAAGCGCCTAACAAAACAAACCGTAAGACCGCATAGCTAGTGCAGACTCCAGCGTACACGATGACGTTAGTACCGGCTCCTCCCCACATGGTTATAGTAATAGCAAGTAATAAAGAGCTACATTTAAAAAAAAGTTTTTTTTACTATTTTGGGCCAGTTTCAGTTTGCCTTTGACCAAAAAAAAAAAAAAATTATATATATATATATATATATATATATATATATATATATATATATATATATATATATATATATATATATATATATATATATATATATATATATATATATATATATATATATACACATATATATATATACACACACACACATATATATATATATATACACATACACATATATACATACATACATACACATACATATATGTATATGTGTATATATATATATACACATACACACACACACAATTTGCCACCAAAAGAAAGCTCAATTTGTCCTGAAAAAGAGAAAAAAAAATCAATAAAAAATAAAGTATAATCCACCTGGATACACAAAGTTGTTGCAATGACATGTTTAGCTTTACGAATGCATGTCAAAGTTGCAAAATTGCGTTTAGGCATTAAAATGTGTTACCCTCAATTACTAAGGGGTTAAACAAAGATGCTTGCACTATACAGTTTCTCGTAAATCTAAAGGAGATTCTGACATTATACACTCAGAGGTCCTCTATGATTAAGCCAGTGAGCAGGTCAAACACTTTAGGAGGACATAATCTTGAAAGGATAGGAGCTGAAGCTGATCTGTCATATCATCAGACTGGTCTACCAGTGTGCATGTTGTGTGTGTTGCGATACAAAATACTGCTTTATATATAAAAACGGTTTCTTTCGCCTATCATAACATGCCCTGAACAGAAACACATTAAGCTTTAAAAAAAAAAAAAAAACAGTAACTCTACCCTCTGGCACATTGCAAAGATTTGAAAAAACTTTGTTGCAGATACCTACCTTTTGCTGCTCTAAAGATAAAGCCGTTCATCTATGTCTTTTAGATACGGATTTTGAATTGGAATGATTAATTTTTTTTTTTTTATTATTGATCAGCTGATGTACATTTTTGTGGCCAAGTACACCTAAAGTGCAGAATTCTTGTAAAATCAATCACACAAGCAGGAAACTACATTTCTGGGGACAGGCCTTCCGTACACCAACGGTGTATAGAACTCCTTCAGGTTACCATATCGCTGGGGTAGGCAACCTTGAAGAAGTGTAGATCTACCTGAACAACATGGGAGAAGTCAAATATCACCGGGCACAGTGTTACCACCTCACATCTGATTTAAACCTCCAATTGCCGTACTACCGTGTTGCACTCGTGTGCATTGCATGGCAATCATGGGTTTAAATCAGGTGGGGAGGCGGCAACATATTGACTCCTCACCTCCTGTCAAACACACTTGGATCGCTTTTCAGAGGAGCAGCGCGTAAAGTTTGGGGGCGGGGGGGGGGTGTTAAAAGCCTTTGGTTTATTTGTGGTTTTATCGTCCCCACTCCCTACCCCCTTTATCTGCCAAGGCAGCAGTAAAAAGGTGTATGTACAGTATCTCACAAAAGTGAGTGCACCCTTCACATTTTTGTAAATATATTATATATTTTCATGCAACACTGAAGAAATTACACTTTGCTACAATGTAAAGCCTGTCAGTGCTCAGATCATACGCCGCACACTGCATCAAATTGGTCTGCATGGCTTTCATACCAGAAGGAAGCCTCTTCTAAAGATGATGCACAAGAAAGCCCACAAAGATGACCAGGTGACAGCTTTCACAGGTGCTGAAAAGCCCCAAAGGAACCAATCATGTCGAGTGGGCTTCACAGGGAAATTCCTATCCTCTAGGGCAGTAATATTCAATTAGCGGACCTCCAGCTGTTGCAGAACTACAAGTCCCATGAGGCATAGCAAGACTCTGACAGCCACAAGCATGACACTCAGAGGCAGAGGCATGATGGGAGTTGTAGTTTTGCAACAGCAGGAGGTCCGCTAATTGCATATCCCTGCTCTAGGGTGTAAGCTTTATCAGGAATCTGCCTAAAACCACCAAGGGATGGTGGAATGACATGCAGGACAGCCCTTGCCAGAACCAACAGACAGGGAAAACAAAAAAATGTAAGGTTAGGATGAAACTTTCATACCTGTACCATGAAAAGTAAGCCTTCCAAGTGTGATGATAGACCTTGTGAGAGGTCAATGTCCTAGCTTTAGGCAGCATAGGAATAGCAGAGTCAGAGGGGGTCAAACCATCAGGATGGTAGACGGCCCATCTGGAAGTACCTACAGAGCATCTCCCAGGAGTAGGAAAAAGTCTCAGTCCAAAGCCCTTCTGGGCTAATTTGGTGCCACCAAGATCCCTGTAATTGAACGAGAGAGAAAGAGGGTGGGACTTTATATGAGGCATGCTTCCCAGGAGATAACACTATAACAATGAAATTGGCAATTAACTAAAATAATAGAACTAAAGACATAAAATAATTATTTAATGTCATTAGTTCTATTATTTTAGTTAATTGCCCATTTCATTGTTATCGTGTTATCTCCTGGGAAGCATGCCTCATATAAAGTCCCTCTCACTCTCTCTCTCTCTCGTTCAATTATTGGGGATGGAGGCGTTTGGCTGTAGATGCCTTGTGCCTCACATAAAGTCCCACCTTTTAGTAGTTTTTCTTTTTTTTTTTAAAGATCCCTGTAATGCTTTCAATCTCCAATCTGCGAAAGAAGATTTTTTAGTGGATTCTCTACTCTTGGCATGTGGACAAGGCTGAAACTTGCCCAAGCCAGTAGAAGGTTCACATTTTGAAGGGCCAGGCAGCTTCTGACAACTGAGGTTAGCCACAGTTATAACATTGATCAGCGCAAACTATATACCATATAATACTAAAAAGATGGAATATCCTTGTTTGATATGTATTCTACCTCATAGATAAAGTGCAATAAATCAATAATTATACCAAATACTAATGGTGAATCCTAATGCAAATTGCTGCTGTGCATGCAATTATTTAGCTGCTGTGCTAACTATGTAAATACATTTGCTGTGCATGCGATTATTTAGCTGCTGTGCAAAATGCTACTGTGCAAACTACGCAAACAAATTATTTGCGGTTTATGGATGGACTTTTATGGGTATCACTACTCAATATAAATCGGACTGTATTGGTACACCTACACACTTAAAGGTGTACACAAAGGATCATTTGACACCGAGCACTTTATGATAATCTTGCACCATTTTGCACTACTTATTGTTCGTTTAATTATTATTTAATATTTAGCACCCGATGATGATTTTCACGATTTTGCACTATATTGTTTGTTTTAATTATCTGCACAGCAGCAGCTATTTTACTTGCTTTATGAATTTGTGGTAATGTGTTGCGCATTTTTTGAAAATAATTTATTTTTGCGTAGTTTGCACAGTAGCAGTTTGCACAGTAGCAGTTTGCACAGTAGCAGTTTGCACAGTAGCAGTTTGCACAGGAGCTAAATAATCGCATGCACAGCAAATTTACATAGTTAGCACAGTAGCAGTTTTGCATAGCAGCTAAAATAATTCCATGCACAGCAGCAATTTGCATTAGGATTCACCATTAGTATTGGTATAATTATTGATTTATTGAACTTTATGAGGTAGAAAGCATATCAAACAAGGATATTCCTTCTTTGTAGTAATATATGGTATATAGTTTGCGCTGATCACTTTTATTTTTGTTCAAGTGCATGGTATACATTTTAGGTCTAGCAGCAATCTAACCGACATAGCACATTCAGATATTTTTCACTTTAATAGCATGAGGGAACCACATTTTTTCTACAGTTATAACATTATCAGACTGATCCATCACTGGTAGCTCCAAAAGCTGGTTGGTCCAATGCAGGAGGGACAGGCAATTGCCCTTAGCTTGAGAATGTTGAGTTTAGGCTTGCATCTTGTCCTGCATTTTTCCAAATTAAAGGATGAGTTCACCTTTGGAACATGTTACATATGCCACTCGTATTTAGGGTGGAATATAGAATGAGTTCCAGCTTCTGACTCCTCTCCATGTGACAGCGGGCAGGTGATCTTTTCCCCACACCTGAAGTCAGAATATAATGACACACTGGCCCTACAGATCTCCACCCACATGGGCGTGTCAGTCATTCACAGAGTTCCAGGAGTAAATTAACTACAAGCATCGCCAGCCTCCGTGGCCGATGGTTTGTAGTTATTTGCAGGTAAAAAGATGTGCATTTTTAGATTTTTTTTATTCTTTTTTACCCTGCAGCCAGTACGATATAGCACCCACCATCAGCAGATGCAACGTTCAATGCCAGGATCCTGCAGGCTCTCCGTACACTGTCTGCCCAGACCTCCAAAATAGGCAGGCAGTTACTGAATGGCAGTAAGATTCAATGCACTACGAGAGCACTTACCAGTGCTGGTAAGTGCTCTCATAGTGCATTGAATCTTACTGTCATTCAGTAACTGACTGCCTATTTTGGAGGTCTGGGCAGTGTACGGAGAGTCTGCAGGATCCTAGCATTGAAGCTGGCATCTGCTGATGGTGGGTGCTATATCGTACTGGCTGCAGGGTAAAAAAAAAAAAAAAAAAAAAAAAAAAAAAAAAAAGATAAGGCCCCTTTCACACAGGAGGATAGAATTCAGCTTTTATCTGCAGATAGATCAAGTAATCTACCACAGCTAAACTCACACAATTCTTTCCTATGGCCACATTCACACACTGCATTTAGCAAAGGTTTCGTTACATGGGGTTTGGTGCGGTTAGAAATAAAATGTGACTGTGTCCAGGACCGATTTATTGCAGCCATCTGCACATAACTGCAGGTAATCGCAGTAATCACCTACAGATAGGAAAGAAAAACAGGAAGCACATCAGAAATGGAAAAAGAATGTTCCAATGCAGCTAAACGCAGCCGTATGTAAACGCACATAAACACAGCTAATCGCAATGTACAACTGCAAGTGAACACTGTGCCTGGGATTCTCTGAATTTCAAAGTAACAGAACATGCTTTTAACAGCAGCAGAACAGCCACCCGTGTGAAAGGGGCCTAAATCATTTCAGAACTTTTTCCACCTTTAATGTGACCAATAAACTGTACAACTCAGTTGAACAAACTGAAATCTTTTAGGTGGAGGGAAGTAAAAAATAAAATAATATGGTTGCACAAGTGTGCACACCCTTAAACTAATATTTTCTTGAAGCACCTTTTGATTTTATTACAGCCCTCAGTCTTTTTGGGTAGGAGTCTATAAGCATGGCACATCTTGGTTTGGTAATATTTGCCCACTCTTCTATGCAAAAACACTGCAAATCTGTCAGATTGTGAGGCCATCTCCTGTGCACAGCCCTCTTCAGATCAACCCACAGATTTTATATCAGGATTCAGGTCTGGGCTCTCGCTGGGCCATTCCAAAACTTTAATCTTCTTCTGGTGAAGCCATTCCTTTGTTGATCTGGATGCATGCTTTGGGTCGTTGTCAGGCAGAAAGATTTAGTTCCTCTTCATGTTCAGCTTTCTAGCAGAATCCTGAAGGTTTTGTGCCAATATTGACTGGTACTTGGAACTGTTCATAATTCCCTGTACCTTGACTAAGGCCCCTGTTCCAGCTGAAAAAAAAAAAAAAAAAAAACAGCCCCAAAGCATAATGCTGCCACCACCATGCTTCACTGTGGGTATGGGGTTCTTTTGGTGATGTGCCGTGTTTTTGCACCAAACATATCTCTTGGAAATATGGCCAAAAAGTTCAACCTTGATTTCATCAGACCAGAACACATTTTCCCACATGCTTTTGGGAGACTTCAGATGTGTTTTTGCAAAATTTAGCTGGGCTAGGATGTTTTTCTTCATAGTAAAATGCTTCAGTCTTGCCACTCTATCCCACAGCCCAGACATATGAATTACAGAAGATTGTTGTCACATGTACCACACAGCCAGTACTTGACAGATATTGCTGCAGCTCCTTTAATGTTGCTATAGGCCTCTTGGTAGTCTACATGAACAGTTTTCCTCTGGTCTTTTCATCAATTTTGGAAGGACGTCCCGTTCTTGGTAATGTCACTGTTGTGCCATTTTTCTCCACTTGGTGATGACTGTCTTCACTGTGTTCCATGGTATATCTAATGCCTTGGAAATTCTTTTGTACCCTTCTCCTGACTGATGCCTGATGCTTTGGAAGCTCTCTATGGACCATGGCTTTTGTTGTAGGATGCAACTAAGAAAATATCAGGAAAGACCTACTAGAACAGCTGAACTTTATTTGGAGTCAGAGGCACTTTAAATGGTGGCATGTGTGTACGGAGTCCTATTTAATACGAGTTTGAATGCAGCTACATCCCTAGTTATAAGAGGGTGCGCACACTTATGCAACCACATTATTTTAGTTTTGCTTCCCTCCACCTAAAAGATTTCAGTTTATTTTTCATTTGAGTTGTACAGTTTATAGGTCACATTAAAAAAGGTGGAAAAAAAATGTTCTGAAATGTATTATCTTTCTAATTTTTTTACATCACAGAAACCTGACTTTTTAACAGGGATGTGTAGACACCATATCCGCAGATATCCACTGTATGAGATACATCTAGTATCTAAATTATACTCGATTGAAGAATGTTTGCCTGGCATTTAGTTTAAGGCTGAATTCACGCTATGTGCATTGTAAAACGCCAGTCACCACAAGGACACAAAAAAAATAATGGTTTCTTTTTTGTCCCATTCCTGGAGCTGTGCTGCAGACATGCTGCATTTTATCACAGCGCACCATATAGGACTGCACATCACTGTACAGAAGCACAGCACATTGTACTGCTATACAATGACAAGAACAAAGTGTACTTTTGTACACTACCAGTTAAGTTCCATGTGGAAAAAGGGAGCTTTGTGATGTGCTGAAACACGCAACGCACCACTCTCTACCACACCCAGAATGGACAAATACTGGAGAGGAAACTGCTTCTGTCCATTCTGAGTAAATTAGCCCTAAAAATAAAACCAACTGTTTTACTCTAGCAACAAACTGTATTTAAAGTGGTTGTAAACCCTTACAAACCACTTTGACCTACAGGTAAGCCTAGATTAAGGCTTACCTGTAGGTCCAAGAAATATCTCCTAAACCTACACGGCTTAGGAGATATTTACAAAAAGACAGGCACGCTGTCTATGGCACATGCGCCGCAGACAGCGGCGTGCACGGAGCAGGCCGCAGATCACGGCGATATGTCGCTCATGTCGGGTCCCGTGTGCATGCGCGGGAGTGACGTCATCACAGCACCGGAGCAGCGAGACCCGGAAGTCACTCTGGGATAAATGGCAGCGGTGAAGATGAAGGAGGACCGCTTCGGGGGCTTCGCTCTCAGGTAAGTTATTCATAATGAGCTAGTATGCTAGCAGTATGGTTGCATTTAAAAAAAAAAAAAAAAAAAAAAAAAAAAGTGCCTTTACCTCTTTAAACTAAACAATATATCAATTAGTCAAAAGGTACAGTGATACTAAAGACATTACTTTTTTTGCTTAAAAATAATAAACGTTATACTTATCTGCTCTGTGCAATGGTTTTGCACAGAACAGCCCCGCTACTTCTCTTGTCGGGTCCCTCTTCCACGCTCCTGTCGCCTCCCTCCTGCCAAGTGCCCCCACAGCAAGCAGCTTGTTATGGGGCACCGAGGGGCAGCTCTGTGTGTTCATTCAGACAGGGAGCCGCAGCTGGGCCCACCCCTTCTCTCTCCTCATTGGCTCACTGACTGACAGCAGCGGGAGCAAACGGCACTCCACTGTGGTCTCAGCCAATGAGTAGGGAGAGTCCCCAGCAGCTGCATAGAACTCATTAAGATAAAAAACCTTCTGCCTTCACAATCGCTTTAAATAAAAGCATGCCAAGAAGCTTCCTTTTACAGTAGCTTGACTTTATTACACAACAGAAACTTCAAGAGTATTTTAATTTTAGTACTAATAGTTATTACTTACCAGTTACTAACATGACGATTGTGCAGGCTTTTACAAGGTAAAAATGAATATGAAATAAATAAATAAAAAAGAGAAGAGATCCACAGCAGATCATGAAGATCATCTGGCTTCTTCCATCTCTGCTTCAAAGGAAATAAATTCTCATAAAACTCTATAACACTGATCCCCACAGTCCGGAAATGCATGCCTCTAATCTAGCATGAAGCAGAATGTTCCCAACAGTTATTAGTAAAGCAGATGCTATATCTAAAGGAATTTTTTTCTGATTTTGAAGGCAGCTGGAGAGGGTTAAAACCCCTGTCAGGTTCTTTCACCCTCTGTGCCTGATTAAAGATATTTTTCCGTAATATAAGGGATGGAGGCACACCCGCCTAAACAGACTGCAAATTATAAAAAAGATTTTCCTCCACTTCCTGACCTGTACTCTCAACAGGGAGGGTAAAGAGATCTTTCCAATGTAACGGATATAATTTTTGTACGCGCTATCAAATTTTTCTCATTGTGAGACACAGGAAATCTTAACACTTCAAGTTACATTGCTGTCTACAAGGGGATTGAACACTGGCCAAAAAAAAATAAAAAATATTTACAAAAAAAAACAAAAAACTTTTTAATGCACAATATAAAATATTTTGGTAAAATATTAAAGATGACATTACGCCAAGTAAATAGATACCCAACATGTCGTGCTTTCAAGTTGCCCATGCTCGTGGAATAGTGCCAAACGACAGTACTTAAAAAAAATCTCCATAGGCGACGCCTTAAAATTTTGTACAGGTTACCAGTTTAGAGTTAGAGGAGGTCTAGTGCTACAACTATTGCTCTCGCTATAATGTTTACAGCGATACCTCATGTGTGGTTGTGAACACCTTTACATATACGGGCGTGACCTACCTTGGTCAACATGGAGCAATGGCAATCACTAGAATGGCCCCAATCTTAATCCCACAGAGCAAGTGAGGAAAAAGCTTCAAGGGAGGAAAGGCAGAGATCAAGTGTAATGACTTAAAGCCACCAGCGCATCCACTGGTTCTACCAGCAAATTCCTGTCCAGTTGGTTGTTGAACCCAGAGGCCAGGTGGTCCACATCTGGCACCCTCCATCTGTGACACAGGTCCTGAAACACTTTCAGGTGAAAGATTACACTCCCTGGCTGAGTAAAGCCTGCCAATTGTCTACACTTGACAAGGCTGCAATGTGCAGTTCTGTTAAAGACAGGATCTGCTCTACCTCTTGCCGTAGCCGATTTTCAGGTTCCTTCCTGAGGATCGATTCATTCCACTGCAGTGACATTGTCCAATGGAAATTGCGGATTGCACGGCCCTCCAACAGGTTTGTCTAGTCCAGTGATGGCGAACCTTGGCACCCCAGATGTTTTGGAACTACATTTTCCATGATGCTCATGCACCCTGCAGTGTAGTTGAGCATCATGGGAAATGTAGTTCCAAAACATCTGGGGTGCCAAGGTTCGCCATCACTGGTCTAGTCAAATAGCCTAAGGCTATGCACAGGAGAAAAGATTCCCTTGACAATTAAGTGCCCTGAGCC
The DNA here is from genome assembly GCF_037356315.1 of Lithobates pipiens. Classification (NCBI taxonomy): domain Eukaryota; kingdom Metazoa; phylum Chordata; class Amphibia; order Anura; family Ranidae; genus Lithobates; species Lithobates pipiens. The sequence goes on from NW_027507685.1 coordinate 9,897,556, forward strand.
CATGACAAATCATTGCGGTGCAGAGTGAAACTGGGCAAAGGGAACTGCCCTGTAGTAGGTTCCATCAGTCCAATGCAAAAAGCAGAGAGTTGGATAGCTTCTGGACTGAAGAGCTCAAACTTAAAGTAATTGTAAAACGAAAAAATATATATATAAAAAAAAATCATGTCATAATAACCTTCGCTGTGCAGTGGTTTTGCACAGAGAAGCCTCGAACCTCTTCATCTTGGGTACCCCCAACCCTTACAAAGTGCCTTCATAGCAAGCTGCTTGCTGTGGGGGCACTCCTGCATTCTCGCTCCCGAGCCAGCTCTCTGCATCCATAAGACACACAGAACGTGGCTCAGGCCCACTCCCTGCCTTGCTGGCCATGATTGAAAGCAACGGGAGCCAATCAGGGTGAAAAGAGCCGGGAGAGCCTCAGGTCTTGTGCATGTTGCTGTATCAAGATTAGGCTTAGGTAAGTAATGGGGGGAAAAAGGGGGGAGCTTCACACTTAAGGTTTTTTTACCTTCATGCAAAAGAAGGCATGGAGGTGAAAAAGTTCAGCCTCTACAACTACTGTAAGGCCAGCGAGTATGAAGTTTTCCCTGGTGAAAGAACAGTCTGACCAGAAAGCGTCTAAGGCCGCGTACACACGCGCGGACTGTTCGCCCAACTTTGTCCGTCCAACAGTTTCGGCAAACAGTCCGCTCAAACTTAGCATGGACGGACATGGCCACACACGACGAACGAACAGTTTGCTGAAACCGTGCGCGATGACGTGAACGGCACGTACGACGGGACGAAAAATACGACGTCCTATACACTGCATTATAGCTTTCGGCGTGAAAATCCTTTCTGAGCATGCGCGCAACTTTGTTTGACGAACAAGCCTACACACGAGCGGGCTGTTCGCTGAAACAAGGTTTCAGCGGACAGTTTTTCGGAATTTCCGAAAAACCTTGTCCGTCCAACTGTCCGCTGAAACTGTCCACTGAAAGCCCACACACGAGCGGACTGTCCGCCCAAACACTGTTCAGCGGACAAAGTTGGGCGAACAGTCTGCCCGTGTGTACGCGGCCTTAGACCACAACCAGATACACCAAGTGGAGAGTCCTTTTCAGCAATGAGTTTGAAGGTTCAGGATGAACCCAAACTGGTGTCACAACTAGACAGCAAGTAATATGTTGTCTAAAAAGGGCCCTCTCTACCAGTTTCCTCAACAGGAGGTTATCTATGTATCCAACAATGGGAATGGCACAAGAATACAACAGAATCAACATTAGTCAGTCAACACCTTGTGAGTGGCCAAGGTTCTGAGAAGCACCATTGTCCAGAATGCTCAAGAGAGCCTTATCGAGATCTGCCAGGCTGCAAAGAGACACAGCAAGGTTAGAAGAAAAGAAACAGTTTGTAGCGCCATTTGCTACTCGTCAAGCATCTTGAACGCAAGATGGCCAAACCTCCACAGATATTTTTCCACTCTGGAAAGTGGGGGTGCACCTTCGTAAAGAGGAATGCCTGTCTGAGGATTTAGCAGAAGATTTGCCTATAGTTATATTTTACAATAAATCGTTTTTTACCTCCATAATTTGCTTTCTGCTTTACGAATAGTTAGTAGCAACACCAACTCCTTTCTACTGGATTATGCATGCATTTCAATAGAACAAATGTAAAAAAAAAAAAAAAAAAAAACAATCCAACAAAGTTGAAAAAGTTTAATGAAACTGGGAAGCAAAGCAGCAAGAAGCCCGATGATGTGGATGTATCTGAAAGGCAATAAGCGGCCTAGGCTGGTTGCGACAGGAAGTGCAGGGGATTAAATTTTTGCATAACTATCTCTGTAAATTTTTCTGCACAATTTTTTTGCATTCTTCACGTTTTTCAATCATAAGTTAAAAAAATGATGCATAGTTACACATTCTAGGAAAAAAAAAAAAAGTCTTACTTATAAAGGGTACGGTCAGCCAGCCATTCAAGACAAGTGCAGTATCAATTGTAATGCTTGTGTTATCCATGTGCCCCAATACAACACATAAGGTAAAAAATGTAGCCTTTCAAAAGCCGAGGTCAGCTGCGATATAACTTGCTGCCACATAACTTTTTAACTTTTCATTATTCTGACAATATGGAAACAGACCTGACTGAGTAAACTGTATTAAACCCTAAACCTAAATTATTTTGCCATTTTCATTGAGTTTTGACAAATGATAAATATGAAAACAGTATGGCTAATCGGCCTGCATGGCCCAAATTAAAGAAATACAATAGGTCATAAACCGTAACTTGAAGGACATAATAAACATAATCAAACAAATTCAAGACTAAAAATGAGTGGTATAAAAGAAGACCATAAATCTCCCCGTAATGAAGAGATGTTGGTCCACCCACTATTCTGGACCCCAAGGGTCCAATGTTAAAGAAGATCTGGTTAGACAGACAATCCAGACCTCATGTGCCTGTGAGGATACCCCCGCACCACCCCTGTGGGAGCAAACTGTGGATGTGGCTAGACCCCAAAGGTAAACCAGAGGCCTGTGTCCAATCCCCCCCCCCCCCCCCCCATCAATTAAGCCTGAAATCCTAGGGTCCACCCTGATCAAGTATAATCAAAAAGATCTTGTTGAGTATATTGAACAAAACTTTATACCCATTACCAATTATATCCTTCTGAATTATGCAATTAACCATAGGAATACATAATCTGCCCCCCCAGAAAAAAATCTGCCAAAGAGGGAGAGAAGAGAAAGTAAAAAAGGTAAGAGGATACTAAGGTGACCCTGGAAGAGAAGGGAGAGAGGATGAAGAGAGAAGGCTACCAGGAAGTTCCTATTACTAAGCTGAGAGGCCTGGACAGAGGGGTATTTTGATATAGGTAGTCCAGGGTTCCCAAATTGCCTCAAATGTCTGTTTTGTCTTGGAGCTTAGCCACTATCTGCTCCTGCATCATGAGCCAGGAGATATTCCACTTGGTAGTTAAAAAGGTGATCGAAGGTTTCTTCTATGCCCCTGCAAGCGTAATCTTGGCTCCTAGGAGGATGAAGTAGATTAGGGCTTGCGTTAGTTTGGAGACTATCAACCCAACAGCCTAAGAGAGCTATTGTGGGGTCCTGAGGGACTGCCAGCCCCTTGACTTTCCTTAATAGATGGAAGATTTTATTCTAGTATGTTCTAATGCGAGGACATGACCACCACATGGTGACAAAAACAGAGCCCGCCAGATTGCATCCTCTTTAACATAAGGGGGAGGAATCAGGATATATTGTGGCCAGTCTGAAATACCATCTCGTAAGGATTTTCACATTTCGCAGAGACACGTTCTTGGATCCTCCAGTGTATACTATGGAGAATTGTGCAGCTTGGCAGTATCACTAAAGACTAGACCTCCTTGTTTTTTCAGATGAAGGAGAACTTCTTTACCACAACTGTAACCCTTGTATCCCAGACAAAGCGGGTGATTTGTGCGCACGGGAGTCGCGTCTCGCAGCTCCGCCGCTGCCATTCGGCGAAGCCGCGATGACGTCACTCCCGCGCATGCGCACGGGAGTCGACAAATTAGGCAAATCCATTCTTGGACTTGCCGCATTTAGTGCGCCTGCGCGCCGCTGTCTACGGTGTATGCGCCGTAGACAGCGGTGCCCATTTTCGGGCAAATATCTCCTAAACCATATAGGTTTAGGAGATATTGCTTGGACCTACAGGTAAGCCTTAATCTAGGCTTACCTGTAGGTCAAAGTGGTTTGAAAGGGTTTACTTCCTCTTTAATATAACACTGGCAACAGCTTGGTTTGATGTGTTTTAATGTAATAGAGGTAGGTATGCATATGCCATACCTGAGGGACCCCTGTGGAAACTGGAAATCACTGCAGTAGTCTTTACTACAGTAATTAGCACCATCTTCCAGGTACTATGCGGAGGGGCTGCCGTGCTGTATAGTGAACACAGGTGGTCGCTTGCTTGGCAAGTGCACCATGCAAGGTGCGATAGGACTAGGCGGAAATCATGATGTCACCGCCCCACACCTTAAACTCGTCCAATCACCTTTCATTAACCACTTCCAGACTGGCGCACGACGATATACGTCGTCAGAATGGCACGGGCAGGCAAATTGGCGCACAGGTATGTCCATTTGTATTTGCCTCCCTGCCATTGCGTGCGCGCCGCTGGCAGCGCTCGCGCCAGGCGGGACCCCCGTGAGTCCGTTCGCGGGTCCTGCGGACTCGGTCACCGTGGGGATATCCGCGATCGTATCACGGGGAGGCTGAACGATGCCGATGTAAACAGCATCTCCCCGGTCTGCCTAGCAACAAGTGACACTGATCTCTGATTCCTGTGATTGCAGCAGAGATCAGTGTTCACTAACACATAGCCCAGCCCCCCACAGTTAGTAACACGCCCCTAGGACACACTTAACCCCTACACTGCCAACCCCTGGTTAACCCCTTCACTGCCAGTGTCATTTACACAGGAATCAGTGCATTTGTGTAGCACTGATTGCTGTATAAAAAAAAAAAAAGTGTCAAAAACGTCCGATGTGTCCGCCATAATGTCGCAGTTGCAAAAAAAAAATATATATATATATATATATATATATATATATATATATATATATATATATATATATATATATATATATATATATATATATATATATATATATATATATATATATATATATATATATATATATATCGCTGATCGCCGCCATTACTAGTAAAAAAAAAAAAAAAAAAAAAATTATAAAAATGCCATAAAACTATCCCCTATTTTGTAAACGCAATAAATTTTGCGCAACCCAATCAATAATCGCTTATTACGATTTTTTTAAATAAAAATATGTAGAAGAATACGGATCAGTGTAAACTGAGGGAAAAAAATATTTTTTATATATATTTTTGGGGGATATTATAGCAAAAAGTTAAAAATAATGCATTTTTTTCAAAATTGTTTCTCTATTTTTGTTTATAGCGCAAAAAATAAAAACCGCAGGGGTGAACAAATACCACCAAAAGAAAGCTCTATTTGTGGGGGAAAAAAAAGGACATCAATTTTGTTTTGGAGCCACGTCGCACGGCCGCGCAACTGTCAGTTAAAGCGATGCTGTGCCGAATTGCAAAAAGAGGTCTGGTCTTAAGCCAGCAAAATGGTCCGGTCTGAAAGTGGTTAATGGAGAAAAATGTAAGGCATTCTGTGAATGGCGCCTGTGCAGAGGAGCCAGATGACAGTAGTGACCAATGTATCAGTGAAGACTACTACAGTGATTTCCATCTTCCATAGGGATCCCCAGGTTATTAATCCATACATGGAATTCAGCTTTAAGCAGATAAAAGTGTAAAGATTATAGGAAATCTGGATAGAAAAGGATAACAGACAAGGAGACAATGAGAGACAGAACTACTTGACATAAAGCTGGTCTTGTGTTATTGGTGTGTATATAATAGATCTCTACAAGGTTCCAGAAATGGTACACAACAGAAGACCAACTACTGGCCTAGTGAAAAGAAAATGGACTCTGAAGAAAGCCAAAGGAAAAAAAGAAAACGAAAAAAAAACAACAAAAAAAACCCAACATTTTGCATTGACTTTGATTTATCAAATAACCCCCGAAAATATTATTATTTTTTTTTTTTTTTTAGAAAGAGTTATGCAATTTTTTTTTTTCCTGACAATTATGTTGTAAAGATGAATACAAAGTGACAAAATGGGGCGCCATGGTTTCACCAAGAACACCCCCAATTCCTGTAAAATTCCTTGGGGAAATTTTGGTCCATCTGTGGCCAGTTCTATTCCAATTCAGAAGGAACTGGCTGGGGGAGGGGGGTCAGGGAAGAAATATGCAGTCGATCACCATGTTGATCATTCGATTAAGTATTTAAAATGACAAAATCAGACTAAAAGCGTTAGTATTCCGATGATCATGTACACGAGATGGTGTAGGTTTATGATAAGACACATAAAGCTACATCTCCTCCTTGCATTTGTCCACATATACTCCTCCATACAAGGTGAAAACGTGCAAGCAAGGTCAACACATGACAGCTGCTGACATTCAGCTGATCACACAAAAATAGAAGAGCAGATTGCATTAACCCCTGTTTGACAGAGGAAGAACAGCTAAGCAACTAATTCTATATTTGTTGGGCTGAGGCAACAGGCATTTTTAAGATCTGCACATAATGCAAACAAGAAAGGAGTTGTAAAGGCAGAAGGTTTTTCTATGCATAAAGATAAAAAAAACATTTTGTGTGTAGCAGCCTCTACAGCACCCCCCAATACTTACCCTGAGCCCCTTCTCTATCCAGCAATGTCGACGATTCTCTCAGATGTCTGGGACTCTCCCAATTGGCTGCGGCACAGCTGCGGGGCCATTGGCTGTCAAATTGTGGAGAGGTGTGGCGGGCCGGGGCTCAGTGTCTGAATGGATACACAGAGCCCTGACTCAGCTCAGGTGCCCCCCATGGAAAGCTGCTGGTCTATGGGGGCACTAGTCAGATGGGAGGGGCCAGGAGCAGAAAAGAGGGATTCGAGAAGAGGAGGATCAGGGGTGCTCTGTGCAAAACCAACTAACAGCACAGAGGAGGCAAGAATAATGTTTATTTTATTTCTTTTTTTTAAAAGCGAGACTTTGCAATCACTTGAAGCTTCCATCCCAAGATCCCTTTCACACTGGGGCAGCGCCGTATGAGCAGTAAAGTGCCCAGGCATTTTTAAGGCACTATTCTTAGCTCTAATGCCACGTACACACGACCAGACTTTTAGACAGCAATGGTCCGACGGAACGAGTCCGTCGGACAATTCGATCTTGTGTAGTCTCCATCGGACCTTTGCTTGCCAAAAATCTGGCGGACTTTAGAAATAGAACAGTATAAATTTTTCCACCGGAACTCGGCCAGACCCAGTTCCTACCGAGAAATCCGCTCGTGTGTATGCTAGTCCGACTGACAAAAAACAACGCAAGGGCAGCTATTGGCTACTGGCTATGAACTTCCTTATTCTAGTCCGGTCGTACGTCATCACGTTCGAATCCGTCGGACTTTGGTGTGATTGTGTGTGGCCAAGTCTGTTCATTCGGAAAGTCCGTCAGAACTCCGCCGAAAGTCCGTCGGACCTAGTCCCTCGAAAAGTTCGGTCGTGTGTACGCGGCATAAAAACGCCTTCAGTGTGAAAGGGGGTCAAATGATTAATACTATATCAACAAACCGGTGATCATGTTTACCACTGTTGCTGCTGAACAGCAAACTTGAGGCCAGTTGCTTTGCCACCGAGCATCTACTCTGTCAACGCATTTAAATAGATCTAGAATACGGTGTAAAATGCCGGCCCCGTTTTAAGAATAATCAAGTGGTTTTTGACAGGCATGTTTAACGAGCAGCAGTTGCATACTTTAGAAGTGCTTTTGAACAGGTCAATCCCATGCAAAAGCACACAAGAAAATGTTTTGGTTATCATTCAATGTCAGAAACTGAAGTTTGAATGGAAAATAAGGGCTTGAGCACAAACCGAGTGCATCAACAACAAAAAGACTGATGTGTTTCGCTGGATCCTACAGGTAGCAAAATCTGCCAAGCAAGGTTACATTTAGGGCTTGTTCACACGTGCGGCAATATCCTGTGTTTATGTGGCATTTATTGAACATTTTTAAAGCCTCATACCACCCTTCAACGCCTGCCATGAATATTAAAATGGCACCACCCAGTGCTGTTCACCCATAATAGTAGCTTTTGTGTTTTGCAATTATAGCTGAACGCTAGCTTTTGTTACACTTTACATAGTTTGAGTGAAGCTGGTCCAAACAACCTATGCCCCCTCACAACATAGGAGGCCGCTGGATGTGCTGTATGAATTGCATGTAGCTGACGTTACATACAGCACTGTGTTCCAGGTTAGAGCCAATACTTCTCATTTCATACCAGGAACACAGAGTCTGAGTGGAGCTCAGCCATTCATAGAAAGAAATATATTATAGCAATGAATACAAAGCTTCCTCTGACTGGCTAAGTCAGAGGTTGTAACATCAGTCTGCCTCTCTGACACAGCCAGTCAGAGGAAGCTTTGTATTCATTGCTAGAATATATTGCTTTCTATGAATTGCTGAGCGCCCCTCAGATAGACTCTTGTGCTTCGGGTATGAGGCAGGAAAGTCTTTGGCTCAAACCCAGAACACAGTACTGTATACAGCTTCAGCTACATACAGTTTATACTGCACATCAACAGGCCTCATATGTTCGTGAGGGACATAGCTTGTTTGGGCCGGCTATGAAAAGAAAAGCTGGAGTTAAGCTAAAGGCTGCAATCACACCTGAGCGTAGAGATTTAATGGTGTTTTTATTGGGGCGTTTTTGAGCATGTTTAGGAGTGTATTACAAGCGTTTTACAGCTTCAGGCATTTTTGTTTAGCCAACAGAAAGGACTAGGGGAAGGAGAGGGAGCAGGAATTAGGGGCGGAGAGCTGGTGTATGAAAAGAAAACATGAGACAAAATGCTTGTAAAACACCAAAGTCAGGCGTTTTTCTTGCAGTTCATGAGGCCAAAAATGCTTGTAATCTGCCAAAAAGAAGCTCATGTACTTTGAGGGGCAGGCGTTTTTCTTCAGGCGACAGAACATTCAGATGTGAAAAGGGGCTATTGAAATGAAAGGGATTTGGCTTGTTGAGCATATTAGAGCTGCAAGCTTCAAGCAGAAAATCTCAGGTGTGAATGAGGCTTTAACCACTTCAATACTGGAAACCTTCACCCTCTTCTTGCCAGGCTAATTTTCAGCATTTATCAGTGTAGCAGTTTGAATGACATTTGCGCGATTATGCAACACTGTACTCATATGAAATTTTTTTCCACCCCCCTCCCCCCAAATAAAGCTCTCTTTTAGTGGTATTTGATCACCGCTGGGCTTTTAAATTTTTTGCTTAAATAAAAAAAGGCAGAGAATTTAGAAAAAAAATTTTTTTTACATTTTTCTTCGATACGGTTATAAAATTTTCTGTTGAGGCTGCACCAATATGCAGCACTGATGGACACGTGGGACAGGAGATGGTCAGAGACTGCAGACGTGGGACAGGAGATCAATGCAGCCTCACCAGGTTCCTTTAAATGCAGCCTGCCAGTAGCCATCCTGCAGCCTGCCTTAGTATGTCAGACAGGATCAGGACAGGGCAGTGCTAGCAAGGCAAAGCCAAGAACAGTGCTCTATCTATGGAGGAAAGCTGTCAGCACACAGCATTAAGAAGCAGCTTGTTGGTATGATCAGCAGGAGGAGCATTATCAGTGTGCAGCACCACGGGGTTAAGAGTGCAGGACCTGTTTGACATGCTGCTCGAAAAAAAAAAAGCCTGCTCGGTGAACACCAATAATTGCTCCTCCCACTGATCACAACAAGCTGCTCCTTAAAGAGGAAGTAAACTGTCCCACTATGATGCTTCTTTTCATTTAGTCCATTATAAGTAGTAATTATCAAACTATAGCCACTGTAATCCAGCCCAAACTGCATATTACTTACCGTTTAAAGAAACTTTAAAAAACTTGTTTCCAGGGGTTAGGCAGCGCCATCTTAAGTATTGTTTTCTGAGTCCACAGTGGAGTGTATTTTTCCGCCCTTACATTGGGCACTTCCTGTAATGTTAACCAAGACTCCTTCTCAATCCAACGTTTCTATGGCAACCCTGCTTCCCTGGTCATAGCTGACGTTTTATTTCATAGTATTTACTTGTGCCGATTATCTAATGTTTGCCTGCGAGAGTCTTATCAGCTTCAGCTGATAAAACTGCAGTAATGCTGTCCAATGGCCAGGTTTACACTGCATGTGATGTTACATGGTCACATGGGGTGTAGGAGGTAACAGTGATTATGAAGTCTCCTGGGATTTCAGTGGTGTGCTGTAGGAAGTCCTGATAATAGATAGACAAATACACAGAGAGTGTGCCGTAAATCATGGGAGATCTGGGCATGCTCAGTGACGTCATTCTAAAGAACAAAAAGGATAACAATACTAAGCAAGTAAGGAGATATCTACAAGCAGTGTTCATTAGGGTTTTATATTACACACACACACACACACACACACACACACACACACACACACATATATATATATTTATATACACACACTAATGTAAAAACTACAGAATCCATATCAAAAACCTATATCAAATATACCTATATAGCCACAGTTTTGGATTTATGGACTATTGCTTGGAGCAATATGTCCCCTTAAGTTCTTAGGTCTACGGAAAATTACATTCGGGTCTTCTGGAATAACATTGGTCAACAAGGATCTATTTTTCTATGATCCGCTTAATAGGGAAGGCCTTGTTTGTGTACTGAGTGTTAAAAGCCACATCAGAATAGCTGCAAGTACCAGTATTTTCCTTGATTGAGCCATTCCCATCATATTTGGTATGCCCCACTTCATGTTGGGATTTCACCTTCCCAGCGAACTCAGGGTATTTCAGCCTATATTTGGTGTGTGCATCCTCATTGGCGGCCGGATCATAGCCCTTTGCCAAATTTTTTTTACTCCGTACACTGCTCTGTTCATCAAAATCTTTTCGATGAGAGCAGGTCCTTTGGAGTCGGCAAAACTGACCAAGAAGTCTGTTTTTGATCCATCGAGGGTGGTAATTGCTACGGGCATAAATGTATGAATTACCGGCTGATAGTTTGAAATGGGTATGAGAAAAAATACATGATTAATCATCCACCATCAGTTCAAGGTGTGAAATGAGATCCAACTACGATACCATAAAAATCTTTAATTTGCCCTCTAACTTTTAGTTAATCAGAACTTGGGTTACTACATAAAGGCCTTAACTTTGTCCTACCCAATCCCCCAGACCCCTTTGAGTTATTTATAGAGCTAAATAGATTTACAAGCAACCTTACCCTCAAATGTTTTTTTTCTATCAAAGGATAAGAAGGAGCCTGGGAAAACCACTTATCCTTCTGTCACCCCAGAGCATATCAGCATTTACTATGACTATGAGGCATTCCAAATGCTAGAGGAGTTGTGGTCTGAAGGAGCTCAGTCTACTGAAATTTGATCCAGTTATACCAGTTTGGCTCCCATGGTTCATACTCATTTCAGGCCAAGATTTGTTTTCCAGCCCCACTGGGCCAAAGGCAAGTACCTTTTATGACGTGGTTTATGCTGAATTGGTACAACTTTGTCATGGGGCCAAAAAGGATTATTCTTCATCCATGTCCTTGTCTGATAAAAGAGTTTTGGTCTTTTTGAAGAACAATGATGAAGCGATCATTAGACAGGCAGATAAGGGGGTAGTCTTGTCATACAAGAGAGACTTGACTACTTAGCTGAAGCATCTAGACTCCTTGGGGACACCAGTACCTACAAGAAGTTGGATGGTAATCCGGTTGGCCCATATAAAGAAGCCCTGAAATGATCAGTGGACGAAGCATACAATGATGGGGTCATTTCAAATTCTGAATGCCATTTCTTATTTAGTCCATACCCACTTACACCATTTCTGTATCACATCCCAAAAAAACTTAAGGACAATACTAACCCCCCCTGGTCAGCCCATCATTTCAGGCATAGAAAGCCTCACTAGCCCTATGGGAAGCTATACTGATCATTTTCTCAGATTTGGTGGGTCCAGCTTCCATCGTATGTTAGTGATTCAGGGCATATGTTGGATATTGTGGCCCACTATCCTTGGCAAACAGGTTATCATTGGCTGTCATTGGACGTGGCTTCCTTGTACACGTCTATACAATACCAATTTGGACTGCAGGCTGTACAATATTTTTTGGCTCGTCAAAATCATAAAAAACCCAGGCAAGTATACTTCATCATGCATTCCATCAATTACACCCTCACACACACACACAATCACACACAATCACTTCATGTTTCAGGATGAGTATTAGAGACAAACCAAGGGCACAGCCATGGGGGCCAGGTTCGCCCCAAGTTATGCCAATCTCTTTATGGGGTATTGGGAGCAGTTTGACATCTGGTCCAATAATAACTTTGGGGCGAACCTGGTCCACTATGCTTGCTATATTGATGATATCTGGGTTGGTGATGATAGCCAGTTGGAGGCATTTTTGGTCCATTGTCAGAATAATCCCTTTGGGATTGAATTCACACAAGTGCTGGATAGCCAGAAGTTGGTATTTTAGACCTTGAACTGATGGTGGATGATGAATCGTGTATTTTTTCTTCTAGCCATTTCAAACCATCAGCAGGTAATTCATACCTTCATGCCTGCAGCAATCATCACCCCCGATTAATCAAAAATGTACCTCTTGGTCAGTTTTGCCGGCTCCAAAGGACCTGCTCTAGTCTAAAAGATTATGATGAACAGAGCCTTGTACAGAGTAAAACATTTTTGGAAAAGGGCTATGCTCCAGCCACCATTGAGGATTCACACCAAATTTAGGCTGAAGTACCCCGAGTTCGCTGGGAAGGTGAATTCCCAGCATGAAGGCAGGCATACTAAATATGATGGGAATGGCTCAGTCAAGGATAATACTGGTACTTGCAGCCATTCTGATGTGACTTTTAACACTCAGTACACAAACAAGCCCTTCCCTATTAAGCAGATCATAGAAAAATATTGGCGTACTCTCTACCAAAGATCCTTGCTTGACCAATGTTATTCCAGAAGACCCAAATTTCATTTTCCATAGACCCAAGAACTTAAGGTGACATACTGCTCCAAGCAGTGTCTGTAAACCCAAAACTGTGGCCAACCAATATTGGAGCAGTTTGACCAAAAGAGTAGCTTTAGGTGTGGTGTCCCCAACTGTGGAGCATGCCAATACATGTAGCATAGAAAGAAGCTGGTTGCAGATAGTGATGGCCAAACCCATGCCATTCGGCAAATCATCAGTTGTGGTTCACAATTTGTAGTATATTGTTTGATATGCCCCTGTAGCCTTCTTTACGTGGGCCACACTATCCAGGCTTTATGCACACGGTTTGGGAAGCATAAAAGGAATATACTCAAAAACATTTTAGGAGTACCCACTTTTATACAAAAATTTATTATTATTAAATTATCTCTGGCAATGCACTAGGTGTGTACGCCTTCCATTTCTGTTGAGGAGTGTGTGGCAAAAATAAATAAATCATATGCTCAATGTTTTGTCTTAAAAAAAAAAAAAATGCAAGTAGAGAAAACTATTTGTACGAATAAGTTGTGTGTCCTGTTATGTGCAATTAGGACAAGCCTGTGGATCCTGGCAGAAACAAAATGAGCTCCTAATTTTCTGCTTGGGCTGACAACTCCATTTCCTGCAAAAAAAATCTCACGCAACTTCTCCTGCTGGACTACAGAACAGCACTAAGCTGAGGAGGAGGTCCAGAAGGAAAGAAATCCAGCAGGGCTAACACACTGCTTGGGATTTCAAAGCAGCAAAAACACTGTATTGTCAACTTAAAAAAAAAGAGAAGTTCCAAGCTTGACTTCTGACAGAGTGCTTCTTGCGATTCGGCACTGTCGCTTTAACTGACAATTGCACGGTCGTGTTATGTGGCTCCCAAACAAAATTGACGTCCTTTTTTCCCCACAAATAGAGCTTTCTTTTGGTGATATTTGATCACCCCTGTGGTTTTTATTTTTTGCGCTATAAACAAAAAAAGTGTCACTTTTGTCAAAAACGCATATTTTTTACATTTTGCTATAATAAATATCCCCCAAAAATATATAAAAACTTTTTTTTCCCCCTCGGTTTAGGCCGATATGTATTCTTCTACATATTTTTGGTAAAAAAAAAATAAAAAAAAAATGCAATATGCGATTATTTGGTTTACACAAAAGTTATAGCATTTACAAAATAGGGAATAGTTATGGCATTTTTATTTTATTTTTTTAAATGGCGGCGATCAGCGATTTTTATTGTGACTATGACATTATGGCAGAAACTTTTGACACATTGTTGGGACCATTGTCATTTATACAGCAATCAGTGCTATACAAATGCACTGATTCCTGTGTAAATGACACTGGCAGTGAAGGGGTTAATCACTAGTTGGCAGTGTAGGGGTTAAGTGTGTCCTGGTGCATGTTTCTAACTGTGGAGGGGTGTGGCTGTGTGTGACGTCACTGATCTCTGCTCCGATCACATGGAGCAGAGCTCAGTGACACTGTCACTAGGCAGAACGGGAAGATGCTTGTTTACATTAGCATTTCCCCGTTCTTCCTCCCCATGAGGCGATCGCATCCGCGGGAACCTCAACCCGACTCACGGAGCTTGCCGCCTCTTAAAGGGCAACGTACAGGTCTGTGATTCTGCCTGAAAGAGCCCTTCTGTCGACGTATATCGGTGCGAGGCGGTCGGCAAGCGTTTATAGAGACAAAACAAAGGCAAATGTATAAGCATTGGACAGATGTACTGAATATTTTTTTTTTGCCCAGACAAACTTTAACTTGACAAAAAATTTTATTATAAATGCTTAAAAAGATGTAAACGTGTATCCGAGCTAATTAAACCAAAAAAATAATTAAAAAATAAAAAAATAAAATAAAAAAAGTTTAGGGTTACATGGGATTAGGTGTATTACAGCACAGGTTTTTTTCTTCTAGCTTAAACCAAACAAAAGATCGACAGATTAAATCCATGCAATGGCATCTAAGTAAGATTACAACACACTTGCACTACATCCCATCCAAAGCAGTTCTAATTGATACCACTGATAAAGTTTTCACCTTTTGCATGTAAAAGCTGTGTTTTTCCAACTTTATACATTTACCTGCTTATTAATATTATACAGAGGATTTTTATTTCACCTATGTAATATCCCAGGTGCAACAGTTCTTCTAGTATTCATATTTGATCAGTGGTCTTGTTTTTTCTGAAACATCTTTGATTATGTGTTGGTTTTTGCTTATATTTTCACATTACTATTGAAACATTAGACCATTAAATCATAACGCATTTTTTTATTATGCTCACATATTAATGGTGAAACATTTTTAGTCTTGTACATACTAATATGCAGATTTTAGGCTCGGTGAAAAAATGGATACCATCTCCATGAAGGGAAATGGGGAAGAAGGGCGTTTGGCCTTTAAAGTGGTTGTAAACCCCACTTACCGTATATACTCGAGTATAGGCCGACCCGAATATAAGCCGAGGCCCCCAATTTACCCCCAAAAAAACTGGCAAACTTATTGACTCGTGTATAAGCCGAGGGTGAGACATGCCTGTCCATCCCTGTGTGTGTGTCCGTCCATCCCTGTGTGTCCGTCCATCCATCCCTGTGTGTGTGTGTGTCCATCCATCCATCCATCCTTGTGTGTGTGTGTCTCCATCCATCCATCCATCCCTGTGTGTGTGTGTCTCCATCCATCCATCCATCCATCCCTGTGTGTGTGTGTCTCCATCCATCCATCCATCCATCCCTGTGTGTGTGTGTATCCATCCATCCCTGTGTGTGTGTGTGTGTGTGTGTGTGTGTGTGTCTCCATCCATCCATCCATCCGTGTGTGTGTGTCTCCATCCGTGTGTGTGTGTGTGTGTGTGTGTGTGTGTGTGTGTGTGTGTGTGTGTGTGTGTGTGTGTGTGTGTGTGTGTGTGTGTGTGTGTGTGTGTGTCCAGCCTACCTGTGTCCCGAGCCTTTGTCCCGAGCCTCCGTCCCGTGTCGTGCCTTGCCTTCGTCCCGTCCCGTCCCGTCCCGTCCCGTCCTGTCCCGTGCCTTGCCTTGCCTCCGTCCCGTGCCCTCTTCGTCGGCGGCCATTGTAAAATTCAAAAGCCGCGCCTCCTCCTTCGCCTGTGATAGGCGGAACACTGAATTTCCCAGCAGGCTGTGTTCCGCCTATCACGGACGTCGTATCATCCTCGTCCGTAGTACGAGGATGAGACGACGCCCGTGATAGGCGGAACATAGGCTGCTGGGAAATTCAGTGTTCCGCCTATCAGAGGCGAAGGCGGAGCCGGAGGCGCGGCTTTTGAATCATAGAATGGCCGCTGTCTGTCTGCTCGACACGCTGATCGAGCGGGCAGACAGCGATGACTCGAGTATAAGCCGAGGGGGGCACTTTCAGCCTCAAAAAAAGAGGCTGAAAATCTCGGCTTATACTCGAGTATATACGGTAGTCTTATTTATAGGCTTCCCTGTAAAAATAACAAAGACTTAAAAGGTAGGTAAAATGAATATCTACTAAACATGCATCGTTTAGCAGATATTCCTCCTTCATGCATTCACCGACATCAGAGGAGCATGCGCTCTGACAGTCGGCATACCGTAATGGACCTTCCGAGCTTCTTGCCGAAACCCAGGGCTCCCATGATGTCATCGCGGCTCCGGCCACTCACAACGTTGGAGCCCGCGAACCCAGAAGAATGGAACATATCAGCCCTCTCAGTGGTGATGGGGTGCCACTGGAAGGACTTTGTTCTGAGGTATTTCATAAAGCGCTAGTATGCGGTACACTAGATACTAGTGTCGCATACTAGATACCTGTGGATCAGGTCTGAATTTTTGCCCGAGTTCGCACCTGAAATAGAGTCAAAGATGCACAGGACCCTTTTCCAATTCGGACCACGGAGCCGTATGAACACCTCCACTGAGAGCCGGTCACCCTCTCCTGTCAAGTGTGAACCCAGCCTGAACCATTTTTTCTTATGCCATTTCCCAAAAGGAAGGAGTTTGGTGAAATACTTATCCTGCCATGTTTCTCACCATCTTTTAGACCGCTCTCTAACTCAAACAGAAACCTGGGGTCATAACCCCATCATTGCCATTACATTTTAAAAATTCACAAGGGAAAGCCTGAATTGGAGTGAGGTTTGGAATGCAAAGGCTAAGTGGAAAAAAAAAAAAAAAAAGTCTGGAAACCTACCTCTCCTCTGAAAGAAAAAAGTTTTATTTTTTCCCAAAACACACTAACCCTCCAAACACCTCTAACAAATACACAGACCTCAGATCAGACAAGCGTGTGCAGCAGTCTCTAGCAGCTTGCTGCATTGTTATATCATCTTTCTGTGAGCCTCCTGCATCAGTGATGGTGAACGGCAAAGACTTGCATAGGCAAGCATTAGCCTTGAGCCGGTGAAGTCTATGCAGCTCACCAGTACTGGGAGCCAACACACAGCAGTACACACTCATCAAATCTAAGGTGTGCAATCTTAGTAATTAGAGTGGTCTGGGAAAGATGGGCTTTTAGATTAGGATACCAGTAAAAAATAGTTAACAGTAAAAATAAATACTGTCTATTTTAGAATTTGCATTTATTCAAATGTATTCTATACATTTAAATAAACGGATATATATGGTGTAGCGCTTTAAAGTGACTAAAACAATAACATGACTGAACAAATGTCAGTGCTATCGTGTGCAAAAAAAGTGACAGAGACTAGTAAACAATATTATGGCACACAAGATGGCAAATAATAGCAACCACTCTTGACACACTGAACAGTGACAGGTACTGGAAACAAATCTTGTGATAAGAGGATGTCAGAGAAAATAGTAAACAACGGAAAAGTGACTGGTGTACTAACAGTGAAAAAATATATATATATATATATACCGTATATACTCGAGTATAGGCCGACCCGAATATAAGCCGAGGCCCCCAATTTACGACAAAAAAACTGGGAAACTTATTGACTCGTGTATAAGCCGAGGGTGAGACATGCCTGTCCATCCCTGTGTCCATCCCTGTGTCCATCCCTGTGTCCATCCCTGTGTGTCCGTCCATCCCTGTGTGTGCAGCCTTGTGTGTCCAGCCTACCTGTGTCCCGAGCCTGCGTCCCGAGCCTGTGTGCTTCTGCCATGCCAGGATCGCCGCTCTTCTCGTCTGACAGACGGCGTCGGCGCCTCGGCGGCCATTCCACTGTTCAAAAGCCGCGCCTCCGTCTGTGATAGGTGGAACACTCAATTTCCCAGCAGTCAGTGTTCCGCCTATCACGGACATCCTCTCATCCTCGTCCGTAGTATGAGGATGAGCGGATGTCCGTGATAGGCGGACCACTGACTGCTGGGAAATTGAGTGTTCTGCCTATCACAGACAGGGAGGCGCGGCTTTTGAATAGTAGAATGGCCGCCGTCTGTCTGCTCGACACGCTGATCGGGCAGGCAGACGGCGATGACTCGAGTATAAGCCGAGGGGGGCACTTTCAGCCTCAAAAAAGAGGCTGAAAATCTCGGCTTATACTCGAGTATATATACGTGTATATATTATATATATATATATATATATATATATATATATATATATATATATATATATATATATATATATATATATATATATATATATATTAAAAATGAAACCATCCAAAGACAGATTACAACATTGAAGCAAAAAACACAAAACGAGAATGAAGTGGCAAAAATAAATATTTAAGTGAAAAAGTCCATCGAGCATCGTGCCCAAGTCCCAAAAAGAAGTTTGCACACTCTTCAAACGACCAAAAAACAAAGTGTCTGGCAATCAACAGCCACCACCTGAGAAGATGAGAGCTTACAGGATAGCTCAGACCCACCAGAGCGTACGTTCTGTGAGTCACTAGAGCTTAGAATGTCAGCAGACAACCAAGAAAACGATCCCTGCAGATGCGTCCCAAAACAACCTCTACACAACCTTCCCAGGGGTGGGGAATTCACTTAACCCTTTTCTGCTACTTCACATTATTCTGTGTTCTATTCAACAGACATTATACTTACATATGCTGAGACGGACCTTTCTCCAAACGTTTTGGGACGCATCTGCAGGGATCGTTTTTTGGTTGTCTGCTGACATTCTAAGCTCTATTGACTCACAGAACGTACGCTCTGGTGGATCTGAGCTATCTGGTAAGCTCACATCTTCTCAGGTGGTGGTCAGGTCACGCTGATGATTGCCAGACACTTTGTTTTTTGCTCGTTTGAAGAGTGTGCAAACTGTTTTCGGACTTTTGGCACGATCCTCTATGGACTTTTTCACCTAAATATTTATTTTTGCCACTTAATTTTCTTTTTGTGCTTTTTCCTTCAATGTTGTAATCTGTTTTTGGATGGCTTAATTTTAGTTTAGTGTGTGTCTGTGTATATATATATATATATATATATATATATATATATATATATATATATATATATATATACACACACTATATATATATATATATATATATATATATATACATACACACACTATATATATATATATATATATATATATATATATATATATATATATATATATATATATATATATATATATATATATATATATATATATATATATACACGTACGTGTGTGTGTTTTCAGTGTTATTACACCAGTCACTTTTCCATTGTTTACTATTTTCTCTGACATCCTCTTATCACAAGATTTGTTGCCAGTACCTGTCACTATTCAGTGTGTCATAAGAGTGGTTGCTATTATTTGCCACCATCTAGTGTGCCATAATATTGACTACTAGTCTCTGTCACTTTTTTGCACATGATAGCCATTGACATTTGTTCACTCATGTTATTGTTTTAGTCACTTTAAAGCGCTACACCATATATATCCATTTACCTTTGAAACAATCTTATCCAGTTGTTGTGTTAGCAGCCATTTTTCTATTTTGTTTTAGGCAGTGCAGTGTTTCCTTGATTTTATACATTTAAATAGATCATGTCAATATATAAACCAAATGGACTTCTATTGCATTGATATAACTATACGAATGTTAGACAGAAAATTACAATATAATATAAGTAGTTCAAACCTTTGCTGAAGAGTCCTTAAATTCACTGAGGTTGTCCTGTAGAAAATGAATGGAGATGACACGTAAGCTGGCATAGTTGTCAGTAACCAGGGCCATGGTTGTGACCTTGACAATACAGCTACTCCTTTGAGAGGGGGGGGGGAGGGAATAAATCTTTTGATGCTGTTAATACTGAACAAAAAAAAAAAAAAACAACATGGAAACAACTATATACTATAATGAAACAAATTAAATATGCATTGCACAGAAATAAAATTTGTGTCCCATTGTATAGAAAAATAAAAAAACAATGTAATAAGAGAAGTGTGTTTAATAAAAAAAAAATAAAAAATTAAAATAAAAAAAATTTGAAAAAGCTAACCAAGGTTAAAACTGCAGCTCTCTTTGGCACCCAATTGGGTAGCCAATGTTAAAGCTTTTAAAAGTTATTAAATGAAATTAAAATGTAAAAATGTGATAGCGTCTATAGAAGTCCAATGTGTAATCAAGTGTGTTCTGTCAAACCATATTACCTTACCAAAATAGCAAAAGAGAAAAACAAAAATGAAAAAAAGTGCTGAATTCCATGACAGTTGCAAGGCACATCTTGGCAATCCATGTTCCTGGACAGAAGTGGGGCACTTACAGTTTTAGTGGCTCATCAGAGAAGGGAAAAAAACAAAAATAGATCCCAATGAAATGGAACATCAAACAGTATAAGGAGCAAGGGGTGCATGGACTTGGCCACCCAGTCTTCACTGCAGCCTATGCACGACATAATGATGCTTGATGGCCAAGGGACTGGCTCTTCAATTGATGAGATGATTATACAGCTGCCAAATCTGCTTTATTCGGTAATGCAGGGATCAACAGGTAATGGGGCTAGCATACACTTTCCAGGATACAACCAACAGAAGCTGCATGCTTTTCCGTATTACGCAGGTACGACAGGCACATTGGTTGATCACCAGACTTGACTGTGGAACCATTCAGGATCCTATCCTCGAAGGCACATTTCAGCCAGATGAAGCTCTGAAGAATGCAGGAGACACTCTTTACATTCCCACAGGATCCAATCACCATCTTCAGTGCTTTCTTCCATCGACAAAAAATAATAATAAATTTGAACGCAAAAAAAAAAAAAATTTCCACGACATATCTTGAAGGTTTGCTTGTAGCTTTTTTCACTCACTTATAGAATAAAAAAAAAACTGACTGCTTAGAAATATTGAGGCACTTTGGAAAAAGCTCTCTTGCAGAGATTTTTACTTCACTTTATGTACAAAAATATATTTGACTGCTAGGTCCTTGAAGATTGAGCTTATTTTTTTGAGGGTTTTAGAAAAATAAATACTTTGTAAAAAAGAAAAAAAAAAAAAAACTGGAGTCCATATAGGGCAATTTCAAAAATACAAAATATTAACAA
This sequence comes from Lithobates pipiens, assembly GCF_037356315.1. Classification (NCBI taxonomy): domain Eukaryota; kingdom Metazoa; phylum Chordata; class Amphibia; order Anura; family Ranidae; genus Lithobates; species Lithobates pipiens. Next base: position 9,918,605 of record NW_027507685.1, read on the forward strand.
AAATAAACAAAAAACCTCCAGCGATTTTCCAGCAGACTATTGGCACCCAACTTGAAGGAAGATGGACTCTTGTATTCCACAAAGGTCAGCCTATTATGGATACAGCCTTCCTCACGCTATACTAACCTTTACTGCTGAGGAATGTGATGGAGAAGAATGCGTATCAATTTTGCGTCGTTTTTGTTCTGTAAAAAAGCAAAAAGAAAACATGCATAAGATACAAAAATAAAAATAAAGTAGGTCTCTAAAAACAAGTCGACCTAAAAATGGGGAAAAAAAAAAACCCCAAACCAATGGACCAAACCTATACAGGTCAGTGTGTCTGTCTGAAAATAATGTAAACCACAGCCCTCTAAAACCGAACTTTATTGGGTTATGAATACTAATGCTGCGTACACACGATCGGACATTCAGACAACAAAACCCATTTTTTTTCCCCCCACGGATGTTGGCTCAAACTTGTCTTGCATACACACGGGCACTAAAAAAAAAAATTGTGTCAGAAATTCTGATCGCCAAGAACGCGGTGACGTACAAACACTTGCGAAGAGCCAAGAAAAACGAAGTGCAGCTCTTCTGCTTGATTCCGAGCATGCGTGGAATGGTGTACACACACGATCAGAATTTCCAACAACGGATTTTGTTGTCAGAAAATTTGAGATCCAGATCTCAAAATTTTGTTAGTCGGAAATTCTGATGGAGCCGACACATGGTCGGAATTTCCGACAACAAGCTTCCATCTAACATTTGCCGTTAGAAAAACCGACCGTGTGTACGCGGCATTAGAACGAAAGATTTGTGTAATCAAATGTGCTCAATTGTGAGACCTCCCTGTTGCTGTACAGGTTAAACCTTTATAGATCAAGTGTCTGTGCAACCAAGCAAGCTCGTGTTTTGAATCCCAGACAGGAAGGAGGTGAAAAAAAGCCATAAAAACCTGTTAAGTTTTAACAATTCTACCATCCGAGATCAAAAGAAAAAAAGTTTTAGCTGGGACAAAACAGAAAGCCTGTAAATTCTTTAATAAAAATAAAAGGTCCACAATTGTTTTTTTAAACCCCACCTACCTCTCCACATTAAAACTGAGTTACTCGTTAAAAAAAGAAAAGAAAAAAAAAAAAAAAAAAAAAAAAAAAAAAAAAAAGGATTATATACATGATTTTCTTGCGTTTTTATTGACTGGAGAGGAAGCGGGTTGGAGGGTTTGGAAAAATGAACCAAGCTGATTTTTCTGCAATATTCATACAGTATTTGAATATATTTAGTATTTACTGTACCCTACAGGCAGTTGGGTCATTGACAAACACAATGTTTTTTTTTTAACTCATGCAGTCTCTCTTCAACCCAGAATGCCTCTGTTTTATGCAGCTGAGCGCCACGAAAGACCACAGAGGGGTAAGACCTGCGTCCCTCAAACTTCAATAAAAATAATTTTGTGCCACATATACAAATCTTAAAAGGAGAAGTACAGCTTTACTTCTCTGGTGGATCATAGTTCATGCTTTACTCCTTTGACCCGTTTGCAGCAGACGGCGGGCTGAAGTCTGATGTCACAGAGCCGGTCCAGGAGTCGGGATCCACCCTACATGCCTGGACTGGCTTGGCCTCTCAGCGAGCTGCTGAGAGACTCATCTGGCCGATCCCGCCCCATCCACAGCCCAGTGCTCCTGTGAGAGTCACCAGAACTCTGCTCTCAGTCTTAGAGGCACCAGCGGAAAGACGCAGCATTGGACGCTGGACAATGCTAGATGCCGTATCCATCTAGGTATGCATGATTAAACAAAACCTCGTAATTCCAGTTTCGTCCATGGTGGGACACAGGGATTCAAACAGCCAAGATGTCCAAAAGCAATTCATTGACAAGTTCACGAGAAGAAAAGAAGAAACTGGGAACAGGCTACAACTTCTGAATGATCAATGCCCAAATCTGAGCCAGAAAAGGTGAAGTTCCCTGCAGGAGGGGGAGGGGGAACATTCAACGACTGAGGGGAGGTCACAGAAGAACAACAGATGATCAGATGAGGACAGAAGAGATCAAAGCCAAAGGAATGACTGTCCCTGCACCAAAGGAACAAGGAGTCTGAACTAGCGTGTTAGGACCTTCAAAAAAAGGGTTCTACCCGCAAGCATCCAAAAACTGTCATTTTTCAAAGCATGTTCATCTGAGTGTGTCACAATTGGCAGATGCCAGGAAAAGGACCTAGGTTAGTCACACTAGCACCATGCTCAAATAGCAGGAGCCTATGAATTACACTGGTGGGCCAGGTTCTGACTTGGATAGGGAACAGAAAAAATTGATCGATGTTATTCTTTTAGGTCAGGGCTTAAACAGTACCCATGGATAAAGGATTCCTCTGGATAGGAAAGTGGGAACCCAAGTGGGGTACAAATCTAGAAAATTATTCCCTACATGGGCAGATACAAGGGATCCCAAAACACAGGGAGCCCAGGAAGACCTTGAAAATTGCACTGGTTTGTGCAATAGCACAAGGAGGAGTGTGAGGATCAACAACAGTCAGATACAATGGGTTCATCTGTGGATTAAGAGGGGTGTCCTGGGCATTTAAATGTCAGGGAGATAATTACTCAAGGACCCAGCTGGATGTGCAAACATCTCCTCATGCGTAGAACTTGTGCACCTTCATCGCCAAGGTTTATTAGAGGCGGCAGCTGATCTCCGGCTTCAAGCCCTATAGGCGAAGTGGGAGCTCTGAAGGCCTACGGGTACCTGCTGCTGAAGTAGATAAAAAGGAGTGAAATTACACCAAACCTTTCAAAGACTGTGCTGAGGCAGGGGCACATGCTGGGCACTTGTACATTGCTAGTCATGATGTCAAAAGCAGAGCTGAAAAAACCGACAACATCCCTCAAATGCCAATCAGTTTAGATAACTTTTAGATACAACTTAAATGTCTTATCTACGCAGAGTGCTGGAAAAAAAAATAAAAAAAAATAATAATAAGCATACCCCTCTCAGACTCCGATGTGTCAGATCTGGGAACAGGCGACTTCAAGGACCCAGCAACGGCTGTCTTATCTCCACCTTTAGATATTTCCTTTGTTTTTGACTCCTTCAATAAATCTCGCTCTCTAGAGGGCTCCTTCTCCTTTTCCTTGTCTGCAGCCAGTTTTGCCTCAGTAACAGTGGTAGTAGCTTTAGATTTGTCTTCCTTCTGGGTTTTTTCTTCTTTCTTCAGTTTCTCTTTTTCTTTGTCGGATTTCGGGGTCTTTTCTTTGACATCTCTCGGCTTTTCATCTTTATTTGCCCGATCTTCCTTTACTTTATCTTTGCCATCTTTTCCTGGTGCCTTGATCTCTTGTGGGGCAGCTGGAGTCTTCTCCTTCTTGTCTTTCTCTTTTTCTTTACCAATTTTATCTTTGTCTTCCTTTTCTTTAGTAACTTTGCTAAAAAGGAAAGAAAATTATACAATTAACCAAAACTATCAAAGGTACACAAGATGTAAAAAAAAAAATAAAAATAAAAAAAACACATTCTAACACCACAGTTTTTTGCGGAGTTTCTAGATAACTAAAAGTCTCCATATTACAAAAACATTGTACCGTATATACTCGAGTATAGGTCGATCCGAATATAAGCCGAGGCCCCTAATTTACCACAAAAAAACTGGGAAAACTTATTGACTCGTGTATAAGCCGAAGATGAGACATGCAGCAGCTACTGTTACAGCTTAAAAGAGTGGAAAAGAGGGTCAACAATGCCCATCTGCATCTGCGTACCTCCCTGTGTCCATTGCAGCCTATTTGTGTCCATTGCATGCCTCTGTGTGCCAATCTGCAGCCTCTGTGTCCTTCTGCAGCTCCGTGTGCCATTTTGCACCGATCAGCATGTATCAGCATGTCATAAAAACATGCCAGGATTCAAAAGCCGCAATTCTCCTCCTCGTCTGTGACAGACGGCGGCCGTTCCACTGTTCAAAAGCCGCGCCTCCCTGTCTGTGATAGGCAGAACACTCAATTTCCCAGCAGTCAGTGTTCCGCCTATCACGGACATCCTCTCCCTCGTCCGTAGTATGAGGATGAGCGGATGTCCGTGATAGGCGGACCACTGACTGCTGGGAAATTGAGTGTTCCGCCTATCACAGACAGGGAGGTGCGGTCTTTGAACATTGGAATGGCCACCGTCTGTCTGCACGACACGCTGATCGGGTAGGCAGACGGCGGTGACTCGAGTATAAGCCAAGGGGGGGGGGGCACTTTCAGCCTAAAAAAAGGGCTGAAAATCTCGCCTTATACTCGAGTATATACGGTATATTTGGGCAGTTGCAATTTAGTGTCACACAATGGTCAGAGGAAGATGAGCAGAACTTGCCCTTTTTAGCTTTTGAAAGTGAAATTCCAAAATCTTCATGTCTAAAATGGGCATTTTAACATGTAGCAAAAAAAAGGCTCAGAAAAAAATGAGTGTGTACTGTGTAACAATAAACCATACAACCATGCTTATATATTCATAATAATAAAGTATTAAAACAGAAAATACTATTCTGTTTTTTACAAAGGATAAATATACTAAAGATCAAACAATTCATATAATACCTTCAGCTAAATAAAAAGTGTCCTGTGCATAAAAACTCTTCAAAAAAATCCACAGCCTAAGTTCAAGAAAAAGCCTGAAAATCTGGTCTCCGTAATACTCCACACCTTCAAAATATCTGCTAAATCACTAACCAAAACCAATGATCATTAAACAAATGCACATTTATATCTATATGCAGTTCTTATTGGCACCAGCGATCTTTCCACCAAAAACATCTCACATAGAAATCCAACAACGATGAAACTTCATGCTCCAAAAAGGGGGTATTATAAAAAGGTAAGAGGGAGCTCATAGCATAAATAAAAAATATGTTATTAAACAAATCTAGCCACTTACACAATATAAACTGGCTATTCTGCAGTATATTTTACCAGCCCGTCCAACCGCATCCTCAAACCGTGAGTCCGAACTTAGCATGCATATGGAAGTCACCTCAAAGGCCCTGCCCTATTCTTTTCATCAACTGATGTCCTCCAGGGGAGGAATCACAGGGCCTTTGGTGTGATGTCCTCACACACACACACCAAGTCCAGACCCACGGTCGGAGGATGTGGCCGGTGACAAGCTGATAAAATATACTGCAATACAGACAGGTATTATTGTCTATGTGGATTGAGATGTTTTATTAAATAAGGATTTTTGACTTACCGTAAAATCTATTTCACTGAGGTCACTGACAGACACAGCGCTCCATTATTAAGAACCATCGGTTATACCGCCCCCTACAGGAGTAGGACACTAAGCAGAAAAAGAGAGAGACTTGGCTACACCTAGTGGCAGTCCTAAGTGGTATACACCCCCTCTCTGCTATAGGCCTTCAGTTTAGTAACAAGCAGTGTCAGAAATATGAAAACACCTTAGAGGGGTGGGTTCTGTCTGTCAAACTCCGATTAATGGATTTTATGGTTAAAGTCAAAAATCTAATTTTTTATTTTGTTCCCACATAGGAGGCGCCGATAGATGCCCACGGGGGGACCAGACCGATCCGAGCCACTGAACGGTGGGTGGGCACCCCAAAAATCTGAAATCGCAGTCCTCAGCCCTGGGGCCGCCCCCTAGCATCCGGTTGGTAGGCCGCAAAGTCACGGCCTAAATTACGGGTGCGCCGCCGAAGGCAGCCCCTCTATCGTAGAGGTCAGGTCACCCGCCTCCTAGGCCCAACCACTTCAGCAGGTGGGCCCAAGGGACACCCCCCCAGTAACAACCAAGGGTGGAAGGGGGGACAATGTGACCAAAAAGCACCTCAGCCAGAAGCATGGGCCTCACCCGGGAAAGACAGACCACCTCAGGGAGTAGCCACGCCCCACACCACAACATCCAGGGGGGAAAAAAAATTATCCAGTGAAGCATGGGGGGTAACGTTCCAAGACAGATCCCCCTAGCCACTGAAGCAGGGGGACCGTCGGCCATAAGGAACGCTGCGACTTGGTCGTATGCAACCTCGTGAGACAATTAACTTGCAGGGCCAGCCCCCGTCCAGTGTCGCGGCCAACCTAGCGCATAGTTGCGGTCTGTGCGCGCTTGCTGTTCAGACTGGGGAGACCGCTGGATCTTATTGTCCAGCCGGTTGCACAGCCCGGCAGTTGATTGTAGATCTCACTGGAGAAAAATCCAGGAAAAAATAAAATAAAAATGCTCAGAGGACTAAAGATCCCAGCAGGGAATTAGCTCCTGACTCGGCAGAAGGAAAAAACTGAAGGCCTATAGCAGAGAGGTGGGTGTATACCACCTAGGCGTAGCCAAGTCTATTTTCCTGCCTAGTGTCCTACTCCTGTAGGGGGCGGTATATCCTATGGTTCTTTATAATGGAGCACTGTGTCTGTCAATGAACGAAATCGAAAAAAGGTTTTCATGGTTTTAGGCTATGCGCTCCCTCTTACCTTTATAATACCCCTTTTGGAGCATGGAGTTTCATTGTTGTTGGATTACTATGTGGGAAATTTTTGGTGGAAAGATCCCTGGTGCCCATGACCGTTGCAAATAGATATAAATGCACATTTACTGGTTTTATGATTACCCATTAGTTCTGGTGAGTGATTTAACAGATTTTGGTGGTGGTTTCAACACTGAAGATGGAGTATGTTATCTGTTTGAGTGTAGTTGGGATTTTCAGCTTTTTCTTTCACTTTGGATGTGGACTTTTAAGATTTATTTTTTTTTGTTTGTTTTTTTTATACACAGGACAATTTACTTAGTTGAAGATATACGAATTATTGTTTAATTTTATATTATATTCATGATATTTAAATATTTTTTATGAACAAGACTTTTTCGAAGACAATCTATGGATTGCCAATTTTGAGGATTTCGTACATCTATGATGTGTAAATACAGATTATTATTTTCTGGTGTCTTAATGCTTTATTATTATGAATATATAAGCACGGTTTAATGTTACACAGTACATAGTGGTGATAGCGCTTTGTATACTTAGAGAAAAAAAAAAAAAAAAACAAACACTGAACAGCAAACAGAATACATACCTGTTTGAAGAGCTGTTTCCATTGTTTGCAGCAACTTTTGGTGTTGCACTAGCAGCCTTGGTAATAACTTTTGCAGCACTCTGAGATTTTTCCTTTAATTTTTCTAGGATTTGTGAAAAAAAAAAAAAAAAAATACATACAATAAAACACTAAACATCTTAGTAAACAAATTGACACAAAAGCAAATGATTTACAAAACTAGGAGGTGGGGGGAAGTCAATTAAGAATTTGTGGATTAATGCACATCTTACACTGCAAATAAAGTTTTTAGTACCTGGCCAAATGGTTACAATATGTTCAATGTTTAATATGGCAGAAGCAAGCCATGTGCTCCTATCTGATAGGAGCACATGGCTTGCTTCTGCCATGTTTGTTTGCACTTATGGCAGTCGAACCCTGGTGGATGACAATTGAATTGTGGTAGACAAGAGTGTGATTATAACCTTAAAGGCGCTTATTTCAGTTTTATCTGGCGAGTTTAACCCCCTAAGGGGATACGAGCTACACGTGGTGAAATACTGGTGGATGGAGTATTTACAGCACATATGACAAACACCATTATCACCTTACAATGCTGATCAAACCACCATTGTCACCCTTTCTGCACAACTTTTTTATCTATATGCTGCTATTTTGGACTTTATTTTTAGCGCCGTTTTAGTACTGATATTTACAGGACTTGGACTGATTTTTATTTGTGTACTACTTGTTTTATGATTGTTTTAATTTTAAATGGCTGCTGTCCTATAGACCTCTGCGATTACTTTGATTAATTCGATAGGTCATATATATTAATTATTATCATTTGAATCTTTGGTCTGCTGAAATAGGCGCTGAGTGGGGTATTGTGGGCCTTTTTAATACACCTTTTTGTTTCAATGTTTAATATGTTCAATTTTTCCTAATTTACACAGTTTGATTTGTGACAGCTTTAGTTTAACAATTACTTTGATCAAAACAGTAAAATGACATTAAAGAGTCTGAATACGATTACTCACCAGCATCCTCAGCAGTGCTTTCTTCGGGCTTAACTGCATTTACCATAAGTGACACAGACTGACCGACAGTACCCGGACCATTCTGTACTTGAGCTGGAATGACACTCCTGGCAGGAGGATCTTTGTGATGAAATTCATTTTCAGGTACCATGAAAGGTTTCCTGCTTTTCAACTGTCCAGAGTAGCTGAAATTCGCACAAAGTGTTAAATACAGCAAGACATCCATGCACCAAATATAATTCCTGTGAGGCTGTGTGTTAAATTGTTACCTCTATATTAAAAATCATGTTTAAAAGCGGAGGTCCACCCTAAAGTGGACCTTCCGCTCATTGGAATCCTCCCCCCTTCCGGCGCCACAATTGGCACCTTTCAGGGGGGAGGGGGGTGCAGGTACCTGTACAGTACAGGTATCTGCACCCACTTCCTGGATAGCTCAATGCGGAAAGGGGCGTAGATTACGCCCCTTTTGCGAAAGTCCCCCGCTGCCTGCTGGGAAACACACAGATCCCAGAGGCAGCGGGTCCGTCCTCATTGCGCAGCGCGACTCGCGCATGCGCAGTAGGGAATCAGGAAATGAAGCCGAAAGGCTCAATTTCCTGATTCCCATACCCAAGATGGCGGCGGCAGCACCTGAGAGACGATCGAGAGATCGGCTTCGGGTGCCGACATCGCGGGCGCGCTGGACAGGTAAGTGTCACTATTTTAAAAGTCAGCAGCTGCAGTATTTGTAGCTGCTGGCTTTAAAAAAAAACAAAAAACGCGGAGTCCCGGCGGACTCCCGCTTTAAACGTTAAAGTGAAGAGAACCCAAGGAGTACAAATATTCTGAATCACTGTATACAGCAATTATAGCAATCTTAAGCATTCAGGTTTACATTTTTTGCTGTAAATTCTGTAAAACAAAAGTTTTCAGGATAGAAATGTATTTAGAAAAATATTTCCGTAATAAAGGGCATACTGCTCTCTAAAAACTAACATGGGACTGAAACTGATTTTTAAGAACTCTTGAGAGCAAAGAACTCAAAACACACCAAATTCCTTTTGCCTACTTCTGTTGAGTATTGATGATTATAAGTTCATCAGAATTCAAAGGTGGGTGCTTTCCTACATATAACAGATACTGCAATATTTCAGGAATTTTGTCTCAATGTCATGAAGGTACCTGCTCACCGCTAATATTTAAGGGTTACGATCTCTACATGGATGTTGGCCTGCTCAGATTGGTTTCTAGAAAACAAAGCCTGCCAAATTCTAAAATATAAAACGGTCAATAACAGAATAAATGAATAAAAAAAGAGCTCCTTTTCTCAAAGATTTTACCCCATGGCCAATGCATATAGATCAGGTCGTTTCTCCTTCTCCTCTTGACAGATTTTGTGTACTCTTCGCTCCAAAGCTTGTCCCAGATTAAGGACTTTGGGATACCATGGTAAAATTTTAGTGAGTACAATAAGAATATTCCTGATGTGAGTAAATTCGCCAGTTTCAAGGCAATGAACTGAAGCCTGCAAAAAAGATACAGGCAAAACAGGTTGTAGCTGTTTAAAAATGAATAGACATGGACAACATGGAAAACTGCAGCTTGTGCTTCAATAACAATTCAAAATCAGCCGTGTACCAGTATATTTTCTTCTCTTTTTTTGGGGGATAGAGAATCTGTAACTTTTGCTTATTGGAAACATGATATACAGCAGTCAGTTAGAAGTTCACTATCCAGCAAACCTTGCAGCTGGAAAATGTGAGAGAGTTCACTCAATTTACCTAAATCGACGTAAATCACAGTAGTAGGTAAAATCACAACCAACCCTCCTGCAGTGCACTGGGAGTATTTATTGAATTCTACGTGCCAATTTCTTCTCTCTGCTTCTTTTATCACAAATTACATTTAAACATCCAAGGTGTAATTCAATCAGATTCAGTGCTGAGAAAAACCTCTACATCAGGAGTGCTCCAATCACATGTGACCCACAGAGCCCTCTCAGGTGGCCCGGAAGCTCATGTTCTTGGATAGTGGGTCAGCATGCCCAGATCGCGATCAACGAGTTGTTGACCCGCCATCCCAGAGCATTAGAGTGCTTGGAGTCGGTGCTGGTAGCGGAGTAAGCATGCAGCCACAGCAGGAGCAGGAGCTGCAGGAGCTGCAGGAGCTGATGCTTCTTCCTCCTCCCTTTTAAAATAAAGGTTATTAGGCTGCTTTCACACAAATCCACAGGTGCAGCACAGTACGCACCTGTGGCTTTCCTGCAGGTTAGCTGCACTGAACCATAGTCTATTATATCCTACGAGTTTGATGTGCTTTCTGAAAGTGCACCAAAATTCCTAAATGTAGGAGTTTTGGTGTGCTTTTAGAAAGTGCACCACACCTGCAAAACATAATATAATATATGGCAAAGCACAGCTAACTCGCAGGTGCACTGCAAATTTATAATAAGGAACATACGCTGATCAGCCATAGACTTTATGACCGCAAACCTTATATTGAGTAGGTTCCCCTTTTACTGCCAAAACAGCCCAGACCTGTCAAGGCATGGAAGCCACTGGACCTCTATCAAATCCTTGGAGTCCTGTAAGTCGCAAGGTGGGGTCTCCGTGGATTGGACATTTTTTTTCAGTCCACCCCACAGACACATGACTGGATTGAGATCTGGAGAATTTGATGGTCAAGTCAACATCTCAAACTTGTGGTGTTCCGTAAACCATTCTGGAACCATTTTTGCAGTGTGGCAGAGTGCACTTTCTTGCTCAAAGAGGCCACTGCCAACAGCAAATACCATTTCCACAAAGGGATATACTTGGTCAGCAACAATGTTTAGGTAGGTGGTACGTGTGAAAGGAACATCCACAAATGGCGGGACCCAAGGTTGCCCAGCAGAGCATCACACTACCTTCTTCCCATACTACATCCTGGTGTCAAGCTCCTCCCCAGTTAAGGTACACACACCCAGTCATCCACATAACGTAAAAAGAAAAACGTAAATCTTTAGACCAGGCCACCTTCTTTTATTGCTCTGTGGTCCAGTTCTGATGCCCATTGTAAAAGCTTTTGGTTGTGGACCAGGGGTCAGCAGGGGCTCCCCGACTACTCTGTAGCTACGCAGCCCCATACACAGCAAATTGTGATGCCCATGTTTTGGCTATAAACACATCAGCATTGGACAACTTGTTCACTTGCTGTTTAAAATATCCCACTCACTTTCAGATGCCATTGTAATGAGATAATAAAATGTTATTCACTTTACCTGTCGCTGGCCATAATATTGTGGCTGATCAATGTAAATGTACAATTAAAGCAAACCAAAATTAGAAAGAAAAAAAAAAAGCTAGTGTGTTTCTTTAAAAAAGCAGGATGGAAAAAAAATAAATAGAACACATGACTGCTCTGAAGTGTATCTAGAACAAAAAAATGAAGAATAGGTGATTGGGCCTTTACAAAACCATATTTAAAGGACAGAAAAGCAGGAAATGTTGCTTGTGTAATTTTTAAAGCTGAAAATTACCTTTGTTAATTTATAATGCCATTTGTGAACTACATGACGGAAATTCTCATAATCCAGCTGGTCTGCTTTATTACCACCATCAAAATTGGACGCCCTTAAAATCGTAACAAATCCTGGATAGCTTCCACAATCCTAAAAAGGAAATTGAAAATAAAAAAGTTGGGAATTTTGAAAAAGATGAAAAAAATGGGAGCAAGGGGCAATTGAGTTGTTTGAAAACATTTCATTTGATCACGTTTGTAGAAAAAGCACAACACTCAGGAATGACAAGACTGCAAACTCCTATGATTAGCACATTGCAAAGTGTACACACACAGAGCCATTATCAGAACGTGTTACTAGCAGACAAGGTTAATGAGGTGCAGTGGCACAGCTAGGCATTTTAGAACAACGTGGTGCAGCGACAGCAGATGCTGCCCTCCTTCCAGCACTCGGCTACTATACAGACCATGGCTCTAGAGAGGGCTCTACACAAATATAGATCAGTGTCCACACTTAAAATGTGAAGCTCTTCTAAATGTTCTAGGCTGCTAGAGTTAAGAAATTGTTACTAAAGTATTTTAAGAGACACTAAATAAAGAGCTGGTCTAACAAATTTGACTGGAGTCACTTGAGAAATGAGTGGCATAGGGAAAAAAAAAAAATGTAAATTTTGGAAGATGTAGTAGTCATTATCCATGGACATGCAGTGAGTGAGGACTACCTGCAGTGTCCAAAGATCATGAAAGCAAAGTCATTTATAAAACCATGAATAGGGCCTGTGGCAGGGCTGGACTGGGACAAAAATTTGGCCCTGGAATTCATTATGACCGGCCCACTTTAATTTTTAGTGTCTCCATCAGCACTTCCCCTTAAATCAGAGTGTCCTCCCTCTCCTCCCCCTCCCACGTGTACTCACAGTTTTGAAGGCAGCTTCTCGTTCCTCTCTCCAGTCATGTGATAAGTGACAAGGGGAGAGAGGATGGAACGTCTGTCAGCTGTCTATCTCTCTCTGCAGGCTGGAGGATGCAGAAAGCCTAATGCTCTCTCCAGCAAGTGACGGCGGCTGTTCCTCCTAACAGGAGTAAAATCTCGATCACTCACTGTCAGAGAGGAGCGGCTCCAGGACTGCACCTGACCGGCCCACTGAGCCATCGGCCCACCGGGAAACTCCCTTTAGTCCCAATGGCCAGTACATGCCTGGCCTGTGGCATATATTTATCCGATCACCTTGTAAAATGAACCAAACCATTCAGTTAAAAACAAAAATGAAAGTCAAAACAATTCTGTATAGATTGAAAAAAAAATATATATATATATCAATACCTCCCCTCCGCCCCCTTTTTTTTCCTCTCTGTTCTTGAATGCTTAAGAGCTGGGTGAGGAGAAGCAACAGTATGCTGACCTGCCCAGTGAAAGGCTGTGGGGGGGGTATCAGGATAAGTCTGATCATAGGAGGAGAGCAGGCCAAGTTCCCAGCACAGCTAGAGGACCTGACCATGCTGTGTTCTCCCTACTTAGTGTGGTCAGTTTTTAATAGGAAAGCAGAGATTCTGGTAGGAACATCAGAGATTTCCCACAGAGGAAGCATACAAATAGAACCGAATACTTTTTCATTATACAGCAGGCACAGAGAAGTAACATGAAATGTTGGGGTAATAAATATTTTATCTAAATGGTCTAGAATGGGGCTATACCAAAATACAGCCTTGCTTAACGTGCAAGTAAATCCCGTCGTTTACAGCCAAGGAAGCTGCCATCTTTCCCTCTGTTTAATATAAAACTACCATGATGCTGCACATGTGATCAGTCATGACACCAGCCATTGGATGGTTTAACAGTTTGCTTGAGAGCACAACCAATAGCAGTGTTACATTTCCGGCATGCCCCAGAAATGAATCGGTTTTATGGATGGGTTTACTTCCACTGTAACTTAACCTGAACAGCATTTAAAGTGGTTCTAAAGGCTAAAAATTGTTTACCTTCATGCATTTCTTGCTCTAAAGGTAAAAAAATGTTTAGTCAATGATTTGAGCCTCTTAGCAGCACTTACCCCCCACCCGCCTATACTTTCCTGAGCCCTCATTCAATCCACATCTGCAGCGCTTCTCTCCCATTAATTCTGTGTCTCCCTAGCTCATTGGCTCCCAATGCGGTCAATCAAAGCCAGTGACAAGGGGCTGTGTCAGAAGAGTGGAGCTCAGGAGCGAGTACATACAAGTGTCAGTTCCCATGGGGGCACTGGACAAAAAGTAGCGTGGTGTGTCAGTGGAGGAATTGAGAAAAGGGAGGTTCGGGCCACTCTGAAATTCCATTGCACAGAGCAGGCAAGTATAGAGACGTTTGTTAATTTAAAAAAAAAAGATCCTTTACAATCAATTTATTTTGTCAACTGAAACAGTAGTTACAGAAATGTACAACCCCCGACCAAGGTGTAAACGTGACCCTAACCTTTATAACACCAGTGTCTTCAATCTCAGCAATAATAAACCCCATAACAATCCAGATCTCAAGTGTTTGTAAGGTCAATGATAAACTAGTTCAATTATCATTAAATTCCAGCCACATTTACTGATAACTATGTAGTGAGAACATCCAAAACAATCCATTCAAGGTTTACCAAATCAATTAGCCCTTGCATTGCATACTTATTGATAAACGTTGTTGATCGAACGTGATGACAGGGAACTGACGCAAAAATAAAAAAGAAATAACAGTTCTGTGCTGTGCTGGTGAAGTACTGGTTTTTTTTTTGTTTTGTTTTTTAATGCAGCTTCTGTGTCATCCGAAACGCATGCACTGTCCAATCAGAATTTAGAGTAAAGAACGGGATACAAGTTATGGGATATATTTAGTATGCCACATCTGTATACAGTAAACAAATCTACACACAAAAACTTGAAATGTTACCAAACATTACTGACACACAAAGGGAGTATACCATACAACATATGAAAAATAGATGAGATTTTATTACATAGATAATTGACACACAAGGGGCCTGATATTAAGCCCTACAATAATATCTCTCTATCTAAAAAAAATAGATAAATAGATCTCTCTCACTCTCTCTCTCTCTCTCTATATCTATATATCTATATATCTATATATCTATATATCTATATATCTATATATCTATATATCTATAATCTATTTTAGATCAAGATGATCTGACTTGTGTGCTGAGAATCTTGAAGGGGAACCCTGACAAAATTTTGCGTGAGGGTGACCCCCCACCAAGATCCATACCCGACCCTTTTCCGAGCACTTAGCCCGGCAGGTCAGGAAAGCCCCCTCTCCCCGACCATACTAGGCCACATGGGGGATGGGTGCTTTGGGGTAGAGGGAGACCCCGAGTCCCCCACCCCAAAGGACCTCGTCCCCATGTTGATGAGGACAAGGGCCTGCGGGTGGGGACTTATGATTTGGAAGCCCCCTTTAACAAGGGCCCCCCCAGTTCACAGCCCCCCACCCTAGGTGAATGAGTATGGGGTACATTGTACCCCTACCCATTCGACTAAATAAAAAATAAGGAGACTGTCTCTTGGACACCGTATATTTATATTGTCTTTTATTTTTCTTAATACACCATTATGAATTTGAATGGATATATAAAATATGACTAAATATATATATATATTTATTTTTATTTTTTTTCTGTTGATGTTGATTTTGTTTTTCTATTTTTCCATTAGTCACAATAATACAAGCTCCAGAAGAAGCCTGTATAGCACGCGAAACATGTTGAGCCGCCTTCTTCAAATATACACATTATACCGCGAATACTGTTCCTTGATTTATTCACGGGAATATTGATGTAAATGTGAATTACTTTTCAATCTTGTTTATTTTCAAGTGTTACACTAGCGGTAATCACATCAAATGTTACATATAGAACATGATTATTGTTGTGAAACAGGGTTTTAAAGTGTTTGTATGAAGAATCGTATAATAATTTTTAAGAAATAAAATTTTATACTTAGTTTTCCTTGTCTACGGTGCCTAAAAAGTTCATAAGCCCCTCCTTTTTTTGCTTTATTTCATGATATATTAGGACGTGACACAGGTTTACATTTCTATGTATACACAGCACCACTCTGATTTAGGATATTTATAAATTCTCTTGTAAATGCATGTTTTTATTCATATATCCCTTTGCAATAAAGGAGGGGAAAAAAAAGGCACTTATTCGTGAAACTCTAGGCAAGTTTTAGACCACTGACCACTGACCACTGTGCAACAGAAAGCAAGTGACACATCCAAGCATTGTACGCATACAGGCCCAGGCATTCATCTGTCATAATGTTAAACCTCAACAATCTCCAGTGTGTTTAACCACTTGAGACCCGCACTACGTCTATTGACGTCATGGGGTTTCGGTGGTTATATCTAAATGATGCCTGAGGCCACAGACATCATTCAGATATTGCCGTTTTCAGCCGGCGATTCCCTACCCCATAAGAACGATCATAGCGGCTGTTCCGCCGCTTGATCGTTCTTACGGGCGGCGGGAGGGGACGCCCCCCCCCCCCTCCCGCCGCCCTCCGGTGCTTCTACCGACTCACCGTTTCCATCGGTGAGTCGGTCACAGGATCCGCCGGCCCCAGCAAGTAATCAGAGATTTCCGGCGGACTAGATTGTCCCTGGAGTCTCTATGATCGTTCGGAGGCCGGGAGCGAAGTTATGACGTCACGCCCGGCCTCGGTATTCAATTTAACGGTGCCGATCTGGCTAGGAAGCCATGATCGTTTTTTTTTTTTTATTATTATTCTTCTCAGCCTAGAGGTGAGATATGGGGTCTTATTGACCCCATATTTCACTGTAAATAGGTCCGATCGTGCCATATTCCTATTACAAGGGATGTTTACATGCAATTACGTGCAATTTTGAAGCGTGACATGTTGGGTATCTATTTACTCGCCGTATCCTCCACTTTCACATTATGCAAAAAAATTGGGCTAACTTTACTGTTTTTTTTTTATTTAAGCATGAAAGAGTTTTTTTTTTTTTTTTTTTTAAACGGGTTCGAAAAAATTGCTGCGCAAATAACGTGCGAGATAAAAAGTTGCAATGACCGCCATTGTATTCTCTAGGGTCTTTGCTAAAAAAAAATATATAATGTTTGGGGGTTCTATGTAATTTTCTAGCAAAAAATTAGGAATTTTACATGTAGGAGAGAAATGTCAAAATTGGCCTGGGTCCGAAGTGGTTACATTTCTCATCCATATAGCCAGTTGAATTATGTAATGGACTATACTAACAATGGCACGAGGATGAGAACCTTTTGACAGTGCGTGTTTTGTACTACAACAGAGTCCAGTTCTGTAAAGCCTTTCTTTATACACACTGAATACAGAACAGCAGCACAGGATTTTACACAGCTCAAAGACCCGTATACAGAGATATGAGGACTGAAACTGGATGCTTCACTGAATACTGACATGAATGGCTGACATACAGCAGGAAGTGACAGCAAGGAATTTGGCTGTGAAATATGTTAGCAAGGAGTAGGCAAACTGTCAAAGGCAGCATGAATATTTAAATGCAGTGCCTGGGATTTTAATCAGTTGTCTCAAGCCGATGATGAAGCTCAACAGTTCAAACTTCCGACATGAAGCATTCTCACAAGAAGATACACAGTTTCTACCGGCATGTCTTCTACTGTCAAATCTAGTCTAACAGAACATTTTTTTCCTCTTGAACACTCAGATCCTCTTCAGCCAAATAAAAACATAGCATGTTGATATAATCCAATTTTAACAGGAGTTTCCTGCAAGCCAGAATTTACTGTTAAATATTTAAACAGGCTCTTCAAGCTTGAACAACCTGTTTAAAGAGCCCATCACAAGACTTTTACAAAAAGCGACAAAAAAATAAAAATAAATATATAAAAATAAAAATCTCAGTTTACTCAGGTTACCTGTAAAATCATTTTCTTGGAGTAAACCACAGGACAAAAGCAGTTCATATATTCATGACTACCTATGTCTTCTAATGACGCAGACTTTAAACAATAGACCAAAGGCCTAAAACAACATCTATTAGAGAGGCTAAATGCCTCAAAAAAAAAAAAAAAAAAAAAAAAGCATTCAATCAGATAGAAACCAAAAACAGACAATCTTCTTTTTTCCCAAAAATGATAAATCTACCAATAACAAGGGTAGTAGGATTATCACTACCTATTCTAATGATCACCTCAAACTTAAACACATTTTTGGGTAATACTGGCACCTTCTGACCTCTGATCCCAGGGTGAGACCATTGGTGGCTCCTGTTGCCTTAGTCACCTACAGACGTGCTTCGTCTGTGGGTGACCTGTTAGTTAAAAGCGAATTCCGGGGCTCCTGCCAAGGTGATCCTTGTAAACTCCTTGGCACATTCTCTTGTGGATCTTGTGCCTATTGTAAATAAATGGACGCCAGAAAAAACAAACATACGATTGCACAATGGTTGGGTTTTTACCCCCAGACACTTTGCCAACTGTCAGACTACGGGTGTTGTCTACCCCCTCCTATCGCTACATTGCGGCTATGCAAACCAGCAATTCCGACCTCCCTTTGGGAAGACGTGGCACAAACCCACGGTTGGTCATTTTCCAAGCGTGTCCATTTTGGTTTTGGACCGGATACACCCCAATGCATGAGGAGGGGACTTTAATAAGCTCCTCCTATGGCGCAAGCTGAGGTGGCTTTCTGATTTAAATGCCACCTCCCCACCAGGCCTCAACGAGGCCTTCAAGTTAAAGCCCTTTTAACCGGGTTTCTCCCCTGGAGGCTTCGAAAGGGACATGTAAACCCCCATCATCAAACATATCCACCTATGGTAGACATTCTGACAATCTACCCATCCATCCATATGACCAGGAATAGCAATTAGTCCTTTCAACTGACCACAGAGGTACAATTTCCATACTAGTCCCCATCTCTTTCCCTTTTCCTCCCCATGTCTACCCCTGCATTTTCATTATCCACTATGGATATTTCTTAATACTATTGATACAGATTCCTCTATCAAATTTTGGGTATTTTTGCTCTCCTCCTGGGCCGGGGGATTGTCTGAGGAGACGAGTCCTGACGCACGTCAGGCATACAAGCAATCAGCAAGACTCATCACCCCCGATCACCTGTAACCTATCCGCCCAATTTATTTGACTCTGCTAGTACTATGGATGTTTACCACATAAACTCCCAGTCCTCTATAAGCCAGGTAAGCTTAATCCTTTACTGCTGCACAGCCAGGACAGCACAGCCCTCCACGCTTTAGATACCTACACCAAACGGCCATTTTGAGTACGTACTATGATGGACATTATGTCCTGTTGCCCTCTCACTTCTTGCAGATTCTACTGTGCAGACCACTTGACCTACTGGGAATGGTGTGCAATACCTTTTATGATTGTTTGTTGCACCCCCATGTGTGCACTTGCACAATATGTTGACGCAACTACACTCACTTAATATTGCATACCCCCCTTAAATGAATGTGTTATATACAAATATATTTTTTTGGTGCTAAACTCGTCCCCACATCTGTGGTCAATCCTCATGGGCCCTGTTGGTTTCTATGGCAGCAGGGATGCTTCTCATCTCACTCACGCCACACAACTCAAAAATTTTGGCACGAGCAACCGTACACCGGTGCTGTGGGGATGCATACCCAGCCAATATCCAGAGCATTCTCTTATGCGAGATATATAAATATATATATATTTATTACACATACACATACATACAGCTCTTACCTACTGTGTTTTCACATTTGTACATTTATTAATTTTCTCATCTTTTTGATATCTGTTATTTCATTATCAGGCAAAAAAACAATCAAAAAAATAAGCTGGTTTCTAATAAATGCACTCCATTTGACCTCCTACCATGAGATCAATTGTGTATTTTGGCATATAGCTATTAAGTAACTATCCAGTCTGACCAATTTGTTTTTTAGGTTTATATACCCTATGTACCTACTTTACTATGGTTTTGTATTTAATACATTTTGTATATTTGTATACAATACAAAAGGATTTTAAAAAGGTAAAACAAAAAAAAAAAAATTCTAAAGTTCCTAATCATTATAAATCACACAGGATGTCTTTACATTCACTACTACTAGAAATGCCCCAAAACACTCAACATGAGGGGCAGGCAACACCGCAACAATCCAACAACCAAAAAACATCAAAAACATAACAGAAAAAGAAAAAAAAAATACTACAAAGCCACCTACGAGACCTTCTATGCAACGAGGCTTGAACATTCAACTGGTAAAACTTAGTAGACGCAAGAAGCCCAGGTAAAGTCCTTACAAACTTGAACAGTAGTTTGATATTGAATCACCCAGGAAGCATTGACACCCCAGGTGGACCTGGCCCTGATCAGGAATAGAGGAATCTTGCCCTTAAGACCAAAAGCCTGAGAAACGAGATGATGAATACATCTAGAAACAGTGTATTTAGAAGCAGCCTGAACCTTGCGAGGATACCCATTTAGAACAAACAGGGAATCAAGCTGCACTGTCCATATGAACCCTGCCAGGGAGAACCAGAAGGCAGGTGCACCATCGCTAAAGAGCGAGGCAAATCGCCCACAAGTTTAAGGATGCTGATCAGCAACCTCTGTTCCCTCATAACCCCTGGATACCTTCCCATCCCAGTCAAGCAGGCGTCAATCGTTAAAACCATCCAAGTCACTTTAAAGATTTTCTGGCATCAGGTGTCCACATGGAATCCATTATTCAGGAGTTGACTCGGTCATGGGAGTCCGGTGCATGGACAAATCCAAGAACTGCTGGATGTCAGAATTCTGAGTATATGGAACCACATAGAAGGCATCTACCACCTATCTCAGTACACTCATTTAGGCACAATTTCAGGGGCAATTCAGTGACCTCAGATTCCACCCAAGAGCACAGTGACAGGCGCTATTCCTGATAAAGCAACACCTTTATCTGTACCTTATCTAGGCCAAAGCAAATAATTTCTGCAGACTAGAACTTGAGCTACAGAATTATCCTTTCATAAACAGATACAGTGTCCAACCTCAATAGCTGCCATATGGATTCTTCCAAAGAATCAAGAAAGAACATCAAAGCCTTCATAAAATCCTTCAGGTACTGCTAAATTACCCAGGACGAAGCATACGCTTTGCTCAAATTGCACCCATTGGCCTACTCCCTCCGTAAACACAGCTGCTCCCACTGAGAAGGTTGTCTAAAAAGAGGGCCATGAACCACTCACTCACTCATCGGTCATGCAAAACTTATCCATCATCCAATACAATTCTAGATCGGATCAATATATTGATAGATATAAAACACTACTAAAAATGTGTGTTTTGCTCAAGTCGCTCTAACCACATAATCCAGCACACACCAAAATATTCGATTTAAAAGTGGTTGTAAAGGCTGAAGGTTTTTTATACCTTCATGCATTTTTGATGCATGAAGATAAGAATTCTTCCTGTGTGCTGATCCCCTCACAGGACCCAACACCCACACAGCAAAACACAACACATCAGTGTGAACCTGGGCTTAGGCTTTTTTTTGTGTAAAGCACCGATTATTTTAACACACCAGTTTAGGGGAAAATGTCATCTTCAATTCTTTCTTATAGCTGTGTATATTCTGATAAGCCTCGTTTTCTACCGATATTCGTAATTTTACTTTAGTGATAACAAATTAAACTTAAATCAGGAGATTAATGGGCCTGCAGAACTGGTAAAACATGAAAGATCAAAAACACAAATAGACAATTAACCCCTGTCTATGTGGAATGCTGAACACCACACCTATGTAGTTGGCACAACAATTATACACTGTTGCAATATAGCTTCTGTACCTTATCATATACGGCTCGATCACTGTGCCACTTCGTAACCGTTTCCAGCATACAGCACAGGAATCTTCCATAGCGGCTGGCTTCGTTTTCAGTGCAACTGGCCACTGTGTAAATAATGTCTGAAAAAACCTGCAAAAGAAAACATTGTAATAATCTACCTAACACAAGTAAAAACTTCATTGGATTCAACAAAAATGACAAAATTATTTCATAAGAAAAAACAAACAATGGCAACATAAAATTCCCATTATTATAATGATTTAACTCCTGGCCATTCTAAAAATCGGTAGAAGAGGTCACCAGAGTAGCTATCTCAAGATCTCGGTTCTGAGCTGGGAAGGTAATACTGTAGTATAAGTTAGCAGAACCTCTTTGGTGTGGGACATTAAGGCTAGATGCCGCTTTGATACTCCAGGTATGAGCTCACTGGACCTGGACATAAACAGGTTTCCTTGATTTAGATCGCTGACTCTTTAAACTGGCTTCATGTGATTTTGTATGCATAGAACTAAAGGACTATACCAAAAATACATGAGTCTGCTAGGTATATCATTGCGGTAAAAATTAGACGCACATCAGATGGAATTGTTTTTCTAATCAAAGAAAAACTTGCATCAGTTCTTTTAGGTACACTTGCACAGTTTTTGAAGGAACTCGGCAGGCAAGTTGTTACAAACATCTTGGAGAACTAACCACAGATCTTCTGTGGATGTAGGCTCCCTCAAATCCTTCTCTCTTCATGTAACCCCAGAGATGTTGAGATCAGGGCTCTTTTTTGGGGGGGGGAGCAAACCATCACTTCAAGGATGACATTGGCTTAATATTTGAGGTTATTGTCCTGTTGCAGAATAAATTGGGGGCCGATTTCCGCACCCCAGTTCCTGTGTTTGTGCATTGGACACAAGACTAAGCAACTCAACTATGCACAAGAACATAGAATCTGGGGTGAAGAAAGAATGGCAGCAGGTGCTCTGAACGGTTGACTCAAAATCTGGAAAAAAAGGTGCTCTGGACTGAGGAGTCAAAATTTGAATAGTTGCTTGTAGCAAGAAGCAGTTTGTTTACTGGAGAGAGGTACAATAATGAGTGTCTGCTGGCAACAGTGAAGCATGGTGGAGGTTACTTGCAAGTTTGGGGCTCCAATTCTGCAAAAGGAGTTGGAGATCTGGTTTCAGGGTCCTAAATGCTGGGAGATAAAGGCAGATATCCATCATGCCATACCATCAGGGGGGTGTGACTGGCCCCAAATGTATTCTGCAACAGGACAATGATCCCAAAAATGCAGCTGTCATTAAGCACCATCTTCAGAGTAAAGAAGAACAAGCCCTGATCTTAACATTAGCAAGTTTGTCAGGGATTACATGAAGAGACCGAAGGGTTTCAGGAAGCCTACATCCACTAGTTTTTCA
Source organism: Lithobates pipiens (assembly GCF_037356315.1). Classification (NCBI taxonomy): domain Eukaryota; kingdom Metazoa; phylum Chordata; class Amphibia; order Anura; family Ranidae; genus Lithobates; species Lithobates pipiens. Next base: position 9,941,360 of record NW_027507685.1, read on the forward strand.
AGATGTTTGGATCAACCTACCTGCCGAGTTCCTTATGCAAGTGTACCTAAAAGAATTGATGCGGTAATGAGTGGTCACAACAAATATTGATTTGGATTTCTATTCTGTTTGTTTACCTTCCATCATGTTAACCGATAAAAACTATTTAACACTTCTATTTCTGAACACATTTTTAATATATAGCATTTTTTGCACACCTGCCTATATATATATATATATATATATATATATATATATATATATATATATATATATATATATATATATATATATATATATATATATATATATATATATATATACACACACCCACACATATATACATACACACACACAAAACACACACCTTGCGTCAGCTGTATTCCCTTTTGCTTTAAGTGGATATAAGCCAGCCCTATACTTATCAGTTTTTAATTCAGTGAGATAACCCATAATAAGAAAATTAATCAACTTCAGGGTTAAATTATTATATAGCAAGTACATCTCTACTAGTAAATACCAACCGACTTTTTTTCCCCACTGACAAGTACGTGCAAGCCATAACTCTGTAATACTTACTCTATCATAACACAGGAGGGTAGAAAAATTAGGGGTTTTCTGCAGGTGTACAAGCTCCACAAATCGAGCACAGTAAACAGCATCAATTGACGAAAATATACATCGAGGAAATATACAAAGCTGCAAAAATTTTGTGATGGTTTCATTCTTAGTAGATCCTAAAACAAAAAAGTTAAAAAGGTTAGTACACTTCTAGTAGCAGTAAGCATTTGCTTAAAACACATTTATAATAAAGAGGAGATGCTATTTCAAGGACTGAAAATAACTCCTATTTTATAATTATACTGGGCTTTTCATGAAGACAGAGGTTGTCGGTTGCTGGATCCGACATGGTAATAATGACTACAATGGTAAAAGCTCTTATAAAACATTAAATGCAGAGAGGGACTATATACACGACACCAGGCAGATTGGTTTGGTTTACATGGAAACCACCACATTTTATCTATCAGTGGCCCAATTAATGTTAACAGTTAAAGTGAGTCGTAAAAGGGGATTTTAGTTACCATACAAAATCCTTCTCTGAGTTCGATGGACACTAATCTTAATTTTGACCGCAGGGTCTAAAGCGCCACCTACAGGACTAAGACACTAGGCAGAAAAAAAAAAAACACTCAGTACCACCTATGGGCTGTCCTATCTGGTAAAAAGCCCATCTCTGCTATAGGCAGCTCAGTCATAAACCGTACCAGGAAAATAAACAAAAAAAAAAAAGAGGGGTGGATGCTGTGTCAGTCGAACACCGAAAAAAGGCATTTTATTGTGAGTAACAGAAATCCCGTTTCCTCTTGTGCTTATTAACAGATACATACCTTTAAAGTGGGAGCCGCTCTCAGGACCGCAGGAGAGCTGCAGCTGACAGAGCCACAAACTGACCACGGTGTCAAGGCCCAGCAGACATGATGAACCATGGTCAGTTTATAGGGGGTGGGCAGAACCAGGCAGGCTCAGCCAGGTATTTCAGGTGATACAAGGGGCCAAATTACACAGTACAACTACTGTTCTATGCTTTAAAGAAACAGGATCTATTTTTTTTTGGGGGGGGAGCTTTCATCTTCACTGTAGGGACTTCCAAAGTAGTGCCCGATTCAACAGGAAATGGAGGCAGAGCTGTCTGCAATCACAAACACGGAAACTGACCTCCTGAAGGAAGCCGTAGCAGACAGGTACACACGAACTGCCCAGGCCACATCCAGCAAACTCCTTAGGGTGCCAAGGGTACAATGTCCTGTTTAAGTAGGGGGAAAAAAAAAAAAAGAAGGACTACCTCTGGCAGGAAGGAGGGGAGCATGAATGGAGAACTACCTGATCTCCGTGCAGAACCAGGAAGGATGACTTGCAGGACAAGGCCACTAGCTCTGACACTTAGCATGCAAATGTGACAGCAACCAAGAAGTCAACATTCTAGGAGAGTGTAAGCAAAGGAATAGGTCCAAGGAGGACGTGGCTTGGCATGCAGAGCGGATGGCAGCAAGATAGAGGAGCTCCGCTGAACCCTCGGCTCCTATAGCACAAACGGCACAGTTCAAAGAGGAAAATATGAGCACTCACCGCCACAACTCTGGTAACTGCACACGCTGTTCTGCCCCCCCTCAGCATACCAGACATATTTAAAATCACAGCCCCACCGCCACAAGGCCACAAGGCCCAAACAAAGATGGCACAGCCTTGTGGGGTAGAAGAATTCAGCGAGGACTCACAAGCCACATACAAGGATGGGGCAAGGGTACAACCGTCCACCTAATCATCCCCTCACACTCACCACTATGATGAAGATGGCGGCAGACATAAAAAGCACATTTTCGTCCGCCATCAGGGAACTAAATGCAGATACACTGTCCCTGTCAGAGAAGCTGGAGGGGGTGGAGAAAGCCGGCTCCAGAAGGGACAAAGCCATAACACACCTGGAGAGAGTCATAGACTCCCAACTCTACACATCTCATTGAGATGAACTGATCTAGACAACAGGGGGAGAAGGCAGAATATTAGGGCGAGAGGCATCCCTGAATCAGTGGAACAAGGCAAAATCCCATCTGCATGACAATTTGTATTTAATGAGCTGCTGGAACACCAGACACGCAGATCGAATTTGAGAGAGCATACAGAGCCCTGAGAGCCAGTCCAGCTGACTCAGCTCCCCCTAGGGATATAATCTCCTGCTTGCCGAACTTTAAGATAAGAGGAAATAATGGCTAAAGTGCGATGCAATGAGCATATTACATTTAATGATACAGAGATAACCATATTTCAGAACCCGTCTCCCACAACTCTGAACAGGGGCCCCTGCTGGCAAAGCATTCCATATAAATGTTAATTCCCTTTCGCAGGTTATTTCACAAAGAGGTTGTTATACAGGTAGACTGGAGATGGAAGCTCAGACAATTCCAGCAGGGACTGGGCTGTGGGACTACTGCCGAAACCCCCCTTACATGCAGTACCGACAGATATTCACCTGGACAGGGGTGGAACTCCACACCTCTACATTTACATCAGGGTCCCACACCCCAGCACCCTTAGGACGCATAGATAACAACTTTCTTCATGTTGCAGACCATTACTTCTGCATGCAGCTGCAGTATGTGGGTGGCTCTCATGATCTTGAACTGGAAACCTTCCTTGGGAGCTCTTTTTACAGAGCACACTGGCAATCTAATTAGGACTGTTGTCACCCATCTCTGTGAACTGCCATTTGAATGCATAATTGGCAAAGGTCCGTGTAGCTTAAGTGAAATGTTTTGATTGTTTAAACCCCTTTAGGGGATCAAGGTTGGCATTCACAACAAAGCAATATACAACTTGTGTGGTTTTTTTCGCGATAGCACCTCTGATCTCTCATTCACCATGATCTATTCCTCAATGGGCAACAGCCCAACTGTGATATCACATAATGTTAGAGGTCTAAATGTACCCCAAAGGAGAACACAGCTGTTATGTCACCTTGGGAAGGGAAAGCCTGCCTTTGTTTATCTACAGGAAATGCACATTCGATCAAATTCCATCCTTAAATGGACTGACTGTTATTTTACCAAAGCATCCCACGCCACTACTCCATATTGATAGGAAAGAACTTGGGATTCACACTTACTCAACAATCGGCAGACCCAGTCGGTGGCGGGGGCTCCTCCTTCTCAAGGGGAATATTGGGAAATTCCCTATCACCTTAGCTAATGTGTTTTTCCCCAATACAGCACATTTCTGTCAGAAACTGATTGATGAGCTTTGCCTCTGGATGTATAGTAATTGGCAGGGACTTCAATATTCTGCTTGGCCCCCTCCAAGACACCTCCAATGGCAGATGGACTATAACGTTTCGCAAACTTAAAAGAATCTGAACAATGTTGAACTCATTGATGGACTCGTAATGGGTGAAACATCCACAGAGGACAGACTATAACTACTTTTCCATGGTCCATAACAAGTACTCCCGCACAAGACTACATTTTTGTGTCACAGTGGGACCTAACCCTCTCGAAGGACGCACACATAGGGACAAGGACCATATTAGACCACGCGCCTATTTCACTGACCTTATGATTACAGGACATACCTAAGAAACCCTGTAGTTGGCAGCTTAACTCGACTTTGCTGACTGACCCCCTGTCCTTGGAACCAATTTCGGAGGTCATAAGTACGTACTTTAGGGAGAACACCACAGACAATGTATCACCCCTCACCGTTTGGGAAGCCCACAAATGTGTGCTGCGAGGTAGATTGATTAGCTTAGCCTCACAGAAAAAGAGGGCCTCAGAGAAAGAACTGAAAGCCATGCTATATAAAGTGCTGAAACTAGAAGCCCAACAGAAAAGATCGGGTTCAATTAATTTAGCTGACGACTAACGGCCCGCAAAGAGTTGCAGGCTAAACTGGGCCTACAAGCGAAGCGGATACTGTTATTACAATAAGTTTTTTTTTTTATAAACACGGGAACAGAAGTAGCAAAATTTATAGCTAGGGCACTGAGGGACATTCGCTCCACCACATTAACCAGATCAAAAAAAAAAAAAAACTGGTACACGCCACAGACCAAATAGCATTGGAATGCCATGGTTTTTACACAAAACTTTACAATCTCCCACCCGGGCAAACCCTGCATCACTTGAGGGATCTAGATCCCAGATTATAGAGCAATATTTGACACAAAGCAGCCTACCATGTCTGTCCACCTCTGATGCAGTTGCAAATTGACAAACCCATTGACATAGTGGAACTCCTACAGGCAAATCAAAACCCTGAAATCTGGTAAAAGCCCAAGACCAGATGGCTTTTCAGCCATTTATTACAAAACCTTCTTGTCCCTATTAGCGAAGCCCCTGCTTAACGCACTGAATTCTTTAACACCTCAAGAACTACCACCCTCCTTCACTATGGCACACATCACTGTGCTCCCCAAACCTGGCAAAGGTCCCAGGGTCTGCTATAGCTACAGGCCACTATCCCTGCTTAACCTGGACATAAAACTTGTATCCAAAATCATAGCAACAAGATTATGCAGACTCTTACCAGACATTGGTCTGGAACAAGTGGGTTTCATGCCGGGAAGGGAGGCTCATGATAATGTCACTAAAGCCATGAATCTTATCTTATACACATGCTCAGAGGACATACAGAAGGCGGCCTTCTCCTGTCCACGGACGCTGAGAAGGCCTTCAATAGAGCAGCATGGGACTTTATGTTCACGGTACGCAAGCATATTAGGTTTCGGTATAACGCCGAAATGCATGCCAGCAGGTTGGGCCGAAGCCCGACTGCTAGACTGAAGATTAATGGGACACTCTCAGTGCAGTGCAGATACATAACGGCACCAGACAGGGCTGCCCCCTGTCCCCGATTTTATTTATACTACCGTTAGAACCATGCATACGCACCATAAACAGGAACCTGGCGGTCAAGGGCTTGTCATTAGGGTCTACACACTGTAAATTAGCCGCCTACGTGGACAATCTTCTATCTGTTCTCACTCAACCTGGAATTGCCACGCCTCCTCTAAAGACTGGGTGGGAGCAGAAGGCCTACAGACTAAGACGCCCCTGAGGTTTTTGCCATGGGCTTCTAAAGAGAGCACACGCTACCAACCTAACACTACATACCACAATTGGACCGACATCAAGAGTCTTCCAAACAGTTACGCAACACTACAATATAGCCTCCACCCCCTGTCCACTGATGCCACTACGTAGAGTATGCGCAGGGCCACACCACCATGTCATTCCATCACCAAGCAAATTTGACTCCCATGACTGTTTCTCACTGTGTGGAAAACTGCAAGCTCAAAACTTTTGACCGATTGGAGTCTGAATTGCAAGCAAAGCATTTCACCTATTGGAGTAGACAGTTACATGATTATATCCTTCGCACTGCCAAAAGGCAACATTTTGTACAAGAGACAACTTGGTTTGAACAACTATGCATTACAGGTACCCCAATTGGAAAAGCAAACTCCCTGATGTATAATTGATTACAATCCAATAAAGGCGGGACACCATGTAGACATAAGAAAGAGTGGGAAACAGCCCTTAGAAAGAACTTTACAGACGAACAATGGCTTAACGCCTGTATTGTCGCACATAAATGCTCTATGAGCTCTACTACTCAAGAAACATCATATAAAATGTATTGACGAATTGGTATTTCACCCCCGTCAGGCTGCGCGCATGGTACCCAGAAACAGATGTATGTTGGTGCTGTGGTTCTGATAAAAGGTACCATGCCCATGTTGGATAGAGGAAGCCAGGGTTATAACCCGTCAGATTATTTTTCACAACTGTGACCCATTGCAGAAATTTCCCTTACCATCTCAGTCAAAAAAGGAAGCGAGGAAATCCCTGAAAATTAACAAGGAATTCCTTGGGGACCCCCGGGTCACCAGAACTAGTGTCCCCATAGGAAGGTTTCCCTTCTATTACTTATCTGATGAGTAATGATAATGGTAAACAGGACAAAGAGGGAGAATATCTCTGTAACGGAGACAGAGGCTCCTTTAAAGTGGTTGTAAACCCTTTACACACACTTTTACCTACAGGTAAGCCTAGATTAAGGCTTACCTGTAGGTGTTCAAAATATCTCCTAAACTATCACGATTTAGTCGATATTTGCAAAAAAGAGACGGGCACCGATGTCTACGGCACATGCGCCGTAGATGACGCAGGCGCACCGTAGAAACCTTTAGAAACAGTGATCGTGCCATGACTGATGGCTCCGGTGCACATCATTGCGGCTCTGTCCAATCACAGTGCCAGAGCCACGATACCGGAAGGAAGAGGGTGAAATATGGACTCTTCGTGGAGGCAAGGATATAGAGGACATCGCAGGCTTCGGTTTCAGGTAAGCGACACATAATGCTTTACCTTTGCAGGGAAACAAAGAGGACGTAAAACCCATCAGGGTTCAATTCCTCTTTAAACCAGTCATGTACCGAAAAGAGTTTTGGGACCACAAAGGGACGCTTCAAGTGTTCCCGGTCCTTTTAAACAAAAATATTAATGGTAAGTTAAAATCTTAATCAGAACGAGTAGGCTTGCGCATACCACCATACCACTTCCTCTGCAACCCTTGAGGAATCCTCCATTGTTAGCGTTTCTCACACAGAGATAATACGTGGAGTTACCAGCACCTTTTCTTGTGAGGCAACAGAGGCGGAGGGCTCACCCTTGCCAGAGGGATTGAAAATCGTGTCATCTGGGCATGCAGGAAAACCTGGGGCCACAGCAGTAGCATAGCATGATTCAGGCTGAGATACATCTGAAGAGGAAGGGGAGAGAGCCTTGCATCCAAATGCCACCTCCACCTGGGAGACAAAGGCCTCGAGGACCACCAACTGTAAATCCAATGGGACAGGGCACTCCGAGGACTCCACTGCTTCCACGAGGGTATGAAAAGGGAGTCATGGGCCTAAACCCCAATGCTAAATCCACCCAAAAGTTGACGTGCCACCAAGGGAAGCCCGTCCGGGAAGGGCAACACCAAACCGCCCCTAAAAGGGCCACAGAAGAAAGGGGGAGCACCCAACAGGACTCACCACTACCACAACCCGCAGAGGTGAGGCATAGAAAGTGGTCCGTACTGCCAAAAGGGAGGAGGGGCCAGACTGGCAGGAGAGACGGGCCTGGACGGGAAGAGAAGCCGTAGGCCCAACCACCCTAGGAATGGGACTGTCAGTCACATACGCATAGCAAAACGTCTGTACACACACTATTCCTTACTTAATCCAGCGCTGTGCCCATCTGCAGTGGCTCTCTACTTTCCCAGGACAAAGTCAGTAGTGGCAGCCATTGGCTCCTGCTGTTGTCAATCAAATCCTGTGAACTAAGACTAGGGGGCAGGGGCCAAGCTATGCTGTGCATCTATGGAAGCACACAGCCCAGCTTCAGGATCACGCATGCATGTGTGCCCCAATAGCGCACAGCTTGCTATGGGGGCACAATCAGAAGCAGACACAACAGTGGGAGACCCCAGAGTAGAACGTAAGGGGCCACTCTGTGGTATACTACTGCACAAAGCAGTTAAGTATAGCATGTTAATTTTATTTCTTTTTTTTACCAAAACTAATAAACTTTAGAACCAAATGTTCAACTCTTCAGAAAAAAATTAAGAGTTTTACACACACTCCCTGTCAAAGCACCGTAACGCAGCATGGGTGGTGCCGAAATGCTTAGTTGGGAGATTAATGGATGACAAGCAGGGTAGTGTGGACTTATTATATAACAGTTAAATAATTGTTTCAGCTGCAGTCATATATGCACTGTTAGTTTCTTTCAATAGATTGTATTCAAGCAATAAGGCTTAAATTGTTGCCATTTACAAAACGTTTCCCCTTTCAGGCAAACATTTTCAATTCAGTACAATCTATTTTGCTCTATGCATCTATGAAGCCAGCACTTTTTAGGTGGTTTATCAGCAGTTTAACAGCAACTATTATTTCAGTAAATCTTTTTAGATAGAAAGCTAGAACATAAAGTTAAAGAACGCTCAGTTCTATTTAGACTTCATGAAACTTTAAACCTTTAGTCGCATATTGCATTGCTACTCTGAGCACTTGCTGATGCAGTGTACTTTTCTGAAAAGGTACAGAAATAAATCACTGTAAAGTAAATGCAATTTTACACTACAAGCACATTTAAAGAGACAATGGACCCTGGCATACTGCCGGGGGCTTTGTGTACACTTACGGGCCAAGAGCCAGGTGTCTTTTTCCAGTTTCATCCTTTGAAGAACTCTGCTTACGTGTTCTGACTGCTTCTTCTCTTCCTCCACAAGCTTATCTTGCAAAGCAGTGCATCTTTCCTTTTCCTTCTTCTTTTTATTTGGAGGCTACATCACAGATTTTTGGATAAAAGGCATTAACTGAAAATCGAGGCTTCAACACGTCAAAGTCAATGAGGTTAATTTGCACACTGCTTATGTTGGGCTCTTGTTCATTACAAATGCAGAAGCTATAGGGTGATGCGCTTATTGACATCAATAACAGGCCCACTCAAAGATGTATTACAGAGAAAGTGCATTAGTGTTACAGGAACGTTACCATTGCCAAGTTAGTTTGCAGATTGTCCCACTTAACATTCTGCTAAAAACTCTATTAGTGCTGCTTGGACAAATCCCGAAAACTGGTCTTGAAAATTTGGTTGTTGGTGCAAATAAAAAATAAATAATATCACGGACAACACTCTAATTGTTCTTATATCACCCAAAGAAAGCGTAAATGCTTATTTTCTTCTTTTTTTTTTTCTTTTTTTTTTAATAGCAACTATACTCATTAGGTTGGTTATACGATAACAAAAAAAAAAAAAACTCTTTACATCCATTCTTTACATAAAGGCTCAGTATCCCCTTTTCTTCATAAAAATAAGGATACTGAATTTCTATCACAATTGGTTTATTTTACTTAAAATAATGTACTACTAATACCACAGCTAAATAAAGGTAAACTACAATATAATAATACATTTTTGTTCTTGAGTTTAAAGTGGAACTTCACTCTCTCAATCAATATGGACTATTTTTAATGCTTATTCCGCTAGCATTAGTAAACAGATGGGAAAGTATATAACCTGTTTCCCCGAAAATAAGACCGAGCGTGATTGTCGGTGATGGCTGCAATATAAGCCCTCCTCCCAAATAAGCCTTAGTTAAAGTCCATGTAGGTCTTATTTTCAAGGTAGGGCTTATTTTTGGGAAAACAGGGTAGGGCTTATATTGCAACCATCACCGACAATCACCCTAGGTCTTATTTTCGGGGAAACCGGTTATCATATTTGTTTTCAACTTTTTTTTTTTGCATTTCCTTTTGTTACTTCCTGGTTTCCAGGCCTAGGCAAATTATGTCATCCCAGATGTCATCCATCACAGGAGTCTTCAGAAGGAAAGGAGGGATTTTCTCAGCCAAGGACACCCTCCTGCCTGCATGCTTGAGCCAAGGGCAAGTGGATTCCAAGTAAATGCTGCATGAATTATCTGCTCTTACTCAAGATGGCCACGGGCAGAAATGATGATAGGGGGCGTTTTTCAAAGAGATTTCTTAGCAAAATAAAGCATGGAGACATGGAAGGATGAGGGTGCTTGCTTTGCATATTAAAAATTCATTAGTGTTTGTGGTGCTAAAATACAATATACGTGAGCTTCAAATATACTTTAAGACAGCACGTTAAAGTGTTACTAAACCCATAAAAGTAAAATAAGTCTGCATATGCAGTAAAGCATGCTCGTTATACTCTGGATAATACTCTGCATTGTGTGAAAAGGCTGTTTGATCTTGTATGCACAGATTCTCCTCCTTTTCTACTGACTCCAGAACATGTCCCGATAAGACAGAGTCTTTGGAGTCAGGCTGCACATGCTCAGTTTGGTGTGTATTACTAGAAGTGTTTTTTTTTTTTTTCTTGGGAGAGTGCATGTGATTAGCACTGTCCAGACATAGAGTCAGGGGTCCTGCATCCTGATAAGACAGCTTAATGCAGCATGAAAACTCCTCCTACAAGCCTAATCAGGAACGGATAGAAGTCACAAGATTACTGATGAGAAAAAGGCATTTAGCAGTTTATATTTAATAACATAATTGCATTTTCATGTTCTGTGTACTGTGAGAGACCAGATATAGTGAATGCAGGGTCCTGGGTTTAGTAACACTTTAGGAATGAACCAATTTACAGCCCATTTATCTAAGACAGCCATATCATATCAAAGTTAGGAGTTTCTCGGTTCATAAAATGTGATTACACACTAATATCTATCTATATGTATATATGTATCTATCTATATGTATATATGTATCTATCTGTATCTATCTATATGTATATATGTATCTATCTGTATCTATCTATATGTATATATGTATCTATCTGTATCTATCTATATGTATATATGTATCTATCTGTATCTATCTATATGTATATATGTATCTATCTATATGTGTATCTATCTATCTATATGTATCTATCTATCTATCCATCCATCCATCCATCCATCCATCCACATATATATATATATATATACATATATATATATCTATATATATATCTATATATATATCTATATATATATCTATATATATATATCTATATATATATCTATATATATATCTATATATATATATATATATATATATATATATATATCTCTATATACATCTCTATATATATATATATATATATATATATATATATATATATCTCTATATATATCTCTATCAGGAATCGAAGATTTCAACTTACCATTTCAAGATTGTCATCAATGGCTTTCATTTGTATTTTCAATTTATTGATTTCTCTGTTGTAGCTGGAGGATGGAACAGCCAGGTCATACATCGTCAGAGACCAGAAAGTGGCATAAAACTGAGGGCTGATATCATCCCACACTTTAGTAGGGTGTAAAGAAATGACAGCTTCATGAACAGGAGCCATCACAACCTCGCATGACGTAATATATTTGTGTACTTTATGTTGCTGCTTGTTTCCCTTCTCCGTCTTCTTTAACTCATCATATTTTGACTGAGGAAGTAAGCATACATCAATGAAATAAAGATATTATGCGTACACATTACAACAGATGAAACAAAACCATTTCATAATATTGTTTGATAAACTAAAATACAATTGCATCCAAAGCACTATAATTTCTGCTTAATCTAAATTAGTTTCAAAATTACTTGTAGAGTATCAAGAACAAGACAAGCACTATAAAATTTAAAATGCAGGAAAAAATAAATTAAAAGAAAGTTAGGTCTTTGCTCTACAAGGCTAGGTAGGGTATACTTACAGAGATGTGATGAGCATACATAGGTCGAGACAGGAAAAATGCAGCATCATGTGGGGTGTGAAATTCATTGCACAAGACATCTATCGATGGAACTCGTTTTATGTAATCCTCTGTACTGAGATTAGATGCCAAAAATCCACCAAACTGTACCAAAGTATCATGACACTAAAAGAGAAGAGATGATTCAACACAAACCTAAAATCAACCACCAGTAATGGCAACGAATATCATTTAGGGAAAAACATAAAAAAAAAAAAAAAAAAAAAGAATAAAGCACATGAAGCAATCAAATGGTTTGCCTTAATCAGTGGGAAACAGCATAATATGTTGAATTTAAAAGCAACAACCTTTAGAGAAAAAAAATTAAAAAATCAGGTACAGTACATATGTGAGCTTCCCAAAATAATTCAAGCGGCTGTAAAAGGTAGGGTTTTTTTTTTTTTAACACCTTAATGCATTCTATACATTAAGGTTTCAACTCCCCTCTAGCTCACCTTACACTTTCCCAAGCCCATTCTCAATCCAGCTCTTTGCCTGAGAGCAGCGGCCGTCTCTCTCCTCACCTGACAGAGAGGCAACAGCAGGAGCCATTGGCTCTTGCGGCTGTCAAACGTAGTGACCAGGAAAAGTCCACAGGCGTGCCACAATAGGTAACAGCTTCACGTGGTGGCATACAGAGTAGAGGAGGAGCCAGGAGTGCCAGTGGGTGACCCAATTAGAGGAGAATCAGCAGTGCTATTTAAAAACCCATTGTACAGAGCAGGTAAAATGTGTCATGTTATAAAAAAAAAAAATATATAAAAAAAATAAAACAGTTTTGCAATCACTTTAAAAACAGAACTTCTGTTCATCTGTCTCCCCGCCCCCCTCCAGTGCCACATTTGGCACTTTTTGGGAGGGAGCATGTACCCATTTTTGACAGGTACCGTGTCCCCAGAAGTACGGCACCCTCCTCCTTCCCCCGGCGCTGGGCCAGTGAGAGCATAGTGCGCTTCACATATGCGCAGTAGGGACCCATGGCAATGGCGGCAGTACCCGTCAGCTGATGGAAACATCAGCTGCGGTGCCGACATTTCTGGACTCCTGGACATGCAAGCGTCCTAATATTAAAAGTCATCTGCTACAGTATGTGTAGCGTGTCACAACAAGATACACTTCCCTACCCACAAAAAGACAAGTTAAAAGGTATGCACACAGCAGGGCCAACTATGAACGTTATGGCGCATCTTAGCTTAGCTGTAAATTAATATGTTTGCATCAATAACTGCAGCCTGCTCAAAGTTCGCCTTTTTCAAAAGAAATACTAAATGCATTCATATTAAACAATAAGAAGAAAAAGAAAAAAAATGAGCATTGATATTTTTTTCTTAGAGTCTGCAAAACATTAGCAATTACAATTAGTAGATTGAGGGAAAGTTCACACCACATGCAGCCCAGTCCATTTTTTTTTCTGCATCAAAAACGCATAGAAAGTAGGTTATATTAGTTTTCAACTGCATAGTTCACACCAGTGCTTGCAGTTCCAGAAAAATAAAAATAAAATAGAACATGCTGCATTTTTCCTGCACTGGAACGCTGTAAAAAGCATCAAAAATGCACTGGCGCACGCCTAAAAGCACTGGAACAAATATTTGCTTATTAAAGTTCATTTAAATAAAAAAAATAAAAAAAGGGAAAACGCACGAACTGCATCAAAAACGTGCATGCAGAAAAGCATCTGGAACGCATCCGGACTGCGTTTCTATAGTATGAACTGGCCCTGAAAGTGCAATGTTCCTGCAGACTAATCCTTCTGTCCCATAGTTACAGTGATATACGGACCTCCCGCTATGAGGTTGGAAGAAGCACCTGTGCTCCATAGAGAATTAAGAGTCCTGCTGCGGAGGCAGATGAGACTTGTATTTTCGTTAATGAATGGCACAGCTGTGCATGTGAAGCCGCGCAGCAGCTGTTACAAAACCAAATTCTGATAGAAACCAGAGGGAGGGTTATTCAGTAAAAGGGGAGCTGCAGCCCGTGAACATGTTTCATGTTACACACTATATATAGATAGGTGTAACACGAAACAGAAACAGGTAGACTTTGCTTTTAACCACTTGCCTACTGGGCACTTTTAACCCCTTCCTGCAGAGGCCAATTTTAAGCTTTCAGTGTTGTTGCACTTTGAATGACAATTGCACATCATGTAGCGCTGTATCCATATTTTTCACACAAATAGAGCTTCCTTTTGGTGGTCTTAAAACACCACTTGGTTATTTTTTTGTAAAAAAACAAAAAAAAAGGAGGAAGAGGAAGAAGAAGAAGAGGAAGAAAAGGAAGAAGAAGAAGAGGAAGAAAAGGAAGAAGAAGAAGAGGAAGAGGAAGAGGAAGGAGGAAGAGGAAGGAGGAAGAGGAAGAGGAAGAGGAAGAGGAAGGAGGAAGAGGAAGGAGGAAGAGGAAGGAGGAAGAGGAAGAGGAAGGAGGAAGGAGGAAGGAGGAAGGAGGAAGGAGGAAGGAGGAAGAGGAAGAGGAAGAAGAGGAAGAAGAAGAAGAGGAAGAGGAAGAAGAGGAAGAAGAGGAAGAGGAGGAAGAGGAGGAAGAGGAGGAAGAGGAGGAAGAGGAGGAAGAGGAAGAGGAAGAGGAAGAGGAAGAGGAAGAAGAGGAGGAAGAGGAAGAGGGAGGGAGGAGGAGGGAGGAGGAGGGAGGAGGAAGGAGGAAGGAGGAGGAAGGAGGAAGGAGGAGGAAGAAGAAGGAGGAGGAGAAGGAGGAGGAAGGAGGAGGTAGGAGGAAGAGGAGGAGGAGGAAGGAGGAGGAAGGAGGAGGAAGGAGGAGGAAGGAGGAAGAAGGAGGAAGAAGGAGGAAGAAGGAAGAAGGAGGAAGAAGGAAGAAGGAGGAAGGAGGAAGGAGGAAGGAGGAAGAAGGAGGAAGAAGGAGGAGGAAGGAGGAAGGAGGAGGAGAAAAGACCAAAGATTTAGGAAAAAAAAAAAAAGTTTTTCTTAGTTTCTGCTATAAAATTACTACTTTTTTTCCCCTTTACTGATGTGCACCAATAGGCTGCACTGATGATCAGTGCAGATGTCCCTTTTCACACTGGCCAATTAACGGCTCTCTCCTCGCGCTGTGACAGCATGAGAAAAGGAATGCCGATAACCAGCAAATGTGTTTACGTCATGATCAATTGTGATCGGACACAGTTGATCAAATGGTAAAGAGCTGCGGATTAGCTTTTTAGCCCAACCTGTAATCAGCTGTGTCCACAGGAATCATACGACGCCCTCTCAGAACTGGCCGGCCTCGCTGTAGTAGTCATTTTGCTTCAGCAAGGTTGGCAAGTGGTTAATCAGTGTTGACCAGAATTGAAACAGCCTGACAATTCTATTCTACTCACCTGATCATACAACTTTCCAACCAGCTTCAAATGCTTTTCTCCTCCTTCCTGAAATATCACACCGTTTCTCTGTTGGGCCATCAGAAGACACAAAGGAAGAGCCAAGTCATGGTCCAGTAAAGCATCTTTTAACCTTTGAGAAGACTTCTTTGTGTTTCTTATTTGGCCAAAGTAACCTCCCTGTGGCAAAATACATTCATTAAATTACTATACAAGTTAATGAAAACATTAGCCTATGAAATATGATGGATGCTTCTATACAGTATATTATACATCTCTGATTACCAAGAAAATGGAATTATTAGTCAATTAATGCCATGAAGAACCTGGAAAATATTGAATTTTAGCTTACTTATGAAAGCAAGCATGAAAGCGTTTATTAAATCACATGTGCAAGTTGCAGTGTTTATTACAGACAGAGAATTTTTCAGCCCTTTTGATCCTGAACGACCTAGATGTCCTAATTGAGATATATATATATATATATATATATATATACATACATACATACATACATACACACACACACATTTGTTGGTGTTTTGTGTAGTAATTATACCTATTTTTGGTTACTCTCTGAGACCATGATTATAATATTGTATATGTACTTTATGTTTAACAATTCTCTTTATGTGTTTATTCATACAGTATTCATACTTGTCAATGATATTTAAAGCTCTTGAATAAACTCATTTATGAGTGAAACATGTTGGGCATCATATCACACTGACTGAGTTCGAAAAAGATTCTCCAAAATCTCCATGTACTGTATGGAATTGTATCTGTGCTAGCGGTGTTTTAGAAATTTATTATAAACAGACAACAAATTTTGCTAAGATTTTTTTATTTAAAGCTCATTCTGAGTAATTACTATGTGACTTTTTGTATTTATTTGTATTTTTTGATACCGTTAAAAGTCCCGTGAGGTTGGTTACCTCTTCCCATGTTCTATACTTAATATTAAATATTTGGGATGTGGTATCATTGCGTTTTGGTGGCTTCACTTCACTATTAAAATATTACAGACAGGACTTTAATAAAATATATGTTTTCTTTTTACCAAACAAATATATGGGAACTGTAAATGGGAAATTTGACAAAATAACCATTTGCTTCACAGTACATATTTTAAGTTGGTGAGGCCAGCGACAGCATGCCAGACATAAACTGTGACCCCATTTTCTTGTGGGTGATACCAGCCTCTTGTATTGCAATGAGAAACAAAGCATTTATAGTGCAAAGGCCACATATAGGCCATAGAGTTTAAAAAGATTTCTTTGCTTAAAAAAAAAGTACTTATTACAGAGCTGAATATTAAAAAAAAAAAAAAAAAAAAAAAGTTAAAAACGATCGATCATTTTGTATCTCTGAGTTTAAAATAAAACTGTATTAAAGTTCAGCACTGTGTGGCTATTGTATAAAGCCCTTCCATTTTAACGTCTTGAATTACTGTAGGAGAGCATATAGAAATCATGTGCTTTGGCTAGGAACTCAGAACTGAGTATATTTCGTTACCTCAGCCCTTAAAGTTTTTATTTTACATTTCAGCAATACCGTTGCGTCTAAATATTAAAAACAGGATTTTTTGTTATGCACCATAAAATTCTTTTCTCCGAGCATATTGATGGATTGGTTCATTCTTGGCCATAGGTTTATAGCACCACCTACAGAAGTAAGACACTAGGCAGAAAAAAAAAAAAAAAAAAAACAGTGCCATTAATGGGCATTCCTAGCTGGTAGAAACCCTCCTCTTGGCTGTAGGCAAGAGAGTCACAAAACAGCACAAGAAAAAGGACCAAATTGTGTCCATCAATGAACGCAAAGAAAGGGATATTACAGTAAGTAACAAATAGCCCCCCCCCCCCCTTTTTTCTTCTTCTTACGTTCATTGACAGGAACAGCTTCTCATTATTCTTGCCCATAGGGATGTCCCAAAGCAATGCCTTAAAGCGGGAGGTTCACACAAAAATGCAACCTCCGCTTTTCGTGTCACATTTGGCACCTTTCAGGGGGGGGAGGGGGGGTGCATATATCTGTCTAAGACATGTATTTGCACCCACTTCTGGGCATAGACTCCCACGGGAGTCTATGCTTCTTCCTGTCCCCCAGTGCTGTTTGCTGGGACACACACAGATCCCAGAGACAGCAGAGACCATTCGGATTGCACTGCGTGACTCGCGCATGCACAGTAGGGTACCGGGAAGTGAAGCCACAAGGCTTAATTTCCTGATTCCCATACCAAAGATGGCGGCGGTATCATCCAAGGACTGTGGGATGGTTCGGTCTCGGGTGCCAGCATCACTGGACCCTGGGACAGGTGAGTGTCCTTATTTTCAAAGTCAGCAGCTGCAGTATTTGTAGCTGCTGACTTTTAGGGAAAAAATTTTTTTGCGGGACTCCCACTTTAATAATGAGGGGTGGGAAACCAACAAGATCCAACAGGCAACCACCTGAAGAAAAAAAAATAAAAAAAAAACACCCCTACAGGGGAGACAAGAAACCACAATTGTCTGCAGAAGACCAGGTAGTTGCCTTGCAAACTTGAGACACAGACACTTGATGGCAGAGAGGAACTAATCACCATGGAAGTGTGTCATAACTGGGAAGGGAGGATCCCAATCCTTAATGGCATAAACCTTAACCACCATCTGCAGGATACATCAAGAAATGGAGGTAGAGGAGGCCACTAGGTACAAATTGTGAGGTCGTTTTTTATCCCGGTGCTCAGGCAGATTAATCTACTCACTAAAATAAACTTCATAGACAGGACAAGCACAGAGGCAATGCCAGCAGTTCTGGCCATAAAGCGCTCCACAGATACCTTATTACCAGTACAAGTTCTGTAAAAGCACCCAACAAGGAATTCACAAAACACAGGTTAGGCCTACAATGTGCAATCCAGTGGGGTCTAGTACTCTAGGGCAGTCCTAGGCTGAAAGTTTGGTGCATCACTAAAGGAAACACCCCCCCCCCCTTTTTTTTTTTTGTTTAGTACAGAAATTACAACACAAAGAGCAAGAGCAGAACCAAAATAAAATAAAGGGGTAGAAACATTGGTGAAGCAGGAACATACTACCACCCTTAAACACCACCACACCCCCATTTCTGCCCTTCCATGACATAGAATTACTACTTGTAACATACCACAGCACTGAACCAGAGAAGTGGGTAACATAGTAAGGTCAAAACAAGTCTGAAACCTAGAAACAGAAAAAGCAGAATCTCACTACAAAGCCACCTTTTGCCTAAAACTATCGTCCGCAGAGCCATAAACATCTACTTGATAGAATTAGCAAAGGTGTGGACAGAAGGCCAACAGCCTTACAAACAGAAGAAGCTTGATGTTGAATCGTTGAGGAAGCCTTCTATGTGCACTTTCTTAGAGGTTGCTTCATGTTCCACTCTAAATACGGGTGGAACATGCAGCATGTTCCAAAAGGTGAACTTATCCTTTTTATGGTTTCACTGGTAAGATGGGTCACTGGCAAATCCACATGGGGCACAGACCTCAATTTACCAAATTCCCTCCCAAAGAGGAACATGTCCAAAAAACATGTCCAGAACCTTTCAAGGTGCTTCCAGTGCATCCAAAGGAATACCTCAAATTGCTGGTGTGTTGGAAGGCTCTTTAGTGTAGGAGCTCCAAAAGACCAAAGGCAGCAGACAGAAGGCTGATTCTCCAGACGCAGAGTGGAACGTCACATCAATAAATGCTAAAAACAGTACATCCAAGTTAAAGGCAGGATGAGAAATCTAAAAATCAGAGGCGTTTGAGATGGTCTCCGACTGTTGCCCCAGCCTATAAGGTCTTGGGTGGATCAGAAATTGATTCTGCAGGGAACAGGAGCATGGTTAGGGCCTCTACAGCTAGTATCGTTGAAGAATTGGTCAATGTTTTGCGTGAGTGCAGTAGAGGACCTCGATGACTAAGCAGGGGCTCGACCTCACTCAAGAGTTAACAGGAGGCGGCATACAATATAAACATAGGGTATCATAATTACAGACATCAGTGTTCTCAGCCAGAACAGAGTAAACATTCTGAAAATTGTTGAGTGAGCTGGAGTCATCCATTGCAGCAGGACCATTACCCGCCATTTAGATACAGACATGTTGTTGTCACGTGTCAGTAATGCAACTCACTCGGGGTATGAAGCAAGGCCTCAGGTATTTATAAACCCAAGAAGCTGATGAGAGTCTGAAAGCCGGAGTTAACCAACTGAAGATCAAAGATGCACGCGACGCTTTTGCAAAACTGGAGTAACAGGGCAATGCTTCCTCTATGTTGAAGGATGTACTGTAAAAAAGCATAGCTAGCACAACTCCCACCCAGGGAAAGACTTAAGTGCTCAGTACTTCCGAATTAACCCTTCCATGTTGAACACACACAGTATCTCACAAAAGTGAGTACACCCCTCACATTTTTGTAAATATTTTATAACATCTTTTCATATGACAACACTAAAGAAATGACACGTTGCTACTATTTAAAGTAGTCAGAAAAGGCAGGAAACTCAAAATGTGCCCAGAGGTACAAATTGTGAGGTCGTTTTTTTTTCCCGGTGCTCAGGCAGATTAATCTACTCACTAGAATAAACTTCAGAGACAGGACAAACACAGAGGCAATGCCAGCAGTTCTGACCATAAAGCGTTCCACAGATACCTTATTACCAGTACAAGTTCTGTAAAGCACCCAACAATGAACTCACAAAACACAGGTTAGGCCTACAATGTGCAATCCAGTGGGGTCTAGTGCTCCAAAGCTAAGCTGTAGTAAAGGCCAGTCCAAATGCTTGCCCTATTGGGACCAGCTCAAGCAGCAATGTATCAAGACATTTTTATTGACGAAAAAGGCTTTAGGAAGCAAAGAAAAATAGATGGCAAAAAATAAAAATAAATAAATAAATAGCTTTCCTATTAGAACTGAAGAAAAGACCAACATACCTTTATAGGTCATTAGCAAGAAACTGAGGCATGCTGGCTAGAGTGGAGATTATCCTGCTGTAGCCAGATATAACCCCACAGCATATGACTAAGCAGTGTATTTATAGTAAAAAAAAATATATATATATATATATATATATATATATATATATATATATATATATATATATATATAAATAAATATATATATATATATATATATATATAAATATATATATATATATATATATATATACACATATACATACATACACACACACACACACACACACACACACACACACACACACACACATATACACACACACATATACATATATCTCCAGTTAAACTGCATATACATTTCATCAGTGTGAATGGTGACAAAACTAAATGTAAATGTTACTAGGTCCAATTTTGCTCCAGGTTGAAGGTTATTCATTCATACAGAATAGAGTGAATTAGGAAAATACTAAATCAGGGATGTGCAATTAGCAGACCTCCAGCTGTTGCAGAACTACAGAGTCCCATGAGGCATAGGGAGACTGACATCCACAAGCATGACACTCGGAGGCAGAGGCATGATGGGAGTTGTAGGTCCGCTAATTGCATATCCCTGTACTAAATTATGGCCACTAAATGGAGCCGAGGATAATAAGAATCAATTTTTTTACTGCAATTGTCAGCTACATTTAGTAACCACAATTTTTTCCAAAATCACTCCATTTTTAAAAGAACACTCAAACTAGATCCCTAGTCACACAAGGATTACATGGTACATGCAGTATCACATGAAGAACAGCTCTGCGGATTTTTCATAAATACACCCCTTACTTTTACCAACAATGCACCAGAAATAATAGTTTGTTCAACACAAGTAAGCCCTTAAAATGAAAAAATGTTGACTGGTGGGACCAAAATGTAGAGCGTAGCAGATTTTTCAATTATTGCATGGTGAAAGTAACCTATGGTATACAAATCGGCATGAATATGCAATGGATTAGTGGAAAGTAAAGACCCCAGGGTGGTTGTGCGTGCTTGACGTGTCATAGAGCAGCACATTTCCCTCACCTCCGCTTTAAGTTGCTCTCCACCAGTCATTGCTTCCAGCTGCTCCATTGTAATTTCTTCTGTGATTTCAATCCCAGCCATCTTTTGTACCACCTCTTTCAGAATCAGCAAATCAAAACTGCAAGGCAAAATAAATAATGTTGAGATTTACTACAAAGACTAACACCCAGCATTTCAAGAACGCAGCTCTGTGAAATTAAATGAAGTGAAAACGGCACAGAATATATATATATATACACACACACAAAAAAAAATATTTATATGTTTGGGGATATATATTATAGAAAATAAAGCCAAGCAGGATTTTTCAGTTCTATAAGTTCAGGGAAAAAAAATAATATATATATATGTATATGGAAGTTAAACAAACAAATAAAAGGGCAACACATTTTTATATTCTAAGCAATGCTTACCTTTTTCCAGCTTTTAGCTGGTTTGCTACATACTGCAGAAGCCCAGCCAATTCTATGGGATATTTCCTAAAAATTGCTCCACAAAAGCTAGCTAGACCTGCAGGATAAATATAAAATAAAAATTATGAGACATGAGACCTTTCTGAAATTCAAGCAACAGATATTCACACAGCTATACAGCTCACACTGAGGCCTTGTACAAACGTGCTCCTACTTGTGTCATAGTTCACACAGCGAGTTTTACAAAGTGATTAAAGTTGCAATTTCTTGAATCTCTTGGAATAATTATTGGCAAGAACGGTTTAGTTGAGTTTCTGGGTCTGCACACTTGCTTATGTTTATCAATTTTAATTTTAGAGCATGTAACTGGAACTGATAGAAAATGCAAAAGGTGGGCAGGAAGACCCAAACCTCACAAGAGGACAGGAATACAGAAAGGATTGGTGGCAGTGAGATCCCACTTCTGCAGTAACCCAAGCATATAAAGGAGGGGACATTCACTCCGAGTTGTACTGACCCTTGACTATTTTTTGTTTATCAGGCAGGATCTAAAAAAGGAATATAAAAAAAAAAAAAAAAAAAACAATGTACTAACTCTGTAACCAGCTGGAGATTGTAGTGTCGTCGTGCTTCATCTTTTCTTTTTCTGGATTTGCAAGAGCTTCAATTATACAGTCTATATATTTTCAGTTAAGAAAAATATATATCCTATTTTTACCATTCTCTTATGAAAATGACCAACATAACATCATTACACAAATTGTTGTCATCCAGCAAAAATGTCTATTTTACCATAGGATAATTATATTTGAATCAAGTCCCTCTTCCCCAGCAGCAAAGTCTTACCATACTTGATTCTGTACACTGTTCAGCTGCTGGAAACAAGGAAAGAAAGCCCGGTGTAAAGCTCCAAGACAATCTACTAGAGCGGGGATCTCCAAACTACAGCCCTCCAGCTGTTGCAAAACTACACATCCCATGAGGCATTGTTAGTCAGACCTGACAAGGCATGATGGGAATTGTAGTTTCTGAACTATAGGGTCATAGTTTGAAGACTTCTGTACTAGAGGATTGCAGGACTCAAGACCTATCCCCATGTGACAGTGATGGGCCAATCACCAGCACTATCACAAGGGTAAGGCAAGCGAGTCACATGCTCCTCTAAATCCTGGGTACCTTCTTTTTCCAGAAAGGAAACCAGACTACCTCCTGCTTAACAACAGGCATTTGTAGCTTTGCTCTTTATGGGTTTGTACAGTCAAACAAACAGGCGTACAAAAATCACAATACTATTGAGAATTTTGAAGGTCGTGTGTTGCAATGTACAAACATTTAAAAGACATAAAAATAGGTTAAAAAAAAAGGATACATGCAAGGACATCATAGTTTAGGGAAGTGAGGTATTTGAGCGAGTCCACAACAGGCGTTATTAAATTGTCATAATTTTGTATCTGTGAAAGAATCTGCCGGGAAAAAAAAAAAAAAAAAAGAAAAGAAAAAAGGGTTAACTGACAAAATACAGGTGTACATCAACATACTAGAATAAGCCCCACAATGCAAAAGGAGGTTTAAGTGCAAAATATAATAATAATATGTATAATATATATATATATATATATATATATATATATATATATATATATATATACACACACACACACACACACACACACATACATATGCACACACATATATATACACACACATATATATATATACATATATACACTGGTCACTGGAAGTTCAAAATGCCACCCCAAAATATTTACAAAAATGTGAGGGGTGTACTAATTTTGAGTGAGAGATAGATAAATACATACACACACAAACACACACGGTAATATAAGTATTGAACACGTCACCATTTTTCTAGGTTAACGGGTTCCCGACTGGCGCACGCCGATGTACGTCAGCAGAATGGCACGGGCAGGCATATTGGCGTACAGGTACATCCCATCTTTAATGCCGCCAAGCCATCGCAAGCGCACCGGTCGGGACCCCCGTGAGTCCGGTCGCGGGTCCCGCAGACTCGATCGCCGCGGGCATACCCGCGATCGTCTCATGGGGTGGCTGAACGGAGAAAAGACGCTGTAAACAGCATTTCCCCGTTCTGCCTAGCAACTAGTGACACTGATCTCTGCTCCATGTGATTGGAGCAGAGATCAGTGTTCACTAAATGAAAACCCAGCCCCCCACACTTAGTAACACACCCCTAGGAACACTTAACCCCTACACTGCCACCCACTGGTTAACCCTTTCACTGCCAGTGTCATTTACACAGGAATCACTGCATTTGTATAGCAGTGATTGCTGTATAAATGACAATGGTCCCAAAAATGTGTCAAAAATGTCCGATGTGTCCGCCATAATGTCGCAGTCACAATAAAAAAAAAAAAAAAAACGCTGATCGTCGCCAAAAAAAAAAGTAAAAAAAAAAAATTAATAATAAAAATAGCATAAAACTATCCCCTATTTTGTAAACGCTATAACTTTTGCGCAAAACAAATAATCGCTTATTGCGTTTTTTTTACAAAAAATATGTAGAATACGTATCGGCCTAAACTGAGGGAAAAAAAATGTGTTTTTATATATTTTTGGGGGATATTTATTATAACAAAAAGTAAAAAATAATGCGTTTTTTTTCAAAATTGTCGCTCTATTTTTGTTTAGAGTGCAAAAAATAAAAACCGCAGGGGTGATCAAATACCACCAAAAGAAATCTCTATTTTTGGGGAAAAAAGTATGTCAATTTTGTTTGGGAGCCACGTCGCACGACCGCGCAATTGTCAGTTAAAGTGACGCAGTGACGAATCGCAAAAAGTGGTCTGGTCTTTGACCAGCAAAATGGTCCGGGGCTGAAGTGGTTAATACAAGGTGTTATTGACATTAAATTTTCACCACGTTAACAACCTATGTAATCCATACAAAGAAATCAAAACAAATAAGTTCAGAAATTAAGTTAAGTTTAATAAAATGGAATGACACAGGGAGAAAGTATTGAACACGCTAACTGAAATGTATTTAAATACTTCATATAAAATCCTATGTTGGTAATGAAAGCTTTAAGACGCCTCCTATATGGAGAAACTAGTCGCATTCATTGCTCAGGTGTGATTTTGGCCCATTCTTCTACACAGTCTTCAAATCTTGAAGGCTCCGTGGGCCTCTTCTACGAAATCTGATCTTTAGTTCTTTCCATAGATTTTTCTAATGGATTCAAGTCCAATGATTGGCTG
Organism: Lithobates pipiens; assembly: GCF_037356315.1. NCBI lineage: Eukaryota > Metazoa > Chordata > Amphibia > Anura > Ranidae > Lithobates > Lithobates pipiens. The sequence continues at coordinate 9,966,172 of NW_027507685.1, forward strand.
GGTCATTCTAGCAGCTTTATTTTCTCTCTTTGAAACCAATTTGGAGTTTCCTTGGCTTTGTGTTTGGAATCATTTGTCTTGCTGAAATGCCCATTCTCATTTCATCTTCATCTTGGTAAATGGCAGCAGATTTTTTTCATTCTTCCTTCAATGATATGGAGTTTGCCAGTACCATAGGCTGAAAAACAGCCCCACACCTTGAGGTTTCCACCTCCAAACTTCACTGTTGGTATGGGGGGTGTTTGTGGGGTGATGTGCCATTTGCCCTCCAAACATAGTGTGTATTATGGCATCCAAAGAGTTCAATTTTGGTCTCATCTGACCAGGCTATATTCTCCCAGTATTTCACAGGCTTGTCTAAATGTTGTTCAGCAAATTTTAAGCGAGTGTCAACATGCTTTTTCTTCAGCGATGGGGTCTTATGTGGCGAGCGTGCATACAGGCCATGGCGGTTGAGTGCATTACTCATTTTCTTTGAAACAATTGTACCTACTAATTCCAGGTCTTTCTGAAGCTCTCCACAAGTGGTCCTTGACTCTTGGACAATTCTTCTGATTATTTTCAGCCTCCTGTCAGAAATCTTGCACCTGGTCGTGGCCAGTTTATGGCGAAATATTTTTTTTTCCACTTCTGGATTATGGCCCCAACTGAACCCACTGGAACATTCAGAAGTTTAAAAATCTTTCTGTAACCAATGCCATCGGTATGTTTTGTAAACAATAAGTTTGCGAAGGTCCTTAGAGAGCACTTTGCTTTTACCCATCATGAAATGTTTTGTGTGTGACACCTTGGTAATGAGACACCTTATTATAGGCCATCAGTTGAGACTGAACCACCTCCCATTCATTTTTACAGACAAGGGGCAGGATTGCTTTCTAATCACTGATTTTATATATATATATATATATATATATATATATATATATATATATATATATATATATATACATATATACATATATACATATATACACACACACACACACACACACACACACACACGCACACATATACTGGTGTCTTGGCTTTCCATGCTTTTAGGTACCTCCCTTTCTTTATGCGTTCTACACTTTTTCCTTGTGTCATTACATTTTATTATTATTTTATATAACTTAATTACCGAAATGTATTTGTTTTGGTTTCTGTGTGTATGGATTGCATGGGTTGGCAACTATGTGTGGTGAATATTTCATGTCAATAGCACCTTTATAACAACATTTACCTTTAAAAATGGTGACGTGTTCAATACTTATTGTGTAAAATATATTCTTTATATATATATATATATATATATATATATATATATATATATATATATATATATATATATACACACACACACACACACACACACATATATATATATATATATATACATACATATATACATACACACATATATACACACACATATATACACATACTTTAAAAAGAAGAGTGACAAAGACATACAGGCTACAATAAAGCTGCGCAAAAAGCTTCATTTTAGCAATTGTGAATTGTTAACATACGTAGTCAAACAAAATTGTTGGATTGCTATGGCTTAGTTTTCCTATTTGCCGTCCTGATGGCTTCACATTTTCTTTTGTTAGACGTCTATATGCAGGGAGAAAAAAAAAAAAAGTTCTCTCTTTATTACAATGTTTTAAAAGCACTATGAACAGTTTAAATTGGCCATAAAAAAGCAGATCTACTATAAAATAGCTCTATCTATATCTTTATTTTTTTAAGTAAAAAAAAAAAAACAAGAGGAAAAAAATAAAAAAAAAAGAGGATTCTGTAAAAAGCAAAAGACATTTATAAGATGAAAATCTTTTATGAGAAAAATATCATAAAAGGTCAAATAACTGTTGATTTCCACGGAGTACTCCATTCATAGATCATACAAAAACACAACTAAGGAAAAGCTCGTCATAACAGCAAAATCTTCACTTAACATTTTCAGGTAATAAAAATATGTTTTGTCAATTGCCTCTAAAATGTACTAGAGTTAGAAAATTAGCACTTTTCTGTAACTACTAACACTGTTCCTAATGAAACTGGTGCTTAATGAAGGAGCTAAAGATCTCATGAAGAGAAAAAATAATTGGTTCATACCAGTGTGCCATAGAAGCCATTACATTTTTTTTAGTGCAGCCTTTAAAAGCGTTTTCAGCTGATGTAGTCCCAAGTCTATAACTCTCTTATAAGGGGACAATTTCTGCCTCAGTGATAACAGTACTGCAGTAGTACACATATTTAAATCAACGTTTCAAAAAGGACTATTCAAAAGAAATTAAAATATTTATTGCGTTAAAAGTCAAATACTTTCTACTAAATCATCCCTGTATAAAGATTTTTAAAGAGGAAGTAAACCCTAATGGGTTTTACTTCCCTTTTTTTCTTCCCTGCAAAGTAAAAGCATAGTGGGCGAGTATGCAACGCAGACTAGCCCATTATGTGGCACTTACCTGCAAAGAAGCCCGCATCAATCCTCGCCCCTCTTACTTTCCGGGGGCCGCGGACTCCGGCTCTGTGACTGGTCAGAGCAGTGTGACATTACTCCCACGCACGTGTACTGGAGCCGTCAGTCACGGCACTCGCTCGGGAAGAAACAGCACGGAGGGCCGTTTCTTCACAGGGCATGCGCTGATGACATCATTGGTGCACGGCAAGGTAAATATCTCCTAAAATGGCACATGCTTAGGGGATATTTACATTAACTATAGGAAAGCCTTATTCTAGGCTTACTTATAGGTAAAAGTGCTAAAAAGGGTTTCACAAACCACTTGAAGACCCCTTTCACACCAAGGGCATTTGCAGGCGCTATAGTGTTAGAAATAGCGCCTACAATCTGCCCTAAAACAGCTGCACCATTGTGTGTAGTGGGAAAGCCCGAGGGCTTTCACACTGCAGTGGTGCGCTGGCAGGATGTCAGGAAAAGTCCTGCCAGCAGCTTTGTTGGAGCGGTGAAGGAGCGATGTGTTGACCGCTACTCCATGGGGCAGCGCTTTAATACCGCCGGCAAAACGCCGCTATTGTGGCGTATTGCCAGCGGTTTTAACCCTTTCTCGGCCGCTAGCGAGGGGTAAAAGCAAATCCGACAGTAAAACGCCGCTAAAAATAGCGGCGTTTTACCGCCGACACTATGGGCGGCGTGGTGTGAAAGGGGTCTAACTGTAACCCTAGTACTGTGCATTTTTGACTGTAAGGGGGAGACTGAAATCGGTCAGGTTTTTATTGTCAATGGGGGGGGAGAGGTCCCCTTCACGTTCCATTCTAGTGTCAGCGTTGTAACCAGCACAAGAACACAGGCACCCATTAGGTAGTTCTGTGTGACAACACAAAGCTAAAGTTAACACAAATGTCCATAGGGTACGAGTAATGCAATTTTATGTTCAAAACTAGGTTAATGCAGGTTTAAGAACAAAGCTGAAAACATACAAGAAAATTGCCACTTCACACATTATTCAGAGCTAGCCAAGAAGCCTATATGAAAAGGAGAGGCTACTAGGAGGAAGACCACAAAGCTAGATAACATAGTAAGACCCCATCATATAGCTGTACTTGATTGTTATAAAACCAACATTCAACAGGAAAAAAGGAATAGGTGAAAAAATATTTCAGCTCCCTATACTCCGATGGAAAACATCAAGTTTTCATTGAAGGTAATCTAATGTATTTATGTATTCATCCATTATATGTTCAGTTTGAAATGTTCAGGATTTTGACAGGTTTACAAGAGGTCAGTTCACAGAAATATGAGCTGCGACAGGATGTAATGGGTCATTGAGCTTTGTATTTTGCCTTACTGAAGAAGTCTGACTATGTGAATGTTTGATTAGAGGTCCATTAAAATAAATTCATCTCCCATAGATAAAATCTCTAAAAACAGAGGAACTGCAATACTCTTTAAAAGGACACTCATGAAAGGGTACCAGTCTACTAAAATAAAATATCCCAAAGACATAATGAGTGATGTATAATCAAAGCTTTGAAGCCTCAGGACCCAGCCTGGAGAAAAAAAAAAGTATTTTTTTTTCTTCTTAGTGTGCGTGTTTTGAACATATAAAAAGTTGCCTGTGTCAGCAGCACACTGGAGAGTCAGACCCCTATTCTCACACAGAACAGTGGTCCAGGTCTCCAGTAACCCAACAGCCTCCTGCACATTGTTGTTGACTGACGCACTGTGCAGGAGCAGTGTTGGACTGCAGGAGATGCAAAATACTGTGCTTTGTGAAATCTGCGATTCTGCTCTCCAACGTGCTGCTAACACATGCAACTTTTAGGGCTCGCTTACACTTCCTTTAAAATGTGGTATTTAACATGTTTTTAAAGCACTCTGAATGCCAATCAAAGCACACATCACTAAACTAAAATGGCAAGCTTACAGCCCTGTTCACATGTTATATTTTGCTTTGCTTCAAAAATTATACCCCATTTTGCTTTATTGGTGCTTAAAAGAAAAAAAAAAAAAAATCAAAGAGTTAAAGCGGAGGTCCACCCTAAAGTGGACCTTCCGCTCATCGGAACCCTCCCCCCCTCCAGTGCCACAATCGGCACCTTTCAGGGGGGAGGGGGGTGCAGTTACCTGGATAATCCAGGTAACTGCACCCACTTCCGGGACAGCTCTCTGCGGAAAGGGGCGTAACTTACGCCCCTTTCCGCAAGTGCCCGCCCCTTCCCGCAAGTGCCCCGCTGCCTGCTGGGAAACACACAGCTCCCAGAGGCAGCGGGGAGCGTCCTTATTGCGCAGCGTGATTCGCGCATGCGCAGTAGGGAACTGGGAAATGAAGCCGAAAGGCTCCATTTCCTGATTCCCATACCCAAGATGGCGGCGGCAGGACCCGACAGACGACCTAGCGATCGGCTTCGGGTGCCGACATCGCGGGCGCGCTGGACAGGTAAGTGTCACTATTTTAAAAGTCAGCAGCTGCAGTATTTGTAGCTGCTGGCTTTTAAAAAAAAAAAAAAAAAAAAACGCAGAGTCCCGGTGGACTCCCGCTTTAAGTAAGGTGATAGGGGAGGCATTCTTGAAGATGTGCCCTTGAGGTATGAGCCTATACGACAGAGTTAATAAATACTATCGATCTGTTGTGTACAGTACAACTCAATACATTTTCTTATACTGGACAGAGTGAGGAAGATCTGGAACCCCTGTGAGGTTTTTACAGTCATCTGGTGTTGTTATAGAGATTTCACCCCACTGACAATGGTTTCACTAGACAGTTAATATGGAAATATCTGCAAAAGGGACACAGACCTCAATTAAAATCAGACAGCAGTTCTAGCCTCTCTTTAGTAAGCTTAAAGGGAGCGGGTGAGTGAGAGTGAGTTGGTTTGTCCGTGTTGCTGTTGGAGATTTGCCTTTGCTTCCTTTCTGGTAATGCTTTGTCAGCAGGACAGACCGTGAAGGGAGAGCTTGCCAACAAAGCCCTGTGTAGCAATACAAACCAGGCATAAGCTCTGCTTCTTCTCCACTCTATCCAAAACTAAGAAAAAACATTTGGGCTGGACATGCGCTTCAACCTTTTTATTCTGTGTGCAAACTATTGTCCACACCAACAACCAACCACAACCATTCAGTTCAAGGAAGGAATAACGTTCTTTATGTCAGATTCTTTAAAAAGACTCCAATGCAAGATGATGGCTGCTAAATATTTAGCTCAGATAAATTTTACTGAGCATTGCTTAACAGTAAATGGACATACATAACCCCATGAAAAACACTGAGACTATTTCTACTCTTCTCCGTAAACCCTTACTACCCATTTTCAAAACACTACTACCAACACCTGCCATATTTGAGGAAAATAACCAAACGTCAAATCCTCCAACAACCAACTCTGCTGCATGACAGGGTGCCCAGGATTTGTCCCCACCACAACAGGCTGCTATTAACAGCGAGGATGCTCAAAAAAAAGCAAAAAAACATAAGGAATGACTTTTGAGTCAGATTCTTGAGACACTAAACTAAAGACAATTCGGCCCTTGGTGTCAAATAAATTTGTCTGTCCAGGGACCTAACTGACTTCTCCCACAACGAAGGATTGATCCATCGTACAGGTTCGGAGTGCAGCTGGATATATGCAACTGGGAGGCTACCCCCAGGATAAAGACCTCATGCAAAAAGGCAACTCATGGACTGGAGAATTCAAATCCGAAATCAAAGAGTCTGAAGTTTCTCCAGTGAAAGAAACACTCAACAGACGAAAAACAAGCTCTGGACTGCCGCATTCTTCAGAAGACCACTTACTTTTATTGGAAAATCACATCACAGCGAACAAGGAAAAATGGCTGACGTTTCGCACTAGCTGTAGTGCTTAATATATATTATATGAATAAGCACTACAGCTAGTGCGAAACGTCAGCAATTTTTCCTTGTTCGCTGCGTTTGTTGAGCTGTGATGTGATTTTCCAATAAAAGAAAGCGGTCTTCTGAAGAGTGCGGCAGTCCAGAGCTTGTTTTTCGTCTGTTGCTAGTGGTAATTGCCAGCACCTGTAGCTTCCCATCTGAAGAGACAGTTTACAGCCTGCATGTGTGCTCCTGGAGCGGCGAGATCCCTTCTCCTTCATATTACAATTTCTGAAAGAAACACTCAAGTGAGCTCTGTCCAGGACTAGACACCGATACACCAAAATGATGAATCATAGCCACTTAAACTGCCACCACGTTTGAAAAGTCAAAACCACATTGTCTGGCAGAGCCTTTGCCGACTACTCCCTCAACAGGAGGTTGTCCGAGTATCCCACAATGAAGATGCCATGAAAGTGCAACAGAGCTAAAACCAGGGCCAGCAGCTTGGTGAACATCCAAAAAAAAAAACAAAAAAAAAAAAACAGGGGCACCAAACAGAACATTGATTTGATGGAAAAATTGTGACACACTAGTTCTAAAGGTCCAGAGAAGCTGGAAAATCTCCCTGGTCAAGGTAGACATTCGACAGACATGATGATGGATTCCGTGTAGAATTTCTGGGCTCAGACATTCTGAGCTTTAAGATCTAACAGAGCAGATGCCTCCTTTGAGTTTCGGAACATTGAACAAGTTCATGGTTTGGCACACAACACTAAAAACTTTAGCTGCTCAGCTGAAAATAAAAACACTTCAAAAACCGATCGAAACGTTATACTTACTTCATAATATATTTGGCCCTTTCAATTGTTTGTGCTTTAACTCTGACAAGCAATGGGTGACTGTTGTATGTTTCATTCTTCCATTGCCCATACAGACGATACCTAAATTATAAATTAAAGATAAATCTATATTAAAGACAAGGCAACATTTTGTGAAATTGAAGACAGCTCTATGATGATGGAGTAGAAAAGTCCTCCATAAAATATATGTTAAAAATAAATAAACAATGAAAAAAAGATCATGGTTTTCCAAACCTGATTTTATAGTTACTGTAGGTAGTGCAAAAACAGCAAATAAGTACTAGTGTTAGAACTCACATTGCTAATGCCCATCTCCGTGCAGCAGTTGCCAATTCCCGTTCCGCTTATGCCAATGGGCATGCGCAGTGTAACCAACAGACGAGCGAGATCCAGAGCAAACATGCGCACTGGCGCACCCATACGAGCATGTGAGACTTTTTATCCAACACAGACATATTAAAAGACACCCCAACACCCTTTATGAGACCCGTAAAGTGTAATTTCTCCAATCTGCATTTTTTGTAGGATTCTGCCACAATCAGCAACATGCTCCAGATGGCACCATTCCATTGAGAGAAAATTCTCAGACAAAAGGTCTTCACCAGGCAATAGGCTACCCATTTCTCTGCGATTGTCAGCTCATCAGATTTGATCCTTTTCATCTCGCTAGGACTTCTTGAGTGCGTTTGAATGCAAAATACAATCCCTTCCCTTCCATTAACCACTGCAGGGTGTTATGCACTGACCCTTAACCCCAGAGATGGGGTTTTCTTTTAGGACCTCCCTGCCATACCTCCTGCAGGTTGATCCTGTTCTACTGGCTTTTAAGATGGCATTCTGCAGTGACACCAGATGGTTTATGGATAACCAAACAGGGTATCTATCCAGAAAGGTCTGATATGTAAATGGCAAATATTGAACAGTCCAACACTAGCAGAGAACTTAGACAATAATACACGTAACAGATGGATTTCACCATTTAAAAACATAACACCGACTCCCTCGGTAACCAGTGCATTTTGCAATCGCTGACCAATAATAAGCAGGTTATCAAAAATAAACACACTCCCTTTTTAAAACAGAAGCTATATCTGTGTCTGGACATTTGTATTAATTCATTTTTTGAGACCCCAGTCGCCTCTTTTCAGACATATATTTACAAGTGAATTTGTTCCAAAGTTGGCATTACAAAAAAACTGCTTTTTTTTTTTAATAAGGCATTCCAGTAGTAGTTGTGCACTCAACACCCTAACTCCAACAATGAAAACACCTTAAAATAAAAGTAAAATAAAGTGTCAATTTTCAAACTGATTTTAATGCACACAAGGGGCCCCTGAAAGCACACCAAATTTAGGACATCAGCCAGTCTCCAGGTTAGCAGTCTCCAATATCAGTGTCATTGTCTTCTCCTGCCAGTGCTAGTTTTCTTTGGTGTTGACCAAGATGGCTTCAATGAGCTTGAAACAAATACAAAAAAAAAAAAAAAAAAAAAAGGGAAGGAGTTCTGACTTGACGCACTACATCCCTATTCTGGGAAAGCGACTCAAAAATTAAAGTGAGGAGAGCAATGGCAGCCATTTCTCTCAGTGCGGGTTTCTATAATAAAATGTTTATACCAATGATAAAGACAGACGTGTTAATCTTTCATGCAAGCTTACCTGTACAGGTATGGAAAATTTTTAATCATGCCCCAGAGTTCTTCAGACATGCATGCATTTGAGTCCATTAATGACAATGATGGAAGTAACACCTGGTCTGTAATGCTTAGCAGACAGCTAAATAAAATATCCTAAAAAGGGAAATAAGAATTGTCAGCAGTGGAATAATAAAAATGCAGTGCACCTTGGATCACTCACATGACCAATATTATAGTTAAAGTGTACCGTATATACTCGAGTATAAGCCGAGATTTTCAGCCTCTTTTTTGAGGCTGAAAGTGCCCCCCTCGGCTTATACTCGAGTCATCGCTGTCTGCCCGCTCGATCAGCGTGTCGAGCAGACAGACAGCGGCCATTCTATTCAAAAGCCGCGCCTCCGGCTCCGCCTTCGCCTGTGATAGGCGGAACACTGAATTTCCCAGCAGCCTGTGTTCCGCCTATCACGGACATCGTATCATCCTCGTACTACGGACGAGGATGATACGACGTCTGTGATAGGCGGAACACAGGCTGCTGGGAAATTCAGTGTTCCGCCTATCACAGGCGAAGGCGGCGGCGCAGCTTTTGAACTTTACAATGGCCGCCGACGAAGAGGGCACGGGACGGCACGGCACGGGACGGGACGGGACGGGGGCAAGGCAAGGCACGACACGGGACGGATGCAAGGAGGCAAGGCACGGCACGGGACGGAGGCAAGGAGGCAAGGCACGGGACGGAGGCTCGGGACAAAGGTAGGCTGGACACACACACACACACACACACACACACACACACATGGATGGAGACACACACAGGGATGGATGGATGGATGGATGGAGACACACACACACAGGGATGGATGGATGGATGGATGGAGACACACACACACAGGGATGGATGGATGGATGGATGGATGGAGACACACACACACAGGGATGGATGGATGGATGGACACACACACACACAGGGATGGATGGACGGACACACAGGGATGGACGGACACACAGGGATGGACGGACACACAGGGATGGACGGACACACACACAGGGATGGACAGGCATGTCTCACCCTCGGCTTATACACGAGTCAATAAGTTTGCCAGTTTTTTTGGGGGTAAATTGGGGGCCTCGGCTTATATTCGGGTCGGCCTATACTCGAGTATATACGGTAAGTAAAAAAAAAAAAAAAAAAAAAAAAAAAAAAAAGAAGGGGGGGGGCGGGGGGATAGCGCGCGCACACACACACACACACACACACACACACACACACACTTCTTACAAGCGCAAAAAGAAAATGTGTTATTTTATAAAGAAAAGAAAAAAAAATACATTTTATATTGATTTGGTTTATACAGAGTACAGATTGAGCTCCTACACCCTGTAACCATACGATTTGCCTTATTTATAAAGGCAGCTCTTCCCCCAGATCTTCTCCCATTCCATCACGTAGGAGTTGTTGAATGAGGGTTTTAAATGTTTTTCCATCAGTATTAAAAAGTGAACCCTTAAAAAGGAGTTGTAAACCCTCAGGGTTTTTCACCTTAATACATTCTATGCATAAAAGGTGTAAAACCTCCTGTGATGGAGCTGCCCACCCCAGAGCCCACACTTTTACTTAACTGAACCCGGTCTTTCCAGCGACAGGTACAAGCACACCAGCTCCAGCCGATGTCTCGGGTCCTGATTGGATAGATTTATAGCAGCCTAGCCATTTGCTCCCACTGCTGTCAATCAAATCCAATGACTCGGGAGCTGGGGGAAGAGCCGAGTCCTGCTGTCTGCGTCAACAGACACAGCAGCAAGACACGGGACCATGCCCGCATGAATGCCCCGAAGGAGAGAGGCTTTCCAACAGGGCACTGGAGAAGAGGAGTCGTCAACAGTGCTGCTGAAGGTTCCCAGAAGAGGAGGATTGGGGCCACTCTGCAAAACCAACTGCACAGAGGAGGCAAGGAGGACAGGTTTGTTTGTTTTTTTCTTTTTTTTTTTAAACGAACCTTTAGATATCCTTTAAAAAGAATGACTGGCACCCATCCACTGTGAAAATGCATACAAGGATAGTGCGTCAAATGAAGGTAATTTAATTGTAATGTGTTAAGGATTGTCTGGGAGAAGTGCAGATTTGTAGATAACCATAAATGTACGACTTTTGGTTGAAATGTAAATTAATTCGTTTTCTAGGAGTACATCCCAAGATTTGATATTTATGACTACTTGAGTTATGCTGCTACCTTTGGGTGAATGGCCATGGTCAACCAAAAATCTTGATTTCTTAATTGTATATCATGGGACACAGAACTTGATATTCTTGAAGTCTCAAAGCACTGAAAGTGGTTGTAAACCCTTACAAACCACTTTGACCTACAGGTAAGCCTAGATTAAGGCTTACCTGTAGGTCCAAGAAATATCTCCTAAACCTACACGGTTTAGGAGATATTTGCCAAAAGATAGTCACCGCTGTCTATGACGCGAGTGGCGGCTTCCATGCACATGTGCGGGAGCGACGTCATCGCGGCTCCGTTGCATGACAGCGCCGGAGCAGCTAGACCCACCAAGAAGATGAAGGCTCCATACACAAGGGGACAGCAGTGACTTCACTGGCTCCTGTGTCAGGTAAGTGGCACATAATGGACTACTATGCGATGCATAGTAGTCATTATGGTTTACCTTTGCAGGGAATCAAAGAGGAAGTACACCCATCAGGGTTTACTTCCTATTGAACAAGGAGGGAGGCCATACACTCAACCCCACGGTCCTTCTGCACTCACTTGGCACTTTTATATTGTGGATTTTATTTTTCCACTGTCCTTTGGAGCGAGTGCCTGTATCATTGCATCTGGGTAGTCCTGCCGTCACATCCACCTGCACTTGATTGTTAATCTTCCACCCATCTCACTTCACATATTCTACTTCCTTTTCCTGTTCCTCTTAATGTTTTCCCATCTCTTCCCTTTTGGTTTCGTTTGGTCTTGCTTAATTGGCCTCATCTTATTAGCTCATCCTGTTTTTTTGGATTTATTCCATTTTTACTCTTCTTATTTTATTTTTATATACAATCTCACACTTCCACGTCATCACTCATTTCCACACTTTTGCACTGTCATCTTCACCTGATTCACTATTTAACCAGTCTTCATCTTGATTTCACATTTCCTCACCCATTTTAATCTAATTACACCCCAATATTTTTACTAATTTTCAATTACCAAGTGATATCTCTCCTAATGCATAACCTTTATACACCCCAACAGCGATTTGGTGAGTGATTGGCCTGTCTCGCGGTCCTTGGCTCCTCCCCGCCCCCTCCCATGTGTGGGTTTAATCGCGGTCTCTTTTGGTTCGCTGGTACTTGACCTTCCCCTGTCTGCGTTTAGGGTGTCTTGCCGCATTGCTTGGATTCTCTGGCAGATCATAGGCACAACAATCAGGAGGTTTCTTTCAGCTGTTATTAGTAAAAATATACCCGATTTTACCATTATATATGTATTTTTCTCTAGTATTTTTTGCTTGATCCCCCAGAAGAAGACCTCTACTGTTAAATGGTCGAAGCGCGTCGGGGTTCCTCAGTATGATTTACATACTTATATCATGCTATGTTTTCCTTTGTATATTTAACGGCTGTATTTTAATGTACATGTATTAGCCTTGCCTACAGAGCTCACGTTTTAACACAAATGCCTCTTTGATGCAACAATTTTTTTCTAAATGTATATTTTCTCAATTTCTTGTACTTTGTTGCTGCAATTCAAAACCCCACTGGGAAACTTCTCCATTTATGCCCAATAGGGGCATGCAGTGTCATCTCACTACCAATATCGCTCTCCATTTTATTTAAAATGATGCCAAGTCATGTGGGGACTTTTCTGGGTTTTGAGTGGATGTTAGTGATCATAGCAGAAGTTCAGTGTAAGAAATACACAGGAGAAAATGCAAGTTGACAAGGGGAGTGTAGAGGTGGGCGGGGAGTCTGACATCAACGACTCCACCCACCGAGCTCCGATCAACGGACCCACCCACAGAAACTGCAGTTTTTTGGGTCTCATAACAGACAGACAGAGGGAAGAAATTTGGCAGGTAAGGATACATGCAGGAGGCATGTATAGCCTTATAGAGAACCAATATGGCAGTAGTTTATAAAAGATGAGTGGGTTTACATCCACCTTAAGTGCCGGTTCACACTAGCACGATGCGAGAACCCTGCGAATCATGTGCGGGTTCCCGCATCGCTCCCGACACGCACGGCAGTTCACACTGCCATATGCGAACTGCTGGGGTGTGTCATTATATGTTAACGACACCCCCATTTCAGCTCACATATCGCATTGCGATCTGACAGTTCGGACATGAATCCGATCGCAAATGTGTGAACACACATGCGATTCGATTCTGGTCTGAACAGAAAAAAGGGTCCTGTGCGTGTTTGGACCGAATGCGGTGCGATATCAGCCATACTATCTGTATGGCTGACATCGCACCCGCACAGACATCGCATGTAATGTGAACAGCAGTGCGCTGCAAATTTCATGCGATGTCTGGCATCGCGCTAGTGTGAACCGGCACTAAGTGAGAGGAGTGATGTCCGAGTGGAGTCATGAATATTTTTTCCTATTACTCCTGTAATGTACGATTAAGAAATGCTTCTTTGAGTAGTTCAACCCGGCTATGGAAATCTGTGAATGAAGAGTGGTTTGAGTTTTTTCATCCACCAGATGGTTATTCATCCAAGTTCTATGAAATCAGACAGTTCCAAATAGAACAATTAAAGAAGAAGCCTCACTAGAATTGTAAAACCTTTAAAGTGGTTCTTAACTACTTGCCACCCGGCCAATGTACATATACGGCTGGGTGGGAGCTCTCTACTTCTGAGTTGACGTTCCTGAACGTCCATCAGAAGTAGGAGATCGCGTGTGCCCGCGCAGCAGTGCGATCCCGATGCGCCCGTGTCACACGGACACGGCACATCTCGGATCGGCAGGAGGGCTCTGTGATTGGCCCTCCTGATCACATGACGGCCGTGTCCAATCACGACCGTCATGTGATGTAAACAAACAGCCGGTTGCTAGGCAATTGGCTCCTCCTCTCCTCACACGGAAGTCATCGCTGAGGAGAGGAGAGCAGATCGCTGCAGTCGGCTGATGATCAGTGAGTATGACCCACTAAAATCACATGTCCCAATGATTATCTGTACACATATGATCACCTGCACACATATGTACTCGATCATTTGCGTACATATGTCCGTGATCACACAAACCAATTATTATACACTTAACCAAATTTTTTTTTACCAAAGACATGTAGCAGATTACATTTTGGCTTAAATTTATGACAAAATTCGATTTTATTCGATTTCTTTTAAAATGGAAAGAAGAAAATAGTTTTTTTTTTCAAATTTCCAGTCTGTTTTCGCTTATGTCACAAAAATTAAAAAACGGAGTCGTTAATAAATAACACCAAAATAAAGCTCTATTTGTGCAAACAAAATGATAACAATTCAATCTGGGTACAGCATAGCATGACCGCACAATTGTCATTAAAATTGCGAGAACGCTGAAATCTGAAAATTGGGCTGGGAAGGAAGGGGGCGAAAGTGCCCTGTATTGTAGTGGTTAAAAGGGGTTGTAAACCTTTGTGGTTTTTCACCTCAATGCATTCCAAGATGGTACTATTAACTACATTACTGTTCCACAACATGGAATTAGGGTCAACTGGTGCTAGCCACAGTTTCTCCACCTAAAGTGTTATTAAACCTTTTTTTTTCTCTTTTACCTTAAATTGGTTAAACCCCCCCCCCCCCCCCCCAAAAAGTATCCTACCCCTTTAAAGCATGTTATATGACAGTGCTTGTCCGGTGTCATTTGGCTGCCTGTAACACCTAAAAAAGCTGGCTGATCCTGCTAGTTTCTATCGGTCGACCCCTATATATTGTATGGTATGGTTACACATGGAATCCTAATTAGGGCTATAGGGAAGTTAGTATTCAGTAATGTTTAAAGCATGGCTAGTAGCAATTTGTTATTCCCCCCCCCCCCCCCCATTTTCCAAAACAGTACACTTACCATTTTTTCTTTATCTTCTCCTCTTCCTGCATCAGACTGAAACTGGAAACAAAAAGCCATAGCAAACAAATTACAAGGTTTGCAGTTTCTCTTAACTAGATGGACTAAATGCATGATGAAATACTACAAATTATAGAATTTTCCACTAAGTAAACAAACACAATTATCTATGCACTGAGAAATAGGCACACGTACAGCTTACAGGAGGTTATGAAAAGAGAATTCCCTATAAGAAATACACTGGAGTGCCTGGAGTTTTGCAGGAAAAATTAATGTTGTGATAAAGGAAAAGGGTCACAAGTGTAAAAGTAGAATACGTTTCATGGATTAAGCTTCTCACAATGCCAAAAGTAAACAAGTTTCCTCACAAAGATATTAAACATTTCATTAGTTAAAACTGCTTTGGTTACAAAAAAAAAAAAAAAAAAAAAAAACACACACACAACAACCACACACACAAAGCTCAGCCTGCAAAGAAAAGCATTGAACGCTCACCTGTCCCATTACCCATACAACCAAACTTAACGTTAAAGAGACAAACTTTCTGAACATTCCTTCACCAACACTTCTGGGAATGTTGAATGCCTAAGTCTCGACTACAGGACAAAATCTAGAGGTAAGGGATGGCAGACAAATCCTTAGGATCCAGCAGACTTCCAGGTATAAAGGGTACCAGGCCCCAGGTTGCACTCTATTGCTCCTTTCGCCGCCCCTTAGGGCAGCTTCACACTGGGGCGGTGAGTGTGTCAGCGGTAAAGAGCCTTTAGTTACAGTGGCACTTCACCATCGTTTTAGGGGCGCTTTTTGGCTGCTAGTGGGGAGCTTTAAACCCGGGTGGCCGAAGGTGTCAACGCCCATGTAGCACCGCGTGCGCCGGTCGGGAACCAGTAAAAAAAAAAAAAAAAAAAAAAAAAAAGGGGGGGGGGGGGGGGCGCCTTGGCAGACCTTTCAGTAACTTAACTCATTTTTGCCCTCATTCACATGCGCACCGGCTGTGTCTGTGCAGCCTCTGCATCCCCATACAATTGCATGCACGCAGCACCTAGTGATTGAAGCCACATGAACAAGCCATTTACACTATACGGGGGGTCATCCCTGCCAGGAGAACACACGGTAATTGTTGCTAGCCACAAGAGCAGGGAAGGAAGGTGAAGCCAGGATCCTTTGTAAAAGGATGGTTAAGGCTGAAACTTGCCCTTTCAGGGTGCTGAGAGCTAGATTCTGTCCAAGACCTGTTTGTAGGAAGGCCAGGCACAGTAATTCCTCGGATAGAATTAACTGCGCTTACACCAGGTGATTTAACATGTCCACGTACGATAGTACGTCTGTCTGGAGGTTGTTTTCCTTGCCTTCAAAAAAGAAGGAAACACAGACTCAGACCATTTAAGACTCAAGTAGAATGGAATAGAGCAGATCTGGTCTGTTGGGAAGAGGCCAGGGTTCTTCTGCAAGAAGACCGAGAATGACTTTGTACCACATTCTTCTTGGCCAGTTTGGTGTCAGATGAATCGGTCTTCCTCTCTTGCTTATTTGTAGGAGGACTGGAAAACTCCTCTATAGCCTGACAGACTTACATCTGTTGTAAGAAATTTCCAGCTGTAGGAAAATAATTTTCCCACCGTCAGAGTTGAAGTGGTGATCCACCAGGGAAAGGATTTCTTTGTTTAGGGAAAAAGCAGCATAGATAGATCCAGGGAAAGAGCCAACTCGTTCCATTCTGATAGAATATTTACTTGCAGAGCTCTTGAACGGAATTAGGCAAATGGTTCAGCTCAATTCAAGGAGAGCTGAATTAGACTAGAAGTCATGACGATTCTCAATGTGGGTTATCTCTTGAATCTCAGTTGCTTCGTATGTGCTTAGGCCTCATGTACACTGCTGCTGGTAAACAGACGTTCAGAGGCTGTCGGATGCTTTTTTACTCATCCAGTGTTCTCTTATGTGTACATGTACACAGGTTCGTTTAATGTCGATTTTATAGGCTTCTCTTTGGAGGCAAAAAAATTTGTTCAGATGCCAAAACTTGGCATGTAAACACAGCAAAACTGAGGTTTTTAACATGGGTTACTATCTGTCAAGTTAAATCATTCAGGAGAGGTTGTAAAAACGTCCCGTGTACATTAAGCCTTGAAGAAAGAATTCTAGATGCATCTAGAATTAGATCCAGATACTCAAGGTGAATGGAAGACTATAAAGCTATTTTTTTAAGCTGATCACCTAGCCTAAGGACTGAAGCAGCTAAATTGCCTTTTGGGATATTCCCAAAGAGTTGCAAGGGGATGAATTCTTCAGGAGATGGTCATCCAAACATTTTTGTTGCAGGGGATGCTCAAGATCCGATTTGTATCTTAGTGCAGACTTCGGTAAAATCAGTAAGCCAAATCGTGCAAACAGGCAAGGACATATCCGGGGGGAGTTTGTGTACAGAAATCCTCCAGATAGTCATATTGCATTTTACAGAGCACTACAACAACGCAGATTGAAAATAAAAAGTACATTTTTAACATGCAATCAAAATAGGACTAGGACTTGCAATTTCTATACGCTAGATTTGTCTATTTTTTTTTCCCCCCCATGACAGTGGAGTCACCCTTTAATGAAATGGTCACGTGCCTCACCAAATAGGTGTCTTCCTTAAAATGGCATATGTGCAAGGAGCCTGTTACAGGCAGGTTCTGCAAGAAGAGCAGAGGCATGGTAAGCACCCAAAGCAAGATTTGGTTCTCGAAGTAACATTACAGGCTGTTCCCACAGTGCGGGGTCCAGGTAGAGATTGCGCTGATCTGAATAAATGGCTTCTGTTGACAGCGAAGGTTGATTTATTGTTTTCCTAAAGAATTCTTCAAAGAAAATAAAAAACAGTAAAGTTGGTTTCTCTGGAAAGAGAAGGAAGGAGAGAGGAGGGAGAGAAAGAGGGAGGAGAGAGAGGGAGAAGGGAGAGAAAGAGGGAGGAGAGAGAGGGAGAAGGGAGAGAAAGAGGGAGGAGAGAGAGGGAGAAGGGAGAGAAAGAGGGAGGAGAGAGAGGGAGAAGGGAGAGAAAGAGGGAGGAGAGAGAGGGAGAAGGGAGAAGAGAGAGAAAGAGGGAGGAGAGAGAGGGAGAAGGGAGAAGAGAGAGAAAGAGGGAGGAGAGAGAGGGAGAAGGGAGAGAAAGAGGGAGAAGGGAGAAGGGAGAGAAAGAGGGAGAAGGGAGAAGAGAGAGAAAGAGGGAGAAGGGAGAAGAGAGAGAAAGAGGGAGAAGGGAGAAGAGAGAGAAAGAGGGAGAAGGGAGAAGAGAGAGAAAGAGGGAGAAGGGAGAAGAGAGAGAAAGAGGGAGAAGGGAGAGAAAGAGGGAGAAGGGGGAGGAGGGAGAGAAAGAGGGAGGAGAGAGAGGGAGAAGGGAGAAGAGAGAGAAAGAGGGAGAAGGGAGAGAAAGAGGGAGAAGGGAGAGAAAGAGGGAGAAGGGAGAGAAAGAGGGAGAAGGGAGAGAAAGAGGGAGAAGGGAGAGAAAGAGGGAGAAGGGAGAAGAGAGAGAAAGAGGGAGAAGGGAGAAGGGAGAGAAAGAGGGAGAAGGGAGAGAAAGAGGGAGAAGGGAGAAGAGAGAGAAAGAGGGAGAAGGGAGAAGGGAGAGAAAGAGGGAGAAGGGAGAGAAAAAGAGGGAGAAGGGAGAGAAAGAGGTAGGAGAGAGAGGGAGAAGGGAGAGAAAGAGGGAGAAGGGAGAAGAGAGAGAAAGAGGGAAAGGGAGAAGAGAGAGAAAGAGGGAGAAGGGAGAGAGAGGGAGGAGAGAGAGGGAGAAGGGAGAGAAAGAGGGAGAAGGGAGAAGAGAGAAAGAGGGAAAGGGAGAAGAGAGAGAAAGAGGGAGAAGGGAGAAGGGAGAGAAAGAGGGAGAAGGGAGAAGGGAGAGAGAGAAGGGAGAGAAAGAGGGAGAAGGGAGAGAGAGAAGGGAGAGAGAGAAGGGAGAGGGGAGAAGCGAGAGAAGGGAGAGGGGAGAAGCGAGAGAAAGAGGGGAGAAGCGAGAGAAAGAGGGAGGAGGGAGAGAAAGAGGGAGGAGGGAGAGAAAGAGGGAGGAGGGAGAGAAAGAGGGAGGAGGAGGGAGAGAAAGAGGGAGGAGGAGGGAGAGAAAGAGGGAGGAGGAGGGAGAGAAAGAGGGAGGAGGAGGGAGAGAGAGAGAAAGAGGGACGAGGGAGGTCCATCACCTACAGACAATAACTGAGGACTCAGAGTGGGATGGGGTTATAGGGGAAGCACCCTCGGAGGCATGTCCTCAAAAGCATGCCATGGTCCAATCACCTGAAGGTAGAGAGTTATATCCCATGGTGTATTAACATGTTCCCTGTGTCAGGTATTGTACACGAAGGATATTGACTTTCCATTAATCTTTTCATTGCCCATGCAGTTAAGTGACCCTTTTAATGAACCTTGCAGGGCAAAGGCAAGGGTCGAATTTAAAGTGGAAGTAAACTCCCCTATCATTTTCATCCACGGAAGCTGCCATCTTTGCCTCTGTTTAATCTTCAGCTGCCAGGGTGCTGCACATGTGATCCATTATGACACCAGCCATTGGGTAGTTTGACAGTTTGGTTGAGAGCACAGCCAATGTGCAGTTAGCATTCCCGGCATGCCATTTTTTTAAACTGTTTAAATCGATGGGTTTACTTCCACTTTAAGTGCGCTACTTTGCTAGGGTTTACTAAAAAAGCAATACTATTAAAAATAAGATGCTTTACACCAAGCTTTAATCAAGAACATACAGAAAACCATTAACAAAAAACAGTCAACTACCCAACAATGAAGTCCACAGAATCTAAAAAATAGGATTGTGAACATATTTAAATAACCATCAGAAGCTGAAACAAGAACTGCTTTAATAATAAAAAAAAAAAAAAAAAAAAAAAAAAAAAGAGTGCTTCATCATTCACCCTCATCAGCCACATGAAAGTCATTAACAAAACAGTGCATTGAACCACTGAACAGATGGAAGAAGACATCACAAATCCTACTGAAGAAGCAGATCTCAATATCTCAGCATTAGGCACATTGAGAACAGGGTGTATGTTTAAGGCTGGGTTCACACTGCTGCGGCTAGGAGACCCGGATGTGATTCGCACCGCACTGCAGTACAAATCACATCCGATCTCTGTGCGATGCGAGTTCAGCCATACAGATAGTATGGCTGAATTCGCATTGCATCCGCTCCAAACTCGCACAGGACCCTTTTTTTGGTCCGCAGCAGAATCGGATCGCATGGGTGTTCACACCATGCGATCCGATTCCTGTCCGAGTTTGCAGATCGCACTGCGATATGCGAACTGATCTGGGGGTGTCATTAAGGTTTCACTGACACTCCCAGCAGTCCGCATAGGGCAGTGTGAACTGCCGCCGGGAGGCATGCGATGCGGGAACCCGCCGCGGATTCGCGGCGTTCCCGCATCGCTTCAGTGTGAACCCAGCCTAAGAGTCGGTGCATATGTGCTTACTGTAACAGATAATCTATAAAAGACATCAAAGAAGTCAATTTTTATGCTCTACATGAATAGTGAAAGAAAGAAAAAAATAAAAATACAAACCTCTTTCATTAAAGCTTTGCCCAGTCGAACAATTTTGGCCAGCAAAATAGGATCATGTGACAGATGTGGGCCAAGAAAACAGAGCATGTTGAATACATCCCTTCTCAAATCCTCAAAGCACTCTACTGGTTTTGGTGCTTTTTGACTGTGCAAAGAGGACACTCGAGATCCCTTGGCACCTTTCGGCACTCCCACCCTAGAAAACAAAGGCATAAGCTTGTTACAAACATGGCCATTTTGTTTGGTTTATTTATGTGCATCCGAGAGTACCAAAAACCATAAAAAGAAAAATAGCTTATGAGCTGGAAGAACATGGCTTAGAGCCATAAAAGTCAAGTTAGCGTCATATTTGAAAACAACCTTAGTCTTGCCACATCCTAATCACGTCAACTCTGCCAAGTGGAATTCACCTTCAGGAAATATGGGTAAAATGGTTAATTGGGCACTTATACCACCTTCCTAACCAGGCCAATTTGCAGCTTTCAGCGCTCTCACACTTTGAATGACAATTACTCAGTCATGCAACACTGTAACCATATGACTGTCTTTTTTTTCCCCCTTTTGGTGGTATTTAATCACGACTGGGCTTTTAATTTTTTGCGCTACAAATTTAAAAAGACAGATTTTTCTGTCAAAATGTAGCAAATTAGTAATTTTTATAGTCATAAATTTTAGCCAAAATGTATACTGTTACATATCTTAGGTAAAAAGAACTAAAATCAATGTATATTTTATTTGGTCTTTGTGAAGGTAGAGTTTACAAGCTATGATGCCAATCACTGAAAATTGATCACACCTGATGTACTGACGGCCATTTCTTGAGACACCAGGGCTCGGTTCACACTTGTGCGACGCAAGCACCTGTGAATCCCCTGCGAGTTCCCACGTCGCACAGCAGTTCACACTGCCATATGTGAACTGCTGAGTGTCAATACATTGTTAACCACTTCCCGACCGGCGTACACCGATGTACGTCGGCAGAATGGCACGGGCAGTCAAATTGGCGTACAGGTACATCCATTTAAAAATTGCCACCATGCTGGTCGGGACCCCCATGAGTCCGGTCTCAGGGTCCTGTGGGACTATCACCGTGGGGATACCCGCGATCGCCTCACGGGGAGGCTGAACGGGGAGATGCGGAAGTAAACAGCATCTCCCCATTCTGCCTAGCAACCAGTGACACTGATCTCTGCTCCCTGTGATTGGAGCAGAGATCAGTGTTGACTAACACAGCCATGCCCCCCACAGTAAGTAACACGCCCCTAGGACACCCTTAACCCCTACACTGCCATCCCCCTGGTTAACCCCTTCACTGCCAGTGTCATTTACACAGGAATCGGTGCATTTATATAGCACTGATTGCTGTATAAAATGACAATGGACCCAAAAACGTGTTAAAAATGTCCGATGTGTCCACCATGTCGCAGTCACAAAATAGCTGATCGCCGCCATTACTAGTAAAAAAAAAAAAAAAAAATAATAATAATAAAACAATATTAATTAATAAAAATGCCATAAAACTATACCCCATTTTGTAAACGCTAGAAGTTTTGCGCAAACCAATCAATCGAATTCAAAAATTGCGATTTTTTTTTTACCAAAAATATGTAGAATACTTATCGGCCTAAACTGAGGGGGGAAAAAACTTTTTTATATATTTTGGGGGGATATTTATTAGAGCAAAAAATAATGTGTTTTTTTTATTTATTTTTTTTAATAGCGCAAAAAATAAAACCCGCAGGGGTGATCAATGACAATAAAAAAAAAAAAAAAAAAAAAAAAAAACACACTCGCCATGAAGACTCTTAATGAATACCTTGAACTGTCTACTTACCAGAAAAAGGGGTATTTGTACTGTCCTGACGTTTTTCGGGCCTCAAGAAATGAGATCAGCTTCAACTCCTCTGGGAAGGCTGTTCACAAGGTTTAGGAGTGTGTTTATGGGAATGTTTGATCATTCTTACAGGAGCTCATTTGTGAGGTCAGGCACTGATGTTGGACATGAAGGCCTGGCTAACAATCTTCGCTCAAATTCATCCCAAAGGTATTTTATCGGGTTGTGGTCAAGACTCTGTACAGGCCAGGCAAGTTCCTCCACCCCAAACTCGCTCATCCATGTCTTCATGTACTTTGGACACTGGTGCACAGTCATATTGGAACAGGAAGGGGTAATCCCCAAACCGTTCCCACAAAGTTGGGAGCAGGAAACTGTCAAAAATGTGTTGGTATGCTGAAGAGGTCCTTTCACTGGAACTAAGGGGCCAAGCTCAACCCCTGAAAAACAACCTCAACACCATAAGCCCCCCTCCACCAAATGATTTGGACCAGTGCAAAAAGCAAGGTCCATAAAGACATGGACGAGTGAGTTTGAGATGGAGGAACTTGACTGGCCTGGACCCGATAGAACACCTTTGGGATGAATTCAAGCGGAGACTGCGAGCCAGGCCTTCTCGTCCAACATGAGTACTAGCAAATGCTCTTCTGGAAGAATGGTCAAAAATTCCAACAGACACACTACTAAAGTCAACAAAACACCAGTTGTCAGAAGAGATGATATGCAACAAAACCGTCACACAGCTCCACTGACACCCTGGACAGCAGCGCTGCTGTCCAGGGTGTCAGTGGAGCTTTGTGACAGTTTTGTTGCATATCATCTCTTCTGACAACTGGTGTTTTGTTGACTTTTGTATGAAGATATTCTCACGAAGAGGGAATTTAAGCAGCTGCATTATCTTGAAACTCTACAGACTCCAGTAAAGATACGCAATAGTGTATCAGCACTTGTGTTTATACAGATTATAGACGCAGGGCACGATAGTATAAATATTTTTTAGACACACTACTAAAAGCCTTGTGGACAGCCTTCCCAGAAGAGTTGATATGGTTATAGCTGCAAAGAGTGGGCCAACTCATTACTGAACCCTACAGACCAAAAAGTTGGACGCCATTAAAGTTTATGTGCTTGTAAAAGGTAGGCATTCCAATCCAAACTGCTGCACATTGTCATGATTGAAGAGTACGCTTTTTACACTTCACATAAAGTGTGTACAAAATAAAACTTAAAAAGAAAAAAAAAAAGTGGGGGGGGGGGGGCGACGGGACCGTGTGATGTGCTGAACTGCGCACCACACTTCCCTCCAGCAGCTAGCAATGGACAGCTGCCAGCGGTTAAAGCACTCCAGCAGCTGTACATTGTATTGTCAATTCAGCCTTAGGGTTCAACCTGAAACAAGGACATAACGTTTGTCTACTCCATGAACAAAAGAAAAAAGATCACAAATTGTATCCCAAATCATGTGACATTGCTTAGGTCCTCTTTGTGCACCAAGTGAAGGAAATAAACACAAGTCAAAATAAGAGAGAAGAAAAACAGAAATGGCTTTCCAAATAAGAACAAAATCATTTGGAACCTAAAATTAAATTATTTTCTCCTTCAAGAGTTCAGTAAGGCTACATTCACATTAGACAATGCTCTGAAAAGCAACCCACAGCGGATACATTTTCATTGATCAGCCAAGTAGCTGCTGTCAGGTGTTCAGAAGGCAATCCTGCAAAGAAGTGCCTCACCACTAAACAAAAGAGAAAAGTCAAAATAAACTACGCAGACCAATGAGAACCCCGATACTGTTGAGGCACTTTTTATATGAAGAATTAAAAGAAATATTGAAAACTTTGTTTTAATTGGATTTTAGATACAGAGCCTAGGACTACTATAGGGGGGGGGGGAAATATAGTAATATTTTAACATCTGTATGGTTAATACTTGTAAATAGGGCTGCAACTAACGATTATTTTCATAATCGATTAGTTGGCCGATTATTGTTTCGATTAATCGGTTAATAATGTTTAAAAAAAAAAAAAAAAAAGTGTGGTGTATAATTTAGTTAATATGTAAAGTTTTAAAAAAATTTATTCTTAAATATCTCTATGCGGTAATAAATATAAATAACCAACTATATGGTTAGGGAGCAAAATATCGAATCCACTCTGAGAATAACAGACAGAAGAGATAAAGTGTATATATATATATATATATATATATATATATATATATATATATATATATATATATTAGAAGGGATATATACTGTATATACTATTAGAGGAGAGGGATACTGTATATACCAGTACTATTAGAAGAGATATACTGTATATACTATTAGAGGCTATATACTATTAGAGGAGAGATATAATGTATATACTATTAGAGGGGATATATACTGCATATACTATTAGAGGGGATATATACTGCATATACTATTAGAGGGGATATAGTGTATATACTATTAGAGGAGAGCTATACTATTAAAGGGTCAATCTAGTAAATATCAGACTCATTAACTTTAACCCCATTTTGTTACTGGACGATTAATAGATTATGAAAATAGTAATCGATTAATTTCATAATCAATTAGTTGTTTCAGCCCTACTTGTAAAGACAGCATTCAGCACACAAATTAAAGTTTGTGGTTTTTTTTCAAGCCTTCTTTTACATTTTAAATCCACATTTACATACAGATGAAGCTGTCCAGCAAAAGTGACAGTTATATGGGTTACACATGACAAACCAGCAGATTTCAAAAGCATGCTGGACTTTATTCAAGTTAAGGCCAATGTAAAGTAAACAAATCATCAATATGTGAAGTGATCTTTAAACACTCTAGATGGCTGGGCTCTTCAACAGCAGCCAGAAGCTTATATCACAACTACATTACTAATATTTGACAACCTGTGAAATATTTTAGAAAAAGGTGGTAAAATTTGCTGCACAAAAAAAAAACTGACACTTTTCTGGAAAGCGCCAATTTTTAGAGATATTGCTGCCTAGGTATACATGAGAAATTACACTTCATATCAGCCTCTGTATACTTGTTTAACCGCTTGCCAACCAGCACACGCCAATGTACACTGGCAGAATAGCACTGGTGGGCAAAATGGCGTACAGGTACGTCCCCTTTAAGAAGCGGTCTCATGGCCGCACGCCCGCCACGACTGTGGATCTCGCAGACTCTATGTCTGCCAGGTGCCCGCAATCCTGTTACAGAGAGGAAGAACAGGGAGATGCTTTTGTAAACAAAGCATTTCCCTGTTCTGCCTAGTGACAGGACAGCGATCACAGTTTTCTGTCATCGAGAGCAGTGATCACTGCCCTGTGTGAAGATCAGCCCCCTAACATTTTGTAGACGCTATAAAATTTTGCGCAAACCAAAATACGCTTATTGCATTTTTTCTTTTTAACCAAAAATATGTAGAAGAAAAGATATCAGCCTAAACTGAGGAAATGAGATAGAAAGAGTATAATATAAATAAATAATTAAAATATATATATATATATATATATATATATATATATATATATATATATATATATAAAAAAAAATATATATATATATATATATATATATATATATATACACATATATATACACATATATATACACATATATATATATATATATATATATATATATATATATATATATATATATATATATATATATATATATATATATATATATATATATATATATATATATATATATATATATATATACACACATATATATATATATATATATATATATATATAAATATATATATATATATTATACACATACATACATATATACACACGATATAGCAAAAAGTCGAGATCTCAAAGTGTAAAACACCCTGGTCTATTAAAAGATTATCAAAATGTATTTTTACCTTAAAATGTAACTTACCTTCGATAGAGAGGCTCAATGGTTATATGAATAAGGTGGCACAGTGCTATTGCAATAGATTTATGGGAGGTGGCATAAAAAGGGGGCATCTGATCCATTATGTTTTGAGCATGCTGCCAGTCTCCAATTTTCAGTAGTGCTTCCAGTAAACCAAGCTTCTGGTTGTCAGTAGCCTGCAAACAAGTATATCAGTAACTAAAAGATTGTATTACTGTATGTAGCATTTTATAGTACATGTATGAATTCCATATTATGGATATGATCAGATTTACGGTCTCAAAAGCGAGGTTTCATTAAAAAAAAAAGCCACAAGGGGCTACAAAAACCTGCTAACATAATACAAAATATCCCCATTACAATATTTTCAGTGAGGTGCTGTTATGTAGCAATGCACTTACCAATTACTTAAAGCGGGAGTCCGCCTTTTTTTTTTTTTTTTTTTAAAAGCCAGCAGCTACAAATACTGCAGCTGCTGACTTTTAAAATAATGACTTACCCATCCAGCGCGCCCGCGATGTCGGCACCCAAAGCCAATCTCTCGGTCGCCTCTCGGGTGCTGCCGCCGCCATCTTGGGTATGGGAATCAGGAAGTGGAGCCTTTCAGGTTCATTTCCCGGTTCCCTACTGCGCATGCGCGAGTCGCGCTGCGCAATAAGGATGGTCCCCGCTGTCTCTGGGATCCGTGTGTTTCCCAGCAGGCAGCGGGGGACCTTCGGAAAGGGGCGTAGATTCTGCGGAAAGGGGCGTACCTTCTGCAGAATCTACGCCGGAAGTGGGTGCAGATACCTGTACTGTACAGATACCTGCACCCCCCTCCCCCCTGAAAGGTGCCAATTGTGGCGCCGGAGGGGGGGAGGGTTCCAATGAGCGGAAGGTCCACTTTAGGGTGGACCTCCGCTTTAATAATTATATTTGGAGATCGAGCACAGTTTTGGGAATGAAAAAAAGCATAAACAATATCAGGAGCAGAAGCATAAGACGCTAAAAAAGTTCACGAAAACCTATTTCCATTAAAATCAATGAATGCTTTCACACTGGGGCAGTGCGCTGGCAGGGCGGTGAAAAAACAGCCCTCTCCATTGAAATGAATGGAAAGCTCTTCAAAAGTGCTCAGTGTTTCACTGACAATTTAGAAATGCCTCATTGTGAAAGGGGCCTTACATATTCTTAACCAGTTCTGGACAATTTGAGGTGTTCTTGATGACCCATTTGGTTCCTCTTATACCACATATATATTCTAATATCTTATTAGGACTACAGAGAGTTTCCAAATTCTGTGCATCTTCGTTTTAGGGTCTGTCCATCTGCAGCAGCCATTACAGAAACTTCTTACATTCTGTTAAATTTTCCAAATGACTGCTTAATGAAATGTTTTCTTCAGTCTACTTGTAAGCTCATTTACCTCCAAGATGGTCGCTCACACATTTGCAATCAAATATTTGCAGGGGCTTTCCTTGCTACCTTTATAACTGAATGCCAAGACGCTCTGATTGGACCAAGGCTCTGGCACTTATGGCAGGCACCCATCCAGATAGGATAATAGGAACAAGTGTTACGGAAAAGGGAAGGAAAGGACATGCTCCAAGACTACGTAGTATAGTCAGAGCTTTGCCCTTCAGAATGGCTCAGCATTTAGCCTTGGTTCACATTGACCGCGGCTTTGAAATCGTGTAAAATCATCTGAAATTGCACAATTACAAAGACACGTCAGTGTGACTTCAGTGGCAGTAACTTACTTTAGTGGCAGTGTCACTTTAAGAACTATTACATTACTATTATGTGTGAATCTCTGAATGCAAACCAGTATTAAAAAAAAAAAAAAAAAAAAAAAAGGGGGACAAAGGACTACATGCGCTTTGTACTGTGGGGGGGGGAAAAGAGGAATAAAATAGTTTTTTGGTGGTGTTCTGAACTTCTTTTAAGCTTGTACAAGGAAGAAACATTTGGTTTACCATCTATTAAAGCGGAGGTCCACCCTAAAATGGACCTTCCGCTCATCGGAATCCTCCCCCCCTCCGGCGCCACAATTGGCACCTTTCAGGGGGGAGGGGGGTGCAGTTACCTGGATAATCCAGGTAAATGCACCCACTTCCGGGATAGCTCTCTGCGGAAAGGGGCGTAGATTACGTCCCTTTCCGCAAGTGCCCCGCTGCCTGCTGGGTAAACACACAGATCCCAGAGGCAGCGGGGACCGTCCTCATTGCGCAGCGCGGCTCGCGCATGCGCAGTAGGGAACCGGGAAATGAAGCCGAAATGCTCCATTTCCTGATTCCCATACCCAAGATGGCGGCGGCAGCACCCGAGAAACGATCTACAGATCGGCTTCGGGTGCCGACATCGCGGGCGCGCTGGACAAGGTAAGTGTCACTATTTTAAAAGTCAGCAGCTGCAGTATTTGTAGCTGCTGGCTTTTAAAAAAAGAAAAAAAAAACAAAAACGCGGAGTCCCGGCGGACTCCCGCTTTAAGAACTGTAAAAAAGGCAAAAAATTGTATCAAGAGTGATTTTAATAATAAAAAAATAAATAAAAAAAAAAATAAAATAAACGCAGGCAAAAAAAAAGTTTAACTACTCAAAATTACTCTATTGAATGAAATAGACATCAAATTACAAAACGAAGTAGTAAATAATACCCTGGCATGTTTAGAAATAATGAACTCTCTTTGTGAGTTAATAATTTTACCAGTGAGCATATAATCAAATTATGCTTCATTCAACAATAAAATATGAATTAGGATTTTGGTTCTACTCATTTGTGCTGCCTCTCGAGTATAGTTCTGCAATTTTATTTACATTCACGGCACTAAACTAAACAAACCATGAAATCATTTCACACAATCCAATTTAAAAAATAGAGAACTAAAGAAAACCAGAATAACACTCACAATATACAGCACTCAAAGCAATTAGAAAAAAGTTCAAATGGGGGCACTGGAGCCAGTTTTATAAATGTAAAATAGAACTTGTGTTAAAAAATACACTACAATGGAAAAAAAAAAAAAAAAAAAATGAAAAATGAACAAAAAGCATGAGAATGTAATTCAGGACAATTGCTATTAGAACAAGATAATGTGCTGGACTCAAAAGCAGAAGAGAGAATGACCATGTTGCAAAGGAAACCTTTACATGCATGGTAAAGAAATTAAAGCTACAAAATAAACAAACACACACACACACACACACATATACATACATACATACACACACACACATATACACACACACACACACAGTATGTACAAGTCACTAAACATGGTCTCAGGCCAGATTTCTACAGAGAGCCTACTATACACCTGCATGCTCATTTGGACAGCATATATGCTTAAGTTAGACCCCCCTATATACTAGACGTCAGCTAGCTGAGGGTACCTTTTATTACATGGTTCAGACTTGCCCTAAGCTGCCCCCTCCCCCAATATTCCCTCCCTTGCGCCACGCTTCTGGGTTGGAACTCAAAGAATACTGGTTACTTCTTTTGATGGCGTGTACCACAAAACTCAAACAGACGTGTGTGCAAAAAACACATATAATTTTCCCAGACTGCTGGCTCAGAAAGGAGCTCTTCAAGCTGTGTTCTGGCAAAACAAGGCATAGGATGGTGGGTAACCAACTCCTATGAGGACTGCAGCCACAGCTGGGGAGTAAGCAGTCATGAATTATCCAATGTTGCCTCTGAATTTCCAGCTACAGCAGGCAGTTGAGTGACAGCAAGAAAGCCCTGACTTGCATCGGCACGCCTATGCCTCCTATGTTCTAATTTACTGGCTATTGTTTTTTTCACTTGTTGACCGCACATATAGTATAGCCTAGAGCAGTGATGGCGAACCTTGGCACTCCAGATGTTTTGGAACTACATTTCCCATGATGCTCATGCTCTCTGCAGTGTAGTTCAGCATCATGGGAAATGTAGTTCCAAAACATCTGGAGTGCCGAGGTTTGCCATCACTGGCCTAGAGTGAAACTGGAGGAGGCGGCTGCTATGAGGCCCATGGTAAAAAAAAAAACAAGGGTTTCCAATGGGACTGAATGGCCCATGCAAAAGAGCGAAAGGACATATATGTTTGACGCCCAAGGGCTGAAGGATGCTGGACAGGTTCGTACCCAAAGTTAGACTCTGGTACTCTAATCGGTGAGTGGATCCCAGTGATGACTTCCAAAGGTCGAGGATCCAGTGGAATCTCTGCACAATCTGCACTGTCTGCTGGGCATTGGCCCATAGAGATAGTGGGGACTTTATCAAGAGACCATCAAGATAACCTCCCCAAAATGTATATCCTCTGAGAAGCACCAAGATCAGGGCAAGCATGTTGTTGGAAACCTGGGGGTCATGGGTGACAAAACAAAACAAAAAAAAAAAAAAAAAAAGGGAAGGATAACAAAAAAGGTAAATGCAAAAAAGCAGAACGTGCTCATAAGAAAGAAAAATGAAACCGTGTGATCATTCCCGATGTCCACTAAGGATGGAGAGGAAATTACAGACTTGGACAATTCCATGCAGAATTTAGGACACAGGGGAACAAGTTTAGAATCTTCAGATTCAAAGTTGACTGGACACAAACATTAAAGAGGGATTCCACCAAAAAAAAAAATATTAAAAGCCAGCAGCTATAAATACTACAGCTGCTGACTTTTAATAAATGGACACTCACCTGTCCCGGGTTCCAGCGATGCCGGCAGCCGAGGCCGATCGATCGCTCGGCTCTCGGCTGCTGCCGCCACCATTCTAGGTGAGGGAATCAGGAAGTGAAGCGAATCGGCTTCACTTCCCGGTTCGCTACTGCGCATGCGCGAGCCGCGCCGCGCAATAGGAAATCTCTGTGCTGTCTCTGATACCCGTGTGTGTCCCAGCAGACAGTGCGGCAGGGCAGGAAATGGTGTAGACTCCCACGGGAGTCTATGCCCGGAAGTGGGTAAAAATACCTGTCTTTGACAGGTATCTCCACCCCCCTCCCCCCTGAAAGGTGTCAATTGTGACACCGGAGGGGGGGAGGGATCCGATCAGTGGAGGTTCCACTTTAGGGTGGAATCCCACTTTAAGTTTGAGTACTGTGAACATGTCCAAGCACTAATTATGAAACTGTTCACTGTTCAGGACTGGGGTGATGTGAGAAGAGCTGCTGAAAAGCAGCATGAAGATCCAGCTGTTTTTGTGGGGAAAGACATTTCAGGGCAAGGAGCAGGGAAGAGCCCAAAAAAAAAAAAAAAAAAAAAAAAAAAAAAAAAAAGCACAGAACACCCGGAGTGCTCTGGTGAGGAGTAATCAGATAAGTGGATCAGACCAAGTGCAGCCTGAAAAGCATGGTAAGAGATGCAACAAAGAAAAACCACAAAATTATCAAAAAAATTCCAACATAGTACTGTATGCATAAACAGTGCTATTAATTCCATTAAATTAAAAAAATGGTTCAACAGTCAAAGTTAAAAATAAATGGTAGTGAACGTTACCAGTGACCTCAGAGTGGATAAGGGGGAAACAATCATCCAGGAGGCAAGCCTTTGACACAGCATTTGATCCAAACAAACAATCATAAGCATACAGAGGGAGAGGAGGATCACCCTGGAGATTATTATTATCAGTAGTAGAGGTGCACTGAATGGAACTTTGGGTGATGAAACCGAAAATGCAGGATGCATTTGGCCAAAAACTGAAAATGACAGCATTTAAAAAAAAAAATTGATAAATGAGCTCACAAAAGTGCACCCCTCACATTTTTGTCAATATTTTATTATATCTTTTCATGTGACAACACTGAAGAAAAGACACTTTGCTACAATGTAAAGTAGTGAATGTACAGGTTGTAAACCAGTTTAAATTTGCTGTCCCCTCAAAATAACTCAACACACAGCCATTAATGTCTAAACAACTGGTAACAAAAGTGAGTACACCCCTAAGTAAAAAAAATCCAAATTGGGCCCAAAGTGCCAATATTTTGTGTGGCCACCATTATTTTCCAGCACTGCCTTAACCTTCTTGGGCATGGAGGTCACCGGAACTTCACAGGTTGCCACTGGAGTCTTCTTCCACTTCTCCATGACAATATCACGGAGCTGGTGGATGTCAGAGACCTTGCGCTCCTTCACCTTCTGTTTAAGGATGGCCCACAGATGCTCAATAGGGTTTAGGTCTGAAGACATGCTTGGCCAGTCCATCACCTTTACCCTCAGCTTCTATATAGCAAAGCAGTGTTCATCTTGGAGGTGTGTTTGGGGTCATTATGTTGTAATACTGCCCTGCGGCCCAGTCTCCGAAGGGAGGGGATTGCACTCTGCTTCAGTATGTCACATGTTGGCAACCATGGTTCCCTCAATGAACTGTAGCTCCCCAGTGCCGGCAGCACTCATGCAGCCCCAGACCATGACACTCCCACCACCATGCTTGACTGTAGGCAAGTCACACTTGTCTTTGTCCTCCTCACCTGGTTGCCGCCACACACTCTTGACATCATCTGAACCAAATAAGTTTATCTTGGTCTCAGACCACAGGACACGGTTCCAGTAATCCATGTCCTTAGTCTGCTTGTCTTCAGCAAAAACTTTTTGCGGGCTTTCTTGTGCATCATCTTTAAAACGTCTATTTCCCAAAGACAACCTCTGGATATGACGCGGAGCACGTGCACTCAATTTCTTTGGTCAACCATGGCGAGGCCTGTTCCGAGTGGAACCTGTCCTGGTAAACCACTGTATGGTCTTGACCACTGTGCTGCAGCTCAGTTTCAGGGTCTTGGCAATCTTCTTATAACCTAGGCCATCTTTATATAGAGCAACAATTCATTTTTTTTCAAATCCTCAGAGTTCTTTGCCATGAGGTGCCATGTTGAACTTCCAGTGACCAGTATGAGAGATTGGGAGCGATAACACCAAATTTAATCCACCTGCTCCCCATTCACACCTGAGTCCTTGTAACACTAACGAGTCACATGACCCCGGAAGGGAAAATGACTAATTGGGACCAATTTGGACATTTTCACTTAGGGGTGTAAACACTTTTGTTGCCAGCATTTTAGACATCAATGGCTGTGTATATATTATGTTACTACAATATGAAATATATACATTAATGCTTATATAATATGAATTGACCTAGGTTACTATCATATATATTTCTTATTTATTATCCATTTATTATTATTTATTACTATTTATTTATTATTATTTACTATTTTATTTATATATTTTTTATTTTATTGTATATTTTTCTGTATATATCTATGTATTATAATATTGACGTATTGTTAACTCATTGTAGTATCTTCCCCGTGCATAGCCAATAAAATATCATTTTATTGATTGATTTAATTGACCTTCAATGTGTTGTTTCATATAAAGTCCCATTGCTGCCCCCCCTTTTTTGCCCCTTTTCCCTTCTTTTGTATCAATGGCTGTGTGTTGAGTTATTTTGAGGGGACAGCAAATTTACACTGTTATACAAGCTGTAAACTCACTACTTTACATTGTAGCAAAGTGTCGTCTCTCCAGTGTTGTCACATGAAAAGATATAATAAAATATTTTTAAAAATGTGAGGGGCGTGCTCACTTGTGAGATACTGTATATTTTTATTTATTGTCGACCATTATAGGAACCTTTAGGCTGCATTCACACCTGAGCGTAGCGTTTTCACGCAGAAAATCGCGTTACCGCGATTTCGCTGCGTTTTTTACGGCGTTTTGCCACGATTTTATGCAGGGCAAAAGGTCATCAATGTAAAAAGAAGAAAAACGCCCAAATCTGCTCGATTCAAGCGACAAAAAAGGACCCGGAACATGGAGTGGAGATGTGAACCATCTTCATTGAGAATAATAGATTTTTGTTCCCCCTCTAGCGTTTTGTAGCTTCAGGCTTCAAGCTACAAAACGCTCAGGTGTGAATGGGGCCTAAGTGCAAGAAAAGCTCAAGAAGAATGTATCCCTTTAAATTCTATGTAAATCTGGTCCATTACGCTTCATTGCGATGTTAAAAATGTTGCTTGCTACATTTTTGGTCAGAAAAAATAAAATAAATAAATAAATGCACCACCCTGTTGAAATGCAACAAGAACGCACCCGTGTAACATTTTTGAGTCACAAGACCTATGAAAAACAAAAACACACTATAGGCACAGTAAAATTGTGGTAAAATTGCCTTTTCGGCACCTTTTTCTTTTATTGGTAAAATGCCAATAATACCATTTTCAACCGATGTTAGAGCTACCGAAATTTGGGTGCATTCGTTTTTGCAAAAAGCCCTCCTCAACAGATATTGCAAAGTAAAGGTAAGTTTTTGGAGGAACATACAGCTTTAATCACTGCACCCGAGCAAGGAGTAAGTGGGCTGGGAAGGTCTAAGCAAGTTTGCAGACTCATTACTGATGTAATGCTAAACAAGAGCAGTCTGCATAAGTAAGGATTGCAATAACCACCTTAAAAGGGATTGTAAAGGTTTGTGTTTTTTTCACCTTAATGCATCCTATGCGAAAAAACACCTGCCAGTCACCGGCCGCCCAGCCCTCCGTTTTACTTACCTGAACCCTTTCATTCAGTCGGCAGGGACGCTCCGTCTCTTTCTCCAAAGGCTCCCAGCTCTTGAGTCAAAGCTACCCCATACTGACCAGATGGCATAGCAAAATGGTATGGACACACCGTAAAAGCAACTGACGAGTCCAGGCAAGCACAGCAGCACCTGATGACACACTTGCGTCAGACTGTAGGTAACAATTACGACAACTTTAAAGTGGTTGTACACCCTGTTCAACCACTTTTACCTACAGGTAAGCCTTAACATAAGAAAGATCTCCTAAACCGCCACTGTTTAGGAGATATTTAGAAAAAAAATTTAAAAAAAAATAGCACCGATGATTACGGCACATACAAACTTTAGAAAGAGCACATTGTGGCATTTCTAATAAGGGTCATGCCGTGACTGGCAAATCCCGCGCTCATGCGCGGGAGTGACGTCACGCAACTCCGGACAGTCACAGAGACGGAGTTTGCGGCCCCAGAAGGAAGAGGGGTTGAAGATAAATGCTCCCTGCTATTGGGGACAGCAGTGACATCGCAGGCAAGTGACACATAATGGATGCTTTGACTTTGCAGGGAAACAAAGAGGAAGTAAAACCCACCAGGGTTTACTTCCTCTTTAAACGGCTGGCATTCCTGCTCTACAGCTGTGACACACCTTGGTGACAAGTAACTTTACAGGCCAGCCCCACATCTTCTTAAGGTATGGGTCTGGGTATGGTCCGCTAGGGTCAACTTCTCATGAAGCTGCGGAAAAAAAGCTGCATTGGCTATGATGCAGCCATGAAACCTGACAGAAGAATTTTTGAGAGCAAACACCTCCATATAAAAAAAAAAATATATTATATATATATATATATATATATATATATATATATATATATATATATATATATATATATATATATATATATATATATATATATATATATATATATATATAATAATAAAAAAAAGGGGGCTAGTTAGGAGTGGAAGAGGTTATATAGGGGATGTCCCTGAAGCCCCCCCCCCCCCCAGTATACAACCACTTTTAGGCTGGATTCACACCAATGCAGCTTTAGTGCTTTTTGCATTTTGCAGATTTGCACTACAGTCCATTTAACATCGTTTCCTATGGAACATGTTCTGTAGTGCAAATCTGCAAAATGCACTAAAAATGCATAGGTGTGAATCCAGCCTAAAAGCGCTAAAAAAAAAAAAAAAAAAAAAAAAGGTACTCTATTGCAGTTAACCAATCAGATGTGGCTGCATCAGTTTTTTTTTTTCACTTTGACTTTCTTCTCTGTGTTCACACTGTGAACTGGCCAGTAAAACACCTCCTGTATTAGCGAGACATCACTTTGGATGAATGAGCACAGGAAACACAGCAGAAAGCAGCACTGTCAATGTTATGTAATGTAATGTTAGTCTTAAAGTAGAACAGATTTAAATCCACCAAAATTTCAATACACTAACAACCTGAAGGCAAACTCCAGCTAACCCTTTATAATTTTTTTTGTTACAACTTTTATTCCATTTGGTATAAAATTTTGAATAAAAACAGACCATTTAAAGCAGGGCTCGACAAACCCCAGGCGCCAGGTCGCCAATGCGACCAGAAATCGCGACCTGGCGCCTAAGCTGCCACCAGCCCACTCACTATCGATGCCCCAGACATGCAGCAGCATTAACACTGACTGCTGTCCTCCTCCCTCCTTCACACTCTGCAGCACCGCGCTGTGTGCGAAACTGACATGCAATGGAGAGAGGAGGATCTGTCAGCCTGATGTCGGGGTGGGCAGGACCCGGACGGTGGGGGCGGGACCCGGCCGGGGTGGGGGCGGGACCCGGCCGGGGTGGGGGCAGGACCAAGCAAGCTATCAAACACCAGCCAATGGGATCTGGGCGGGCCGCTACGTGTATGTGGCCCGCCCCTTTTCTTAAGCAGCCCAATCGTTGGCTGGTGTTTGATAGCTGCTGAGTCCCGCCCACCCCGGCCGGGTCCCGCCCACCCCGACAGGCTGAAATCTGACATATCCACCTCTCTGTTACTTGTCAGTTTCACACCCCGGCAGGGTCCCGCCAGCTCCTCTGTTACATTTCAGTAACAGAGTGCTCCGTGTGAAACCTGCCAGTGCCAATCAGTGCCACCTGCCACCAATCAGTGCCAACCAGTACCACCGCCAATCAATACCACCTGCCACCACCAACCAGTGCCACCGCCAATCAGTGCCAGTGCCAACCAGTGGCACCTGCCAGTGCCACCACCAATCAGTGCCACCTGCCAGCGGCAACCAGTGCCATCTGCCACCGCCAATCAGTGCCACCTGCCACCACAAATCAGTGCCACCTGCTAGTGCCAATCAATACCACCTGCAACCACCAGCCAGTGCCACCTGCCACTACCCAGTGCCAATCAGTGCCACCTACCAGTGCCACCTGCCAGTGCCGAGTGCCACCGCCAGTCAGTGCCACCTGCCACCGCCAATCAGTGCCACCACCAACCAGTGCCACCTACCAGTGCCACCTGCCACCACCTACCAGCGCCACCTGCCACCGCCAACCAGTGCCACCGCCAACCAGTGCCATCTGCCAGTGCAACTAGTGCCATCGCCAACCAGGGCCACCTGCCATCACCAACCAGGGCCACCTGCCATCACCAACCAGGGCCACCTGCCAGTGCCAATAGTGCCACCTGCCAGTTCCAAACCAGTGTCACCTGCCAGTTCCAAACCAGTGTCACCTGCCAGTTCCAAACCAGTGTCACCTGCCGGTGCCATCTGGCAGTTCCACGTGCCTTCCAGTGGCAACCAGTGCCACCTTCCAGTGCCAGCCAGTTCCATCTGTTGCCAGCCTTACTCTTTCTGGTCAGCCCATACCTCTGATGTAACAGCGTTTCAATGGAGTTATTGACTGGGTGCTACATTGCGAGTTAGGGATAGGGGGTGAAAATGAGTGGCCTTACCCCGGGAGCTGAAAAAAAAAACTGGCTCCTAACTTTTTTAACTGGCTCCTAAATGCAAAGCAAATTTGTCAACCCCTGGCTTAAAGCATGTCTGCCTCATTCATGTAAACGAATATATTCTGTGGAGAGCTTGTAAAAAATAAAAAAAAAAAAATAA
Source organism: Lithobates pipiens (assembly GCF_037356315.1). Taxonomy (NCBI): domain Eukaryota; kingdom Metazoa; phylum Chordata; class Amphibia; order Anura; family Ranidae; genus Lithobates; species Lithobates pipiens. The sequence goes on from NW_027507685.1 coordinate 10,003,869, forward strand.
AATAAAAACTTGCTGGATCACTATATAAACAAAAAAGAAAGCTTAAAAAAAAAAAAAAATAAAAAAAAATAAAAAAAAAAAAAATATGCAATCATCACATCTAAGAACTGGAAAGATGCAATATAATAAAATGTTTGCTTTAATATCACTTAAAAGGAAGTTGCATATAAAATCATGTCTAAAAACTAAAACTAAAGTCCAACACAGGTGTACAACTACTAGATTTAGTTCTGCTCATGCAATGAGTAAATTTCTATATTCAAAGAATATCACTAGGCTCAAAACTGCAACAAATGAAAAACTCAACTGTCAAAACTGCTTTTTACCTTCTCAGTTTTTTCATCATCTTTCTCTTTTTCCTTATCTTTCTCGTCATTTTTTTCCGAAGACAGGACTACCAAATTAAGTTTTCGGACAATCTGTTTGGCTTCAAAAACCTTCTTTTTATGCTCTTCAAGAATGCTGTTGTCCAATGGGAGAAGCTGGAAAAAAAAAAAAAAATAAATAAAAAGAGGGGGGGGGATGGAATTAAAATTATCTTAATTATAGAGTATGGAGAAAAGGTTTATTATGTAAAGATTTGTTAAAGTGAGGGCTTAGTAAAAACGGGAAAACCATGTTCCACACATACCACATCTAGGGGACACCAGCCCCATATTAGGAAAGAAATGTATTATAGAAAGTCGGCTTTTAAGTAGTAATCTCGATTCATTCAAACTCTGTACTCATTTAGGTACAACAATCAGGATCGGTGCATCGCTGGTGTGGCCTTCCAGCTCCCGCTGTAGCGCGAGGCGATTTTTACTATAACTTACACCTTACATGGTGACATTTTATATTCATGCAAGCAAATGACGGAGGGATTGCTTGTAAACAAACCAGCGTCATGTCCGCTTCCGCTCTCCCCTTCTCTGTACCGATCGGTACAATGTGAGTGGCGAGATCAGGTGCAGCAGTGCTGTGGGCTGGATCTGTAGTGCCCGCAGAACCGATTTGTGCCCATTGCAGCACTTATCCACTCTCAGCCATCCACATCCTTCGCTCATCCACACCACTACAGTGCCTCACAAAAGTCTAACGAGTAGTCAAATTAGATTTGAAGCTTATGCCCCTAGAACGGCTGCTGGTGCTCCCTGCATGTCGGGCCTCTGTATGTGCCCAGGCTGTGGAAAAGTCTCCCACATGTGGTATCGCTGTACTCAGGAGTAGGAGAGTCTACTTTGGGGTGTAATTTTTGGTATGTACAAGCTATGTGTAAGAAATATTGTATAAAATGGACAACTTTGTTAAAAAAAAAAAAAAAAAAAAAAATCATACTATAAAATTATATATACATACACATATACACACACACACACACACACACACACACACACACACACATATATACATGTACATATATACATACACACACATATACACACACACACACACACTAAAAACACTCATTATGCCTCTTAGATTATATGCTGGGATGTTTTCTTTCCAAAATGGGGTAATTTTAGGGGCATTTCCATTGTCCTAGATCTCTGGGGCTTTCAAAAGTGCCAGTATTTTTACCAAAGATTTGTAGTAGTAGTAATTTTGGCCAAAAATTCTGAAGAAAAAAAAAATACTATTTGCTAAATTTTATAAACAGAAATGAAGAAAAATTCACTTTTTTTTTTTCTTTTAAACAGAATTTTCAGTATTTTTCTTTTTTAGCGCAACAAATAAAATAAAAAAAAACAGCGGTGATTAACCACTTGCAGACCGGACCATTTTGCTGGTCAAAGACCAGACCACTTTTTGCGATTCGGCACTGCGTCGCTTTAACTGACAATTGCGCGGTCGTGCGACGTGGCTCCCAAACAAAATTGACGTCCTTTTTTTCCCCACAAATAGAGCTTTCTTTTGGTGGTATTTGATCACCCCTGCGTTTTTTTTTTTTTGCGCTATAAACAAAAATAGAGCGACAATTTTGAAAAAAAACGCATTATTTTTTACTTTTTGTTATAATAAATATCCCCCAAAAATATATAAAAAAACATTTTTTCCCCTCAGTTTAGGCCGATACGTATTCTTCTACATATTTTTGGTAAAAAAAAAATAAAAAAAAACGCAATAAGTGATTATTGATTGGTTTGCGCAAAAGTTATAGCGTTTACAAAATAGGGGATAGTTTTATAGCATTTTTATTAATAATTTTTTATTATTATTTTTTTTACTAGTAATGGCGGCGATCAGCGATTTTTATTGTGACTGCGACATTGTGGGGGACCCATCGGACATTTTTGACACATTTTTGGGACCATTGTCATTTATACAGTAATCACTGCTTTATAAATGCAGTGATTCCTGTGTAAATGACACTGGCAGTGAAGGGGTTAACCAGTGGGTGGCAGTGTAGGGGTTAAGTGTTCCTAGGGGTGTGTTACTAACTGTGGGGGGGTTGGGCTTTCATTTAGTGAACACTGATCTCTGCTCCAATCACATGGAGCAGAGATCAGCGTCACTAGTTGCTAGGCAGAATGGAGAAATGTTGTTTACACAGCATTTCCTCCATTCGGCCGCTCCGTGAGACGATCGTGGGGATGCCCGAGGTGATCGAGTCCGCGGGTCCCGCGACCGGACTCAAGGGGGTCCCGATCAGCGCGGGAGCGCGCCGCCGGCGGCGCGCTCCCGACGGCAGGGCGGCATTGAATATTGGACGTACCTGTACGCCAATATGCCTGCCCGTGCCATTCTGTCGACGTACATCGTCGTGCGCTGGTCGGAAAGTGGTTAAATACCACCAAAAAAGTTCTATTTGTGTGAAAAAAAATATATAACAAAAATTTCATATGGGTAGTTTTGTATGACTGGGTAATTGTCATTCCAAATTTTAAACCACCAAAAGCTGAAAATTGGCCTGGTTAAGAAGGGGGTTCAAGTGTCCAGTGGGTAAGTGGATAATAGTACTATACAGGTCAATTAAAAAGGGAGTTTTATACTATCCTAAAGCTGCTTTAGAATCAAATACTAAAATTTATAAAAATAAAATAGTATTGTTTCTTTAGACCTACATGTACATAGAGGTCTTCCAAATCAATAAGGTTTTGCTGTAAGAGAACTGCAGCAACTCTGTACAAAGACGAAGGTGTTTCTCCATTGGGTTCCTAGAAAATCAAAAAAATAAAAGAATTCAATTTTAAGCAATAAAACAAAGTGGAATCAGAAGAGGAACTATTTGGAAATAAACTGTACACCTTACCTGGTAAAACTTGAATTTAAATCCGAGGATGTGACATAATGTCTGAGGTTCACACATACCCATATACGACTCAATTAGTGGTACAAAAAAATCATCACAATCTGGTCGGCACTCGTATACTTCCAAGATTATATCCAATACTCTATTTGGATCAAGGTTAAAACATCCTAAGAGGAAAAAAACAAAAAAAAAAAAAACAAACACATAAAAAAACTAGACCTAATTAAAGCAGAACTAAACTATGTTTTAATCCTTATGCTGCTAGTAAAGAGATAGAATATACATCTTACCATTTTTATTTTAAACTCTCCTCCCCCCATTTCCTCAGTTGCATCCTAGTTTTTGACCTAGACAAAAATGATGCCACAAAGCCCATGAGCTTCTTATCCTTTCATCAGGAGAAGGGACTTTGTCAGATAGGTACACCCACCTGGCTGTATGCCTGACCTAAGGGCAGTTGGATTCTAGGAAGCAAATGCTACATGAATCATCTGCTCTTACTCCAGAAGGCCACAGCCATAAATGCAATGGAGACATGGACAGATGGACGAATATGCTTTAAATATTAAAAATGAATTAAATAGCCATTTCAGTTTGTGGAAGGAAGGAACATCTAGGGGGCCAGGCCTCCTATTAGTTCACCTAGAACATTTAAAGCGGTTTTGTACCTAAAAATTTTACTTCATATTATTAAAATCACATGATAGCATACTTACCTAAATGAACCCTGAAAAAAAAAAAAATATTACTTACCTTATATTTCAGATGTTTGTGCTGACTTCCGGGCTGTCCTCCCGTGGGAGTAGGCGTGGTTATCCTCCTCGCAATGGTCCCTGGGAAATTTCTAAGCTATTTCCCAAGAATCCATGGGGGGACAATGAAACTGCAAAATCTCGTGAGATTTCGGGAGGACGCCGGTCGCGTGACGAGGGCGTGTCCGAATTTGCCATTTTCAAAGTGGGCAGGCAGCTGTATCTGCCATTACCACCGGAGCATGCTGGGAGCCGAGCGTCATAGAATAGAGGAAGTAAATGCCTGTGGGCTTCAGACGCCCACACTTAAAATGGAAAACGCCCGAGTACTTTTTTTAAACTTATCCGAAGAAAAAGAATCGTCGCACCGGGGGTCAAAAACACGCCGATCGTGGATGCTAACCGACGGTAGCAATCGCCCACCAGGTAAGAAAAAAAAAAAAGCTGCGGAATAACGCTTTAAGGATGTGCGATTAGCAGAGAGGCAAATGTTAGATTAAGAATAAACTAACATAATACCTGTCGGCTTTGGCATAGCCAACCTTGAACTGTGGTGGTCTTTCCAGTTCTGAGCAGCAGCAGTCTATTACTCTTAATGGATCTCTAACCTTGGCAAGCATGTGTTTGTGTCCTGATCTGCGAAATGAGTTGTAATCAACCGTCAAAAACTCATCATCAACTTTCATGAAATGATGGCGTGTTATATAGATGTTCAGTGTGACACTTTTTAGTGTGTATGCGGTCCGATCATGACCGGATTGTTTTTTAAAAATTTCTAATAAAGCTACTTTATTCTTAATCTAACATTTGCCTCTCTGACAAGCACACTTCCGTCAAGTCCTAGGTGAACTAATAGGAGGCCTGGCCCCCTAGATGTTAATTTCTTCCATTGTGTTATCTACTAGTATTTGGATGTGTATTGTCACTCCCTCAGCTGTCATTACCTATTTATTAGACTATTTCAGTTTGATGTAGTCAGATATATTTAAAGCAGAACGTTACCCATTACAGTTTGATAACAAAGAATGTTCTTTAACCACTTCCCACCCGGCCAGTGTACATATACGGCTGGGTGGGAGCTCTCTACTTCTGATAGGACGTTCAGGAACATCCTTCAGAAGGAGGGGGATCGCGTGCCCGCGTAGCTCGTGTCACCCGGACACGGCACATCTCAGATCGGCAGGAGGGCTCTGTGATTGGACACGGCCGTAATGTGATCATGAGGGCCAATCACGGATGTCATGTGATGTAAACAAACAACCGGTTGCTAGGCAATCGGCTCCTCCTCTCCTCACACAGAAGTCATCGCTGAGGAGAGGAGAGCAGATCGCTGCAGCCGGCTGATGATCAGTGAGTATGAGCTGTTTTTACAGCTTTTTACTCACTGATCACCAGTCTAGTGTAAACACACAACACACCACACAGTGTAAACACACATGTCACCACAATACACGTCACCACACATGTCCCCAAAACACCCTTGTCCCCAAATAATAAAAAAAAAAGACATGTCCCCAAATAATAAAAAAAAAAAAAACGACATGTCCCCCACATATGTCCCACTAAAATCACATGTCCCAATGATTATCTGCACACATATGTACATGATCACCTGCACACATATGTACATGATCATTTACGTACATATGTCCGTGATCACACAAACCAATTATTATACACTTAACGGAATTTTTTTGACCAAAAACATGTAGCAGAATACATTTTGGCTTAAATTTATGACAAAATTTGATTTTATTGGATTTCTTTTAAAATAGAAAAAAGAAAATATTGTTTTTTTTTTCCAAATTTCCGCTTTTTTTTGCGCTTATATCGCAAAAAATAAAAAAACGGAGTCGTGAATAAATACCACCAAAATAAAGCTCTATTTGTGCGAACAAAATTATAAAAATTTCATTTGGGTACAGTGTAGCATGACCGCGCAATTGTCATTGAAAGCGCGAGAGCGATGAAAACTGAAAATTGGGCTGGGAAGGAAGGGGGCGAAAGTGCCCTGTATTGTAGTGGTTAAGAAAAAGAACACACATTCAATATTAACTGCTTGCCAATTGATGGACAGGCGGCACAGCTTTTGTTGCGGGAGGGTGTCATATGACACCCTTCATCTTTTCGGCCCACAGGCGGCGCACGCACACCCGCTGTGTCACTGGGGACTCTATGCATGTGCCCGGCCTCCGCGATGTCCACCAGGCACCCGTGATTGCCCGGTAACACAGGAGATCTGTGTATGTAAACACACATATCCACGGTCCTGTCAGAGGAGAGGACACCGATGGTGTTCTCAGTACAGAGAAACACCCATCGGTCTCCTCCCCTTGTGAATCCCCTCCCCCTACAGTTAGAATCACTCCCAGGGAAAATATTAACCCTTTGATCAACACCTATTGTTAGATAGAATTGGGATATTCCCGCGCTATCATATACAAATCTCATTAAATACTAGGGGTGGGTTGCAGCAGAACACCGACAGAGGTATAAACCCTACCACTGAAAAACTTGTGACAAAAATCAAATAAGTGATGTTGCGCTCCCTTAAAATAAATAAACTCTAAACTGCCTAATGCTTACTATTGGTTGCATACAAAATTGCATACAAAGTTGCATATACCAATACTATAGACCCAACTATCGTGCCAAAACGTAGTCCGTAAATAGTGTCAAGTGCTAAAAATTATACTAAACAAAGTATTTACACAATATAAGAGTGCCCAGTGCTTGATAAGAATCGCATAAATCTACAAGTGGTTGTAAACCCTTACAAACCACTTTGACCTACAGGTAAGCCTAGATTAAGGCTTACCTGTAGGTCCAAGCAATATCTCCTAAACCTATATGGTTTAGGAGATATTTGCCCGAAAACGGGCACCGCTGTCTACGGCGCACAGCGGCGCGCAGGCGCACTGAGTGCAGCATTTCCAAGAATGGAGCTGCCGTGCGTGTCGACTCTCGTGCACATGCGCGGGAGTGACGTCATCGCGGCTTCGCCGAATGACAGCGGCGGAGCTGCAAGACGCCACCAGCAAGATGGATGCGGCGGACTACAGGGGACAGCGGTGACTTCGCTGGCTCCTGTGTCAGGTAAGTGACACATAATGGGCTACTATGCGATGTATAGTAGTCCATTATGCTTTACCTTTGCAGGGAATGAAAGAGGAAGTAACACCCATCAGGGTTTACTTCCTCTTAAAGTGCCCAATGCTTACATACACAGTTGCATATGACTGCACAATAACGTGAACTCATCTACCGTGACCAAAAGTAATCCGTGAATAGTGTCAAGTGCTGCAAATTATACTTAAAACATATGACATTTGCACAGTATAAGAGTGTCCAGTGTTTCATAGATCCAAAAAACGCATACACCAGTGGAAATATGTCATGCAAGCGAACTTGTTCCTCAAAAAACAATTAACGCTGCAAACTATATTGATAATGACATATATGTGGATCGCACAGTGCAATTAAAATATATAAAAAAAAAATAGAGAAAACACACAGTCTCTTAAAAGAGCAAATATAAAGTGCCACGTGCTTCGTACAGTGCTTCTCCAGGTACAAGGTGCCAAACATTATTGTGCAGTCATATGCAACTGTGTATGTAAGCATTAGGCACTTTAGATTTATGCGATTCTTATCAAGCACTGGACACTCTTATATTGTGTAAATACTTTATGTTTAGTATAACTTTTAGCACTTGACACTATTTACGGACTACGTTTTGGCACAATAGTTGGGTCTATTGTATTGGTATATGCAACTTAACCAATAGTAAGCATTAGGTAGTTTAGAGTTGTTTATTTATTTTAAGGGAGCGCAACATCACTTATTTGATTTTTAACACCTATTGTTAACCCCTTCCTTGCCAGTCACATTTATACAGTAATCAATGCATTTTTATAGCACGGATCGCTGTATAAATTTGAATGGCCGCAAAAACTTGTCAAAAGTGTCCGATATGTCTGCCGCAATGTTACAGTCACAAAAAAAAAAAATAATAATAATAATAATAATAATAATAATATAAAAAGCAGATCACCGCCATTACTAGTAAAAAAAAATAAATAAATAAAAAAATAAAATTTTGATAATAAAAATGATATAAAGCTATCCTCTATTTTGTAGGTGCTATAACCTTTGCACAAACCAATCAATATACGCTTATTGCGATTTTTTTTTTTTACCAAATACATATCGGCCTAAACTGAGGAAAAAAAATGTGTTAAAAAAAATAAATAAAAAAATAAATAAAAAAAGATTGTTTTTTTTTTTTTTTCAAACTTGTCACTCTTGTTTATGGCGCAAAAAATAAAAACCACAGAGGTGATCAAATACCACCAACAGAAAGCTCTATTTGTGAGGACAAAATGATCATTTCATCTGGGTACAGTGTTGTATGGCCGCGCAATTGTCAAAGTGCGACAGCGCTGAAAGCTGAAAAATGGCCTGGGCAGGAAAGGGGTGAAAATGCACTGTATTGAGGTGGTTAATAAACACGCTACTGAAATCAGCATGCATTGTAAATTTCCCCCAGCATGGCTGGCATCAAGGCAAGTCACATGTGCAATACTAAGACATCTGCAAACCAAAACTAAAGTTGGCCATACATTATACAAAATTTTCTTGTGCAATTTTGCCTTAGATTTACCAAAACCATATAATTAGGTCAAACCTAAACACTTTCAATTTGCATGCAATCGGGCAGGCCCTTGTACTAAAATTTCCTTTAGATTTACCTTCAACTATGTAGTACAAGGGCCTGCCTGATTGCATGCAAATTGAAAGCGTTTGTTTGACCACATTAAAAGTGGTTTTGGCAAATCTAAAGGAAATTGAAGAAAATTGTATAATGTATGGCCACACTAAAAAAAGGACAGCTTACTTTTCTATAAAGCACAGGAGGCTTAATGTAAACCTTTGCACCGCAAGATACTCGCCTCCCCCTTCCAGCGGTCACCTTCTCAGCCTCTTGATTAGCCAATGGGGGATGGCGTGACTCATTCGTAAGCACACGAGTCAGCTCTGCGTACGTTCACTAGAAGGTTGACAGCAAGTGCATCTTATTGCAAAAGAGATTACCGTATATACTCGAGTATAAGCCGAGATTTTCAGCCTCTTTTTTGAGGCTGAAAGTGCCCCCCTCGGCTTATACTCGAGTCATCGCTGTCTGCCCGCTCGATCAGCGTGTCGAGCAGACAGACAGCGGCCATTCTATTCAAAAGCCGCGCCTCCGGCTCCGCCTTCGCCTGTGATAGGCGGAACACTGAATTTCCCAGCAGCCTGTGTTCCGCCTATCACGGACATCGTATCATCCTCGTACTACGGACGAGGATGATACGATGTCTGTGATAGGCGGAACACAGGCTGCTGGGAAATTCAGTGTTCCGCCTATCACAGGCGAAGGCGGCGGCGCAGCTTTTGAATTTTACAATGGCCGCCGACGAAGAGGGCACGGGACGGAGGCAAGGCAAGGCACGGCACGGCACGGCACGGGACGGGACGGGACGGGGGCAAGGCAAGGCACGACACGGGACGGATGCAAGGCACGGCACGGGACGGAGGCAAGGCACGGGACGGAGGCTCGGGACAAAGGCTCGGGACACAGGTAGGCTGGACACACACACACACACACACACACACACACACACACAGGGATGGATGGAGACACACACACACAGGGATGGATGGATGGATGGATGGAGACACACACACACAGGGATGGATGGATGGATGGATGGAGACACACACACACAGGGATGGATGGATGGATGGATGGACACACACACACACAGGGATGGATGGACGGACACACAGGGATGGACGGACACACAGGGATGGACGGACACACAGGGATGGACGGACACACAGGGATGGACGGACACACAGGGATGGACGGACACACACACAGGGATGGACAGGCATGTCTCACCCTCGGCTTATACACGAGTCAATAGGTTTCCCAGTTTTTTGGGGGTAAATTGGGGGCCTCGGCTTATACTCGGGTCGGCCTATACTCGAGTATATACGGTATATAACTCTTGTAAAAGAAGAAGCTCCATGCTCTCAATTATTTTTTTTAATTCTAGGTTTAGTTCTACTTCAATGATAGATGGCATAGCAGTCAAAGACTATTAGACCATTATAACCACTTGCTTACTGGCCACTTAGACCCCCTTCCTGCCCAGATCAATGTTGCGCTTTCAGCGTTGTCACTCCTAGAATGAAAATTGCGCGGTCATGCTACAGGGTACCCAAATTAAATATTTACCATTTATTTAATACAGATAGAGCTTTCTTTTGATAGTATTTAATTGCTGCTGTTTTTTTTTTTTCTTGCTAAATAAAACAAAAAAAGGATCGAAAATTTTGAAAAAACAAAAACTGTTTCATAGTTTGTTATAAAATTTTGAAAACTGGTAATTTTTCTCCTTCATCAATTTGCGCTGATGAGTGGCACTGATCTGTGGCACCGATTACGAGACACTGATGGGCACCGATAGGTGGCACAGTGGGCACTGGCAGTTGACACTGGTGGGCACGGAAAATGCAGCCGCAGCTCTCTGTGTGAGGCACTGATGTGCCTCTGACAGAAGCCGATAATCAGCTAACAGCGTGGAGAGAAAAAAAAAAAAAAAAAACAAGTAAAAATACCAATAACCAAGCTTCTGCTTACATCATGTGGTCAGCCATCATTGGCTGACAGCTGATCATGTGGTAAGGGGCCAGGGTCGACCCCTTACGCGGTTCTGTATTCAGCTGAGTCTCAGACTCAGTGATCACAGAGCGTGCCACACACGACCCACATGGACACGCAGACAGCGCTTGCTCTGGAGAAAGTCAATGGGCGCCCTCCCGGCAATTAAAGCCCATGCTGTAGCCGTCTTTCGGATGTAGCGCGGGCAGCAAGTAGACAGGCCTCATTAAATGTACTAGATAACAGGATTCATGATTAAAACACAAGCTTATCACATGGAAGCAACACCTCTGTGTCTCATGGCCCAAAAGGTTTTCCCTGGGGGGGGGGGGGGGGGGGGGAATAATGGACTGCTCAAGGGGGAGGAGCCAGGAGCATATGTGGGGGACTGGCGGGGGCTGCTCTGTTCAAAACCACTGAACAGAGCAGGTATAAAAGAAAAAAAAAGCTTGATGTAGGTCATCTTCCTGCAGTAAGGTGACAACATTGCCAGGCACCTGTTGATTTACCTGAAGCGTTGTCACCCTCTCATCACGAAATGTTGCCACTACACTACAGTGCAGCAAGGTGAAATTATCTCTCACTGGGCCTCCTATACAGCAGAGGTTCTGTGAGGGGAAAATACATTAAAGTGCCACCGTTACCCTCCGACAGTCCCTGCTGTGCAGAAATATAAAAAGCACGGCGGTCAAGTGGCCATTCCAAAAATCAAGAGAAAAAACAAGATTTGTCAGCAGACATCCTGCAAATTGCCAGCAGCTAGAGATCTGCAATTGTGTCTATATTTGAAGTAGGCTTGGCATCGTCTATGAATTTGATATTTCAATTTAAACATACAAAATGAGAAACTACACAAGTACAATGATATAGGAAAGAAAAATAATATATCTCCAGCCTTACCAACTAAAGATTTGATATTTTCCAGGATTAAATCACTTGTTATACTCCCAGACAAATCTTGTCCAAGCTCTGCAATCAACTTTGCATATCCTTCGTTTTCTTCTCTCAATAAATTGAATTTCTGTTGCTTATAACTGCAGAAAAAAAAAAAAAAGGGAAAAAAATTAATAAAGATATACAAAATGAATAAATAAATAAAAAAGGCCTTCCTACGGACACAACACAGAAAACAGAAATAAACAGCTCACAGGACCACTTGAAAGTTCTTGCCAACCATTTACATGTCGTCCTTCTCCTATCTGCCAAGAGCAGCTTATAAGAGCATTACAAAGCATCCAAATGACGTTTGCTTGTGGGGACAGTTTTGTAAACAGCAGAAAACAACAGAAGCCGATGCATTTAAGCCAGTAATGCTTAGTATGAGTATTTCAGCCTGGACACTTATGCAGACATTTCCTGGAACACCGTTTCACCGCAACATCCAAAATTATGGGCAACACTGCGTTAGTTTATATAGACTGAAAAAGGCAAACTAGACCTAAATACTAAGTAGATGTAATTAGAAATTAAAGGTCTGCACACCACTATTAAATTACACCAGTGTAGGCAACCTTCGAGAGATAGAGATCGACCTGAACAACACTGATACAGATCACCGGGCATAGTGTACATAGAAGGGGGTCAGCGGCGCAGGAACCCATTTGCGGTCCACCGGTCTTTGGTTGAGAGGTGGAACGTGATCAATGGGTTGCCGACCACAGCTTTACACCATTTAGCAACTAAACATTATTTTAGGTTAGGGAGCTTAAATCCCTCCACAGTTTAAGAGTTAGTACAATAATTTTAATTGCAACCCCAATTGCAAAAAAAGTTGGGACACTACATAAAAATAGAATGCAATGATTTTCAAATCTCATAAACCCATATTTTATTCATAATAGAAAAAAAACAACAACACAATATTAAATGTTTAAAGTGGGAAAGAAAGAAAAGGAAACAAAAAACTGCAATTTTGAAATTGATGGCAGCAACAAATTTCAAAGTTGGGACAAAAGAAAGCTGGCAATGCAAGCGGTACGAACAAGAAAGAGCTAGAAGAAGAACATTTTGCATCCAATTAGGTTAAAGTAGAACTATAGGCAAAACTTTTTTTTTTTTTTTTTTGCCATCTCTTTCCCATTGCACTTCACTTCCTGACCCATAGCCAAACAAGAAACAGGGACTCAGACAGCAAGACTGTCAGGAGTTTTGCCTTTAGATATACTTTAATTGGCACCAGGCCAGTAACACAACTTGGCATACAAAAATGAATCTTAGAGAGCCGGAATGTCTCAAAAGTAAAAGATGGGCAGAAGTTCACAATCTGTAAAAACCTGCGTACAAAAATTGCAGAACAACCTTTAAAATAGTGTTTTTTATTCTAAAACTGCAAAGACTTTAAATAGAGCATCATCTACAGTACAAGCGGTCCCCTACTTACAAACAGAGGGAGATAACAGGAAGAAAGAGGAAATCTACCTCTAGGAAGGGAAATTCTCTCCTGTAAGAGTTACCGTATTTGCCGGTGTATAAGGCGACCCCCTAATCTTACAGGACAAAAACGCTTTTAAAACTGTACTTACCGTATAAGACGACCCGGCTTCATATTTCTTCCTTCTTCCTGCATTTGCTGGAGCCAATCACGGCGAGCGATGTATTCTATTAATGAATACAAAGCCTGCTTGGATTGGCAGAGGCTGTAACATCATCAGCCCGCGCCACTCTGACTCTCCAAGCCAATCAGAGCAGGCTACAGAGTAGCCTGGTCGGATTGGCAGAGGTCGTTACTCCAATCCGAGCAGGCTTTGTATTCATTTGAATACATCGCTCATCAGGATTGGCTCAACGGTATATACTGTATGTAGCCGAAGCTACATACAGTATTACCGAACACCCAGCCGGCATCCGAGGGGCTGACCCGGCGTATAAGACGACCCCTGCTTTTTGGCCAATTTTTTTACATGCAAAAGGTTGTCTTATACGCCAGAAAATACGGTAATATGGGAAAAAGGTGTCTCCACTAAAGCTTCATCACCAATCCTTGTTTCCCTAACAGCCCAAAATTTTCAAAATCCAAATTATCATTGGGACAGAAAGTGAGGTGAAATCGTCTCTACAGGGGCACAGACAGCTAAACAAATATTACAGGGGTGACAACCCTTCCCTATGTTATCCAAAAACCTTAAAATTGATTTTTTGGCTGGAGCTACACTTAAAAAATTGTACCTGTTCCGACTTACAAACAGATTCTACTCAAGAACAAACCTACAGACCCCATCTTGTTTGTAACCCGGGGATCCCCTGTACATAATAATATCAAAACTCTGTAGATGTTTACAGAGTGTTGGTAAAAGAGGGGATGCTACGCCGTGGTAAACATTGCTCTGTTCCAACTTTTTTGAAACTGGGGTTGCAGTTTGCCAGCGTTTTATTGCCTTGCCCCAACTTTGAGACGTGTAGCGGTTGCATCAAGTTCAAAACTACCTTATCATCGTTTTCTTTAAAATGATACATTACCTCAGTTTAAATATTTTATATTTTTTCTAATTTCAAAATTGTGAATAAAATATGGGTTTATGAGATCTGAAAATCAATGCATTCTGTTTTTATGTAGATTTTACACAGTGACCCAACCTTTTTTTGACATTTGGGTTGAATACTTACTAGTGGCACCTGAAAAGTTCAATTGCTTTTTTTTGGTGTCTCAACAATATTTAGCTAAATGGGTTTTTTTGGACAAAAAAATAAAAAAATAAAAAATAAAATAAATAAAAAAAAAAACCCACAAATACACACACAAACTCAAAAAGAAAATATAATTTTCTAATAATTAGTCTATGTCTTGGAGAGCTAATGTGAAAAAAAAAAAGTTCTTACACACTAGAAATTTGTGAAATTACATCTAAATAGATATAAAAAAAAAAAAAAAAAAAAGTTAAATTAAAAAGCAGCCTGCCAATATTGTGATCATCAGATGCAGTTAGGAGACTTTGTGCAATATTATAAATCACTGTATAATTCTTGTACTGCAGAGCAATGCACAAAAGCAGATTATAGCATCTCAAATAGAAGCCCATTTATCCCAAAGTGCCCAAGCCAAGAGGGATATATGGTAATGAGAAATTTTCTACTATTCAATTTCTGCATTTTTTTTTTTTTTCTCTTTGGGTGTAGACCTGCTTCCAAAATTACTGATGGCCACATTTCCATCACATACAAGGAAGGGAAAGTGTGTCTTGTGCCCAAATTATAGTCTGATCTTCCAGCTGAAAACAGGATTTAACATTTTTCATCCTTATGTGTTAAATTTTTTTTATATTATATATATATATATATATATATATATATATATATATATATATATTTTTTTTTTTTTTTTTTTTCTCATCCCTGTTTGGCATTATCCAAAGTCAAGACTAGAGACAAATATATTGAAAGCAGACTATGCAGAAAAAACAAACATAATAAAAAAAAAAAAAAACACACATCACAAAAAGTTAAAAATAATAGACCCCCGGGTTTATGACCAGTACGTCCTGAAAATTACAGAAGGTTTAGCTCTGATCATAGAATTATAACATTAGCTGGGTTCAATACAGATTATTATTATTATTATTAAGTTACCTCCAGAAATTGGTCAGATTTCTAAAAATAAAAAAACACAGACCCACAGGCAGCCTCTGTGAAGTTGCTCATTTATGAGGCAAAAGAAGCTTTCAAAAATAAATTGGTTTTATCAAACAGATATTATCCAATGAGAGTTAACAGAAATAAGCTTAAGCCCGTAACCAATTTGCAGACAAACAATTTGCAACAACAGGCCGACTTCCTACAGCTCCCTGCAGTCTCCAGAGCCCTGGATCAGCAGATAATGCCGATTACAATAACAAGTAAAAAGAGTGGTTGTGCTGAAACCGATCTGCACAGCAGAATGTGGAAAACCCTCTTCAGTCACTGCCAGGCACAAGGGTTTGTCACCCTGGCCACCCTTCTCCCCCCAGCTACATACAGAAAATACAGTTATAAATGAATTTATTGCAATGTAAAATAGAAATACCTAAAATGGCAGCCCACTTCCTATATATAAAAAAAGGAAAAAAACTTTGATTATTACTACTACAGGGGACCAAACATCAAACCACCGGTATGCACATTTTTATGGCATACGGTCTAATCTGATCTTGCGTTAAAGGGCCTGTTCACAATATTTCCATCGGACTATGCTGGACAGCCTTGCCCATCGCAGAGACAAGGCAATCTGCCTCATCTCCCATTAGTTCACAAAACCAAGCTTGCAGTGATGCACACAGAAAAAAAACACACATATACATATACACACACACACACACACACACATACATATATACATGCATACATACATAAAATTATTTAAAAAAAAAACCCACCACACCAACTGGTTAGAATCCTCTCCTACTCTAGCCAAAAAAAGTGCTTGCCTTAAGTTCTTCTTGAGGCCGGGTTCACACCGCTGCGATGCGGGAACGCCGCGAATCCGCGGCGTTTTCCCGCATCGCATGACTCCCGCCGGCAGTTCACACTGCCCTATGCGGACGGCTGGGAGTGTCAATGATATGTTAATGACACCCCCAGATCCGTCCGCATATCGCAGTGCGATCTGCCGACTCGCACAGGAATCGGATCGCATGGTGTGAACCCCCATGCGATCCGATTCTGTTGCGGACCAAAAAAAAAGGGACCCGTGCGAGTTTGCTGCGGGAGCGCTGCGAATTCAGCCATACTATCTGTATGGCTGAACTCGCATCGCTACGGAGATCGGATGTAATTTGCGGTGCGAATCACATCCGGATCTCCCCCCGCAGCAGTGTGAACCCAGCCTTAAGCTGAATCTCTGAATGAACGCTCTATTAGAAAAAAAACTACTTTTTCCTCTTTGAAGAAGTTACCGTAGAACATAGCTTGTCTGGGTTTAACAGCCATACAAAAATTTTTGTTAAAAAAGTTAATTGTAACAGGCGATACAGTTAATGTTGCATGTTTCCATTTACACACAGACCTAGTATCTGTGACCATGCCTTTAAAGGGTTAATTGCTCAGTTACCCTGAACCAGTCACAGCCAAATCCTTCTACTGGTGTTTAGAGTGTGTAAATATCACAGTCACCCTCTCGATCTGCAATCAATGACCAGAGAAGTTACAAACAATAACAATACTGCTTTAATGTAATTCTTCTGCAGATGGTGATCTGCTTCTGTAAATAAAAAATACTAGCTGTCAAAATGACAGCCGGGTATTGCCAGTGACTGTCACAGAAGAACTCTGGAGGAGAAGGAGGGACCAGACATACTACACATTGCCAAAGTATTTAAACGTTTTTGACACGTGCCCAATATCCATAGCAGGTTAAATACAAGATAGTATTTTATTTAACATCCATAAATAAAACAGAAAAAGAAAAACAACATTTTACCCAATTAAACCCACTTGTGTACCAACACGTATGAAGCCAACTAGGTGCCATTTCCTTCAAAGAATACCAGCTATGGAATAACAAAGTGCACTGCTAAACAGCACTGACCAGCTTTGGAGCCATACATTATTAAAAATATTATGTGTGTGTATGTATATATATATATATATATATATATATATATATATATTATATATTACACACACATTATATATATGTATGTGTGTGTGTGTGTGTGTGTGTGTAAAAATCAGCTATTAAAAAAAAAAAGGTGTCACCATCTTTTAAAATATCGAATTTATATATAGTTAACACACAGATTTAAACCCATACTCACAAAAGTTTGGTCTTTATTTTTACAGACTTCTGGTTGAACTGTTGGGATTGTTTAATGAGTCCAAGTGATTCCAGAGTTTCAGGATCTAGGCGTTCCTTAAGAATTGTGTCGGACATTAGATACTGTGAAAGAAGCAGAATATTTAAGTTTTATTTTGTCAATAAATACATAATACTACAAAAAACATACAAAAAGCTGTACTAGTTTCTCAATGCATCAACTATGAGTGTGGGGAGAGAGAGAGAGAGAGAGGGAGAGAGGGAGAATATATATAATCTCTCTTCATCTCATAGATAGAGTGTTGATCAGGACCCTGGATCCAGAGAAACGCACACATGGGTGGTGGAGACCCATCTAGCCCATACTTGGTCAAAAACGTGTGGCTTTTTCCTGCGTACATAAATCTTATCCAAATTGTCATAGAAGTTTCTTTCCATGGTAAAAAGGATCATCTTGCAGTCATAGAAGTGGAATGTACGTAATGACATTCTGATTAGGAATTATGGGAGACCTACCAGTTTCTAAATATGCCAGTTTTTTGGTGGGTGAGAAATATTGGGGCATTTTAAGACTGAAGGGATGAAATCACTGACCAAAAGTTTTAGATATACTAACAGGTCCAGAAACCGTGGAGGGGGGGGGGGTAAAAATCGGCAAAATCAAGCATAGCGTGGAGGGGAATAGACCCCATTTAATGCCATCTAGCAGCTGTAAAGAGGCAGTGAAAAAACTATTTCATTTGCATCATTCTGCCCCTAGAAATGACCAAGCCCTTACATGTAACCTCAAAATTTCCATCCAATCCTGCTCAGTAATCTGGAAACAGGTTAAGACCACTTAAGATGGGCCTGTTGATATCTGGCTCTAGAGGTGTCCGTTAAAGTGGATGTAAACCTGATTAAAGCACCCATCTGTAGTGTTTTCTTATCTCTCTCCAAAGCACTGAGTCCTGCTGTTTCATTGCTCTGTTATCAGCATAATAACTTCTGACAAGTTGTCCATCAACCAAGATAAAACCAGCCTGAGATTTGTGTTGTGGGAGGTTGCTATAAAAAGAAGCAGAGAGCTTGTCTTGTCACAGCACAGCTGTGCACATTCCTTCCTTTTTCCAATGTGGAGTGGGGGGTGTGCGCCTTTCCTCCAATAAGCTGTATGCCAAGAAGCCACTCCCAGTGCTAAACAGGAAGAGAAAGTCTCTAACACAATGTGTACTTTCTAAAGAATATATAGAGATGAAGACAGCAGATATGCATGCAAAACTTACGTAGGGAGATTTGTTTCATCTCTGTGAATTATCTGAGCATGTTCACTTCACTGAGCACATGTGAGGGTTTACATCCACTTTAAAAGCGGAACTGCAGTCTGCTCACATAATTTGTATAAAAAAACCATCTTTGCCTTTCTGAAGCTTCCCTCCAACCACTTTGCATATTATTTTATAAACTGTGATTCTGTACTTGCCAAATATGCTGCAGATATCTCTCTCCACTGATTCTGTCTGCAACCATTTTAACTGTTCACTTCCTGGATTTACACAGAAGCACACCTTCAGCTCTGCAGCTCTCATTGACCCTCTTATGACTCATCCCTCCTCCCTTCCTGGCAAACCCTAACAAGAGTGTGAGAAAGTGAGCTGTGTATGTCATAAGCCTAGGCTTCCCCCCCCCCCCCCCCCCAGACAAGAAACAGGAAGTGGGCTGTATAAAGGTATTCACTAGCAGAAAAAAAAAAAAAAAAAGCTTTACTAACGCAAGTTAAAACAACAAGGGCAGAAGATTTAATAGATGGAAAGATGAAAAAATGACTGAAGTTCCGCTGTAAGGGTGAAGTCATAGGTAGAGACGGACTTGGTGGTATCTGGTCTTCCCAAGTGTTGTTGAAAGAAGGCAGTAATTTTAAGGTTTATAAGCGGCAAACTTTACAGGACTTGCATGGCGAAATTTAAAAGTAGGGAATTATTGTGGGGGGAGTTCTACCTCCCGCCTCTTCCAGCACTGCAACCTTTGTCATGCAACACTCCTGGGAGGGCACCGATTCCATCTTCAGACACCATAAAAGGGGACTGATAAAAAGGTACAAGAGCAAACTATTTTGCATTACAGTTGCTTTAACAAAATGACTATGGAACCAAGCCTTTGTGAGAAAACATGTAGAGAAGTCTGAATTTTGGCTGCTGCGAGTCCTCCCCATCAGCACATCATAACTGATATTTCAGTACAGAAAAGAAAAAAAATAAATAAAAATGATACCATACAGAGATGAAATGCAAGCTTTCAATGCTTGGCTCTCCAGCCAGATATAGAGTGGGTGGACACAGACACAATTATTCCGTGCCAGATTGTGCGATGTTCTGCTGTTCCTTTACAATTTAAAGAGCACGTCCAAGTTTTTTTTCCCCATTTACTTGAAAAACAATGGCCTATTTCACTCAAAATTACCCCCTTTATGTCTTGCAAAGTAAAAGATGGGATACACACTGCTTACAGAGTACATAAGCCTATGACGGCATGTCAGACAACAAACGAAGGCATCACCCTTTTCAGAGTGGGTAAAACAGCATAGCAGAGCCCAAAAACACTGCAGAGGACATAAGAGGTACACAGTGGCTCTAAGCAGTAAAGGGGGTGGGAAAGGACAGAAAGAGCGAGGACATACAGACTACTAGATAGCAGGGAGAACATAAAATCAATGGCAGACTAGTATTCGCAAAACCCCGAATTAAAGCGGAGTTTCACCCAAAAGTTGTGCATTAAGGCCTCCTTTATATGCCACATTTTGCATGTGATTTTTTTGTGGGGGGTACCCGGCTCCCCCTTCCACTCAAGCTGCCTAGGTGACTCGAGCGGAAGTTCTCCTCTCACCCTCCCTCATTGCAATCCTCTGGGACACGTCACAGGTCCCAAAAGATTTCCCGGCCACTGAAGACACGCAGCGCGATGCACAAATTCGCAGTGTGCACCAGGCTGTGAAGCCGCAAGCTGTCACAGCCGGCTGCCCACACTTGTGATGCCGGGGAGAGACGAGGGAGAAAACCGAGGGTTCAGGAGGCTGCAACATGGGACAGGTGAGTGAGCGTTTATTAAAAGTCAGAAGGTACACTTTTTGTATCTGATGACTTTTAATAAAACACAAAAATGTCTGGAAGTCCGCTTTAACTGCTACAAAAAAAAAAATTTAAAAAATTTGCAGCAGGTGGCTTGGTGAACAGGAAAACCAATTACTGAAATATTTACCTTAAAAGTACAGGTTACCTACTTAACATAATAAAATATAAAGACTTCGGCACAGCAGGGCGTTTGTAATTGCGGGCAGAATCAGTGCGATGCTACCCACGATTCCAAAACGCTCCAATCTTGTTGTTCAATAAGGAGCGTCTGTCGGGTGACAAGCTTCACTCAAAGCGATTCAGAGCGCAACAATCGCACCTGCGTTTAAGCACCATTGAAAATGAATGGCACCTGAACAAACGTGGAGCGCTTTTCTTAGTTTTGCAGAGCATTTTGAGATTGCTGGCAGAATCGCAGTGATCCTGCCCACTATCGCAAATGCCGCGTTGTGAACAGGGCCTTATAAATTATCCACAAAATGGAAGAATACATTAACAATTACTGATCTCTTTAATAACGAATCTAAAAAAAAAAAAAAAAAAAAAAAAATTAAAATAAGCTTTCCTAATCCTTAAAAAGGGGCTGTAAACCCTCATGGTTTTTCACCTTAATGTATTAAAAGGTGAAAAATCTCCTGTGGTCAGCTTAGGAAACCTGTAGGTCTCCAGTTATTGTGGCAGCATATTATTTGTATTGCTTTTGGTTCCAACCATGGAAGAATGAAACACATATTTCTACATTTCAATATAAACAAAAAATACCTTTCTGTATCCTCAGACAAAACAAAAAAAATAAATAAAAAAAAACTTGGATTTTAAAAAATGACCCTTACCAAACATGAGGACACCAGCTGGGTAAAATGATCCCGTCTCCATTTTTCTTCAGAGCAGCTTGTTTCAATATCTGTGTTTGCAAGAAATACATACAAACAAGCTCAAGAGGGAACAATAATAGTACAAAAACTCAAATATGATAACCCTGCTCATCATAGCCATAAACAGTAATAGAAGACTACACATACATTACAGTGCAAGCTAGCCTTTCTCAAAAAAATAAAATAAATAAAATAAAAAAGGGGGTTAACACGCTACACAAGGGGTAGGTACCGGTAACCTAAAGCTAAAGTGGACCTCCGCTCATCGGAACCCTCCCCCCCTCCGGCGCCACAATTGGCACCTTTCAGGGGGGAGGGGGGGTGACGAATACCTGTACTGTACAGGTATTCTGCACCCACTTCCGGGATAGCTCTCTGCGGAAAGGGGCGTAGATTACGCCCCTTTCTGCACGTGCCCGCCCCTTTCCGCAAGTGCCCCGCTGCCTGCTGGGAAACACACAGATCCCAGAGGCAGCGGGTCCATCCTTATTGCGCAGCACGACTCGCGCACGCGCAGTAGGGAACCGGGAAATGAAGCCGAAAGGCTCCATTTCCTGATTCCCATACCCAAGATGGCGGCGGCAGCACCCGACAAGACGATCTAGAGATCGGCTTCGGGTGCAGACATCGCGGGCGCGCTGGACAGGTAAGTGTCACTATTTTAAAAGTCAGCAGCTGCAGTATTTGTAGCTGCTGGCTTTTAAAAAAAAAAAAAACGCGGAGTCCTGGCGGACTCCCGCTTTAACTAGCAAGGACGGGAGGTGAAGCCAACTTTTAGCTGCTGCAGGGGAGAACTACAGGGAATCGGTTTCAGTAAACGCCACCCAGTCTCGCTTCCTTCTGCTGCCAGTGTACTCCCCTGGTACTTACATCCACCCACTCACAGCGCTGCTGGTTTTCCTGCTCTACATGTGTCGGAGGTGCAGTCTGGGGGTTGGCACGGAAGGAACGCAATATATTCCTCACCTGCCCACGATCGGCGGGTTGCTGACCCTGCTCTATAACCTCCTGGTCTCTGCTACACCAACCTGTGTGCAATAAGCTGTCCCTGTCCACGCAGCCAACGTAGTGGTTCGGGGATTTGAAATCCTTTATAATTTTTCTTCTTTCTGTAGAAGCTCTGGAATGGATCAAAGCCAGTGTCACTATCGGCACGTACCAACTGGAATCACATTGATCAGTCCGGAATTTCCACAGAAAGAAGGGGGGGCGGGAAAAAAGGGGGGGGGGGGGGGGATTTCAAACCCTTGTGGTTAAAATGTTTTATAGTTTTATTACTCACACAAGTTTGCTTCTCATCATATAATCACAATAAGGAGAACTGCAACATTGTTTTCCAAGTATAACAGCTCTTTCAATAAGTAGCTATTTTGGCTCAAACACATTTTAATATTCAATCTGAATACTGACAGTAGTGTGTTTTTGTCACAATGACTTTTATATAAAGAATCACCAATTGTTTCTTAGATACACCTACCCAGGAAGTGTATATGTAGCCCTTTGTCCAGTCATTCTAGGTCCCAAATCATAAGCTAGTATGGTCCACAGAGCCAACTCTCCCCCCAGCCTCACCACTGTCTGACCAAGCTGCTAACTGAGATAAAAATTATATTCCGTTTCCAAGCACAGCTTTTGCTTTAGGCTTAAAGTGATACTAAAGGCTCTTATTTTTACCAAAAAAAAAAAAAAAAGTTATACTTATCGGTGTAGTGCTTTTGCACACAGCAGCCCATATCCTTCTCTCATGTCCCTCTTTGATGCTCCTGGCCCCTCCCTTTGGTTGAGTGCCCCCAGAGCAAGCAGCTTGCTCTGGGGGCAGCTGAGCTGTAACTCCTTGTGTCCATTCAGACACCGAGATCACCGACTTTGACAGCAGCGGGAGCCAATGGAGCTTCGCTGCTGTTTTAGCCAATGAGGAGGGAGATTAATCATCTATGGGCTGCCTTAGTTTACACTTCCAATTTCAACCCAACCACACCCTTAAAGAGGAGTTTCCCTTAAATAAAAAAAAATTATAAGTCAGCAGCTACAAATACTGCAGCTGCTGACTTAATCTAGCTTAGCTGTTCCAGGGTCCAGCGATGTGGGGGAACGAAGCTCCACTCATCCCCTCTCCTCTTGGTGGTGCTGGCATTGCAACTGTGGGCACCCAGCTGTGGATTTACAGCCGGGCACCCAATGCGCATGCGCGAGCGGCCTAGCAGTCATCTGGGACCCCGTGTCCCAGATGACTGACAGGAGGGAGGGGGGGGGGGCGGAGCTGAGCCCTTCCTGTGCTGAGGGAAAGTGATGTCGCCAGCACAGGAACTGAAGGAGGCAGATTATGAGGGACCTCCTAGCAACAGGCATTTAGAGGAGAGTAAAAAAAAAAAAAAAAAAAAAAAATTTTTATATATGTTCAAAATGTTTTTTTATTTTATTTTTTAGCTTTTTTTTTTGTGTGTGTGTGGAACACCACTTTAAGCTAACAAAGGTTGTATAAATGCAGTGTGGGGAAAAAAAATTAAAATAAAATCCCCCTGTTCGGTGGCAATACTGCCCGCTGAACATAACCCATTTAACTGAATGGTGTCATTCCACAACAATGAGTCAAACTCTAGGCTAGCAGTTGCAGTGTGGTATTCAAATTCACAAAGCTTGTTCAGCTATCAAAAAATAGGCAGGCATTCAGAAGGCAGCAGTAAGCACTTGGTCCTCGTGATTCAAGGATTTTTCTTTAAAACTACAAAACTAAAAGGCTGAATAACTGCAGTTTGCCTACACAAGGCTGGTCATATTCCTTTTAGTTATTGAGTGTTTGAGCCATCCCCTAAAAAACGAAATAAATAAAAAATAAATAAAAAAGGGTCAAGAAATGCGCAATAAAATGCTTACCTAAAATACAAATTACATCTGCCAAGATTGAAGGCATGTCTTCTCGCAAATCCTGAGCAATAAGAGGGGGGGAAAAAAAAAGGAATGAATATTAGTTAAATTATATGTGTCAATACCATCACTTATTAAAGAACTAAAGTGACCCTATTACTCATGCAGAGAGAAACTAAAAGAGTAACTTTAGTCACCCTTTATCCAGAAGTACCGGTACATACTCGCCCCTTTTTTCAAACCTATCTAGGGCTGCAACTAACAATTATTTTCATAATCGATTAGTTGGCCGATTATTGTTCCGATTAATCGGTTAATAACCGTAAAAAAAGGTGTGGTGTATAATTTAGTTAATATGTAAAGTTTAAAAAAAAAAAAAAAAAAAAAAAAGGTAATTTATTCTTAAATATCTCTATATGCAGTGGTAAATATAAATAACCAACTATATGGTTAAGGAGCAAAATATCTAATCCACTCTGAGAATAACAGACAAAAGGCGATATACTGTATATATACTGTAAATACTATTAGAAGAGATATACTGTATATACTATTAAAGGCTATATACACTATTAGAGGAGAGATATACTATATATAATATTAGAGGGGATATATACTGTATGTACTATTAGAAGGGATATATACTGCATATGCTATTAGAGGAGAGAAATACTGTATATACCATTAGAGGAGAGATATACTATTAAATGGTCAATCTGGTAAATATCATCAGACTCATTAAAGCGGAGGTCCACCCTAAAATGGACCTCCGCTCATCGGAATCCCCCCCCCCCCTCCGGCGCCACAATCGGCACCTTTCAGGGGGGAGGGGGGTGCAGTTACCTGGATAATCCAGGTAACTGCACCCACTTCCGGGCTAGCTCTCTGCGGAACGGGCGTACGTTACGCCCCCGTTCCGCAAGCGCCCGCCCCCTTCAGCAAGTGCCCCGCTGCCTGCTGGGAAACACACAGCTCCCAGAGGCAGCGGGGACCGTCCGGATTGCGCCGCGCGGCTCGCGCATGCGCAGTAGGGAACCGGGAAATGAAGCCGAAAGGCTCCATTTCCTGATTCCCATACCCAAGATGGCCGCGGGACCCGGCAGCCGAGCGAGCGATCGGCTTCGGGTGCCGACATCGCGGGCGCGCTGGACAGGTAAGTGTCACTATTTAAAAGTCAGCAGCTGCAGTATTTGTAGCTGCTGGCTTTTAAAAAAAAAAAAAAAAAAAAAAAAAAAAACGCGGAGTCCCGGTGGACTCCCGCTTTAACTTTAACCCCATTTTGTTACTGGGCGATTAATCGATTATGAAAATAGTAATCGATTAATTTAATAATCGATTCGTTGTCGATTAATCGATTAGTTGTTTCAGCCCTAAACCTATCTCATGTAACTTGGACCAGGAAAATGGGATTTGACTTACAAGAAAAATCTTATACCTGGGAGGGGAGTACAGGACAAGACACAGGCTTCTTTTAATCACTACAACTGGTTATATGCAATAACCTTCAGCTAAATGGACTGACAAAAAACAAACAGGCAGATGGGACATCCCCCTATATAACCCCCCCCCCCCCCCCCTCCACTTCCAGCTAGTCTGAGTTAAAAGCAATCAATATGGAGAATATAAAAAAAAACACAAGGGAATGGATTTTTTTTTTTTCGGCATTTGAGCTTGCAAAGCACGGCAACCACCGGTGGATCGCGGGTGCAATGCTGTAGCTCCTGCAGACCCTTCTTCCAGCTCAAGGACCTCCAGTTAGGGAGCTGATAAAAAGTGCCAATGAACAGTGCAGCAACATCACACTGGTGCTCCAATGAGTACTGTAGTTCTTCTACTGTAGTAGCAGATCGGGTCATTTAGTCGTCCACCCCGAACCCCCAGAGTCTGCAAGTCTGAAGTTAGGGGGGGGGGGGGGGGCACCAACAGAGCCTTTAACAAAAACCATTCCAGAAGGGCTGGACAGGCTCAGAGCAATGTGTAGCACCTTAGTCCTGAAACTGACAGAGGAAGCTTGAACAACCACAAATAAAACTTAAACATCTCAACAGTAATCCACGGAGCAGCTTTGAAAATCTGACTATCAATGTTGAAAAGCTCATGAAGCACCAGCAAGTCCAGAAGAATGTGCCTTAACAGGGACGTGAGGAGCCCTATTCTTCGGACTATAGGCCTGAACAATAACTTATCATTCAAAAAGTGCAGCGCTCGGTGTAACTTATATCGATTCCCATTAACTACGTATAAAACACACACACACACACACACACACACACAAAAACCCTCAACCATGAACAATCTGATTAAAAAATAAATAAAAATAAATAAATAAAAAAACACCTCATAAAAGCGATATAAAACAGTCTCTCATACACATGTTAAAGTGAAACAAGCTCATCCCGGAGCTTCAAACAAACAATCCAGTCCTTCACCAGCCTGCTCAAATATATGTTCACTCTCCAGGATGGACAATTTTAAGAGGTCTAGCATAGCTCAAAAGTCAAATTTCCCAGTATGGTGGCAATCAGCTCCTTAAAAAAAATAAAAAAAAAATAAATAAATAAAACACTTCTTATTCACCTAGGACTTCCTCAAAATTCTACAAACAATACCACATAATGACAACGTGAAAGAAGTTTGTTTAAATTCTTTGCAAACTTGTTAAAAATAAATTTAAAAAACCAAACACGGGGAAAAAAAAAAAAAAGATTAAAAACAGAAAAATGTGCATGTCTTTTTGAGTATGATGTTACAAGCTTGGCACACCTATTTTTGGCCAGTTTCTGCCATTTTTCTTTGCAGGACCTTTCAAGCTCCATCAGGTTGGATGAGGAGCGTCAGTGCACAGCCATTTTCAGATCTCTCTAGAGATGCTGAATCGGGTTCAAGTCCGAGTCATTCAAGGACATACAGAGTTTTTTCCGTAGCCTCTCCTTTTGTTATCTTGGCTGTGCGTTTGTGGGGGGGGGGGGGGGGGGTGTCCTGTTGGAAGATAAACCTTCGCCCCAGTCTGAGGTCCAAAGTGCTCTGGAGCAGGTTTTCATCAAGGATGTCTCTGTACATTGCTGCATTCATCGTTTTCTCGATCCTGACTAGTTTCCCAGTTTCCGTCGCTAAAAAAAAAACTCCCATCATGCTGCTGCCACCACCATTCTTCGCTAGAAGGATGGTATTAGCCAGGTAATGACCGATGTCTGGTTTCCTCCTGACATGATGCTTGCCATTCCAGCCAAAGAGTTCAATCTTTGTTTTGTCAGACCAGAGAATTTTGTTTCTTATGGTCAGAGTCCTTCAGGTGCCTTTTGGCAAACTCCAAGCGGGCTGTCACGTGCCTTTCCTGAGGAGCGGCTTCCATCTGGACACTCTACCATACAGGCCTAATTGGTGGAGTGCTGCAGAGATGGTTCTCCTAGAAGGTTCTCCTCTCGCCACAAAAAACACTGGAGCTCATCGGGTTCTTGGTCACCTCATTGACCAAGGACCTTCTCCCCCAAACTCAGTTTGGCTGGGTGACCTGCTCTAGAAGAGTCCCAGTGGTTCAAAACTTCTTCTATTTACGAATGATGGAGGTCTCTCTGCTCATTGGGACCTTCAATGCTGCAGAAAATGTTTCTGTAACCTTCCCCAGATCTGTGCCTCGATACAATCCTGTCTCAGAGGTCTACAGACAATTGCTTGAATTTTGTGGTTCGGTTTGTGCTCCGACATACACTGTTAACTGCGGGACCTTATATAGACAGGCGTGTCTCTTTCCAAATCATGACCAATCAACTGAATTTACCAGCGGTGGACTCCAATCAAGTTGTAGAAACATCGCAAGGATGATCAGTGGAAACAGGAGGCACCTGAGCTCAAATTTGCGCGTCACTTCTTATGATGTGATTTTTATTTTTAATAAAATTTGAAAAGATTTCAAACAAACTTCTTTCACGTTGTCATTATGGGGTATTGTTTGTAGAATTTTGGGGAAAATAACGCATTTAATCCATTTCAGAATAAGGCTAACATAACAAAAAAAAAAAAAAAAGTGGAAAATGGAAGCGCTTTGAATACTTTCCAGATGTCTTTATATAGCCATAGTAAGAAATGAAAGTGTTGACTAATAGGCCCCTTTCACACTGGGGCAGTTTTCAGGCGTTACAGCGCTAAAAATAGCGCCTGTGTAGCGCCTGAAAAAAAAATCGGCCCCTTTCACTCCAGTGTGAAAGCCGGAGGGCTTTCACACTGGAGCGGTGCGCTGGCAGGACAGTGAAAAAAGTCCTGCTAGCCGCATCTTTGGAGCGGTGTATTTGCAGCGGCGCTTTTAACCTTTTTTCGGCCGCTAGCGGGGGTTTTAACCCCCGCTAGTGCCCGCAGACCGCCGCTAAAAATAGCTGCGCTTTACCACACCGCCCCAGTGTGAAAGGGGCCTTAGAACAAATTGTATATTTATCACCATAAATCTATTTCACTTCCCCCCCCCCCCCCCCCATTAATAAATAAAAAAAAATGTATGTATGTATGTGTATATATATATATATATATATATATATATATATATATATATATATATATATATATATATATATATATATATATATATATATATATATATATATATACATATACACACACATATATACACACACTATATATATATTATATATTCTTTAACATGTAAAGAAAGAGGTAATAAAGCACACATACTATGATATCTGTGAAAACTCCAGCAGCTTGATCGTACTTCAGATTTCCTTTAATTACTTGGCAAGCAAGATCATAAAGAACTTGCTGGATTTCTGAAAAAATTAAAAATTTAACACCGTTAAATATAAAAGGCTGTATTCTGGTATACACAGTAAATATTTTGCGAATGTCAACAGTATCCCTACTTATATTTGTGAATACAGACATTCTACTTCGAGAATAAACCTGGATTATACTGTATAGGATTACCATCACAAATTACACCGGTCGGTAAAGAAAGGGCGAAGTAGCCATTTACTTAAAGCCATGCATTTTGAAAGTAAATGAGCATTAAGCATAAGCAGTAAAATGCAAAACTGGTCCTCTTCAAATGGCTTGAGTATATCCAACCTCTTACATGATTTTTAAATGCCCAAAAAAAAAAATTCTTTAAATCAGTCAATTTTCACCGTTCACAACCACTAAAAACAGGGCCAAACGTTTCCCTTTTTTTTTCTTCCCCTTTAAACTATACTATAGGGAATGCAGAAGGAGCATAACATTTCACTTGTTGGAGCAACTGCTATGGGATTAAAGGGGTTGTAAAGGTAAACGTTTTTGAAAAAACATCCGACAATGCCGGGGCCCCCCCGTTTTACATACCCGACCCCTCGAAAGTCCCGCGCCCCCGACGTCCTCTTCGCCACTCACCCTGGCCATTGATTGGCTAGAGTGGATGGTTTTAAAGCAGCGCAGCCTTTGGGTCATGCTGTTGTCAATCACATCCAATGACGCCGCACGCCGAGAGGTGGAGACGAGTGATACAGCTAGCGCCCGTAGCTGCTCGCTGTATCACAGGAGTGCGCCCACAAGCACGCCACACTATGCGAGGGAGCTCGCAAGAAGTTGTGAAATTCTTGTGGGAGGGAGCCGAGACAGCCGCCGAGTGACCCCAGAAGAGCAGGTTCGGGGCCACTCTGTGCAAAACGAGCTGCACAGTGGAGGTAAGTATAACATGTTTGTTATTTTATTTATTTTTTTATTTTGCCTTCAATGATCCTTTAAATTGAAACTCCAACCAAACTTATTTCTTTTTTTTTTGAGAGTAAAGAGCACTTTCACACTGGTTCATTTCAAAACTGCCAGTAAAAATGCCTAATAGAGCGTTTTTTGGTGCGATTTTTAAAAGGACATGTGACTCAAACTGCTCCAAAAATGCTTAGTGGGGGCATTTTGGAGGCAGTTTCCATTCATTTCAAAGGAGGGGAGTGTTTTTTTTTTATTTATTTTTTTAACTACTATTTTAAATTCCCTAATTAATGCAAGCATTACTACTATTACTGTATGAATGTAGTTCCTCTTTAAAAGGAAAAATTGTAGTCAGTGCATCCAGCTCTTTGGCATAAGCCAAACCATGTCATTAGGTTACCCAGTACGTGTGCCTGTAAAGGGACATTTATTGGTGCCATTTTAGAAAAGGTCAAAAAACACAATATAAGAAACTATAGTGTCGTTTCAGGAAACACAAAATACAGAGTTATTTTTGAAACCTTCAATGTCAGATTTTCATTTTTTAAAAGCTTATATCTGGACATATTTCATAAAAAAAATAAAAAAAAAAAAAAAAAAAGCAACATCTACCTCTAATGTTATAAAAACGTAAAGAAATATATCTTGTATTTTATTGTATTGTAACTGTATTGTTTCCTTTTTATATTGTAAAGCACTGCGTAAATTGCTGGCGCTATATAAATCCTGAATAATAATAATAATAATAATAATATGTAGTCTTTACCTTTGAAGGTCACATTTTCCTGTCCTTTTTCACTGAGGCTGCGACACAACTGTATGCTGTAAAAAGATATTACCGTATATAGGTTTAATATATTGTAGATAAGCAACAGTTATTTATTAATACATTTCACAGAAAAACAGGCATAGAACGCAACGAATATCAATCAAGGGACTGGTTTTTGTGTTTACATCATTGGAGTAAGTAGAGGAAATGTAAGCTTGTGGCCCCAGAATGGACATATTGTTTTGTTTTTTTATTCCTTTGCTCAGTTTGCATTGGACAGGTTTTAACAAATTTACTTTTAGGCAAGATTAAGGAACCGTTACTCATGAAATGCCCATCATAAAACCTGTAATCTTGGGGGAGAAGATGACTGCAAGGTTAGACTAAGCTTCACTGAGCAAGGCTTTCACTATCATTTCATTCGCTTATGGCTTAAAGTGGTTGTAACCCGCACATCAAGGAAAAAAAAAAAAAAAAAAAAGAACCCTGCATAATGAGCCAGTATGCACTGCAAGATTCAACCTGGCGGTGCTAGTATTGCACCACATACTAGCTCATTATGAAATTACCACCTTAGATCGAAGCCTCCATATTGCAGCCTGGTCCACGCCGAGAGCTGACATCTTTCCCTTTGCGTTTCTTCCGGATTCGCAGCTCCGGCCACACACAGCGTCGTCACTTCCACATGTACACGCGGGAGTCTTTTTCCCAGTAAGGTCCGGTGTCCTATCATATACAGTCCCCCATCGGATAGTGTCCGCTGTGTACTGCGCATGCACAGTACACAGCACACACAGATTCAAAAATAGCCGAAGATGAACGGCGCCTGCGCCGTGAGTCCAGGTTCTAGCCCCACCATCCAAGTGGACATAGAGTTGGAATATAAAAGAGCCCGAAGCGTTGCGAGCGAAGCGAGCCCACAAGGGGCCCTCTAATTTTCCCAGCCCTATGTCCGCTTGGATGGTGGGGCTACCACCTCGACTCACGACGCAGGCGCCGTTCAACTTTGGAGATTTTCGGAAGCTTCTTCTGCTCCGTACAGCGCAAGCGCTGCACATGCGCAGTACGGGGTGGACACTATATGATGGCCGGACTGAATATGCCAGAACACCGGCAGCATCTGAAAGACCTTCAGCCAGCCATTCAGAGTGCATGTGCCGCTGACGTCAGCAGCTGCATGCAAAGGGAATATCTCCCAAACCATGCTTTTTTTTTTAATCTAAGAATAACCCCTGGTCCCTCCCTCCTGCCAAGTCCCCCCACAACAAGCAGCTTGCTATGGGGGCACGCAGGCCGAGCCAAAGCCCTGTCCCTCTTTCTCCTCATTGGTTTACTCCCTTTACTTTATAGCAGTGGGCACCACTGTGTGTTTCAGCCAATCAGGAGAGATAGTCCCAGGTAGGCAAATCTCTTGTGTGTAACATGACTGGCTCGAGATGGGGCTCAGGTAAGTATTAAATTGCCTTTCACATGGGGCAGATCCGTCCAACCAGAATCCACCTGTTCATCGGGAGATCGCTCCACTGATCCCCACTGAGCAGGCAGATGACAGGTCCATTTCTGCTCCGCTATGCAGGCGGTTGGATGGAAACCTTTTCATCCAATTGTCTTCTGATACGACCCACTGGACAGATGGCAAACGTATCGCCATATGTCTGTAT
Organism: Lithobates pipiens; assembly: GCF_037356315.1. Lineage (NCBI taxonomy): Eukaryota > Metazoa > Chordata > Amphibia > Anura > Ranidae > Lithobates > Lithobates pipiens. The sequence continues at coordinate 10,036,254 of NW_027507685.1, forward strand.
TCAGCGGATTTTGTCAGATTGGATGCCCGGCGGGCATCGGTGGACACATGTCTGCTTACAACTGCCACCCTACAGAGGACTACAGGTGGACCGATCTGGTCAGCCTGAAAAACTGACAGGCGGACTCCATCGGGCCGATCACATGAAAGGGGGGCTGCTGCCAACAAAAGGTTGTTTTTTTTTAAATGCATAGAACACATTACAAGTGATTGTACAGTCTCTTTGTTTAAAAATAAATAAATAATAAAAACCATGTCATACTTACCTGCCCTGTGCAGTTGGTTTTGCACAGAGTAGACCGGAGTCTCCACTTTTCTGGTCCCTCTTCTGTGCTCCTGGCCCCTCCTTCCTGTTGAGTACCCCCACAGTATGCAGCTTGCTATCCCGATTGGCTGGCTGACTTTGATTGACAGCAGTGGGAGCCAATCACTCCACACTGCTGTCTTAGCCAATGAGGAGGGGAGTCCTGGGCAGCTAAGATGCTCATGCAACTTCCCTGGATAAAGACGGGACCTAGGTAAGTATTAAGGGAGCCGAGACGGGCCTCTGCACACAGGTTAAATTTTTTTTAATCAAAAAATTCTGTACCCAAGATCCTGTGTAAGGATTGTATTCCTGGGCCCATAAGAGTGTTTGAGCAATGTCCCCCTCCCCCAAACCACTCCCCATTTAGCTGCAGAGGTTGTGGACATGATGCTTTGCGATCGGATTATAACCCCTGGTGCCTTCAGTGGACACAAGTCAAATAAATGACGCCACGCTTAAAATGCTGCAACCACAAACACTGCATACTGTGCGGCGGTTTTGGCGAGCTAGTGTAGGGTTCAAGAGGTTAAAGTAAAAAAGGTGATACAATGGGGCTGATTTACTAAAAGCAAATCCACTCTGCACTGCAAGTGCCCTTGTAAATGCAGTCGCTGTAGAGCTGAAATCAGGGGAAGCTCTGCTGATTTTACCATCCAATCATGTAGAAGCAAAAATACAATTTTTTATTTTCCTTGCATGTCCCCCTCTGCACTTTCAGGTGTACTTGTAGTGCAAAGTGAATTTGCCTTTAGTAAATAAACCCCAATGCCTCCTTGCTACCTGTTAAAGTGCTCTATGACCAGTGCTCCAAACATGGATCATTCCTCAGAAATCAAAACACACGTGAATGAGCCCTTACACTACACGTGTACCTCGGCATTCATGAATAAATATTCCCTGATGTGAGAACACTCCCTACCCTGACATGCACAGACAACCTGAACTAGGCACACAAGTCACACTCCCAGCTCCTCCTCCAAGGGACGCGAGTGACAGAATCCAAAAATGCTGTTAATCACTTGGCAGAGGAATGTCTTCTGTGTGAGGTCTTCTTTGGCAGACAGAACCCACATGTGAGCAAAAAGGATCTACAAGAGAAAGGTGCCCATGGCAAATCTACCATGAGATTGGTTGTGCCAGCTGCCTCAGGCAGTGGTATAGATATTCCTATTGCACACTGTCCTGGACAAGGCTCTGGGAGTAAGGCTGGATTCACACCTATGCAGTTTTTGTGCTTTTTGCAGATTTGCACTACAGACCGTGTTCCATAGGAAACCATGGTAAATGGACTGTAGTGCAAATCTGCAAAATGCAAAAAGCACTAAAACTGCCATAGGTGTGAATCCAGCCCAACGGGGTGCTGCAGCGGCAATCAGCTGGAACTATCACACATCAGATGCACATATGTGCCAACACAGCACGGATCACCAATTATGCCCAAATCTTTATTGGAGAATAATCACATCACAGAAGACATAGTGCAGTGATGGTGAACCTTGGCACCCCAGATGTTTTGGAACTACATTTCCCATGATGCTCCACTACACTGCAGAGTTCATGAGCATCATGGGAAATGTAGTTCCAAAACATCTGGGGTGCCAAGGTTCGCCATCACTGACATAGTGCAACATGCCTGACAAAGGGATCCTGCATGGCTCTGAAACATTAGACTACGTACTCTGTGATCCTTCTTCAATAAAAGATACGGAGGCAATTGATGATCCATGGCGTGCTGGCGAATATGTGCACTGAGCAGCCTCGGGCAGGACTCACAAAAGGGACACCATTGAGATCCATATGGAAAAACTCTGGTCTCAGCAGCTCAATTAGGCTGAGCGAGGTGCAGACTAGACCCCTTTCACACCAGGGCGTTTTGCAGGCGCTATAGCGTTAGAAATAGCGCCTGCAATCCGCCCTAAAGAAGCTGCACCATTGTTGAGGGCTTTCACACTACAGCGGTGCGCTGGCAGGACGTCAGGGAAAAGTCCTGCCAGCAGCTTCTTTGGGAGCGGTGTGTTTACCTCTCCTCCCCCGCTGCTCCCCATTGAAATCAATGGGGCAGCGCTGTAATACAGTCAGAAAAACGCCGCTATTGCGGCGTATTGCCGGCGGTTTTAACCCTTTGTCGGCTGCTAGCAGGGGGTAAAAGCGCCCCTCTAGCGGGCGAAATGCACCGCAAATACGGCGGTAAAACTCCGCTAAAAATAGCGGCATTTTACTGCCCGCGCTATGGGCGGTGTGGTGTGAAAGGGGTCTTGGTGGGCCCAGTGTGCATGGGGTACTTAAAGCGGAACTAAACCCATCACAGTTTCCCAGAAGAGTTACATTCAAGACTATGAATAATAACTGTCACATTTGTTTGCACTATTATCTAAACTGTCAAACCATCTGGTGTCATAACTGATATGTGTTACACCATGGCAACTGCAGATCAACCAAAGCTACATTTAAACCAGCGATTAGGGATGGTGCGAATTGGAGTGGCAGGAATCTTCCGATTCCTGTTGTGGTTCTTGGCAATTAGGTGCGGCCAATGGCCCCATGCACTATAATAGCAGGTCAATGGTGGCCACATCTATTCACAGCTCTCTGCACAGACAGCGATTACCTGCAGCGATTACTGGCTGTGTAGAGAGCTTCGAAGAGCTGCAGCTGACAGCGCCCGTCATTATACTGAACAGGGCCAGCGGCCACACCTCGCCGCTAAGAGCCACAGCAGTAATTGCTGCTACAATTCGCACTGGCCTTAATTGCTGGTGTGAACACAGCCCAAGAAAGGCAGCTCCCTTGGCTGTAAAAGATAGGAGGGTTTAGTTATACTTTAAAGCATATCCCTATAGTGTGTACTTGTCACTAGAGCACCAAATGTAATTTCTGTCAACCGCTTTGTTCTGCTATCAGCATGAATCACTTCTGACAAGCTTTCCTGACACCAAGAGGAAAAAAGGTGACAAGGAAGGGACCTCTAGCGCATAGACCGACAGCCTCATCTTAGTTCTGCCCCTTTCACACTGGGAGCGGTGCGGACGTTGGCGGTAAAGCGCCGCTATTTTTAGCGGCGCTTTACTGTCGTTTTAGCGGCTGTCCTCAGCCGCTAGCGAGGTGGTTTTAACCCCTGCTAGTGGCCGAAAAAACAAAGCAAAGCAATGCTGCAGCGGCACTTTGCCAGCGGTATAGCCGCGTGGTCCCATTGATTTCAATAGGTAGGATCGGTTTAGGAACGGTGAATACACCGCTCCAAAGATGCGGTTAGCAGGACTTTTTTCACCGTCCTGCTAGCGCACCGCTCCAGTGTGAAAGCCCTCCGGCTTTCACACTGGAGTGAAAGGGGCCGGTTTTTTCAGGCACTACAAAGGCGCTAGCGCTGTACCGCCTGAAAACCGCCCCAGTGTGAAAGGGGCCTTCCTGTGTGAGGGGGGGGGGGGGGGCTTGGGTCCATTACTCCAATCAGCTCTCAGAGCTCTCCTCAACGAACTCTGCAGAGTTTAACTTCAGCTCTCTGCCCCGTTTTTTTTCTGACAGCTCAGACAAGCTGTGTAAATTCTGGACTTTGAACGGATGTAGAGAAGACAGCAGATACACAGGTACAACTAACGGAGGATTGGTTTCATATGTGTGTGCGTGTGTGTCACCTGAGGCTAATCACCATCCTGGGTCTATGTCAGGATTTACAACCACTTTAACAAAACAAAGATCCCTCAGGGACCTCTGTTTATTAGGCACATATTGCACAGTGACAGCACACGCCTGGTAGAAGGGACCGACCTATCAGGTCATATCAGTGCACTGTATCGCTGTTTCTTCACCCCTCTCTGGTGTGCTCAGGAAGTGATTGCTGAGAGGAGAGAGCATTGAAGACAACAGAACATGTCTATGTCCACTGCCCTCTCCCTGGTGTGTATCTGTCCAGACACCTCACTGGCTGCCATCTCTCTGCTCAAAGGAAGAAGGACACATGTCTCAGCTCAGTCCCCACTGGTACGGGCCTGTACAGCCACTTATCACAAGGAGTCTCCATGTGCAGAGCTGTGTCTGATCCAATCTGCCAGAGATCTGTAAATAACAATCACTACTACAGTATAGTGCAGATATTCGTTTACAGGGCGCAGAAACACAGACATCCTACGACAACTCAAAGTCTAGGCAGCAGGGCCGCACACTGGTAACGTGAACCACGGCAGTAAGGATCAGCTAACTGGCTTCAGCTTAACCTTCTACCCATCAGACAGAAACTCCTCTCTAACGCGTTTCACCTGACAAGGCCTAAGGCCTCATTTGCACCACATGCAGTGCAAAATGCATGGAACTGTACATAAAAACGTTCCAGCCTGCAGAAAAAAAAAAGTCAGCAGTTACAAATACTATAACTGCTGACTTTCAATATATGGACACTCACTTGTCCACGGAGCTTGCAATGTCGGCACCCTAGCCCAGTGATGGCGAACCTTGGCACCCCAGATGTTTTGGAACTACATTTCCCATGATGCTCATGCACTCTGCAGTGTAGACGAGCATCATGGGAAATGTAGTTCCAAAACATCTGGGGTGCCAAGGTTCGCCATCACTGCCCTAGCCGAACTTCCAATCGGCTGCCACCACCATATCCACTAAAGCCCCATACACACTATCAGATTTTCTGCCGATTTTCGTATTCAGATTTACCAAAACCATGTAGTGGAAGGGCCTGCCTGATTGCATAGACATTGAAACTCCTAAGGTTTTACCTCATATTATATGGTTTTGGTAAATCTGAAGGAAAAAAATAATAAAAAATCAGCAGAAAATCTGATAGTGTGTATGGGGCTTTAGGGAAACCAGCAGTGAAGCCTTTCGGCTTCACAGACAGTTCCCTACTGCGCATAGTGCGCCGTGCTTTCTAATTGGTCCGGCGGTGGAGGAAGGAAGAAGCCAAACTTCTGAGGGCCGCTGGTCTCCTGGAAGTGGGGACAGGGACGTGTCAAAAACAGGTACCGCTTCTATCATGAAAAGTGGCAAATGTGTCACCAGGAAAGGAAGAAAATGGTGAAGGGAAAAAAAAGGGGGGGGGGGGGGGGGATGCACCGGAACGCATGAAAAACGTGTTTCTATGCTGTGAACTGGCCCTAAGGCCTTGCTCACGCCATATGTGCATTAAAAACTAGTGACAACCTACAGATTTGACTTGAATACGCTTGTACGTACCATGAACAGAGATGCATTTATGTCTCTGCCCGGACACAAAGAAAACAATTGTTCTCTATGTGCCCTGTTCACACCACAGCGTTTTTCTGCACAGAAAAAAAAATCTGCACACAATACCAGTGTCATGGGGTGACCGGGGCACACAGAGAACAATCGTTTTCTTTCTGTCTTTACAAAGACATACATGATAAATACGCACGTCTCTGCACATGTGTGAACGAGGCCCGTATCTAAGCCCTGGTCAGGCGGAACGCATTAGAAAAGTGTGTCTGATGGGTTGCAGAAGGAGCTGAAGCCAGTTGGCAGATCCTTACTACCATGGTCCAGGTGAATAGCGTGCGGCCTGAATCCCTGGACTTACATAATCAAGCCAGACATTCCTATGGCCGCCCCGCACCGGACACAAATCACTGGAACAAATTATTTTACTTAATCCTGTGACAATCAGCCAAGTTTTGGCACACAAATCGGTGTAGGTGCGGTATTTGGGGAAAAAAAGGTCGTAAACACAGATTGTTGGTGGCCGCTGTGTGCGCGTGCCATCCCACCCGCAGGATCCATTGCTGATGGCCGCTGCATGAGCCATCCCACCCGCAGGATCCATTGTTGATGGCCGGTGTGTGCGCGCCATCCCACCCGCAGGATCCATTGCTGATGGCCGGTGTGTGCGCGCCATCCCACCCGCAGGATCCATTGTTGATGGCCGGTGTGTGCGCCATCCCACCCGCAGGATCCATTGCTGATGGCCGGTGTGTGCGCCATCCCACCCGCAGGATCCATTGCTGATGGCCGCTGTGCACCATCCCACCCGCAGGATCCATTGCTGATGGCCGCTGTGCGCCATCCCACCCACAGGATCCATTGCTGATGGCCGCTGTGCGCCATCCCACCCACAGGATCCATTTCTGATGGCCGCTGTGCGCCATCCCACCCACAGTATCCATTGCTGATGGCCGCTGTGCGCCATCCCACCCACAGGATCCATTGCTGATGGCCGCTGCGTGAGCCATCCCACCCGCAGGATCCATTGCTGATGGCCGCTGCGTGAGCCATCCCACCCGCAGGATCCATTGCTGATGGCCGCTGTGCGCCATCCCACCCGCAGGATCCATTGCTGATGGCCGCTGTGCGCCATCCCACCCGCAGGATCCATTGCTGATGGCCGCTGTGCGCCATCCCACCCGCAGGATCCATTGCTGATGGCCGCTGTGCGCCATCCCACCCGCAGGATCCATTGCTGATGGCCGCTGTGCGCCATCCCACCCGCAGGATCCATTGCTGATGGCCGGTGTGTGCGCGCGCCATCCCACCCGCAGGATCCATTACCACTGTCACCTGGGGGGGGGGGGGGGAATCTGGGAGCAAAAGTGTCCCCCGAAATGGTCCTGAAGGAGCCCCCTGGAGATGGAGAGCAACTGGATGGGAGGAAACAACTGGACTCCACCATGGAGAGCCACTGTCCTCTCCTTACAGCAGAAAGGACACAATGATGAGGCTCTTATCAGGTCTCTTCCAGGACTGGGGTGTTGTAGTAGGCCTGTACAATCAATAACAATGCAATACACCCCCCACCATCATCATCACACTGTACAAGGACATGACTGATCGGACGGGTGTATGGGGGGGATCGTTCCGTTGGAATGCAGACCGATCCGTCCCACGTGTGTCCGCACAGACCCTCTCCGCCCCAATCTCCCGTCCGGGCCCCCCCGGGTCACCTCTTCCCGCTTCACCCCGCACTGAGCGCCCCCTCCTCCTCCCCGGAGCCCGCTCTGAGCCCCCCGCACCCTCACCCCAACACTCACTAATCGTTTTTTCCCGATTTTTCCCAATTCTTTATCCAATCAGCAGGTAGTACTGCCGCCGCCATCTTCCCTCTATAGTACAGATAGCCCGGATGTTTAGCACATCAGCAGAGGTCAAAGTGGAGGTGGGCGGAGCGAGGCATGCCGGGAAATAGGCCTTATCTTCATGAAACTCTTCTCTCCTCACTCCTGTCCTGACTGAGTTATCAGCGGGCTCAGATATACCTGCATATGTAGAATTGTATTTAATATCCTCACATACAGAAACATTGCAGTCCTCTGTTGCAAAATAAAGTATACGTTTTCAATCAAAAAAAAAAAAAACATTGCAGTCCTCTGTCCAAAACACTTCACCACTTCTACAATACCCCTCTGCAGGCCCAGTACACATGGCTCCCAGCTCTCTGGGGTTTAATGTTTCTTAGAAGCTCACATAAATTAAATAGCAGCGGTGCCCATTCATTTCAATGGGCAGGGGCGGTGTATACACCCCCCCCCCCCCAAAGATGCTGCTTGCAGAAGTTTTTTTAAGGTCCTGCCAGCGCATCGCCTCAGTGTGAAAGCACTTTCACGCTGGGACTGCGGGGGAGTCGTTTTACAGGTGCTATTTGTAGCCCAAAAGTGCCTGAAAAAGCCTCAGTGTGAAAGGGGTCTAATGCCGCGTACACACAACCAGACTTCGACAGCAAAGGTTTCCGATGGAACAAATCCGCTGGACAATTCGATCATGTGTGGGCTTCATCGAACCTTTGCTGTCTAAAAATCAGGCAGACTTTAGATTTAGAACATGTTTCAAATCTTTCCGACGGACTCGAGTCGAAAAATCAGTTCGTCTGTATGCTAGTCCGACGGACGAAAACCGACACTAGGGCAGCTATTGGCTACTGGCTATGAACTTCCTTATTCTAGTCTGGTTGTACGTCATCACATTCAAATCCGTTGGACTTTGGTGTGATTGTGTGTGGCGTTCGGGAAAGTCAGTCAGAACTCCACTGAAAAGTCAGTCGGGAAGACCGTCGGAGTCTGAAGTCTGAAGACCTAGTCTGCCGGAAAGTCCGGTCGTGTGTACACGGCATAAGGTGTGACATGACAAGTCTTATAATAATAAAATAAACAGCATAAAATAGAGAGATAATAATTCCTGGTCTTCTTATATGGATCTTCCTTTCTGGATAATCATTTTATTTGTACAACTGTGAAAATTCAATAAAGATTTAGCAAAAGTAAAAAAACACAATCACCAAAAGAAGCCCCTCCTCCTCCTCCCTCTTCCGCACGCTATTTTACAAAATCTGGCACATACATGTATGCTCTGTCAGTGTCTTCCATGTATCTCTGTCCTGGCAGAGACCCATCCACACATCTGAACATAGATTTCCACACGTGTGCACAAATACAACCAGCGGCTGGCAGATTGTCCTCAGGAAGGATGTACTGGAAATGGAGCGAGTACAATGAAGGGCAACAAAGCGCATAAAGGGTCTGGAGGATGTTAGTTACGAGGAAAGGTTGTGAGCACTGAACTTATTGTCTCTGGAGAAGAGACACTTGAGAGGGGATATGATTTCAATATACAAATACCACACTGGTGACCCCATAATAGGGATAAAACTTTTTCACGGAAGGGAGTTTAACAAGACTCATGGCCACTCATTAAAATTAGAAGAAAAGAGGTTTAACCTTAAACTACATAGAGGATTCTTTACTGTAAGAACAGCAAGGATGTGGAATTCCCTTCCACAGGCGGTGGTCTCAGCGGGGGGCATCAATCGTTTCAAAAAACTTTCAGATAAGAACCTGAACAGCCGCAACATACAGGGATATACAATGTTATACTGACATATAATCACACACATAGGTTGGACTTGATAGACTTGTGTCTTTTTTTTACCTCACCTACTATTTAACTACAGTATTTAACTATACCACGCTGTGTTGATTGTGCGCATGCACAGAAATCCTTGGCACAGATGTGGCACTGCCTCCTGGGATAGATGTGAGGTAATCCCAGGAGGTAGCAGTGTCCACCCTAGGCCAGAAAACAGGAGGTGCCACCTTGCACCATAGAAAAGATCTGAAAAGTATGAGGGTTCTTCAAAAAATTTCTACGCTATTTTAAACCTTTTTTTATTAAAGTGATACTAAAGTCTACCCCCCGCCTTTAAAAATAACAAACATGTTATACTTTTTGCACACAGCAGCCCAATCCTCATCTTCTCAGGTCCTTCTTTGCTTCTTCTGGCCCCTCCCTCATGTCGAGTGCCCCCCACAGCAAGCTGCTTGTTTTGGGGACACCCAAACCGAGCTTCAGCTCTGTGTGTCCATTCAGACATGGAGCTGCCATTCAGCTCCCCCACCCCCTCTAACTCCTTATTGGCTAACTGACTTTAATTGACAGCAGTGAGAGCCAATGGCACCACTGCTGTGTCTCAGCCAATCAGGAGGGAGAGTCCCGGATGGCCAAGGGACTTTTGGACATTGCTGGACAGACATGGGGCTCAGGTAAGTAATTAGGGGGTGCTGGGGCGGCTGCTACACACAGATTTTTTATCTTAATGCATTAAGATAAAAAACAAAACAAACATTCTTTAAGAATTTCAAAAACAAACTCTAAATCTGCATTCACACCTGAGCATAGCAATTTACTGACGTTTTTTATTTGAGAGTTTATGAGCATTTTTAGAAGTGTTTTACAAGCGTCTTAGAAGCATGACTGCTGAGAAGCATAGGCTCATTTGTGACCAAGGAATAAACTAATACCTTGCCCCCCCCCCCCCCCAAAAGACATGGAAGCTGATTAAGTTTAATAGGAAATAGGGCAAGGCCACAGCTTTATTGAACTTTTCAAAAGTACAACTTTCCAAATGTACCAAACAATGCCAGTCACAGTATACCATGAGCACCCATAGATATGAACTCACATAGTCTACGAGGCCTGTCCTTACCATCAGTGCCAGACAGGCATTAGACTAACCCCAGAATTTACCAAACAACACGCCAGTCATAGTATACCGTGTGCAACCATAAACTCACATAGTCTTAGCCCTTGTACACACGGTCGGATATTCCGACTGTGTGTGGACTCCATCGGACTGTTTCCGTCGGAGTATCCGACGGACCAAGTTTTCCAACTTGGTAAAATTTTCAGACAAAATGCTCCAATCGGACACACTCCGATCATGTGTAGAGAATTCCAATCGGACAAAGTGCCACGCATGCTCAGATCGAATTCCTACATCAAAGCTATTGGCTACTAGCCATCACGTTCTGAACGATCGGATTTTCGGACAACATTGTCCGACCGTGTGTATGCAACAGTTTCGGACAAAATCCGTCGGACAAAATCCAACGGATTTGGTTGTCGGAATGTCCGACCGTGTGTACAAGGGCTAAGAGGCTTGTCCTTACCATCAGTGCCAGACAGGCATTAGACTGACCCCAGAATTTAACTTGAGGAGTTGAGGGCATAGCCCATAAAGCAACATCAATTTCTGGCAAGGTCAAAACTGCCAATAAAGCTGTGACAAAACATCACAACGGGCGGGAGGGTGGTCAACTCTTGTGACAACTGAATCTCCTCAGAGCAGTTGGCTGTGCCTCAGCATAGCCTTTTCCTAGAGTTCAGGCTCCACCCAATCACCCCAGGTCTTGTAGCCAATCCTAAGGGAGCTACTTAACTTCCCTTTTAGGTTCACACCCACAGTAATGCCATGCTTCTAACAGTCAAGGCTCCCTTTCCCTAAAGGCGGTTCAAGAGGCCTTCATGACTGCTGAGAAGCATAGGCTCATTTATGACCAACTACTAAACCAATAACTCCCCCCCCCCCAAAAAAGACACAGAAGCTGATTAAGTTGGAAATAGGGCAAGGCCACAGCTTTATTGAATATTTCACAAGTACAACTTTCCAAATGTACCAAACAATGCCAGTCACAGTATACCATGAGCACCCATAAATATGAACTCACATAGTCTAAGCCCTTGTACACACGGTTGGACATTCCGACGGAAAGTCCAACCGTGTGTGGGCTCCATCGTACTGTTTCCGACAAAGTTTTAGAGCTGGGCTATAAAATTTTCCGACAACATGATCCGATTGGACTTTGTCCAATTGTTTGTAGAGAATTCCGATCTGACAAAGTGCCATGCGTGCTCAGATCAAATTCCTAGACCAAAGCTATTGGCTATTGGCCACGTTACGAACGATCGGATTTTCAGACAACTTTGTCCGGCCGTGTGTATGCAACACAAGTTTCGTACAATATCCGTCGGACAAAATCCGTCGGACAAAATCAGACGGATTTTGTTGTCGGAATGTCTGACCGTGTGTACAAGGGCTTTGAGGTCTGTCCTTACCATCAGTGCCAGACAGGCATTAGACTGACCCCAGAATTTAACTTGAGGGCATAGCCCACAAAGCAACATCAATTGCTGGCAAGGTCAAAACCGCCAATAAAGCTGTGACAAAACATCACAACGGACGGGAGGGTGGGCAATTCTTGTGACAGCTGAATCTACTCAGAGCAGTTGGATGTGCCTCAGCATAGCCTTTTCCTAGAGTTCAGGCTCCACCCAATCACTTCAGGTCTTGTAGCCCATCCTAAGGGAGCTACTTAACTTCCCTTTTAGGTTCACACCCACAGTAATGCCATGCTTCCAACAGTCAAGGCTCCCTTTCCCTAAAGGCGGTTCAAGAGGCCTTCATATTACAATCATTTTACAGCTTTGGGCATTTTTTTGTTTAACCAATAGAAAGCCCTAGGGGAAGGAGAGGTGGAGAAGATTAGGAGTGAAGAGCTGCTGCTTGAGCAGAAAACGTGCTCGTAAAATGCTCAAGTTAGGCATTTCTATTGAAGTCTTTAGGGCCAAAAATGCTTGCAATCTGACAAAAAGAAGCTTATGTACTTTTTTGAGCACCAGGCATTTTGCTTCAGTCGACAAAACGCTCATATGTGAACAGAAGTTGTTGAAATTAATGGGATTTGGCTTCTTGAGCATTTTAGAGCTACAAGCTTCAAGCAGAAAATCTCTCCGGTGTGAACAGAGCCTAAGGCTTCATTCACACCTGGGTGCTCTGGAATCACGGACAGAATTGGGTATTTTACCCACAATTTCAGAATTATGGCAAAATGCGGGACACGTTTGCAATGCTATTATTTCCTAATAGCACCCCAATCATGGCACGATTTTGCTGTGTTTGTCATTGCTTAATGGGCACTTAAACCCCCCTCCTGCCCAGACCAATTTTCAGCTTTCAGCGCTGATGCACTTTGAATGACAATTGCGCGGTCATATAACACTGTACCCAAATGAAATTTTTATCATTTTTTTTCTCACAAATAGAGCTTTCTTTTGGTGCTATTTAATTACAGCTGGGTTTTATTATTTATTTTTTGCTAAACAAACCATAAAAGATGCAAAAAAAAAATATCATGTTTAATAGTTTGTTATAAAATTTTGCAAACAGGTAATTTTTCTCCTTCATTGAAATGCGCTGAAGAGGCGGCACTGGTGGGCACTGATAGGCTGCACTGGTGGGCACTGATAGGCACAGTTAAGGCAGTACTAATAGGCACAGATAAGGTGGCACCGATAGGCACAGATAAGGCAGTACTGATGGGCACAGATAAGGTGGCATTGATGGGCAAAGATGGGCACAGATAAGATGGCACTGATGGGTGGTACGGATGGGTGGCACGGATGGGTGGCACAGATGGGCACTGATAGGTACCACTGATAGATGGGACTTATGGGCACTGATAGGTGGCACTGATAGGTGGCTCTGATAGGTGGCACTGCTGGGCACTGATGGGCGTCACTGATGGGCACTGGTAAATGACACTGATGGGCACGAATATGTGGCACTGAGGTGCAGCACTATTATTGAGGCAGATCGTGGGCACTGATAGGTGGCACTGTGGGCACTGATGGGTGGCACTGTGGGCACTGATGGGTGGCACTATAGGCACTAATGGGTGGCACTTTTTCCATATTTAGGTGGCACTGGCAGGGGGCAGGTGGGCACTGATGAGCTGGCCCTTATCGGGACTGAAGTCCCTCTCACGGCCGCCGGTGATCGTCTGACAGCGCAAGGAGGAAAAATAGCCGATTACCGGCTCTGTTGTGATTACATAATCAGCTGTCATTGGCTGACAGCTGATCATGTGGTAAGGGGTCGGGATCGACCCCTTGCTCCGATCTGTGATCAGGCGAGTCTCATAGACTCGCTGATCACAGAGCGCGCCGTGCGCGCCCCTCAGGGGGCACGCAGGTCGCTCGTGCACTGGGACTACGTCAATAGACGTCGTCCCGGCAAAGCAGGTCCGCGCTGTAGCCGTCATTCGGCTATAGCGCGGATCTCTAGAGGTTAAGTGAGCTGCAATCGTGGAAAAAAATCTCAACATGTGAAGCTTGTCACTCAAAAAGGATCAGGAGCTTATTTTGGGTAACAGGAGGTATCGCGCAACAACCATGGCAAAATTGCACCACGATTAGGGTGCCGTTAAGCTTGATTCTGCCCACAATTCCGGAACACCCAGGTGTGAATGGAGCTTTATACTAAACTGCAAGGCCAGCCGGCTTGCCAGACAGGCTAGTCACATGACACTCTTAGACATGACCAATTACTTCTCCTTCCGCCCTGAAAATATACTCCTTCCATTGAAAATATAAAAGTGCAGTAGGATAGTAAACTTTGGTATTTAAAAAAAATCCCCTGCAAGGCCATGGCATAAAGTGTTAGTATGCATCTCATACTAGCATATTAAAAAATACTTACGTTAAAGTGGAAGTAGAGGCCTTTTTATTATTTATACCTACAGGTAAGCCTATAATAAGGACCTGTTTAGGAGATATTTACTTTAGCAGCATCGGTGATGTCACCAGCGCATGTGTGCTGCTCTCTCAATGGACGGCATGCTGTCCATAGAGAGAGCTGTGGCGTGACTCCCACGTGCATGCCCGCAAACCCGGAAGGTAGACAGGGTGAAGATGGAGGTCTCGGGGAGGGCTTTGTTTCCGGGTCTTTCATAATGTGCTGCATACTAGCATATTGTGATCTTAAAGGAGTACAGCCAAAACTAATTTGGCTGTAGGGTGCAGTTCATTCTGCACTCTTGTGACCCATACATCTCTTTTAACTTTCAGGGAGAAGATTTTTTTTGTTTTCTTTTTGCGGCTGTAGCACCCTTATGTTTAGGCAGGGTTGCTAGTAAATTTATTTGCCAAGTGATAGTCGCCTTGGACAGTTGAAAGGAGGTCAAATGATTTCACCCTAATTCTGGAATTGCTACACTTCTCTCTTCTGGCACTAGATGGCCCGGTATCTGGTGACATTAGATAAGACAAGGGTATTGCAAAGACAGATTAGGAATGAATGGGGTTTCTCAGCCAATGGGCCGGGATTTTCTTAGGTCTCTTGGCCTGCTGGGAGAGCCTTTTTGTTTGGGTGAGGTCAGGTGATCGGGGTTCTGTGCCACCTGGATGGCTGTCTGAGTGGATGTGTATTGTGCTGCCCCATGCTGCTAGGCCAGAACCTGAGGCCTATCCCAGGGACATGTGGCTGCTAGGCTGTCTGAGGGCCTATTCAGAAGCAAGAGAGCAGGGCAGGGTTGGCATTGTGGGTTGCAGTCCAACCAGAAATTACGGTTCTGCCAGCTGGAGAACCTGAAGTGGTCGGAGGTAGAGGGGAAGCTGTCGCCACTAAGGGACCATCCACCTTACTACCAGGGGCCACCGTCAGTAGCTGAAGCAAGTACCAGAGCAGTATTCTCACCAACCAAGGATGGTGAAGAATTGGGAAACTTCAGTATATGTAAAACCAGGGACCTAGCCATTGGAGGTGACGTTTGCAGAGCAATATTGGGTGCCAAGTGAGGGACCAAGCAGGCTAGTGGAGTGACACTTAAGGAGTATCTGTGAGTGCCAAGCTAGGGACCCAGCAGGGATGCGTGGGTGATGCTTGAGGAAGATACTGAATGAGAAGATTGGAAGAGCTCAGAGGATCCAGTGTCAGTGGATCAGCAAGTCTAGTGAAAGACTGGGAGCTCAGTTGAGTGAAGATCTACAATAGGAGAATGTAGAAGAAGTGAAAAAGTTCACTACAACCTTTGACAGAAACTGTTCCAAGATTGTTGCCATAGGAGACAGCGATCCTACTCATGCAGATGTGGTGTTTTGCTGGATACCTTTCCCTGCATGGCTGTCTACCTATAGAAGTCTCAGAGTCTGCTAAATTAACATTGCAACTAATAAAGGGTGTCCAGCAGGGGCGGACTGACAACTCATGGGGCCCCCGGGCAATAGGAGATTATGGGGCCCCTGGGCAATAGGAGAAGATTATGGGGCCCCTGGGCAATAGGAGATTATGAGGCCCCCAGGCAATAGAATAGATATTTACACACACACACCCATACAGTATACACACACAGACACTAGTGATGGCCGAACGGTTCGCCCGGCGGTCGTTTCGCGGCGAATTTCCGACTTTCGCCGTCCGCGGGTTCGAACGCCTTTTTCCGTCGTTCGCCCCGGCGGACTTACGTGTTTAATGTATACAAGAACTTTAACCTTTCGTGACACGTTTATCATGTGTTACAGGACAACCAATTGAGACATGACAGCTCATGGACACTTGGACATTCCCCCTAACCTATAAATACACCCGATCCGGTGGCCATTTTACATTCTTTCTTCTGTCACTGTAGGGAAAGGATCCTGTGTGGAGTAGGGACAGAGAAAACGCTAGCTATTTGGTACACAAAAGTTCTTTTCAGGACTGGTATAGGTGTTAGGTCAGCAGCCTGAGTTTCTTTTGTCAGTTTAGATAAAGGGACAGAGCGCTGTATGCTGCTATTTTAGGGACAGCTCAGCCAGATTAGTCTTTCTTCATCATCATCATCATCATCATCATTAGCTGTTACTATCAGGTCCACAAAAGAGCTGTTCCAGCTAATCGTTCCAGCCTACTCTTTTTTGCCAATTTGTATAGGGACAGGCAGGAAGCAGTGTGTCAGGCAGTGAGGATAATTTTAAAGACTTGCTGTTACTATTAGTTCCACAAAGGTTCTTTTCAGGACTGGTATCAGTGGTACGGTAATAGGCTTGTACACGTATAATATTCTTTCTTCCAAATATAGAAAGAATATTATACTTGACTGCTGCCCTTCTGCTGCAGTCTGCTAATCATTCACAACTCACTTGTTCCACAAAGCTCTTTATCAGGACTGGTAACTTGGTCTGTCTAGGGTGCTACGGTACATAGGCTTGGGTGCGGTACAGTCTGCTGTTCTGTAAGGACCGCTATCGGTCCACAATACATAGGGTTGCCGTGCACTACTGCTGACCGCTGCCCTATACTGCAGCAGTCCTTCATTGGTATAGGGACTGACGTACAGTCTGCTAATCACTAACACACAACCTGCTTGGTCCACAAAAGTTCTTATAAGGACTGGTAACTTGGTATAGGGTGCTACGGTACATAGGCCTGAGTGCGTTACAGTCTGCTGTTCTGTAAGGACCGCTATCGGTCCACAATACATAGGGTTGCCGTGCACTACTGCTGACCGCTGCCCTATACTGCAGCAGTCCTTCAGCGGTATAGGGACTGACGCACAGTCTGCTAAACACTAACACACAACCTGCTTGGTCCACAAAAGTTTTTATAAGGACTGGTAACTTGGTATAGGGTGCTACGGTACATAGGCCTGAGTGCAGTACAGTCTGCTGTTCTGTAAGGACCGCTATCGGTCCACAATACATAGGGTTGCCGTGCACTACTGCTGACCGCTGCCCTATACTGCAGCAGTCCTTCATTGGTATAGGGACTGACGTACAGTCTGCTAATCACTAACACACAACCTGCTTGGTCCACAAAAGTTCTTATAAGGACTGGTAACTTGGTATAGGGTGCTACGGTACATAGGCCTGAGTGCGTTACAGTCTGCTGTTCTGTAAGGACCGCTATCGGTCCACAATACATAGGGTTGACGTGCACCACTGCTGACCGCTGCCCTATACTGCAGCAGTCCTTCAGCGGTATAGGGACTGACGTACAGTCTGCTAAACACTAATACACAACCTGCTTGGTCCACAAAAGTTCTTATAAGGACTGGTAACTTGGTATAGGGTGCTACGGTACATAGGCTTGAGTGCGGTACAGTCTGCTGTTCTGTAAGGACCGCTATCGGTCCACAATAGATAGGGTTGACGTGCACCACTGCTGACCGCTGCCCTATACTGCAGCAGTCCTTCAGCGGTATAGGGACTGACGCACAGTCTGCTAAACACTAACACACAACCTGCTTGGTCCACAAAAGTTTTTATAAGGACTGGTAACTTGGTATAGGGTGCTACGGTACATAGGCCTGAGTGCGTTACAGTCTGCTGTTCTGTAAGGACCGCTATCGGTCCACAATACATAGGGTTGCCGTGCACTACTGCTGACCGCTGCCCTATACTGCAGCAGTCCTTCATTGGTATAGGGACTGACGTACAGTCTGCTAATCACTAACACACAACCTGCTTGGTCCACAAAAGTTCTTATAAGGACTGGTAACTTGGTATAGGGTGCTACGGTACATAGGCCTGAGTGCGTTACAGTCTGCTGTTCTGTAAGGACCGCTATCGGTCCACAATACATAGGGTTGACGTGCACCACTGCTGACCGCTGCCCTATACTGCAGCAGTCCTTCAGCGGTATAGGGACTGACGTACAGTCTGCTAAACACTAATACACAACCTGCTTGGTCCACAAAAGTTCTTATAAGGACTGGTAACTTGGTATAGGGTGCTACGGTACATAGGCTTGAGTGCGGTACAGTCTGCTGTTCTGTAAGGACCGCTATCGGTCCACAATAGATAGGGTTGACGTGCACCACTGCTGACCGCTGCCCTATACTGCAGCAGTCCTTCAGCGGTATAGGGACTGACGTACAGTCTGCTAAACACTAATACACAACCTGCTTGGTCCACAAAAGTTCTTATAAGGACTGGTAACTTGGTATAGGGTGCTACGGTACATAGGCTTGAGTGCGGTACAGTCTGCTGTTCTGTAAGGACCGCTATCGGTCCACAATAGATAGGGTTGACGTGCACCACTGCTGACCGCTCACCTATACTGCAGCAGTCCTTCAGCGGTATAGGGACTAAGAGTTTTGTCACAGGGTCATTTAAAAAATGACATGCAGAGGAAGAGGCAGGCCCTTCCGCAGGGGTGGTAGGGGTAGGGCAGGAGCAACAGGCTTGAGCCAAAGTGGGAAGTTGCAGAAGGTGCGTTCAATTACTTTAAAGGATGCACCAGACTTGGTTGAGTGGCTCGCTCAGCCTTACTCTTCTGCACCCTCCTCATCCTCTCGATCTGCACCCTCTTCTTCACTCTCTGCTATGTGCACCCCCAAAGACACTACCACCAACAACACGACCACCACCACCACCACCACATACCTTCCGCTTGAGTCACTGGAATTATTTTCCGATCCATATCAAGAGGACATTTCTGATGCGCAGCCACTCTTGGTATTGGATCAGGAAGAGGAGGTAGCAACAAGCGCTACTCAGCAGTCTGACGCCAGTACCCAGATCAGCCCAAGGAGGAGGTTGGTCCCCGGTGTTGCTGCCTACTCTACTTATAGCGGTGGGGAAGGTGACGTTGATGATGACGTGTCTAGTGATGTCACGTGGGTGCCCACAAGAGAGGAAGAGGAGGGGAGTTCAGAGGGAGATATGGACCAGCAGATAGGGAGGAGAAGCAGCAATGACTTACATTGCACAGCAGGGACAAAGCAGACTGCAAATGTATCAGGAGCGAGTCATCGACCATGTACGGTCACATCTGGCGCTCCCAGGACACCGGCACATGGCTCCGCAGTGTGGGCTTTTTTTAACGTGTCCGCTGCTGACAATAGCGTTGCCATCTGCAATCTTTGCAGTCAACGCGTTAGTCGCGGTAAGCCCAATACTCACCTAGGGACGACCGCCTTAAGAAGGCACATGAGCAGCCATCACCGAGCCCAGTGGGAGCAACGGAACACACAAAGCCACACTGCAGGCTCTCACCGTCCAGCCTCGTCTTCTACTTCTCCTTCTCCTCTCTCCTCACAATTGTCCTCCACTCCACCTTCCATCACGCCAAGCTCACATTTTTCTGCAAAAAGGCAGGCTTCCGTGGGCCTAATGTTTGAGCGTAAAAAAATGATGACGCCGGATAACCCTCTTGCCCAACGGTTGGCGGCTGGCTTGTCAGAACTCATAGCCCGCCAACTACTGCCATATAAACTGGTGGACTCGGAGGCCTTTCGCAAATTTGTGGCCATTGGAACACCACAATGGAAGGTCCCAGGAAGGAAGTATTTCTCAGAGAAGGGCATCCCAGAGCTATATGGCCATGTTCAGCGGCAAGTGAATGTATCTCTGGCACACAGTGTCGGTGCCAAGATACATCTGACCACAGACACGTGGTCTAGCAAACACGGGCAGGGAAGGTATATCAGTTTTACTGCCCACTGGGTGAACCTTCTGACGGCCGTCAAGCATGTAACCCGTGGCACCCGTGTAGATTTGGTTTTACCGCCACGGATTGCATGCAGGCCTGACTCTTCTTCTCCTCCTCCTACTCCATCCTCCTCCCTCTCCTCCTCAGCTGCCTCCTCCTTTTCCGCTGCTAGCGTCTCTTCCACTGCACCGCCCAAGCTCCCCAGAACCTATTCCACATGCCAGGTGAGACGTTGCCATGCCGTGCTGCGTCTGTTGTGCCTGGAAGCAAAGAGCCACACTGGCCCGGCACTCCTTTCAGCTTTGCGTTCACAGGCAGATGAGTGGCTAACACCGCTCAATTTGACAGTTGGTAAAGTGGTGTGTGACAACGGTGCCAATCTGCTTAGCGCATTGAAACAGGGCAAAATCACGCACGTGCCGTGCATGGCACACGTCTTAAACTTGGTCGTGCAGCGATTCCTTGTCAAATACCCTGGGGTCCAGGACATCTTGCGGCAGGCAAGGAAAATCTCGGCCCATTTCAGAAGATCTTACACGGCCATGGCTCGCCTTGCTGACATTCAGCGGCGACACCATCTGCCGGTCAGACGTCTTATTTGCGATTGCCCGACGCGATGGAACTCAACCTTCTATATGCTTGATAGGCTGCTCCAGCAGAAACGTGCAGTTAACGTCTACCTGTATGAACTCTGCGAAAGAAACGGTTCTGGGGAGCTGGGTTTTTTTTCACCGCGCCAGTGGCTGCTCATGCGCGACACATGCAGACTTCTGCGGCCATTTGAGGAGATCACCAAACTGGTCAGTCGCAGCCATGGCGCCATCAGTGACATGGTACCTTATGCCTTCTTTCTGGAGCGTGCATTGCGTCGTGTCATTGATCAGGCTGTGGAGGAGCAGGAGCGGGAAGATGAGGAAGTCGCAATGCTGGATGAATTCCCAGGGGGGGCTACTCTATCTGAGACAAGTCAACAACAGGAGTCTGATGAGGAGTCAGAGGAGGATGGTGCCGGGGCGGATGAGCAGGAGCAAGAAGAGCATGCTTTAAACCTTTCTGGGATCCCTGTTGTGCGAGGATGGGGAGAGGAGAATGAAGAGGACGACATTATCCTGGATGATGAGCAGGAGCCAGGCCACCACACCGCTTCCACTTTAGTGCAAATGGGGGCCTTCATGCTCCAGTGTTTTAATAGGGACCCCCGTATAAAAAGCATGAGGGTCAAGGACCAGTACTGGGTGGCAACGTACTTAGACCCCCGGTACAAACACAAAATGGCGGAAATGTTACCGCCGTCGCAGAGGGCTGTCAGAATGCAGCACTTCCAGGCCTTGCTTCGAGAAATGCTGCATTCTGCTTTTGCGTGCGCTGGCAGAGGAGCAATTCCCACTCCCAGAGAAGGATTTGCGGGTACCAATCCAACAGCGCCTGCAAGAAGAGGCCGGTTTGAAGATGTGTTGGTGACTTCGGATATGAGGTCATTCTTTCAGCCGACCCATCGACAGGTGTCATCCGGATCCAGCATCAGGGAACGCCTAGACCGTCAGGTGTCCGACTACATTGGGTTAACGGCCGATGTGGACGCTCTGAGGAGTGATGAACCCCTAGACTACTGGGTGGGCAGGCTTGACCTCTGGCCAGAGCTTGCCCAATTTGCAATCGAACTGTTGGCTTGCCCCTCATCCAGTGTCCTGTCCGAAAGGACGTTCAGCGCAGCAGGGGGGATTGTGACCGATAAGCGTACTCGCCTAGCTCACCACAGTGTTAACTACCTCACATTTCTAAAAATGAATGAGGCATGGATCTCGGAGGAATTCAACACATGTGATCAGTAGACCATGTATATGTCTATAAACAATTTTTGGAATCAAGCACACAGACCTTCTTAATTCATTTGGCTCACTTCCCTGACCCAAAAAAGCACACCGTACTATATGCCCCTACCCTCCTCTTTGAAGAGGTTGAGCGGTGTCATATTTCTACTGGGGCTGCTTATTATGAGGGGTTCCCACCATCCCTGTGCTGTGCTGACTTCCTCCTGGGTGTTCTTATTATGAGGGGCTCCCACCATCCCTGTGCTGTGCTGACTTCCTCCTGGGGGTTCTTATTATGAGGGGATCACACCATCCCTGTGCTGTGCTGACTTCCTCCTGGGGCTGCTTACGGTGCTGCTGTCAGCGCTGTATGTCACGGAGCTGCTGTCAGCGCTGTATGTCACGGAGCTGCTGTCAGCGCTGTATGTCACGGAGCTGCTGTCAGCGCTGTATGTCACGGAGCTGCTGTCAGCGCTGTATGTCACGGAGCTGCTGTCAGCGCTGTATGTCACGGAGCTGCTGTCAGCGCTGTATGTCACGGAGCTGCTGTCAGCGCTGTATGTCACGGAGCTGCTGTCAGCGCTGTATGTCACGGAGCTGCTGTCAGCGCTGTATGTCACGGAGCTGCTGTCAGCGCTGTATGTCACGGAGCTGCTGTCAGCGCTGTATGTCACGGAGCTGCTGTCAGCGCTGTATGTCACGGTGCTGCTGTCAGCGCTGTATGTCACGGAGCTGCTGTCAGCGCTGTATGTCACGGAGCTGCTGTCAGTGCTGTATGTCACGGAGCTGCTGTCAGCGCTGTATGTCACGGAGCTGCTGTCAGCGCTGTATGTCACGGAGCTGCTGTCAGCGCTGTATGTCACGGTGCTGCTGTCAGCGCTGTATGTCACGGAGCTGCTGTCAGCGCTGTATGTCACGGAGCTGCTGTCAGCGCTGTATGTCACGGAGCTGCTGTCAGCGCTGTATGTCACGGAGCTGCTGTCAGCGCTGTATGTCACGGAGCTGCTGTCAGCGCTGTATGTCACGGTGCTGCTGTCAGCGCTGTATGTCACGGAGCTGCTGTCAGCGCTGTATGTCACGGAGCTGCTGTCAGTGCTGTATGTCACGGAGCTGCTGTCAGCGCTGTATGTCACGGAGCTGCTGTCAGCGCTGTATGTCACGGAGCTGCTGTCAGCGCTGTATGTCACGGTGCTGCTGTCAGCGCTGTATGTCACGGAGCTGCTGTCAGCGCTGTATGTCACGGAGCTGCTGTCAGCGCTGTATGTCACGGAGCTGCTGTCAGCGCTGTATGTCACGGAGCTGCTGTCAGCGCTGTATGTCACGGAGCTGCTGTCAGCGCTGTATGTCACGGTGCTGATGTCAGTGCTCTGTATTACGGTGCTGCTGTCAGTGCTCTGTATCTCCTGCACCCTCTTGTTTGCCTACCCTGGTCCCTGACCTTCCCTCTCCTCCATTGCCTTCATTAGCTCCATAGTCCTGAATTGTCAGAACAATTTCCCAAATAAAAAAAAAATGCTTGTAGTTATCGATCCCAAATTCACCTCATACATGTATTATGCTATTGTCCAGGTGGTGGGACTACGTGCTACCCCCTAATAATTACCCCGTGGCCGCAAATTCGACCTAAAGGTTTGCGAAATTCGCCTCCCATTGAAGTCAATGGAGCCCGCGGCGAACGGTCGTTTTCGCGAACGTTTGTGTCCGTTCGCGTTTCGCGTTCGCGAAACGTCCCGTCGGAAGTTCGTCCATCACTAACAGACACACAATATACACACACAGAATACACATACACACACTGAAAAGGTACTGGAGAGGCGGGGCAGCTATAATCTTGGGATTTTTAAAAAAACACAGATTTTTACATACTGTCCCTGGTTTTATTGAGGCTGGCAACCCTGATGGGGCCGCTTAGTGGCATGGGTCCCTCGGGCAGTGCCCGAGTGCCCGAATGGTCAGTCCGCCCCCGGTACATAACTCTATTCTTAGTTACTTTGACATAGTGATTTTACTATCTTGCAGACTTGTCTGAACCTACCTTCTATATGCTCACAGAAGCTCAACCACTTATTCTTACCCATACTAATACATTGAGTTCATTTACCACTAAACCATCTTGTGTCTATTTCTTTCTATCACTTGTGTTACTATGAGTGCTGCAGTAACTTTCACTCAACCAGGTGTGTCAGAGGGGCTGTGGATTGTTCTTGGAGTCGAAGCACAGAACAGAGAACCCAAATTACCAAGGGTCTCCTTCGGGGGTAGCACCACACTACTAATATGATTCGCACACTACATGATGCTGAAGTTGGCTCCTTATTCAGGTTGGATAAATCATCTGCAAAGTTTATAATAAAATCGTGAACTTTAACAAGAATTCAATCTCCCTAATTGCTCTGTATTTAATGGGGTAATTCTGAATAAATAACTTTCTATTTGAAATCCATCCTGGCTCACCCCAACGTGACTTGTTTTCATTTAACCACTTGCCTACCGGGCACTTACACCACCTTCCTGCCCAAGCCATTTTTCAGCTTTCAGCACTGTCGCAGTTTGAATGACAATTGCGCGGTCATGCTACACTATACACAAACAAATTTTTTATAATTTTCTTCACACAAATAGAGCTGTCTTCTGGTGGTAAGTAATTTTTCGCCTTCGCTGATGTGTGCTGATGAGGCTGAACTGGTGGGCATTGATGAGGTATCCCTTATGGGCGCTGATAGGTGGCACTGATATGTGACACTGATGAGGATTGTTAAGCGACACTGGTGGGCACTGATAGGCGGTACTGATGGGCATTGATGGATGGCACTGATGGGTGACACTGATTGGCATCGCTAATGGGCACTGATTGGTGGCACTTGTGGGAAGTGATGGGCACTGATTGCTGGTATTGGTGGGCAATGGTGGGCACTGATTTGTGACACTGTTTTTCAATATTGTAATTGGGGCACTGATGATCAGTGCCCTGATTACATTCTTAAATGTCCCCCTGCGTGGAGATGTCGCTGATCGGCTCTCCTCACCACACACTCAGTCAGTGAGAGGAAAGGAGCTCCGATTACAGGCACTTCCTTGTTTACATGTGACCGGCTGTGATTGGACACAGCCGATCACATGGTTAAACAGCCGTGGACACGGCTCTTTTCACAGATCGCGTTTCCTAGCAACATGGTGCTGCTGTGATTGCCACGCTGCGCACCCCCCACGGGTGCGAGAGAGCGGCCGTTCTGGAATGCCGTCATATGATGTCGTCCCAGAACGAGAGCCACACCTCACTGCCGTCATTTAATGGCGGGGTGGGCGGCAACCAGTTAATTGGGCATCCCTCTATTAGTTAAAGTTCAATTTGGCCTGATATACTGTGATATACTGTAAATAATAAGAATTAGCACCATGACAGGAAATTGCGAATAAGAAGCAAAGCTATTCCTATATGAAAACCATCTTGGCTCACCCAAATTCCGCTTGTTTTCTACTCATTGGGCATCCTACTATATAGAAAAGTTCAATTTGGCCTGAGCCAAGTGATATAAATGATAAAATATGGCACCAAACGTGGCACCCTGACAGCCATGTGTTTCAATGGGAAATTCTGAATAAGAAGTCAAGCAATGCCTATATGAAAACCATCTTGGCTCACCCAGATGTGACTGTTTTATTTTAAATGTGCTATCCTTCTATATTAAAAATACTAATGAAACAAACTGTACAGATAATTATCCTTTTCATTTGTTTGATAATTTGGAGATTTGACTGTGGCTCGAAAACCCATTAAAAATATTAAATGCATACATGATTACATTACAATAAGAATTCAACCTCAAACTGGGTGGTTTGGAACACAATGAAAGCCTATCTACAAGGTTTTATAATTAAAGAAATACCTAAAATTAAGAGATCAACAAGACAACAAGAGGAAGAGATGATGCAAAGGGTGAATCTGGTGGAGCAGAAGTTCATATAGGACCCTACGCCTACAGAAGACAGACATCAAGCTTGGCAGGATGCCCAGAAAATATATAGAACCCTATCCCTAACTAAAGCAGAGAATAGTAGATTCTTTCAAAGTCAAAAACACTATGAAATGGGGGAAAAGGTTGGTCATATGTTGGCCACGATAGCTCGAATCCAGGAAGCCACATCAGCTATAGCGGCTATTAAAAACATAAAAGGAAAGATAGTTTACGATATATAAAGTATTCAAAGTATATTTGTGAAATTCTACACCTCCTTATATGAATCTAAGATTCCAAATGTAATAAATAAAGGCAAACGTTTTTAGACCATTTAGATATCCCTAAACTTAAACGAATGGAAAGCGATTAGTTGGATTGCCATATAACCTTGGAAAGGGTAGAAGAAGCGGTGCGGCATACACAAAATAATAAGGCCCCAGGTCCAGATGGTTTACCCACAGAAATATATAAGAAATACGGTCAGATTCTACTTCCAAAACTTCTGTAAGTATTAAATGATGCTGTTAATACACAAAAACTCCCTAAATCAATGCAAGAAACTACAATAATGGTAATTTTAAAACAAGATATAGATCCATTAAAACAAGAGCCCTATCACCCTATCTCTCTCCTTACTTCAGATATTAAATTTTTTAGCTAGGGTACTTGCAAATAGGCTATCTAGCTATATTAATACTTTGATACATAAAGATCAAATGGGTTTTATTCCAACAAGAGCAGCTGCAACAAGTATCCATAGATTCTTTTTAAATATACAACTACCAATGGATAATGGAGGAAACAAGGCCATATTGGGCCTGGATGCCCAGAAGGCTTTTAATATGGTGGAATGGGAATATCTGTGGACTGTACTTACTGCTTTTGGTATTGGGCCTGGTTTCCTGGCATGGATAAAACTGTCATATAAGGATCCTAGGGCGAGGTTGAGAATTAAAAATACTATGTCCCGCTCTTCTCACTGTCCATAGGGACTAGGCAGGGTTGTCCACTCTCCGCACTTGTTTGCTTTGGCAATAGAACCTCTGGTTATTGCCACCAGACAATCTGAGGGGATAGTAGGGTTTCACCGCTTAGACAGGGAAGACAAATTAGCCTTATATGACGACGATGCACTTGTTTTTCTGTTGGATACTTCAAGCACACTAGTAGAAATTCTGAGACTTATCACTGAGTTTGGGCAATTCTCAGGCTTTAAGATAATTTGGGAGAAATCAATATTGATGCCATTGAATGAATTGAAAATCCCGTTGTCAGATCAACTATCCCAAATACAAGTTAAGCACTCAATTAAATATCTGGGGATTAAGATAACTAGGGATGTTAAGGAATATATTGAGTTGAATCTCAAACCAGTATTGCTTAAATTTAGGGATAAATGTCGGAGCTGGTGTAAAGTTCCATTGACAGTGATGGGTAGAGCGAATCTCATTAAAATGATCTGGACCCCGCAACTGGCTTATGTCTTTCAGAACGCTCCTATTTGGATTACACAATATTGGTTTAGGAAGGTGAAGTCTCTTTCGGGAACTCATTTGGCAGAAAAAGCAACCCGACTAAGGACATGGATTACTGGAACCTTTAATGCTACCTAAAGATGGGGGGGGGGCTTGTTATGCCACATGTAAAAAGTTATTTTCCAGCTATGATTCTATAAAAGGTCTGTTATTGCCGTTATCTAAGGAATACCTATTAATATCCTTACTGGAGACAAGAAATTTGCTGGGAGATGAGGTATTCCCAACGGGAAAAGTAATAGATAAAATTTGTCAAGAAATTAAAAAGATCACTAAGGTTACAGGGTACACTGTCTATAGCCCAATATGGACTAACCATAGTTATGAGAAATTGAGGAAACTGTAAGGGTTTGATTTTTGGGGAAAACGAGAGTTAACATATATGATGCAATTATTTCAGAATAATACATAAAAAAAAAACTTTTATATTTTATTGAGTTTTACAAGGTACAAGAAAATTCTTACATTGGTAACAAAAGCAGTAAAATAATTCAAATAAGTACAGAAAATTAAAGTGGTTGTAAACTCCCCCCCCCCCCCACAACTTTGTCCCATGTAAATCAGCATAAAAAACTCTAATGAACACTGTTTGTAGATATGTCCTTACTTGCATAGTATTGTTGTAATCCTTTTTGTTCTTTAGAATGACGTCACTGAGCATGCCCATATCTTCCATGATATATGGCACGCTCTGTACCACACTGAAATCCCACAAGGCTGCATAATCACTCAGAGCTTCCTACTACATCCCATGTGACCACATGACATCACATGGAGTGGAAAAAAAGGCATCGGACAGCATTACTGTAGCTGAAGCTGATAAGACTGACATAGGCAAACACTAGATAATCGGCACAAGTAAATACTATGAAATAAAACAAGTCAGCTATGAGCAGGGAAGCAGGGTTGCCATAGAAACGTTGGATTGAGAAGGAGGCTTGGTTAACAGTACAGGAAGTGCTCAATGTAAGGGCGGAAATACACTCCACTGTGGACTCAGAAAACAATACTTAAGATGGCTTACCCCTGGAAACAAGTTTGTTAACGTTTCTTTAAACAGGAAATAATATGCGATTTGGGCTGGATTACAGTGGCTATAGATTGATAATTACTTATTATGATGTACTAAATGAAAATAAGCATCAGAGTGGGAGAGTTTACCTCCTCTTTAAACATCATCAAGCAGAGGTGAGTTAAAGCGGAGGTCCACCCTAAAATGGACCTTCCGCTCATCGGAATCCTCCCCCCCTGCGGCGCCACAATTGGCACCTTTCAGGGGGGAGGGGGGTGCAGTTACCTGGATAATCCAGGTAACTGCACCCACTTCCGGGATAGCTCTCTGCGGAAAGGGGCGTAGATTACGCCCCTTTCCGCAAGTGCCCGCCCCTTTCCGCAAGTGCCCCGCTGCCTGCTGGGAAAACACACAGATCCCAGAGGCAGCGGGGACCGTCCTTATTGCGCAGCACGGCTCGCGCATGCGCAGTAGGGAACCGGGAAATGAAGCCGAAAGGCTCCATTGCCTGATTTTCATACCCAAGATGGCGGCGGCAGCACCCGAGAAACGATCTACAGATCGGCTTCGGGTGCCGACATCGCGGGCGCGCTGGACAGGTAAGTGTCACTATTTTAAAAGTCAGCAGCTGCAGTATTTGTAGCTGCTGGCTTTTAAAAAAAAAAAAAAACGCGGAGTCCCGGCGGACTCCCGCTTTAACTAGCTGAATCAATGAATATAATATATTAAAAAAACTTTCAACCAACTATCGAATACAATATTCTGAATCAATGATTTTGTCAGTATTTACAGCTTAGACATTTGCTATTCAGGTGCAGGCCCACTCTTCTGTTCTTAAACTCAGTAATTCTATAATAATTTCTTTATTGGATGTGAAGGTCCATAAACATGCTCTTATATCTCACCTATATAGGGTCTTATATAATAGGCTTCAAGAATCGATAGATATTGCATTAAGGACCCAATGGGTACGTGATTTGGGGCCAACATCAGACGAGCAATGGGCAATCCCCAGGGTATCCTTATCCACTACGCAAAGGTCAATACAATTATTTATTTTACATAACTCTTACCAAACACCTAAGAAGTTATTTAAATGGAAACATAGAGATACCCCCTCTCTGCCCTTGGTGCGAGGGAGGGTCTGCGAAACAAATACACATGTTATGGAGATGTCCCAAACTCCACCGGTATTGGCAGGGGGTAATGGATACCAGTAATAGCTTGCTTGGAATAAAACTGCCAGTAGAACCAGGCATTTGCCTGCTAAATATGTTAGAGGAATCTAAGATCCCGGACTCTGCTTACAGTATATCTCAGTATTAAAGTGGAAGTAAACACTTCTATCGTTTTCAGTCAAGGAAGCTGCCATCTTGGCCTCTAATGATTCTTCAACTGCCATAATGCTGAACATGTGATCAGTTATGAAACCAGCCATTGGATGGTATGAAAGTTTGGTTGAGAGCACAACCAATGTGAAAGTTAGCATTTCCGGCATGCCGGGAATATAAGTGTTTTTTGAAACTGGGTTTACTCCTGCTTTAAGAAGCCTATTCCAGGCGCGTAAACTAATACCACAAAAATGGATTTCAGTATACCACCCCAACAATAGAGGAATGAGAGTACAAATAAAGTAAAGCTTGATAAAAGAAAAATACATTTTCTTACTTAGAGGTTGTCCCGGGAAATTCAAGAATATTTGGAAAAGGTGGTTGGAGGCTTTTGGGCCCAAGGGAAAGAGTTTAGAAAAAGATATTGAGAGGGAAGGTGGGATTTGGGAAAATTTTTATATATTTTTTTTGTATGTTTTTTTATTTATGATTAATGTGTAATTATTATGTGCATATTATTTGCTTGTACTTGGGATGTATGTGTGTATTGCTTTTTTTTGGCCTTTTGTATATATAAAAAAAATTAAAATATACTGGATTGAAAACAAAAAGCGTACTTGCTCGTGTCCTTACCTCTACTATGTGCTGCGTAAAGGCTGCAATATAAAATGCCTTTCAGTGTCAAACAGAGCTATCGGTCATGGAGCAGAAGCAGAGTCTGTGCAGAGTGCACCTTTGTTGTTATTGCTGGTATTATATCTTGTTAAAACAATAGCAGTTACGCAGAGAAGATGAAGGCATGGTGCCCCTCTATGGAGGGCACCTATAGGCACATGTCTACTCTACCTAACTGGACACTAATGCCAATCATGCAGCACTACCAGGATGCAGCACTCATGCACGTTATATAATCCCACCCTGTGAGCATATCTGTATACATTTTATGCACCCCAGTGCTAAGAAGACATGTGCACACTGTAAAACTTTGTTTCAGATGAAAGGATCTGTCTGAAAAATAAATTTAGCTGCTGACTAAATCCATTTATACAGGTTTTGGATTTTGAATAAATTCATTTGTCCAAAAACAGAATACACTGCGCATTGGTCAAGCTGTGGGAGATCAAGCACTGGCACTGCAGGTAGGGTTGCCACTTTTTGCTCAAGCCAGAGCCAAACACTCTACCACTGTAGTACAAAACCTACCTTAACCCTTTCACTTGGTTCACACTCGTGCGATCACAGACATCACATGCGATTCACACCGCATTGCTTTTTAGATCACATGCAATGTCTGTGCAATGCAAATTCAGCCATACAAACTGTAGGGCTGAAATCACATTGCATTCGCACCAAAATGGTGCAGGACCCTTGTTTTGGTCTGTACTCACACCCATGCGATCTGATTCCTGCACCATTTCACAGTTCACACTGCCATCTGAGAACTGAACTGGGGGTGTTATTAACTTTACATTGACACCCAGAATGGTTTGCAGATGTCAGTGTGAACTGCCGGTGATTCATGTGCAATGCGGGAATCCGCACAGAATTTGCAAGGTTTCCCGCATCGCACCAGTGTGAACCCAGCCTCAGTGAAGAAGCTAAAATGAAGAACTACTGAAAAGGAAATGTAACAGATCACAAAACATGATACATTTTTACTTGTACTGTGGAACCTTGGATTGTGAGTAACACCGATTACAAGCGTTTCGCATTACAAGCAATTGATTTTTTTTTTTTTATCCTGAGAATTGTCTCACAAGAGGAGCAGGATTTAAGCTGCTGGGGTGTAGTACCGCATTTGGCCAGAGGTGTGGGGTTGCCGGGTGACATTTGGAGACGCTCGAAAATGCTCAGAGACACTCGGGAACAAATTGTCTGAGCGTCTCTGAGCGTCTGAGTGTTTCCGAGTTTCTCTGGCGCCCCTGCACCTCTGGCCACACACGGTACTGCATAGACTAGCAGTGGTTGTGGAACAGATTATCTGAGTTTCCATTATTTCCTATGGGGAAACTCACTTTGATATACAAGTGCTTTGGATTACAAGCATTCTTCTGGAACTAATTAGGGCCGGTTCACACTGCGGGCGATGCGAGGCGACACGACTTGCCTCGCCGCAATCTGACAAGTTGCCCCCGTTCTGTACAATGGAACCGTTCTGAGAGGAGCGACTCGAGTCGCTCCGACTCAGAAAAAAGGTTCCTGTACTACTTCTGGGCGACCTCGGGGCGACTTGCATTGACTTCTATACAGAAGTCATTTGCAAATCGCCGCTGAGGTCGAGGTAAGTCGGTGTCGCCTCGCATCGCCCGCAGTGTGAACCAGCTCTTATGCTCATAATCCAAGGTTTTACTCTAAATGAATACATTGCATCCAACAGAAGTGCCGAATGCTGTAGTAACAAGAATGTGCTATGACAAATTACTAGCTGATACATAAAGTTCCTCAAATAAAAGGAGCTATATTTTATGATTTATATCACTTGGTTTGGGCTAAATAGAACTTTTCTCTATAGTAGGATGCCCAATGAGTATTATTCAAATTTGGGTGAGCCAAGAAGGTTTTTAAATAGCAATTTCTGGGTTTCTTATTCTGAATTTCACAGTGAAATGCCAAATTTGGTGCCATATTTCATGTTTTATATCTCTTGGTTCGGGCCAAATTGAACTTTTCTATATAGTAGGATGCCCAATGAGTATAAAATATTTGGAATTTTCATGTGAGCCAAGATGGTTTTCATATAGGAATAGCTTGGCTTCTTATTCAAAATTTCCTATTGAAATGCATGGCTGTCATGGTGCCAATTTATTTGAAGATGGATATCTCGGTAACGGCAGCAGCTGCTGCCACAACCTAGGTATCCCTCTTTACAGGAGGCGGTCCTGTGTACGATAACGGGGGTCTCTGCGGCGGGTTTGCCACAAGATCACCGTTATCGGCGGCGGGAGAGGTGACACCCCCCCTCCCGCCACTCTCCCGTGCCCTCCACCGCTTACCGGAGCCGTCCGTAGCGGCGGAGGCGATCGGGTCCTTTCCTCTGCTGGGTATGGAGACGAGTGAGGCTCAGATGGCCCAACTCGTCTCTATACCATAGAAGGGCGGAAGCGACGTCAAAACATCACTTACGCCCATACCTCTTAAAGGTATATTTTTTTCAATGTAATTTTTTAAAATGACATTTTTTTTAATTGCATTTAAGTCCAAATATGAGATCGGAGGACTTTTTGACCCCAGATCTCATATTTAAGAGGACCTGTCATGCTTTTTTCTATTACAAGGGATGTTTACATTCCTTGTAATAGGAATAAAAGTGATCCATTATTTTTTTTATTTTTTTTTTTAAATAGTGTAAAAATAAATAAAATCAAGTAAAATAAATAAGTAAAAAAAAAAAAAAATTTTTAAAACCCCCCCGTCCCGACGAGCTCGCACACAGAAGCGAACGCATACAGCAGTAGCGCCCGCATATGAAAACGGCGGCCAAACCACACATTTTAAATGTCGCGTACGCAATTTTGAAGCATGACATGTTGGGTATCAATTTACTCGGCGTAACATTATCTTTCACAATATAAAACAAATTGGGCTAATTTTACTGTTGTCTTATATTTTAATTCAAAAAAGTGAATTTTCTCCAAAAAAAGTGCGCTTGTAAGACCACTGCTCAAATACGGTGTGAAAAAAAGTATTGCAATGACGCCATTTTATTCTCTAGGGTGTTAGAAAAAAACAAAATATAATGTTTGGGGGTTCTAAGTAATTTTCTAGCAAAAAAAAACTGTTTTAAACATGTAAACACCAAATCTGAAAAAGAGGCCTGGTCCTTAAGTGGTTAAAGTTCATGATTTTATTATAAACTTTGCAGATGATCGTTTAGTAAATAATAATTTTTGTGAAGACTCAACCTGAATAAGAAACTGGCTGAATAAAGAGCGACCTTCTGCATTTGAAAAAGAAGCTGGCCGAATAAGGAGCGAACTTCAGCATCATGCACACTACACGGTTTTATAATTAGATTGAATACTTTATTATCTTTGCATGCTTAACATGTTACATGTTAACTCTCTGACAATAGCAAAAATACATTTGTGCATACATATGCAAAAACACATTACTTACCTGTAAGCAATAGCCCTTGCAAAGAAAACAATGTATTCAAAGTAATCCACATATTAAACAGGGTACTAATACAATATTGCATATGAAAAATAAAATATGGAGGTGCATCAATATTCTTGGGAGTTTGTATATGATGGAGTAATGTATGTAGCGCCCTGCTCCTGATGGGCAGACGCTATTATTTTTTCAAATTTAATTGTCTGAAGCTGTAGTTTGGCTCAGACTAATTCTCTCTAAGCCCGGGTTTACACCAGTGCGGTGCGAATTCCAGCTACATTTTCTGTGTGAAGAGAAAAGGCAGCTGTTCAGCGGTGCCGCTCCGTTCTCTCTGCGCATCAGCTGAGCAGGGAGAGGGGGATTTCTTGTTCAGAGCTCAATGCATCTGCGAATCAGATGCGTTCCCATAGAGGATAATGTGCTTGTAATTCGCACCGCAATGCCCAGAAAACGCACACTTTTTTGTGCAATGCGCAGTGCGAATGCAACGCACATATGTGAACAAGATACATTCATTTGAATGTATTTTAAAATGTCCTGCGAAGTGGATGCAGTGTAAGCCACATCTAATTCGCATAGGTGTGAACGGGGGCTAAAAGTTCTGGTTTCTGTACCAGTCCAGCTGGGTTGCACTGATTTCCACTTGACCGTAGGTGTCGCTGTCACCGCCGGTAGGTGTGGAAATGCAGCAGGCTGGATGCATTGAATGCCACCTCTTGCTCGGAAATAGCTCAGTGGGTGTGGTTTCCCTGCTGTGCATTCTGGCAGAGGGTATTTCAGGTACCGACACCATTTTTGTGGGTCTGTTTTCCGGGTCCCTGTCTTGGGGTCCGTTATCCCGACCTCATGGCCCTCCTGGCCTGGGGCCTGTGTCGCATGGTTCTGCGCCACGGGGCCGGCTGGCCTGAGGCTTTGCAACTGAGAGTGTAGGCCCAGGAATGTCTTGGGACCTGCTGATTCAGGGGTGGTCCTGTGCTGTCTCGCCTGCAGGGAGAAGCCAAGAAAACTGGAGGATCCAGAGGAGGACTTCTCAGGTGGAGGACCGAGTGCAAGGCTGGTGTCTCTGGAGGAGCCTGGAAACTCAGTTGGAGGACGCAACCCGGATTAATACCCTTGCAGTATTGCCGGGTTGGCTGAAAGAATCTGGTACTGTATGGTAGTTATTCTAAAACTCTCAAGATTTTTAAGTTCAATTGACAAGTCTGTGGCAGAGACTTTGTTGAGCATCTCATCGGCTGCTAGGTCACGTGAGAGGGGCCTATCCGGTGATTGCTGAATCCAGTCTGCGGAGCTGTTTGTCCTCTGGATCTGACTAATACCTCTAACCCGCAATTACTAGGTGCCTGAACTCCCCTTTATCCTCTAACCCTCTATTGAAGGACTGGGGTTTCATTCTTTTTTTTTGTGTTATCCCTAAATAAATCTTCAAAAAGGACTAAGGCCGCGTACACACGGGCGGACTGTTCGCCCAACTTTGTCCGTCAAACAGTTTCGGCAAACAGTCCGCTCAAAATTAGCATGGACGGACATGGCCACACACGACGAACGAACAGTTTGCTGAAACCGTGCGCGATGACGTGAACGGCACGTACGACGGGACGAAAAATACGACGTCCTATACACTGCATTATAACTTTCGGCGTGTTAAGCCTTTCTGAGCATGCGCGGAACTTAGTTTGTCGAACAAGCCTACACACGGGCGGACTGTTCGCTCAAACAAGGTTTCAGCGGACAGTTTTACGGAATTTCCGAAAAACCTTGTTCGTCAAACTGTCCGCTGAAACTGTCCGCTGAAAGCCCACACACGAGCGGACTGTCCGCCCAAACACTGTTCAGCGGACAAAGTTGGGCGAACAGTCCGCCCGTGTGTACGCGGCCTAAGTGTCGGATTTATCATCATTTGGGCTACTTTCCAACAGGACCCTCCTAAGACGAAGAGGCGAGCAGGTGAGGTAACGGTAAGCCCAAATAAAACCAGCAGCTCCTTCGGGGGTTAGTGCTACATGTATAAAACAGCTCTGTCGGAAAATGTATTCAGTCTGTTTGTGTGAATCTTGATTGCTCTGTATCGTTTTACTAATAATGGAAGTGGACTAAATATACTGGGGAGAATCCCAACCACGACACTACCTGCATGTAGTTTGCATGTTCTCCCTGTGCCTGCGTGGGTTTCCTCCAGGTACTCTGGTTTCTTCCCACACTCCAAAGACATGCAGGTAGGTTAATTGGCTTCTGTCCAAAATTGGCCCTAGTATATGAATGGGGACCTTGGATCGTGGGCTCCTTGAGGGTAGGGATCAATGTGAGTGTGCAATGTACAGGGATAGGGACAATTGTAGACACTCACTCAGGTTGAACTGGATGGACTGGTGTCTTTATTCAACCTTAGTAACTATGTAACTATTAAAACATAATCAGCTGTGCATATTAACCAATCAGCTTCTATGTTTATCTTGTTCAGTTAAGCTTGGAAATGAAAGCTACAAGCTCATTGGTTGCCATGCACAGCTGCTCCAGATTCTGGCTGCTCCAGTCTTAGGAAAGTCCCCTCACTGTATTCTGGGCGAGTTAGATCTTTGCTAATGCTGCAAGCCCTTTTCCATGATTGGTGATTGGTGAATACACACAGTGCCCATGTTTGATATGTCACTACCTATAATCGGATGTGTTGTTACTACCCATGACATATCGTTCCTGTCCACCACCGTGCAGCTGTCATACCATATTATAGCAGAGTGTAGGAGAATGTTCTCTATGCTGCAACAACAGAAAGCAGGCGCTTTAAAGCCAGTCTGGCCTAAGTAGGAGGTGTTGCGGGACCATGACAACTTCTTTGTTATTTAAGCTCCCAGGAATTTGCTGTTATTCACACTCTCCACCTCTTCTCTGTTTATATGCAGAGGGAATGGGTGATCTTCTTAGATCTCCTGTAGACCACTATTATCTCCCTAGTTTTTGTTGTATTTGGTATCAGGATGTTGCCTGTACATCACTGGACCAGATGTTGAACTTCTTCCCTATAGGCTGTCTCATTATTGTCATGTAAAAGGCCAATTAGAGTAGTATCATCTACAATTGTCACTATAGTACTGTAGGCATGAATAAGGATGCAATCATGTGAAAATAAGGTCAACAGGGCTAATCTGAACACACAGCCCTGCGGTACTCCTGTGTTTAAAATCAGAGTGGGAAAAAGTTATTCTCCATTTTCACAATTCATGGCCTGTTAATTGTTCTCAGCCTCTCTAATTTCTGCTTACTTTACTTTATCCCGCTTACTTTACGTTGAGCCTTCCTGTAGGCCAATGAGTCATATGATTTAAAGACAGAGAGGTTGATTTACTAAAAAGGCAAATATACTGTGCATTGCAAGTTCACTTTAAAGATGAGGTCCACCCACCCCTGAAAAAATTAAAAGCCAGCAGCTACACATACTGCAGACTTTTAATAATAGGACACTTACCTGTCCTGGAGCCCAGCGATGTTGGCACCGAAGCTGATGTTTCTATCAGCCGTCGGGTGCTGCCACTGCCATTGTGGGTAAGGGAACCCGGCAGTGTAGTATTACGGCTTCACGTCGGGTCTCTACTGCGCATGCAAGAGGCACTGCTGTGCTCTCCTACTGGCCCAGCAGCGGGGGAAGAAGGAGGGAGGATGAAGCCAGGCTGTTGACGAAATGTGCCGCGGCCCAGTCTCCCAGTCAAAGATCTGCCTTCCCCGAAAAGGTGTGAAATATGGCACCGGAGGGGGGGAGACAAATTAGCGGAAGTGCCACTTTTGGGTGTGTAGCACCCTGGTTTTAGCCAAGTTGCTAACAAATTTAGTTATGTTAAGTGGTAACTAGCCTGGATAATTGGTAGTTGTATCTACTGACTTTTTGCCCTAAGCCTGAATCTGGTGCATTTCTCTCGTCTGT
Organism: Lithobates pipiens; assembly: GCF_037356315.1. NCBI lineage: Eukaryota > Metazoa > Chordata > Amphibia > Anura > Ranidae > Lithobates > Lithobates pipiens. The sequence continues at coordinate 10,073,711 of NW_027507685.1, forward strand.
CATTAGGTGCCACTGCTGCCTTTGGCATTTGAATGACAAGACCACAGTGAGATCAGGTTGTAAATAGACAGAATTTCTTAGCCAGAGTAGCTACTTTGCATGCTGGGATCATCTATTTAAGGGGAATGAGTCAGGTGATCAGTGTTCTTTTAGCCCCAGGCTGAGGCCTGGGGGCTTTTGTATGAAGCAGCAGCAGCAGATTAGGCCCGAAGCCTGGGGCCTAGCCATGTGTGTAGAGGCTCAGCCCGAGGGGAGCCTGATCGTTGCAGATGTTCAGCTGGATGGTGAACCAAGCATGCCAGAGGTGAAGAAGAAGTTGCCACATGGGACGACCACTTCTGTTACCAGAGGCAAGTGAGAACCAGGAAGTCAGAGATAAAGGGGACACAGTCGCTAGAAAGGGACAACTACTCCTGTTATCAGGAGGCCAGGTTTGTGAAGTCTGATAAAGTGCCAGAGCAGACTAGCTGGTGACAGTGAACAAGTTGAGAAAGCTTTAGCGTTCAAGTCAGGGACATGGGTGATGTTTGGAGTTTACAACGGGTTAGCTGTGGAAAAGCTCAGGGGATCCAGTGGGTGGCTGGGATCTGAAGGTCTGGTGAGAAGACTGGGAGCTCAGTGAGAAAATCTACAGTAAGAGTGAGATGTGAGTAAAGATCTGCAACTGAGGACACAGAGTTAAGTGTGGCGATCTGCATTGAAGTTGGAGAGTTCAGTTGTCATAGGAGACAGCAGTTCTACAAATACAGTGCTGCAACCAGCTTAAAGGCCTTCAACCTGTATAGCTGTCTGCCTATTTTGTCTTGGAGACTGACAGTTGCTATTGCATCTGCCTAAGGGTGTTCAGTTCCTAACCCCCCTCCCCCACAACAAAATTGTTTTTTTGCTAATAGACCCGAAGCTGTGGCCTGGTGGTCTCCCCCTGGGAGCCGGGGAGCAGGCTTGTGAAGCTTATGGGTCCAGTAGGTCTTGCCCTTCCCGGGGGGGTTCTCTCCTATTTCTCAGGGGAGGGTGACAGATTTGGGAAGAACCCCCCTGAGAGCTGAAGGACCCTGGGTACAGTGGGGTACCCAGAACTTCAGGGACCATTTTCCTGTTCCACCCCCCTTACCTGGCTGGTGTCCGTTCAGCAGGGGGAAGCTGGTGGTCGGTTTTCCTTTGAGGACTCCTGGCACTCCTGCGCGGGCAGCTAGCAGTGAGGGATGGCGCAGTTTGGTGGAGCTGAGAGTACTCGGCACCATCTTGCAGGTGACAGGAAGTGACGTCGCCACACCTCCCCGAGTCACTTCCGGCCCAGGGCTTCAGCAAAAATTGCGTCGACGGTGCCCCTTCAAGCAGGAAGAGAGATTCTTTAAGACACCTAGATTATATGCTTCCCTGTCCCAGGTGTCCAAGCAATCCGACCTCTCATTTGAGGATACGGTCAACATCAGGGACCAGATGGATCGACGAGCCAAGACCCTCTTGCACAGGGCCTGGGAAGCCAATGCAGCAGCTATGAGTCCTGCCTTGGCTTCGCCTTGTGTGGCTAGGAATGCAGACATGTGTGTCATCAAACTAATAGATCATGTGTCGCAAACTTCTAAGTGCAAACAGGTCTTGGACTCTCTAGAGTTGATTGGTAGGGCAGTAGCCTACCTGGCGGATGCAGAAGTTGAGACGGTGCGCACAGCTGCCAAAACCGGTGCCCTTTTGAATTCTGTAAGGAGAGCTTTGTGGGTCAAGACCTGGGATGGGGACAACACTTCTAAGACTAGGCTGTATGGTCTTCCATTTGAGGGTTCCCTGCTCTTCAGCACTGGGTTGGATCAGGCCCTTTCTAGGTCTGCAGAGAAAGGCAAGAAATTTCCCATAAAACCTAAGAAGGACAGTGGAAATTTTTTTCCAGGCCCCCAGGCTAAGAACCGGTTTAGAGCTAAGAAGGAATGTAATGTCACCAGGTATGGGGGGGTGGTCAGCAAAGGCAAGCAGAAGGGAGGTCTTCTCTTCCCCAGCCAGAAGTCTGCTGAGAAGGATACCAAGTGACACAAGGCTGGGGGGAAGACTTTCCCACTTTCTCTCTCAGTGGGAAAGGATTACTCAGTGTCCCCACATCCTTCTGATTGTAAGAGAGGGCTACAAATTGGAGTTTCTCTCCTCACCTCCCCCAAGTACTCTTGGTAGTTCCAAAGCCCTCAGGAAAGTACTGCCTCATAATAAAACTAAGAAGGTTAAACAGGTTCCGCATGGAAAGCATCTATACTCTCTCTAAGCAATTTTTTCGCGGGCAAAGGCTGGTGTTGGTGTTTCAATCATCATGGCACCATGGTTGATATGGCAAATAACCTATTACAATAACAATTTTGTGGGAAAAAAATCTTAATTTTGAAAAGAAAATGACAACATCAAAAACCTCACCATGCATCTTACTAAATACCTTGGAATGTCTACTTTCAAAAAGTAGTTATTTGGGGGGTGTTTTTACTTTCCTGGCTTGTTCGGGTCGCAAGAGATAGGCCACCAGTACATCAGGTGTGATCAATTTTTTAAGATTTGCACCATAGCTTGTAGACTCTCTAACTTTCACAAAGACCAAATAATATCCACTAATTTGGGTTATTTTTACCAAAGATATGTAGCAGTATAAATTGCGGCCAAAATGTATTAAGAAAAATTAATAATTTGCAAAATGTTATCACAGAAACAAAGAAAAATGTGTATTTTTTTTCAAAATTTTCGATCTTTTTTCATTTATAGCGCAAAAAATAAAAAACCCAGAGGTGAATAAATACCACCAAAAGAAAGCTCTGTTTGTATGAAAAAAAGGACAAAAAATGTATTTGAGTACAGTATTACATGACTAAGTAATTGTTATTCAAAATGTGAGAGCACTGAAAGCTGAAAATTGGTCTGGTCACAAGGGGGGTTTAAGTGCCCAGTAGGCAAGTGGTTAATTGATAAAGCGTGTAGCTCACTGATACTGCGTGCTGAAGTACTGGCGATCAGAAACACAGCTTTAAGCATAAGACATCTGAGAGATGCTTCTCCTAGAGGCTCCAATGGACTCTTTGATAGGGCTTGCAGGACTATGACAGATCCCATTTAGGGAAACCTTTGACTGGTACTGGTTTAGATCTTGTAAGAGCTCTAAAAAATGTGACTACCAGGCCACACATTTGTCTAAGAATACTGCTACTACAGAAACCTGCACTTTCAAGGTACTGGCCACTAGTCCCTTATCTGCTCCATTTTGCAAGAACTCCAAGATGGAAACAAGGCTCCCTGGGTCTTGGGCAGATGAATCGCACTATGAATTATAGACCTTCCAGACCTTAGTATAGATGGCTCTCGTTACTCTTTTCCTGCTTGATAATAATGTTGTAACTAAACGGTCTGAAATCTCTTTGCTTTTTAGGAGCTGCTCTTCAGATACCAGGCTGCGAGAGACAGGCTGGCCACTTCTGGATGATTCATTGGGACTCTACGACCTGCATAGGAGGTTGGAAAAGGATTCGGCACTTGCCTTTAGCTTTGTGTGCAGACCAATTCTTCCTTCTCCTCTAGGACTTGTTGTCCTGCTCCTGAGCTCTTTGAGGTTGCAAAAAACGCTTTGGGAGTAGTTTCTTCTTCTTTACTGAGAAGGAATTTCTTCCTATGGGCAGGTTCCTGGCAATGCATGTTGTGGCCATAACTGGCTTTAAATTGCTCGTGACTGATTGCCAAGCTCTCTTGAGCAAAAGATCCATACACTTATCCATTGGATCTTTTAGGACTCTCATGTCATCAAAGGCCAGGTTGGTGGACCTAGAGACCTGGGAGAAGGCAGCATCAAGCCTGGGGACCTTATTCCATACCACAGAGGGGTCTTCCTCAAGCAGAAAAAATCTTTTGTTTCTCTTGGGGAAAAAGTTTTTTTCTCTGGTTCCTGCCATTCTTTCTTTATGAGTCTGAAATGACAGAATGAACTGTAAAAGTCAGAACTTTAGGTTCACCTAGACCCGTGTACATGCGGTTGTGCACTTAGGCCAAGGGTAACATGTATGGCTCTAAGAAGCCTGTCAACTTCTTCCAGGGACAAATTTAAAAGGGGCTACCGCCCCCTTAGCCTCCTCCTTTGAACCTTCACTAGAAGGAGCAGGAGATGGCTTGGTAGAAGGGCCTTTATCAAAGGTTATCTGGGGCAGAAAGAGAAACCTAGGAAGACTTGGATGTGGAGGGCTGACTGGCCATTTGATTAGCCAATGAGTCACAGAATGACTGAATTGTGGCATAAAGCTCCTTTTTGACTGAGGCAACCAAGTCATCACAAACGGAAGCTGACTCCGCTATAACTAAGGAAGCAATGCAGGTGCTGCATAAGGCTTTCTTCCAATTCTCTCCTATTTTGGCTTTGCATGAGGGGCATTTTCTTTTGCCTGAATCAGAGCTTTTGGCCTAAAAGAGGAAACAAAAAAGGGCAAAAAAACAGGAGGCCTTTGCTGAGAGCCAGTCTCCACTTGTGGACCACCCCAAGGTGCACTTTAAGAAAGAAATAGAAACCTAAAGTGGCAAGATAGGCCCCCACCACCAGGGGGAAAAAAAAGAGAGAAATCCCAAGTAGAGGAAACAGGCAGATATAAGCTTCCCTCCTACCTACGCCTTGCTGGCACCTGTGCCTGTCCCCATTGTTGCAGAGCCCGCCGTGTCCTCCATCGCGGGGGTGCAGCGTCTCACTTGTGGCTTTACACTCTGCTTCTGGACTCCCATAGTGCCACTGCACTGGACGCGGAAATAGATGTCAGCATCAACCCTGCCTCCTCCCCCTGCATCCAAAGTCAGAAATGATGCCGGATCCCGACGCACCTTTAAAATGAAGTCAGTTCTGGTGCACACAGCCGCCACTTATACGGAGCAGAGCGGGTCAACCAGATCCCACTGCGGCTCTCCCCGAGCACCAAGAGGGTAGAGGAGCCCATATGTACTGCTGCAAAGCCTGGGTAAAACAGGAGGGCGGAGGTCTTGAAAAAAAAGGAGGAAAAAATGGTGAGGAACACCTGTCCCCCAGGAGCACCTGAGAGAACATGCCCCCCCCCCCCCTCCCCCCATGGATGTCCCGGCCGGAGGAAACACAAAAACTGATGCATGGTAGGGAGCTGCCTCCCTTTAAAGATTTGGAGGAAGGAGGTGTTTGCTGGTTTCCGATGGGAGGAGTCAGGATCTCTCAGGTGTTGTCCTGAAAGACAATTTGGGAAAAATCCTTGCTGGTTCCTGCCCAGACCAAGATCTATCTAGGAATCCTGGTGGACTTAACTGCACAGAAGCTTATTTTGCTCCAGGGGAAGGTAGAGGGCCTCATTGCAGCAGTAGCTTTCCTTCTAGATTTCAAAGAGGTCCCTTACAGAAAGGTCATATGAGTTCTCAGGCTGATGCTGTCCTGTATCCCCATGGTCCTATGGGCTCAGCTCCATTCCAGGACTCTCCAGCAATTTCTCCTATCCTCCTGGGATGGGAAAAGGGGAACGCTGACAACAGGGTTCCCATTCCAGAAAGGGTAAAGTGGTCTCTGCAGTGGTGATTCAATCCTCAGAGGTTGCGGGAGGGCCACCTTTGGGCCCAACTCCAACCCCTCAGGGTAACAATAGTTGCAAGCGCTTGGGGGGCCCACTTAGAGGAACTCCAAGCCCAGGGCGCATTGAGCCAGAGTCAGAGGAACGCTTCCTCCAACTTCCGGGAACTCTTAGCGGTCAGAGAGGCCTTAAAAGGCCTTTGAGGAAAGAATCAACGGCAGAGAGATCCGGATCCTTTCCAACAACGCAACCATGGTGGCCTTCCTGAATCATCAGGGAGGAACCAGATCTCATGCTCGTCTGACCCTGGAACTCCTAGAGTGGGCAGAAGAATCCCCTCTACCCGAGCACTGCACATAAAGGGAGTACACAATGCCGAAACAGACTACCTCAGTCTGCAACCGATTCACCAGGGGGAGTGGGAATTGAACCCCTACGTGTTCTCCCTCGTATGCCGACACTTTGGCAACCCAGAGATCGATCTCTTTGCCCGCAAAGGAAACAGAAGAGTAAAGAGATTCTTCTCACTCTCGAAAGAGAGGGGTTCAGAGGGGGTAGAGGCGCTGGCCCAAGTCTGGGACTTCCACTTGGCATATGCCTTTCCCCCTTAGTTCTGATCCCAAGGTTGCTGCAGAAGCTGAGTCTCTCTGAGGGCAGACTGATTCTGATCGCTCCTTGGTGGTCCAAGAGGACCTGGTTCCCTTTCCTGGGAAATTGGTCCATAGCTCCCCCTCAGTGCCTTCCGTAGAAACAGGACCTTCTCCTTCAGGGCCCAGTCTGCCAACCAGATCCCGTCTTCTTCAGGCTGATGATTTGGCTCTTGAAAAAGGAGAGCCTGCGAAAAAGGGGGTGTTCTGAGAGAGTAATCGACACCCTTCTTTTGAGCAGGAAGCCGGTTACCAGGTGTATTTATGCCAAAGTCTGGGAAGTCTTCTCACGCTGGCGCCAGGCGAATGGGAACTTCCCAACTAGAGGTTCCTGCCATCCTGGACTTTCTTCAGGATGGCGCGGATCAGGGGGATGGCAACCAAGACACTTAAGGTTCAGGTCACAGCCTTGTCCAATTTTTTGGACAGGAGGTTGGCTCTGGACCCCCTGATTAAAAGGTTCTTGTCAGCAAGAGAAAGACTATCCCCAGTGCAGGTAAACAAGTTTCCACCTTGAGACCTTACGCTAGTCTTGGAAGCCCTAAAGAGGGCACTGTTTGAACCTCTTAGGTTGCTTACCCTAAAGACAGCCTTCCTACTGGTGGTTAAAACGGCCAGGCGGATAAGCGATAGCCAGGCTCGATCAATAAAATAGCCTTTTTTTCTATTTGATGACAGGGTTGTTCTCAGGCAGGACCCCCTGTACCTCCTGAAGGTAGCCTCAAGGTTCCACAGAACTCAAGAGATTGTCCTTCCTTCAATTTGTACCAATCCTTAGAAAGAGAGAGAAAGTTCCTTTCATTGCTTAGATGTCAGAAGTTGTCTGTTGACTTATTTAAAAAAAGTTTAGAAGGTCCAGCCACTTATTAGTTAGATTTTCCTGGCCAGAAGAAGGGTCAGCAAGCATCTCAATCATCCATAGCAAGATGGATTAAGCAGACTATTACTCTAGCCTATGATCAGGCTGGTAGGGCAGCCCTGAATAACCTTAAGGCACATTCCACTCGGTCTCTGCCGACTTCATGGGCAGAAAGGGCTGGAGCGTCGGTGGAGCAGACATGCAGAGCAGCTACATGGACAAGCCAGAGCACCTTCCTGAAACACTACAGGGTGGAGTTGCTGTCAACTCAGGATCTGACGTTTGGTAGGAAGGTCCTACAAGCTGTTGTCCCGCCCTAAGGTAGGTCTGAGCTACTTGCTCTTCTCTAAAAGTGCCATCCTGAGAAAATTACCAGTTACATTTACCAGTAATGGTGTTCTGAGAAGTCCTCCAGGACAGCAGGCCTACTTCTCACCACCTCTTTTTGTATGTTGGTTTTATATGAATATTTGAGGTGTTTCATTCTCGTGCATTGGTGTGGGTCAATACTTTTTCACAACTGAGTAGCACAGGGAGGGTCGGGGTTATAACCCCTTTGTTAATTGTGTTTACTGTCAGGTGAGACCAGTCATCTCTCAGGGTGCCATCCTGGAAGACTTCCCAGAAAAACACTGTTACCGGTAAGTGTAACTGGTCATTTTGGTTCACATTCAAAAAGTGACTGGCACCCAATTCAGCTCTCTCTGACTCTGGAGGTCACCATTAGGCCTCTAGGGGGTCTGGGCCATTACTACAGGTGGAACTCCACTTTAAGTGCAGTTGCTCTAGATCTGAGGGGGAAGCTCTGCTGGTTTCTGTCATACAAACAAAAATGCAGTTTTTTTTTATTTTTCTTGCATGTGATTGAGTATTGCAAAGTGAAGCTTTACTTTATTTACTAAGCTCTGGAGCAAGTGCAATTCCAGTGTACAATGTATTTGCCTTTAATAAATCAACCACATAGTCTTGTTCTCTGAGCAGAGCCTGTACTTTTCCATACAGCCATAGCTTTTGATTTGAAAACACCTTAATGGTTTTAATGCTTAGTACAGTCTCTGTACAGAAATGTGTATAGGACAGAGGAGGCATATTCCTCTAAATCTGCACCTTGTGCAAACAAGTCCCAGTCTGTAATTTCAAAGCAGTCCTATAATGCCGCGTACACACGACCGGACTTAGGTCCGACAGACTTTCGATGGAGTTCTGACGGAGTTCTGACAGAGTTCTGACGGACTTTCCGAATGAACGGACTTGGCCACACACAATCACACCAAAGTCCGACGGATTTGAATGTGATGACGTACTACCGGACTAGAATAAGGAAGTTCATAGCCAGTAGCCAATAGCCAATAGCTGCCCTCGCATCGGTTTTTGTCCGTCGGACTAGCATACACACGAGCGGATTTCTCGGTAGGAACTGGGTCCGGCGGTTCTGGCGGAAAAATTTGAAACATGTTCCATTTCTAAAGTCTGTCAGACTTTTGCAAATCAAAAGTCTGCTGCAGCCCACACACGTTCGAATAGTCTGCCGGAATCATTCCGTCTGACTTTTGAAAAGTCTGGTCGTGTGTACGCGGCATTAGAGATTGGTGACTTCCTCACTCCAGACGTGGACAGTTTTTATAAACACACACATATAGGGTATGTATGAGCAAACAGGATATGTACAAAAAAAAAGTGAATATTAAGAGTTAAGATTAGCGCAACAATAACAAAAATATATATATATATATATATATATATATATATATATATATATATATATATATATATATATATATATATATATATATATATATATGTGTGTGTGTGTGTATCTTTGGCATTGTATGTCTATAGTGGAAGAGATCTAATAGTAACAAAATCTTCTAAATAGGAATTTAGAAAGTGGGCACTTGCAGTCTCGGTTAAAACAAGATAGTTTTTTTTTTCTTAAAGTGGAGCTCCAACCCCCCCCCCCTCCAAAAATGAAAAGTCAACAGTTACAAATACTGTATCTGCTGACTATTAGGACACTTACCTCTCCAGGTTTCAATTGGCTCTCGGGTGCTGCCCCTGACATATCTTGTAAGGAAAACCATAGCGGTGGAAGAAGGGGGGCCTTGCCGGTGCAAGGTCTCTCAGAAATGGGGATGGGTACCTGTCAAAACACCCCTCTCCCTCCGAAAGGTGCCAAGGAGGAAGCAAACAAGCAGAGCTTCCCCTTTGGGTGGAGCTCCACTTTAAGTTGAATTTGAATGTAAGTTAGAGCAGGTACATTTTTAAGTGTAACTTCAGGCAAAAAAAAATGAAAATTGTTATCAAATACTTAGCATAGTTTTCCTTTCCTGGCCCATCCTCATGTCAGCACACAATGAGTTAACACCCCCTCTGGACCCCACGTGACCACCTGTTTCAAGCTGAATAAGACAGCCCCAATGTAGCCTGTGACAGGCCACTAGGGAGTCATGTGCTAACGTGAGGATGGGCCAGGAAAGGAAAATTACAGTAAGTATTTGATGACAATTTTCCGTTTTCCTGGCCCACCTCACGTCAGCACACAATAGGATATACCAAAGCTAATATAGGGTGGGAGAGAACAAATGAAAAGGAGACACTGACAAGCAAACAAAAGCTGCTAAAGCCAGAGAAAAATTGATCTCTCATCCCAAACTTGCTGGTCGCATATTTAGTTTGTAAGGTTGACTGAAGGCCACACCAGACCTTCAAGCTAGCCTAGCTAACTATATTTTCCAAGCAATCCTGGCATTACTGCCCCAAAGGCTGCCACCCCTCTAGTCAAATAGGCTTGCAATTGTTTCAGAGCAGAAAAGCGTACTTCTTGCATGCCAGTCTAATCACCCTGGTAACCCAAGGGTGGAGGGCTCTTGAGGGACTGATGGCTACTAAAGGAAAAGATTGTACACTTTCCTCTTTTGACCAAGTACACCGTTAGTAACTTGACAATATGTAAGAAAACTGAAGTCTTACTGCTGTGCACTCAGTGACTCTCGTGTGAAAACTCAAAGGGACTACTTCCCATTTGCTCTGGAAACTGGATATCACTTTAAAATTGAACTTTGGAGATAGACGTTGCATCTCCATATCTGGTAAAAAAGGAAGAAAAAAACAACACACCAAAGGGTCCTTGCAGGAAAGTGTTGCAATGGTCAATATCCTTCAGTCTGAAGTAGTTGCAAAGGGTGCTCTCAGATCCAAACTTAAAGCGGGATTCCACCCTAAAGTGGAACCTCCGCTGATCGGAACCCTCCCCCCCTCCGGTGTCACAATTGACACCTTTCAGGGGGGAGGGGGGTGGAGATACCTGTCAAAGACAGGTATTTTCACCCACTTCCGGGCATAGTCTCCCGTGGGAGTCTACGCCATTTCCTGCCCTGCCGTGCTGTCTGCTGGGACACACACGGGTCCCAGTGACAGCGCGGAGATTTCCTAATGCGCGGCGCGGCTCGCGCATGTGCAGTAGGGAACCGGGAAGTGAAGCCGATTCGCTTCACTTCCTGATTCCCTCACCTAGAATGGTGACTACAGCAGCTGAGAGCCGAGCGATCGATCGGCCTCGGCTGCCGGCATCGCTGGAACCCGGGACAGGTGAGTGTCCATTTATTAAAAGTCAGCAGCTGTAGTATTTATAGCTGCTGGCTTTTAATATTTTTTTTTTTGGTGGAATCCCTCTTTAAGTCTAACAGAGGGAACAAGGATTTCCCTCAAGGTCATATATAGATTGTCATCTGGAAGGAGCATCTGGTCACTGGCTTTTGCGCCCATCTGCAGCCCGTGAAAAGATAATGTAGAGATCTGTACCTCAAATGAAGTTTTATGCCAGACCAACCTCTAGCGCTGACTGTAAAGTGTCAAGGATATTGGCTAGAGCAGGGAACACAGGAGAGGAAGCTTTTGCTGAGCAAACAAAACAAATTTCTTTCATATCCTCTTCTATGTAGCATTCATGGATGACCTTCTGGTCACCAAGGTCTGAACAACCTCAGATGAGAATCCCTGCACCTCTAGTGTAGCCTCTTCCACATACAGGCCATTGAAAGTAGCCTCATTGGATTGGGGTGCTGTTATTGACCTTGCCATAAAATATTTCAGTCGACCAGAGACAAAGATGGCACTGTGAACCTATCTTTTATGACGGAGTCTTTGCATTGGTATCCTGTTGCAAAGATTAGGCCGCGTACACACGCGGGGACTGTTCGCTCAACTTTGTTCGTCAAACAGTTTCAGCGGACAGTCCGCTCAAAATTAGCATGGACGGACTTGGCCACACACGACGAACGAACAGTCCGCTGAAACCGTGCACGATGACGTGAACGGCACGTACGACGGGACTAGAAAACGACGTCCTATACACTGCAATGCAACCTTCGGCGTATAAATTCTTTCTGAGCATGCGTGGAACTTAGTTTGACGAACAAGCCTACACACGCGGGGACTGTCCGCTCAAACCAAGTTTCAGCGGACAGTTTTTCCGGATTTCCGAAAAACTTTGTTCGTCAAACTGTCCGCTGAAACTGTCCGCTGAAGCCCACACACGAGCGGACTGTCCGCTGAAACACTGTTCAGCGGACAAAGTTGAGCGAACAGTCCCCGCGTGTGTACGCGGCCTTAGAAGCTGCATGTTCAGTAAGGTCACTTAGAGAACTACTGCTGGAACACCCCAAAGGGCCAATATTTTTGTGAAGCACTTGTTGAAAAAATATTCTGCTTAACCAAACCAATAATTGGATTTGCTTCCCTGACAAGAAGACCAACCTTAAAGAGGAGGGCCGGTTTTAAAAAAAAAAAGTAAAAGTCAGCAGCTGCAAACACTGTAGCTGCTGACTTTTAATAAGCACTTACCTGTCCAGGGCGCCTGCGATGTCGGCCACCCGAGGCTGACCCGTCCCTCGGCTCTCGGGTCCCGGCGCCGCCATTTTAGCTAAGGGAAACAGGCAGTGGAGCCTTGCGGGTTCACTGCCCGTTTCCTACTGCGCATGTGCGAGTCGCACAGCGCTTTGTGAATGGGGCACGCTGTGTTCTGGGACACACAGTTCCCAGAACACAGTGCGACCCATTACCCAGAAGACGCTGCATGGAGGAGAGAAGACAGAAGATCACCGCGGAGGAGGAAGAGGCAGATTAGGACGATGTGCCTAGCAACAGGCATTTCTAGTAAGTTGAGTTTTTTCTAAATTTTAATGTATTTTTGTTTTTCAGGGTAGCCCTCCACTTTAACTGACTGTAATGCCCCGTACACACGAGCGGACTTTTCAACATCCAAAGTCCGAAGGACCGAGTCCGTCAGACTATCCGATCGTGTGTGGGCTGCAACGGACTTTTGATTCGCCAAAGTCTGACGGACTTTAGAAATGAAGCATGCTTCAAATTTTCCCGAAGGAACTCCGCCGGACCCGGTCCCCTTCGAAAACTCCGCTCGTGTGTATGCTACTCCGACGGACTAAAACCGACGCTAGGGCAGCTATTGGCTACTGGCTATGAACTTCCTTATTCGAGTCGGGTCGTACGTCATCACGTTCGAATCCGTCGGAGTTTAGTGTGATCGTGTGTGGCCAAGTCCGTTCGGCCGAAAAGTCTGTCAGAACTCCGTCGGAACTCCGGCGGAACTCCGGCGGAACTCCTTTGGAAGTCTGTCGGACATAAGTCCTCTCGTGTGTACGGGGCATAAGTGGTTCTCTGTCTTGTTGTCAACCTTACACAGGCCTCTGAAGATCCTGAAAGGCTTGCAATGCTAGAAAAAGGCTTACTTCCATTCAAGATACTTGGGGCAGACGCTTCACCACGCTTTAATGGCCTTCACTTGTTTCTTCAGATTGTGGATCCCCCGGCTACAGGGACTAACATCAGAATCATCCAATCTCTTGGGCTGAGAGGCATGCCTCCGAAAGAAGCACAGTGGCAATGTCCACAATTCCAGTTCTTGATGAATTTTTATAGGCACAAAGATGTTCCAATCCATAGACAGTCCAGCTCATAGGCTAAAGAAGGCAAGTTGAAACGCTCTCATGTGTCACCTGGTCCAAGGTACCACCACTGCAAACAAGATCTTCAAAAAAAGTTTCCTGGGGCTGTGCCAATTCTGTAAAAGGCAGACACCCGAACTGGAAGTGACATCTGGCCACCTCAAATATCACATGACTCTGGTGCTCGACATTGATCGGTGCATGGTAGTATGAGTCGGCGGGTCGATTGATACCAACTGGTCCGCCTGCTGAACTGTCCCTGTAACTGTCTGCATGGACTCGATCTTGCACCTCTTGGTGCTTATGAACACATTTGATTCCTTCAAATTGAAACACGCCAGAAGGCTCCTGCCTTAAGTACTAGAAAAACTGGGGGGGAAAGGTCCCCAGATGCTTCTATGTTTCTAGCTTCACTGGTATAATGGCCTTGTAGCAGTATAAAAATCTTGCAAACATTTTTTCTGAGATCTGTTGAACATAAATTTAATTTATTCAGTGTCAACTTTAGAATTCTCCCTTGTACTCCCACCTGTCTTCTGGACCAACTGGTCTTTAATGATTGTGGCCTTCTTCTGCAGGGTTTGGACGACAATCAACTTCACTCAGGCCCCCTGGCCCCAACTGGTAGAGACTGGTTGGCCGCAAAGACTTTCCAGCCATCAAAGCAGCCTGCTCTGGACTTGATTTCATGTCAAAAGTAACTGAGACACCTCCACTGTGATCTGTTAAATCTGTAGCCTGTCCTATAAGATTTGCCCTTCTGCACCTTCTGAAGATCGGTAGGCTTGAGTGAAGGATGGCGGCTTCCTCTTACTAGTCTATGGCCACTGTCCAGACTTTTCCCTCCTGTCATTCGCTGAATTGCGTTGTTCAGCATTTGGCCAAACAATAACCTCCCATTATAGGAAATGTCGAAGGCTTGTGTAGAAGTTCTGCCTGCCCTCCCGTGGCGTAACCACAATAGCAGTGACTGAGTGCGCCAGTTCTAGCAAAAGCATCAACCAAAAGTCAGTTGCTAGGTTACACTCTTTCCAGAAACCGTGCCAAATCTTGTAGTTTCCAGTGTTAAATGTAATGCCATTTCTGAAGTTTATATAGTGAAGTTAACTCCATTTCTGATTGGCAGGCAAAATCTGTCAGGCCGCGTACACACGGGCGGACTGTTCGCCCAACCTTGTCCGCTGAACAGTGTTTGGGCGGACAGTCCGCTCGTGTGTGGGCTTTCAGCGGACAGTTTCAGCGGACAGTTGGACGGACAAGGTTTTTCGGAAATTCCGAAAAACTGTCCGCTGAAACCTTGTTTGAGCGAACAGTCCGCCCGTGTGTAGGCTTGTTCGACAAACTAAGTTCCGCGCATTCTCAGAAAGGATTTACACGCCGAAAGTTATAATGCAGTGTATAGGACGTCGTATTTTTCGTCCAGACGTAGGCACGTTCACGTCATCGTGCACGGTTTCAGCGGACTGTTCGTTCGTCGTGTGTGGCCATGTCCGTCCATGCTAATTTTGAGCGGACTGTTTGCCGAAACTGTTGGACGGACAAAGTTGGGCGAACAGTCCGCGCGTGTGTACGCGGCCTCACTGTATAGATTCTGTGCAAGCCTGATGGCCAGATCACCACAATTTCTGTGTTCCAGAAGTGTTTCTGATGCATTCTCAATGGGTTTTGCCACTTTCCAGATGTGTTCCATACAGGAACAATGCAACATTCTACTTTTGTTAACTGCACTAGAGTGCGCTGTACTGGTGTGAACTAGGCAATTGGAATCAAAGTTAGACACTGTCCATGCATTCTTGATGCAGAATAAATACGCACTGGACTGCATCTGGCGTGAACAAGTCCACTTCCTCATCCATAGGATCTCTGAAGGCAACTGAGTTATAAAAAGGCAAAGACACATGCTGCTTCAGACACTAGAGGGCAGCATCTCCCCCCTGGAAGTGCAGTGCATAAACATACATCAGCCATCCCTTTTTGGATAAAGCTTAGAGAACCTGTTACTGTTTGGCGAGGCATTTTCTATCATGCTGGCATAAACGCATGTGCCAATTTCCGTTTGTAAGTATGAGTCGTATGTAAGTCGGAATGTTTGTAACTCTGGGGCTGCCTGGAAATAGAGGGCTGTCCATTTCAATTCAAATTATATAGATAGTGGCAGTTTTAATAACAGTTCTTGTTCTGGATTGATCATTAGCAAGACTTGATCTGATAGATGAAGATATGGTAGCAAGGTACCTATATGCTTGTATGCTTCATGGATATTTGTACTGTACAGTATATATTTGATCCAAGATTTTGTTTTCCTTTGTTGGGAAATTCACATTGTTATAGATTTTAGGAAATACCGTGTTCAGCTACATAATAACCATACATACAGTAACTGTTGATTTTGTCTGTTGTAATTGTTGCCTGAATTTAAGAATTTTTGGGGTGAGTAATCTGAAGTTGTTGAGAAAAAGACTTGGCAAAGCCGTTCTGTGCAGATACGCGTTTAGGTCGGCTCCCTTTCCCCTGCATTTGCTTCTTATTTGTACGCAGCCTTTGTGGCTTCTTGGTGAGATGGCAATCATTCCAATGGACTCCACTGATCTTAGGATCTCTGGTGGAAAAAAGCTCAGGATCTTTGGAGTATGACTTTGATGCTATCTAAGGATGTCTCCGATACTCAGCCATTCCTCATGTCCGTAACATATGAGTTCATGACTTTGTTATTTACACGAGCAGCGCTCAATGAATGTTGACGGGAAACCTTTTTGCTTCCCTTTCCCAACAGTTTAATTGTGCATGTATATGCTTAACCTTTGTATAACGAGATGTGTATGTAGCATTCCTCATGATACCTTTTGTTATTCTGTAATTTCCTGTTTATTTCAATAAAAAAGATAATGGGAAAAAAAACAAAAAACAAAACAAAAACATATACGTGCTTTAGCTGCCTGTAAGAAAAATACTGATTGTTGTTGAGTAAATGAAATTGCTGGGCCTGCACTTGCTGCCAAAGCTACTATCAACTGTATTTTATTCTCTTGGTATACAGACATTGGGTTTCTGTCTGTTAGCCCTTGTACACACGGTCGGACATTCCGACTTGAAAATCCGTCGGATTTTGTCCGAAACTTGTGTTGCATACACACGGTCGGACAAAGTTGTCGGAAAATCCGATCGTTCATAACGTGATGACGTTATTTCGTTATGACGGGACTACGTTCAGGCTAGTAGCCAATAGCTTTGGTCTAGGGATTTGATCTGAGCATGCGTGGCACTTTGTCCGATCGGAATTCTCTACAAACGATCGGACAAAGTCTGATCGGATCATGTTGTCGGAAAATTTTATAGCCCAGGTTTGTCGGCCGGATATTCCGACGGAAACAGTCCGATGGAGCCCACACACGGTCGGATTATCCGACAACACGGTCCGATCGGACATTTTCCATTGGAATGTCCGACCGTGCGTACAAGGGCTTACTGTTACAGTGTTGTAGTAGGCTCATTATATGTTAAATCTACAACCTATAACACTTTACTAACAAAGAAATATAACATTGCCATAGATGTAAAAGTAATTAAAAAACAAATAAAAGGTAAATTAATTATTACCAATGATTTGTATCAGAAGTTGTTAAAGCTGAACTCCAGGTATATCTGTTTTTTTGTGCTTTTTTTTTTTGTGTCATTACATTTTTTCAGCTTGGACCAATATAAATATACATATTCCATACCTGGCTGATCCCTGTTGAAACTGTTGCTACTACAATAATCCTCGCTGTCTGCTGGGTACTGTGCTGAGCACCTGCCCTGCTGCATAGTAACCACAGGGGTCACTCACTTGGCATAGGAGCCATTCAGAGAACACTTTGCATTTTCTCAAAAAATAAAAAGCATTCTCTGATTGGAAGAAATGTCATTAGCACACCTAGGATTCCTGGAAAAGGTCCAAAGCTTTATTCCGTGGTCACATAATAAATATACAGCAACGTTTTGGAGCCATGCAGGACCCCTTCATCATTCAAGTGACATTTCTTCACTTTGATTATCCACGGTTTCCAGCCTATGATCATTACAGCACCCAGCATCACTCAACGGCCAGTTTTATTGAATGTGTGCGTGGAGAACATTGCGTTTGGCTCTGATTGGACAAGATACAGAGGTGGGGCTGTCATGATCTCCATCTCATCCAATCAGAGAACAAATGCCTTATGTCCATTTAGAAAAATACAAGGTGTTCTCTGAATGGCTGCAACGCCAAGCTGGCCACCCCCTTTGCAACAGAGCAGGCGCTCGGCATGGGACATAGAAGACAGTAAGGGCCACTGTAGTAGGGACAACTACTACAGTGATTCTCCTCTTCCACAGGGAACAACAAGGTATGAAATATGTATGCAACTATGCAAACCCCAAAAAATAAATACCTGTAATTCTGTAAATCCTCATGTTTTTTGCATTAAGATGAAAAAACTTCTGTCACTGACCGGCCCCCCAGTTTCACTCACCTGAGTCCTGTAATTCCCACGCTGGAGATGCGCTCTTCCCCTCTGCTCTTGATTGGATAGATTGAGAGCAGTGCAGCCATTGGCTCCTGCTGCTGTCAATCGAATCCAGTGACGTGGACACGGGGCTAAATCCTACATTCTGCATTTATGGACGCAATTGCTGGACTCGGGAGCACTCTCGCAAGGCATCCCCCAGGGAGAGCACTTCTTCTAGGGGTTTATACGATGTGGGGAGGAGCTCCCAGCGACGCCGGGGGACCCCAGAAGTTGAGGATCGGGGGCACTCTGTGCAAAACAAACAGCACAGTGGAGGTAAGTATGACATGTTTGTTATTAAAAAAAAACAAAGCTTTACAATCACTTTAATAATGTTATTTATATGTATTTAGATACAGTAAAACCTTGGATTGCGAGCATAATTGGTTCCAGAAACATGTTTGTAATCCAAAGCACTTGTATATCAAAGCAAATTTCCACACAAGAAATAATGGAAACTCCAATGATTCATTCCACAACCATTTTATTCATAGGGCCTTCAGTTTATAGTCCATATAAAGAGATTATAGCGATGTGACCAGGTTGTGTAACCATAAAATGTCCATCCACAAATGGAAGCCTCCACAAGGGGATTAGAAGCAAAATCCAGCAGTAGCTAATGTTGTACCTTTATTAAATGTAACCATATTCCTACACTTAGAGGCGCCTCTCTTCCCTTTTATACTCAGTTGTGACGTGACGTTACTTGTATATCAAGTCAAAATGTATTTTAAAATTGTTTGTGTTGCAAAACGCTCTCAAACAAAGTTACTCTGAAACCAAGGTTTTACTGTATTATAAAGCTGACTTAAAGTGGTTGTAAACCCTTACAAACCACTTTGACCTACATCTAAGCCTAGATTAAGGCTTACCTGTAGGTCCAAGAAATATCTCCTAAACCTATACGGTTTAGGAGATATTTACAAAAAGACAGGCACCGCAGGCGCACTGAGCAGGCCGCAGATTATGGCGATATGCCGCACGTGTCGGCTCCCGTGCGCATGCGCGGGAGTGACGTCATCGCAGCGAGACCCGGAAGTCAGTCCGGGATACATGGCAGCGGCGAAGATGAAGACGAAGGACCGCTTCGGGGGCTTTGTTCTCAGGTAAGTTATTCATAATGAGCTAGTATGCTATCCACTTCCGGGATAGCTCTCTGCAGAAAGGGGCGTAGATTACACCCCTTTCCGAAAGTCCCCCGCTGCCTGCTGGGAAACACACGGATCCCAGAGGCAGCGGGTCCATCCTTGTTGCACAGCGCAATTCGCGCATGTGCAGTAGGGAACCGGGAAATGAAGGCGAAAGGCTCCACTTCCTGATTCCCATACCCAAGATGGCGGCGGCAGCACCCGAGAGACGATCGAGAGATCGGCTTCGGGTGCCGACATCGCGGGCGCGCTGGACAGGTAAGTTTCACTATTTTAAAAGTCAGCAGCTGCAGTATTTGTAGCTGCTGGCTTTTAAAAAAAAAAAAAAAAAAAAGCGGAGTCCCGGCGGACTCCCGCTTTAAATATAATATTATGGTTGTGTTTTTTTTTTTTTGTATTATTAATAAGAACAAATGAAAACCTAGAAGGGGACGTGTTTTCTTCTTGTCTGCCAGTAGGGGTCAGTATTTCTTCTGCCTCCATGTTTGTGGTAGGAGAGGCAGGCGGATCATTGTACATCCGGGTGACGATGGAATCTTCCTGTTTCTCCATAATAAGGAATAAGTTGGTGTCCTTCAGCCGGGGTCTGGTGGATGTGAGTTGTGTTGGCGGTGTGCAGTGTGTGTTTTGTATATTGTGTGTGTATGGTAGGTGTACCGGTGTGAGTGCGACTTGTAGGTTATTATATAACGCCTCGCCCTGCGCTGTAATGTTAGTGGTGATGATGGGTGGGCGGGCACGCCCTCTAGTGACAGCGCACGTGTAATGTGTTTATTATTATTATCATGTTATGGATGGGATGTGATGGACGTGCTGTGTATAGAATGCACTGTGGGTGTCATCCCATCTACCCATCCTTCCAGCCATCCATCCCCCCCTCCATCCATCCCTCCATGCCATCCCCGGCAGTGCACTGGGTGCGGATCTTCTCCTTTCACATATGACCACTTCTCCATTAGAAATCCCCATATACCCGCCCATGCAGCATCCCTGTGATCAGTGCAATGACAGATCCTCAGACTAGCCTGTGTGTATTAGTCCTGAGCCCCCCCAGACATGATTTCTATAGCATCTGGCCAGGATTGTTGGGTTCAGATACTCTCGGGACCCATTCACACTAGGGCACAGGAACGCTGTGCGATTTGCATGCAGTTCTGCGTAGTGCGATTTCAGCCTATTGATTTTTCGGGCTTGGTTCGCACTGATGCAATGCTGGAAGCGCACAGGAATCTCTTCCATGTGGTTTGCGATTTGAGCATTAAGCTTTGTTTACATCTATGCATTTGGGTATCACAGTGAAAGCGCATGGGACTGCCTGTCATTGTGAGCCTGAGTTCACGCTATTGCGAACACAGATGTTGCATGTGACTTGCAACGCATTGCTGTGCAGATCACATGCAATGTCTATGCGATGCAAATTCGGCCATACGGTCAAGGCTGTCTTTAAGGCAGGGCAAAAGGGGCAGCTGCCCTGGGCCCTGTCATTGTTGTGTGCCCCAAAGCAGCTGCTTCATACTTGCCAACCTTTCCAGTTTAAATTCCCTTGTCCCTTGAAGTTTTAGTCCTGTGCTGTGTCCCAATATCTCAGTGTAAAATGCTGCTACTAATGCTGCTCAGCTCTGCCCTATTTTGTACAGATGACTCACCTACAGAACCTGTGTTTACATGTAAATAACCAACATTCATTTGTAAATCGCTGAGGCCGGCGGCATTGATATGTAAATAAAGGTGGCATTCATATATATCATGCCCCCCTGCAGTGAGGAGAGGATATGCTGTAACCTATAGCAGCAAGTGAGCAGCATTACTGTACAGTAATCTCTAGCAACCAATCAGCAAGCAGAAATCATGTGCTGTAACCTCTAGCAACTAATCAGTGAGCCTTAATGTGTACTGTAGCCTTTAGCAACCAGTCAGTAAATAATAATATGCTGTAACCTCTGGCAACCAATCACTGCCTGATCTGATACAGAAAACTGATTTTAAGTCTAGCTGCTATTTACTATATGTCTCAGAGAAGGTGGAGATCAAAATTGCATGGGGGAGGGGGGCCCCAAGAAAATTTTTGCCCTGGGTCCAATCAATATTAAAGACAGCCATGCATACGTTTATGCCCCGTACACACGGTCGGGTTTTCCGATGGACAGATATATTCGATGGGAGCCTTTTGTCGGAAATTCCAACCGTGCGTAGGCTCCATCGGACGTTTATCATCAGAATTTCCGACACACGCAATTTGAGATCTGGATCTCAAATTTTTCCCACCGCAAAATCCGTTGTCGGAAATTTCCGATCGTGTGTACACAATTCCGGCGCACACAGTTGCACGCACGCTCGGAATTTAAGCAGAAGAGCCGCACTGGCTTTTGGACTTCATTTTTATCGGCTCGTCGTACGTGTTGTATGTCACCACGTTCTTGATGTTCACAATTTCCAACCAACTTTGTGTGACTGTGTGTATGCAAGACGAGTTTTAGCCAACATCCGTCTGAAAAAATCCATGGATTTTGCTGTCGGAATGTGCGATCAATGTTCGATTGTGTGTATGGGGCATTGGTATGGCTGAACTCGCATTGCATTCACACTAAGAGTTAATAGCTTGCTTTGTCCAGTGGAGAGGAGAAACCGTCTTATGTAACTGAACCTCTGCTCCCCTGTCTGGAGGCGTTGCTTCATGATCTGCCAGTGGACTGTCGCACGACAGCCTCATCTCCAGAGCAGGATTACGGGTCCTGCTCCAGGCTTCATGATGTCATGGACACTAGAGCGTGGGGGTGTAGAAGCTATGGGGAAGACATAATGGGGCAAACCTACCCATCCATCCATGTTTTTATTTTGTTGGTAAGCCTTAAGAAAGGGTAGGTGATTCATGTAGCATTTACTTCCTGGAATCCATTTGCGTTTAGCTCAGGCATGCAGCCAGTAGGGTGTGCTTAGAAAAAAAAATGTCAATGAAGACTCCTGGGATGACATTATTTTGGCTTAAGCCACTGAACTGAAGAGGTTAAAAGGAGCAAATATAATATACCCTCCTTTTCTATTTACTAAGCTGGTCATACATGGTTTGAAAATCTACTGGCTCTGCAGGGACTTGTCAAATTTCAATCCATTAGTATGACCATTGTGGTTGATGAGCAGTCTACTAATCTGCTTCTCTTAAACCACCCTTGATCTGTGCCACTTGCTATTGCCTGCAGCGGTGCTGATCAGTGTATTTTGACAGCAGGGAAATCTCCCAGCTGTCAAAATACAAAAACATAATGGGGAAGATTCCTCCATCTACTTCAGTTCATGGATGGGGAATCGGGTCACCACAATGCACGCTTTCACGCATGTGCATTTTTGAGAGCCCATTAATTTCCCTGAGTACTTGGCAGGCGTGACTTTTAAAATTCCATTACACCAAACTGCATAATGATGTGGTGGTAGCTGGAAACGTGTGTGCATTTGCTGGATGCGTTTGGGGTGTCTTTAACAATTAATGGCACATGGTCGCGTCTGAAGAGGGCGGCATGTTCCCATGTGTGGTGGAACATTAGCTTGTTAATGTGCGTTTCCCACACCACAATTGGTGTGAAGGGGCTGTGGTTCCAGGGGTACAGTAATAGAGTGTAAGACGACTTAACTTATATTTTGCTTCAGCAGCCCCCCACCATCCCTGTAGCTTTTCTCCCAGGCTCTGTGGCTGGTGGTTGCATTCTTACCTCTCACATATAATTCATGATTAATAGGCCAGCATTGTATGTGATGATGTAGAGGGAATGTCCGCAGAGCATCTGGAGGATCAGGGAGAAGAGAGCGCTGCTGGAGCAAGGAATGTAGTAAGTAAACGCTAATGTAGTAGTAAACTGGCCCTTTGTTTAAGCAGTTTGGAGACCCGTGCCCTAGAGTTAACAATCTTTACAGTGAAAGATGGGAGCACTGCAAGGAGTTTTTCCATCCCAGAGATTGGTTTTAAATCTCTATTTACCTAAGCTTAATTGTTTTCTGATGTCTTTCTGGTGTTTTGTTGTTTTAGCTTTTTTGTGTGCTTTTTCCATGTGCCTTACATGAGCTCCTTTGGGGCAGGATTGCACATTTGTGGCCCTATACATTTGAATTATGGAAGTGCCTGAAAACCAAATGTCTTGTGTTGTCTCACATTTTTTAGGGCGCACCGTTTGAAGTATGTGGGGCCACAAAGGCCCAAATCTGCCTGAAAAGAAGGTCTAGCAACAGGCACCTGAGCAACCAGGTGGGAACAGTCACCTTTTAAAGAGGAAGTAAAGGCAAAAAAACAAAACAAAACACACCCTGTAAGGCAAAGGCATAATGAGCTAGTATGCATAGCATACTAGCTCATTATGAATAACTTACCTGAGAACGAAGCCCCCGAAGCGGTCCTCCGTCTTCCTCTTCGCTGCTGCCATGTATCCCAGAGCGACTTCCGGGTCTCGCGGCTCCGGCGCTATGATTCGCCGGAGCCGCGATGACATCACTCCCGCGCGTGCGCACGGGAGCCGACACTCGTGGCATATCGCCGCGATCTGCGGCCTGCCCAGTGCGCCTGCGCGCCGCTGTCTGCGGTGGCTGTCTTCGGGTAAATATCTCCTAAACCATATAGGTTTAGGAGATATTTCTTGGACCTACAGGTAAGCCTTAATCTAGGTTTACCTGTAGGTCAAAGTGGTTTGTAAGGGTTTAACTATAAAGGTTATTCATGTTCGAGTCATAAAATGCTGAGGTGTGAAAGGGGCCTAAGGGTCACTCTCTTTTTGCAGTATCCAAAAACGTATAAGGCCTCCATTAGACAAGCCCTGCACCCAGCCCCTGGCAGTTGAATCCACCTAAACGAGGGGCTCATTTACAGACTACGGGTGTCACTGCTCATCTGAATCATCACCAATCACTCGAGTCTTCCCATACAAGGGAATATACAATTTGTTTGTTGCATAAACTTTACTTGCATTGCTTTCTTTGGAAACATTGTAATCTTTAAGCCCATGTATCATTCTGGGAGTGAAGTAATTGTTCTTTGCCCACATTTCTGAATGTTGCCTTGGAACAGTGCAGATCACTTTGGAATGAAGAGTCCAAACTCGTGCCAGATGATTCTATATGTCTAGGTCAGCGGTTTCTAAAGGTTTCATTCCAAGGGCCACATCGTACATTTTACACATACTAGCGGGCCAAAAAAAAAAAATCAATTATAAATAAAACTGTGGCAGCAGAATAAAAAAAAAAATGGCAGGATGCTGGAAGCAGGGCTGGATGGTGCACCTTTATCCTACTCCTGCAGCTAACTTCTGTAACCACATGTAACTGGTTAAACTCCCAGTGCGCATAATGCCCTGTACACACGTCGGTCGGACATTCCGACTACAAAATCCATTGGATTTTATCACACGGATTTTGGCCCAAACTTGTCTAGCATACACATGGGTGCACAAAGTTGTCGGAAAATCTGATCATTCAGAACGAGGTGACGTAGAACGCATACAACGGGACTATAAAGAGAGCAGTAGCCAATAGCTTTTGTCTCGTAATTTATTCTGAGCATGCGTGCCACTTTGTCCGTCGGAATTGTCTACACACGATCGAAATTTAAACAATTGGATTTTGTTGTCGTAAAATTTTAGATCCTGCTCTCACACTTTGTGTGTCGGAAATTCCAATGGAAAAAGTCAGATGGAGCCCACACATGATCGGATTTTCAGATAACAAGATCCGATCGCACAATTTCAGTTGGAATTTCTGGCCGTGTTTACAGGGCATCAAGGCCTTACATCTGTGTCCCCATCAGAGTCTTCCCTGCACCTTTGTGTCCCCATCACTCATCAGTGATTTCTTGCAAATTGGCGTCCCTATCGTAGCTCCCCCACACATTTGTGTCCCCTTAAAGGATCCCTGCAAACTGGTGTCTCAATCATAGCCCCCTGGACATTTGTGTGCCCATCAGAACCCCCCCCCCCTTCCAGACGCACCCACACAACTGGGTCCCCTTTGGTGCTATAAAACCCCTCTCCCCCACAACTTTTCCCCTTCAGTGCCATCAAACCTCTCAGACTGTGTCCCCTTCAGAGCCATCACTCCCAACACAACCGTGTCCCCTTCAGTGCCATCAACACTGCCCCTCCCAACCACCGCTGCCTAGAGTGCAAACCTTCTGCACCTCCCCATGTCCGCTCCTGCCCTGCACAGGCACGCCGTATGCAAAATTACAGTGCTAAGGTACACTGATGTAAATAGCAGGTTGGGAGCCGGGAGGTGCAGCCGGCATGCACTAAAATACCACACTGTTTGAGGTCAGGCGACGGGAGTGGTTGCCGGACCTGTGCTGCATTCTACCGGGGGTGAGTATGCAACCACAGTTTTCCCAACCTCAAAGAGAGACCTCCCTGTAGCGACTCCAATTGAATCTAGCTGCAAGCCGGATGTTGCCTGCGGGGCTGTACTTTGGAGACCCCTGGTCTAGGTTCACACTATCTTGGGTCCTGCCTTCTGCGTTTGTGTGGGCACAGCAGCCCATTAATTTGAATGGGCTGCTGTATCTGCGGAAAACATGGAAAAAGTCCCTGACCCTTTTTTTTTTAATCGCAGCTGCAAAAGACAGCATGGTGCTTTGGCACCATGTAGCTTCAATCTCTCAAAAATGCATTGCATATTCTTTGGTTTACAAACTTTTTATTGAAATAAAAAATTTAAAATAATAGACGAGAACAAACAAATGCCACCAAGATCACAGAGATGCAAAACAGTACAGTAAGATTGTAATGAGGTGAGCTATATAAACTGAGTTGTTCAATGGAACTGTCAAAGAAACTGGATCACTAAATAAGGGTTGTCCAAAAGGCAAACGGATCAAAAATGAAAGAGGCACGCTATAATATATGAATGGACAAAAGATGTGCATCGTATAAAGCAGGGGTAGGGAACCTATGGCTCTTGAGCCGGATGTGGCTCTTTTGATGGCTGCATCTGGCTCTCACCTCTCAATCCGATTGCGTGGTGTGCCGATCCGTGGATTGAGCCCATAGGAAAGGCTGCAGCTTCGGCCTAGCTCCGGAGCTGCGGCCATCTTGGTACACCCAGCGGCAGCCTAGGTGAGCGGCACGCTGACGTCATCATCACCCGCCTCAACTGCTCGTGGATCTGCCTGCCTGTGTAGTGGTAAGCAAGCAGACAATCGTAGGGGAGATGTGGCTATCACAGTGGGGAAGATGACGTGGATATTACAGTTATAATTGAAATTAGTCGATTAATCGTTTTAAAAAATAAATAAATAGTTTTAAACATATTGTATGGCTCTCGCGGAATTACATTTTAAAATATGTGGCGTTCATGGCTCTCTCAGCCAAAAAGGTTCCCTACCCCTGGTATAAAGACTTTATTGCATTGCAAAAGAAAACAACATTGAAAACCAAAAAGAAAATTCTGCAAGAGGACAAAAAAACAAAACAAATCTTATAGCCATGCATAAGGACCAACTGTCACGAGAGAAAATCACATTGTATCTTCTGATGTGTGGGGGTGCAGTTTGGAATTAATGGCACCACCGTGGGCCTTCAAAAGATCAGAAGGTTGTTGCCTGCGGGTCTAGGAATGCGTGTGATTTGCACTCGCCCCCCAACTTGCATGTATGTAAACCAAGGCTAACACCATTGTATTCCTAGGAAGTACTCTGATGTCCGAGCAGAAAAGGGGTAATCCTTTAGCCAGGAGGTCAGAGATAAAAGGTTCTAGTCTACAGCAGAGTTTGATGCCGATGGAAATGTTATTTATATCAGTTCTAAATTACAAAATGAACTGCTTTTCTATGATCTTCATGTCACATCAGTTTCTTTTACGAACATCCAAAAATATGCATATATTGTTGTAATGATATACTACTTTATGCGCATGCATTCGTCCCAGCAGTGTACACTGTAAAGACGTTTGCGTGGAGGACAGTAAGAAGCTTTGTAGAAAAAAAATCCTGTGTGCAGATTTTGTAATGTTTGCTTTATGGACTCATTTATTCTGTGTGCGATGACCTGTGCTTTTCTGTACTTGATAAATCAGGTCACCACTAGGGCACGTAGAACATTCTGCAAGTCATTGCATGGCACTACATATTACTTGCCAGACATGAATGAAGTGTTACTATGTTACACTTCAAATAAAGTTGTTTTTTTTTTTTTTTTTTTTTTTTCAATCAATGTGATTGGCTTTAGGCCTCATGTACACTTCTGCTGATAAACGGTCATTTAGGAGCAGTTGGGCGTATTTTTTTTTTTCCACCTGCCCCTGAACGTTCCTCTGTGTTATCTTATCAGTACGGCTCCTTTCACACTGGGGCGGTGCGGGCGTCGGCGGTAAAGCTCTGCTATTTTTAGCGGGGCTTTACCGTCGTTTTAGCGGCGGCCGTTAGCGGGGTGTTTTAACCCCTGCTAGCGGCTGAAAAAGGGTTAAAACCGCCTGCAAAGGGCCGCTGCAGCGGCGCTTTGCCAGCGGTATAGCCGTGCTGTCCCATTGATTTCAAACGGTAGGAGCGGTGAATACACCACTCCTTTCATCGCTCCAAAGATGCGGCTAGCAGGACTTTTTTCACCATCCTGCTAGCGCACCGCTCCAGTGTGAAAGCCCCTCGGGCTTTCACACTGGAGTGAAAGGGGCCGGTTTTTTCAGGCGCTACACAGGAGTATTTTTAGCGCTGTAGCGCCTGAAAACCGCCCCAGTGTGAAAGGGGCCTTCATGTACACAGGGTGGTTTAGAAGCATTTTTTTTTCTTTTTTGGAATGCCAAACAATGCCTTCAGGATGGATGTTCAGAGGCATTTGAAATGCCAAACGCCTGTAACAACTTGTAAATGTGGTAACTCACGTTTTTGGCTATATAAAAAAAACAAAAAGCTGCAAAACGAACGTTATAAATGTTGGTTACTATCTGTCAAGTTAAATCGTTCAGGAGAGGTTGTAAAAACGTCCCGTGTACATGAAGCCTTAAACACGCATCACGCTGCTCCCTAACAAACAAATACTGCATTAGCCTGCTTGATAAAATGCTGCTTTTTACTGTGCAGCTCAGTGTAGATCTAGCCTAGAATAAAAAAAAAAAAATAGAGCTGATAAAGTAGTGTATTGCCACGGAACGTGTGGCGCAATCCCACTCCCATCCTCTCATGTACTGGTAACACTCTGCAAAGGGTTAAACGCTAGCTTTTGCCTAGAGTACCCAAAAAACACTTTGACTTACCTCATCCAGCCAGCCAGCAAGGTAGATCCTTGGTATCCTGCATCGTTTATGATGATGTTAGAGCTGTGACCACCAGCTGGAGCGCCAAAGAGAAGCGAGGCTTTCGGTAGCCAGCCAGCAAAGAGAAACCTGTGGGAGCACCGTGTTAGGTAAGTACAAGTGTCTTTCACATGCACCCTCGACATAAAAGAACCATTTAACTGTTTTAATGTATGGGGAGCCCAACTGCAAGGTTACTGTAGATTTTCATTTACCA
Source organism: Lithobates pipiens (assembly GCF_037356315.1). Classification (NCBI taxonomy): domain Eukaryota; kingdom Metazoa; phylum Chordata; class Amphibia; order Anura; family Ranidae; genus Lithobates; species Lithobates pipiens. The sequence continues at coordinate 10,101,848 of NW_027507685.1, forward strand.
GGGCAGTGGGCGGCACAGCCCGGCACAGCGACCTACCCCTATGTCGTAGAGTACTTCTTGGTTTGGTGGCGCACAACCCCTTCTGATCCGTCCTATGATTGAACGCCACACAAGTTTGTCAGCCACAGTTCAGCACAAAGTTCTGTGTTGACAAACACACAGAACTCTGTGCACAGACGTCAAGCTGTCTTTCTTCTTCCTGGATCAACTCTGATTTCATGGAGAAAAAGCAGACAGTTCTGTTTAGTAAAAGCAGCATACGTTACACTTGTTAGGCACACAGGTGATTCTTGATTGCCCTTTGATGTTAACCCCTCCCTAGACAGTGGCATTAATACAATATCATCAGTGATCACTATATTTGTGGTCACTAGCAACATCAATGTCAGTCAGTTAGTGTCCCTCCCAGCCAGTCTCAGCTAGCACTAGATTGTCCGCCACACTATTTTACAAGTCGCTGATCGTCGCCATTATAAAGTGTCCCCAAAAACGCAGTTTGTGTTTTACCAAAGACATGTAGCAGAATACATTGTGGCCTAAATTTGTGAAGAAATGTGTTTTTATTGAATATTTTTTATTGAATATTTAACATAAGGTAGACATGGTCGGACATTCCGACGGAAAATGTCCGATCGGACCGTGTTAACGGATAATCCGACCATGTGTGGGCTCCATCGGACTGTTTCCGTCGGAATATCCGACCGACAAAGTTTCAGAGCTGGGCTGTAAAATTTTCCGACAACATGATCCGACCGGATGTTGTCCGATCATTTGTAGAGAATTCCGATCGGACAAAGTGCCACGCATGCTCAGATCAAATTACGAGACCAAAGCTATTGGCTACTAGCCTGAACGTAGTCCCGTCATAACGAAATAACGTCATCACGTTCTAAACGATCGGATTTTCCGACAACTTTGTCCAACCGTGTGTATGCAACACAAGTTTCGGACAAAATCCGTCAGACAAAATCCGATGGATTTGGTTGTCGGAATGTCCGACCATGTGTACAAGGGCTAAGGGGTAGATCTCAAATGAGGGGAAGCTCTGCCTTCCTGTTCTTTCCTTGCATGTCCCCCTCGGATCTACAGCGACTTTACTTCTAAGTGCACTTGCAGTGCAAAATGTAGTAAATAACCCTCAATATGTTTTTTGTTTTGTTTTTTCAAAATCGTTGGTCTTTTTTTGTTTTTATAGCCAAAAAAAAAACATTGGCTCAAATACCACCAAAAGAAAGCTCTATTTGTGTGAAAAAATTGTATAAATTAAATTTGCATACAGTGTTGCATGACCGCGCAATTGCCTTTTTACGTAGCACAGTGCTGAACAGCAAAAATTTTTCTCATGAGGGGGATAAAACCTTCAAGTCGTTAATTACATTTCCATTCATTGAGCTACGTGACTTCTTCTAATATTTCTACTCTGCACATTGTTATTATATTCACCAGTTGGAAAGTGCCGTGAGCGGAGAGCACTGCCTCTGTTGATGGACCTGCTGATGATCTGTTTGGCGGGGGGAACATGTGAGACACAAACGAAGGCGGATGTTGTTTATTTTGTGAGGTTTGTTCATCACATGGTAAATCATTTGCGACTGGTTTAGACTGTCATGCAGGAGTCTTTAGTTGAACTCTAAATACTTTTTCTAACGTGTCATCCCTCCGACCATGCAGGTAAGGCCTTGTTCACTTGAGGGCAGTGCTGGGACAAGGTCATCCAGCACCCAGGGCAAAGATACCAATCTGCCCCACCCCTTCCCTTAGGGTTAGGGTCAGGCCTCCCCCCAGCCCTGCAATAAACCATTGCTCCCTCCTGCCCACCTTTTGTCCCGGCCCTGCTCAGGGGATATTATAGCACAGTGATTCTCAACCAGGGTTCCGTGGAACCCTAAAGCCCCGTACACACGAGCAGACTTTTCAACATCCAAAGTCCGACGGATTGATTCCGGCAGACTATTCGATCGTGTGTGGGCTGCAACGGACTTTTGATTCGCAAAAGTCTGACAGACTTTAGAAAATGGAACATGCTTCAAATTTTTCCGGCGGAACTCCGCCGGACCCAGTTCCTACTGAAAAATTCGCTCGTGTGTATGCTATTCCGACGGACTAAAACCGACGCTAGGGCAGCTATTGGCTACTGGCTATGAACTTCCTTATTCGAGTCCAGTCGTACGTCATCACGTGCGAATCCGTCGGAGTTTGGTGTGATTGTGTGTGGCCAAGTCCGCTCATTCGGAAACTCTGTCAGAACTCTGTCAGAACTCTGTCAGAACTCTGTCAGAACTCTGTCAGAACTCTGTCAGAACTCTGTCAGAACTCTGTCAGAACTCTGTCAGAACTCTGTCAGAACTCTGTCAGAACTCTGTCAGAACTCTGTCAGAACTCTGTCAGAACTCTGTCAGAACTCTGTCAGAACTCTGTCAGAACTCTGTCAGAACTCTGTCAGAACTCCTTCGGAAGTCTGTCGGACATAAGTCCGCTCGTGTGCACGGGGCTTTAGGTTCCTCCAGAGGTTGCTAGGGGTTCCTTCAGCATCGGGCAATTTCTGCCTCTCAAATAAGTTCCCATTGGCACCATTGATCTTTTTAGCTATCTGTAGGGAGGTAATTATTCCCAATGATGACAAGTCTAAGGGCCATTCTTCCCACTGACCATCACACTAATGTATCATGAGTTGTAGATTTCTAATTTTTAGTAGGGGTTCCCAGAGACTGGAGAACTATTTCAAGGGTTCCTCTGTATTGAAAAGGTTGAGAAAGGCTGTTATAGCATATCCATGTTCGGGGGCTGTGTTGGCCTACATAGGGATGCAAAGATGCTCCAGGCAGTCCCATTCATGTCCGTTGGGACTCAGTTGCTGTACAGACACAGTTGTTGTTTACAATTTGACAGCCATGCGGGTGCACAGCTTCAAATATACAGGGGGAGATTTACTAAATGGGACGTCATGCACAGGGATGCACTTAACACCTGTACATCTCCATATGGGCAAACCCTGTCCTCACACAGGCCGAAGCTATAATACGCTCTTGTGAATAAAGCTATGACAGCTCAGCCTGCTGGTATTTTAAAAATATGAGTGACATGTAGTCTTCAGTATTTAAAAGACCATAGGCTAAAGAGGTATTGGGTGAGGCTGTAGATCAGAATTCAAATGTTACATTTAACAGGCTGTTTTTTCTGAAAATACCGAAGGGCCATGGACTGCAGCCAAGTTGGCATGCAGAAAGGGTTCATTGTATCCAGTGAAGGATGGTTGCAGTATGGACAGGGTCTTTGCTAATCAGATTTCAGCAGTTTGCTAGCAGCTCATAGTATGTTCATTTCCAAAAGTCTCTGATTTCTTGCACATAAGAAGTAAAATTCCTCCCAGCATACACGCTCTGTACTATTCCTGCCTGCAGTATCCATGTCACCACTGACAGCTGATATCACAGGTCCTTCCTCCTTAACTCCATTGGTGAAGGACAATCCTTACTGCTGGACTGAATGGTTGTCATGCAATAGTTCTCTGAGCCCAGGCTGTGTATAGATGCATCCCAGAGAGGGGATACATGGATTGACTGACACTGGTTACCATTCAGCCTGGAAGAAGAAAGCCATCAAGTGGAGGAAAAGAAGTATTGCAGAGGACAGCTCTAGAATGGAGGTGAGTATTACAGCAAAAGGCAATTTATCTCTGTGACAGAGGCTGTGGGAGGGGACAGAATGCGAGCCTCTTGCCTTGTGATTATGGGCCCTGACATTTGGGAGAACGGTGCTCTTTGTGAGCTGTATGCCTGGGGACCCCTGAGGTGGTGTTACTTGTCCCCCGCCCATCGCCGCTAGTAACAATCATAGATCGTTCTTATTGCTCAGAATCGCCGGCTCTAAAAAAAAAACGATATTTGGATGATGCCTGTAGCTGCAGGCATCATTCAGATATCTCCACTGAAAGCCAAGGATGCCATATGACGACCTGCGGTATGGAAGTGGTTAAACATCCATAAAGACAGGTAAATGTGTGTAGAATAAATGGAAACCTGTTTTTATTTTTGTAGAAGTACATTAATGCTATATTGGTACATAGGAGCGCTGGAATTAAAAAAAAAAAAAAAGAAAGAAAGATGAACTTATCCTTTAAGTATTCCTCTTCTGCGTAGCTGTGGGCGTGATGATGAGATAGTCATAACACATGAGTGTCACACGCCCAGCTGCTCTGAATTTAATGAATGTTGTTGAGTGTGGGATGACGGGAGGGAGGCTGAATAGATCTTTCACACCTGTAGGAATGTCTCTGTGCACCTTGTTTCTTTCTATACAAATAAAGTACATGGATCACACGTAGTGTGCTGGAAAGCCCCGTGATTTCCCCGTGGATATCTTCTGTAAGTACAAGGCGGGCTGTGCAACGACTTCTCCTAGGATTGCCCGTCTCTCTGCCCATACACCTGTCACTGGGACCTGGCATGGTGAGTGATCTGCTGGCTGTGCAGTCCATGGAGCACAGTACTTCATGATTACCGTATTTATCGGCGTATAACACGCACTTTTTTCCCCCTAAAATCAGGGGAAAATCGGGGGTGCGTGTTATACGCCGATCCCCCGCCCTTCCTAAACTTTTTTGCCGCTCTCTGTGGCTTTCAGGTATTTTCGGGCATTCTCGGGTATATTCTGTCGTTCTCTGCTATTTTCGGCCACATTCGGCCGTTCTCGGCGGCGAGTGCGGCTGAAAATAGGCAGGAAGGGCCGAGTGCGGCCGAAAATACCCGAAAGCCGCAGAGAATGAGCGCCGCGGAGGTACACAGGACATCCGGGAAGGGCCGAGTGCAGCCGAAAATGCCCGAAAGCCACAGAAAACGAGCGCCGCCGAGGTACACAGGACATCCGCTCTGTATCTCGGTGGTGATTAAAATGGCAAGGAGACAAGGCTGCAATGGAAGGCTGCAAATGACACTGACAAGGCTGCAAATGACACTGACAAGGCTGCATTGATGGGCATTTAAATGTAAGTTTTATTTTTTTTTTGTTTTTTCCTTAAACTTCCCTCCTAAAAGTTTTTTTTTCTTTTAAATTCCCTCCTAAACTTGGGGTGCGTGTTATACGCCAATAAATACAGTATATAGTTTGTATTTCTGTACTGCTATAAGAATACCTGGGATGGCTGGATGGTTCAAGCAGGGGAGAGTCCATGTAGTGAGATTGGATGAATCCGGCTGGACAATACATCGGTACTGGGACAACTCCCTTTTCTGTCACATAGTTATGGTTTTCCATTTGATTATGTTTTGTATAAGTATCATCAATTTATTTCTCATAACAGGCTAAACTTTATTTCCATCTATCCTCTATCAAAAGCACCTCTTGATTTGTACCCGTTGTCTATGTTCTTGTAAAGGCTCTGTTAACATCATCACTGAAAATTGTTAACATTTTTCATTTTAATTAAAAACATTCAAGTTTTCTGCAACAATTCTATGCAAATTAAAGGTAAAATAATATAAATCTCATAGTTAAAATAATGCTAAAGCTTTTTTATTTCATAAAAAAAAAAAAAAAAAAGGTTTATACTTGTTTGCTCTTTGTGATATCCCTTACCTCCTCTTTAGTGGTCCCCTGCTGGCTCTGTCTATATTTTCTTCCTGTGGGTATCTGCATAGCAAGCCTTGTGGATGTGCTTCCAAGCCAGACTGCCTGTGTCTATGGCCATGCCCCCCACTCCCTCCTCACAGGATTTAATGAACAGCAGCAGGAGCTGATGGCTCCCACAGCTCTCATAGCCTCCTGTGAGAAGTGGGAGTGAAGGGAGACAGCACAGCACTGGATCGATCAAATGAAACGGGTAAATGTTTAGTTGTGGGGTGTAGAAAAGTTAGCAAAACAATTTGTACGTTAATGCAGAGGATGCATTAAGATAAAAAAACATTTTGGGGCAAATTCACACTGCTGTTGATAGTAAATGTAAAAAAAAAAACGAGACCTTCCCTTCAATTCTTTTAGGGGTGACTGGCATTGTTTTTTTGTTCATGTTAACCACCTCAATACAGGGCAACTAAACACCTTCCTTCCCAGACCAATTTTGAGCTTTCAGCGCTGTCGCACTTTGAATGACAATTGCGCGGTCATGCTACACTGTACCCAAATGAAATTTTTATCATTTTTTTCCCACAAATAGAGCTTTCTTTTGGTGGTATTTGATCACCTCTGCAGTTTTTATTTTTTGATAAACAAACAGAAAATTTTGAAAAATTTTTTTTTTTTTTTGTTTCAGTTTCAAAACTTTGTAAATAAGTACGTTTTCTCCTTCACTGATGGGCACTGATGGGGCGGCACTGACGGCCACTGATAAGGCTGCACTGACGGGCCCTGATATGCGGCCCTGATATGCGGCCCTGATATGCGGCCCTGATATGCGGCCCTGATATGCGGCCCTGATATGCGGCCCTGATATGCGGCCCTGATATGCGGCCCTGATATGCGGCCCTGATATGCGGCCCTGATATGCGGCCCTGATATGCGGCCCTGATGGGCAACATGGATGGACACTGATAGGTGGCACAAATTGGCACGGATTGGCATGGATAGGCAGCAAAGATGGACATGCATAGGCAGCACAGATGGGCACTGATAGTTGGCATGGATGGGCACTGATAGGTGGCACGGATGGGCACTGATAGGTGGCACGGATGGGCACTGATAGGCAACATTGTATGGTATTGTACTGATGGATGCCAATCAGTGATGCCTATTGTGGCATCCATTGTGGGCACTGACTGGCATCCCTGGTGGTCTAGGGTGGCATACCTGGTGCTGGGCATCACTGGTGGTCTGGTGGCGTCCCTGGTGGTCCAGTGTGGGCATGCTTGGAGGGGGGGGGCTGTGCTTATAATCGATCAGCACAGAGCCCCCCCCCTGTCAGAGGAGCAGCCGATTGGCTCTCCTCTACTCTAGTGAATAAAAGCCGATAACCGGCTCTTCCTATTGTCAGACTGACACCCCGCAACAACGATCGCCTTATGACGTCTGGTCAGGATTTTTAAACCACTTTGCAGCAGTCATTTGCCTATAGGGAGGACGGCAAATGGTTAAACCCTGCATGGGTGTAACATGTAATGTGATTCAAAAGGTGGACTGTTCCTGTAAAGACTTTTTTTCTAGTAAACATTTTATTACATTTTGGATGTAGGAAAGGGTTGAAATCTTGTCTGTCTGTCTGTCTGTCTCGCTGGGGAGAATTCCCGTCACCTCTGTGCTAGAGAAACCACAGGAAGTCAGGGAATTCCCCTCTTAGAATTTGTTGTCATTGGAAGCTTTCTACTACTGGCCTGGTGACATTCATTACATGTTTGCTTTTTCTTTTTCGTTTCAGTTTTAGTGGCAATGATCACAGGATAGATAGGGAAGTTTCCCTGACAGGGTACAGGCGGCTATAAAGATAAGGTACTGTCTGGACCCCCTCAAATTATTTTTAGTAAGTCACAGGCAAATGTGGGAGAATCTTTGCCAAAGACTTGATTTTTTAAGAAATTGATTTGGAAAGTTATTATAAATGAGTATGTAATTGAAATAAAATCTGAGTTTTCCCTCCTGTAATTAGAGGCTTTCTCTCTTTAGGTAATCCATTCCTTGCATTGGAAATGACATGTAATTGTCCTAAAGCTCCAGATGCTGCTTGCAACATGGAAGTGGACAAGGACTATTCCAAGGAGGCCATTCGAATGGAATCTTATGCCAAGTTTCCCAGTAGCTGTCCAATTTTTGCACCGACCCTGGCACGTGCTGGCTTCTATTACACTGGAATCCAAGACCGAGTAGAATGCTTCAGCTGTAGAGCAATAGCCGAAGGCTGGCAGCACGGAGACTCTGCAATTGGCAGGCATCGGAAAATCTCCCCAAATTGCAAGTTCATTAATGCTTATAGTTCAAGAAGTGAATTAATTCAAACCCAAGAACCCACAATTCAGAATTTAAATCCCCACTTGGCAATGAACTGTGCATCCAGTGATAATAACCACAAATTAGACTCTGAAACGCATGCTGACTCTGAGATGCAAGCTGATTTCTTATTAAGAACAGGAAGAGTTGTTGACGAGTCTGAACCCAAATACCCTAAATTTTTAAGTATGATTAGTGAAGAAGCAAGAATTAAAACATTTAAGAACTGGCCAAGTTATGTTCGTGTTACACCAAAGGATTTGGCAAATGCAGGACTTTTTTACACCGGTATTAATGACCAAGTCAAGTGTTTCTGTTGTGGTGGAAAGCTGATGAACTGGGAACCTGGGGACATAGCATGGAATGAACATCGTAGACATTTTCCAGACTGCTTCTTTGTTCTGGGTAGGGATGTTGGGAATGTAGCTCTTGAGTCGAGCAGTATACCCTACAGTACACGAAGAGGTTCTGAGGTTCCTGATCATCCAGCAATGAGTCAGTACAAAGCTCGACTTGACAGCTTTGATAACTGGACTTATCCCATCAACAAGGAGATGCTCTCAAAAGCTGGATTTTATAGCACTGGTAAGAAAATATATTTCAGTGACAGAATGATTATTACTGTGTTTATAAAAATGTTTACTATAGAGATTCCTAATGCCGCGTACCCACGACCGGACTTTTTGAGGGACTAGGCCCGACGGTCTTTCGGCGGAGTTCTGACGGACTTTCCGAATGAACGGACTTGGCCACACACAATCACACAAAAGTCCGACGGATTCGAACGAGATGACGTACGACTGGACTAGAATAAGGAAGTTCATAGCCAATAGCTACCCTAGCGTCGGTTTTTGTCCGTCGGACTAGCACACACACGAACGGATTTCTCGGTCCAGCGGAGTTTCCGGTGGAAAATTTTAAAACATGTTCTATTTCTAAAGTCCGCCGGATTTTTGCCAAGCAAAGGTCCGATGGAGCCCACACAAGATTGAATTGTCCGATGGACTCGTTCCGTCAGACCTTTGCTGTCGAAAAGTCCGGTCGTGTGTACGCGGCATAATGCTTTTATTAGGATGGGTGTTGACACCCATTACTCTAAAGTTCATTGACAGGCACAGCTTTTCTTCATTGTTGACCATAGGGTTTATAGCGCTATCTACAGGATTAGGACACTAGGCAGAAAACGAATACAGTGCCACCTATGGGTAGTCCTAGCTGGTATAAGGCTGGGTTCACACTGGTGCAATCACAGACATTGCATGTGATTCACACCACATTGCTGTGCACACCACATGTGATGTATGTGCGATACAAATCCTGCCATAGAAACTGTTTTCATGAAATCGCATTTGCACTGTAGTGCAGGACCCTTTTTTTGGTCTGCACTGGAATTGGATCGGCCCTATTCGGGGCAGTCGGCGAGGTAAACATCTTTCAGGGACACATGACCGGCTGCCTGCAGTCCACGCACGTCAGTGTTACCCTGGCCGACAGCCCTCCACTTACTTGGGTGGAGAGGAGGATCTGTTTTAGGAGCCTTAAAGAGGAGTTTCCATAAAAAAAAAAAATTAAAAGCTACAAATACTGCAGCTGCTGACTTTTAATAATTGGACACTTAGCTGTTCCAGGGTCCAGCGATGCGGGTGGATCGGAGCCCCGCACACCCCCCCTCTGCGCGGCAGCGCCGGCATTGCAATTGTGGGCACCCGGCTGTGGCTTCACAGCCGGGCACCCACTGCGCATGCGCGAGTGGTCGCAGTCATCTGGGACCTGTCACGTCTCCCAGATGGCTGACAGGAGGGAGGGGGCAGAGCTGAGCCCTTCCTTACCGAGAGAAAGTGATGTCACCAGCCCAGGCACTGAAGGAGGCAGACTACGAAGGACCCCCTAGCAACAGGCATTTATAGGTGAGTTACATTTTTTTTTTTCCAAATGTTTTTTTTTTTGAATTAGGAATTTTAATGTTTTTATTTTATTTATTTTTTCTGTTGAACACCACTTTAAGTGCATGCCCCGCTGGGTCAGTAAGTAGAAATACCCCCCCCCACTCCCTCATCTGCATCCACCTGTCCTGCTTGGGCCCCCTGATGGACACGCAAACCCTTGGTTGTTTTGTGAAGGTCCACTAGTGGGGGGGCACTGTTTTTCCGTGTGTGTGTATCCCTCCCTTCTTTTTCTTCCCCTGTAGGTGGATGTTTTTCCAGCTGCGAGCTGGGGATGTTCTGGGCTACATTCCACTGGGCCCTCCCGTGGGTGGGTGAACCCTGCAGTGGGGGCTGGCAGCCTATTTAGGTCATGGCTTTGTGGCCTACTGGGCGGGCTATGACACTTATATTTATATGAATTCATTTTTACTTGGAAATGTTATGATAGCGCAAAACTTTGTATATCAATACTTTTTGTGACAAATATCTCACTGATGTGTTTGCAGCTTATATACTTTAGAGTTGGCACAAGTGCAGTATTTTTTTCTTTTTATGAGCTATGGTGCCCACCCTGTTGACTTTGGGCATTAGCCCTTCCTTGCAATCTTTTCTACGTGGGAGCTGGTGCCACTCCCTGTGGGGCAGGCCTGGAGAGGGGCAGATGGCAGGCATCGAGTGCTGCCTTGGTAGCTGCCTTGGTGGTGCTGCCTTGGTACATTTTGGCACTCCCCCTCTCCCTGTTGTCGGCCTCTAGTTCCAGCGGCACCTGTTATTGAGGTGGCCATCTTGTTGGTGCACTGCCAGTGGCTCGCTCTGGGGGAACAGGTCACATCTGACACTGTCTCCTCTTCCCACACCTACTACAAATGGTAATTGAGGGGTTCTCCTTCCTCTGTGCCCTGGGTGATCAGTGGGCAGTGCCCCCTTCCTAGGGGTCTTGTAAAAAAAAAAAAAAAGTAAAGAGGGGGCTCACCCGCTCCCCTGTTATTGTGCCCTAGGGCGTTCTGTGGAGGTAGGGCAAGTGCATTCGAGGACCGACATATGTTGTGTCCTTCCTCTGGGTTGGCAGAGCTGCTGCTGTCATCCGCCAATGAGTGTGGAGCAGCCCTTCCAGTGGGGTGAGGTTCTCCGTGGCCAGGCTGGCTCTGGAACTGAGATGATGCCAGGACATGGTAAGTTTGTGACACCCCCTGTTGGTGTTCTCTGCCACCTTCCTTGCACTGTCCTTTGGTTAGGACAAATGCATGTGCTGCTGCACATTTATTTTGATGTATCTCCCCTATGTCTGTGGACTGCTAATGTGTACCTGGAAGGCAGTGGAAATGTATGATTCTTTCTGTTTATGTTTCCTGCCTAACTGTCCACAGGGGACCTCTGTATTTACCCCTCGGGGTAACAGGTCTGAACCCCTGAGTTCCATGCACTGCCCATTTTCACACTACACTAAAAACTGTATGATTGAATTGGTTCTGATATCACTGTTTTACTAACCTGACAGTTTTTTTATTTAAAATAGGAAACCTTAATTTTGTTCCAGATATTAAAGATTCTAACTGCCAGCAAGAATAGGTCCCTACATTTAAAGCACAACTGTCATTTCAGATCCATCATTGCAGCGCCTGTTAGTAGGCGTCCAGTCACTTGCTGCCACCCCATCCCTCACCTTGTGTCGCTGCCCCATCACCAGCCGTCCCAATTAAGTGAATGGGATTGTTGGTGAGTCAACAGCAGGTCACAAGAGGAGCCGCTGCGGAACAGACATGACGGTTGCTCTTTACAAAAATACGATTTAAATCGAGTTGATTTAAATCAAGCTATTTACTAGTGATTTAAATTCACCCTGCCTGTTGGCTTCTGCCGTTGTTCCCAATTCCTCATTGAGGCACTGCTTTGGGATGTCCCCATGGTCAAGAAAAATAAGCAGCTGTGTCTGTCAATGAGCATAATGCCCCATACACATGGTCGGATATTCAGACGGAAAATGTTCGATGGGAGCCTTTTGTTGGAAATTCCGACCGTGTATAGGCTCCAACTGAATTTCCGACACACAGAATTTGAGATCTGGATCTCAGATTTTCCAACAACAAAATCAGTTTTTGTAAATACCGATCGTGTGTACACAATTCCAATGCACAAAGTTCCGGAATCAAGCAGAAAAGCCGCACTGGCTATTGAACTTCATTTTTCTCGGCTCGTGATTAAGGTGACTGAATTTTTTTTAATGAAATCCGGGGACATATTATTATTTTTTTTTTTTACTAGTAATTAGCCCCGCTCACAGCCTGTCAAGTCTTACTCTCCGGGCCTCGGCTACTACTGGGTGGGGAGTGGAGGAAGATCACTCCACTAGGGAAGGCAAGGAGATGGGCAGGTGGCTGGCCTGGACATGAGCCAAGGCAGAAGAACATGCAAGCAGGAGCAGAACGAACGGGCATGCACCCGAAACGGAAGAAATATTCTCTTCACTCCGACCGACACATGATCGTCAGAAAGGGGCACAGAATAACTACCACAATTCTAGTAGTACTAAGAGGGGGGGGGGGGGTGTAATTATATATATATATATATATATATATATATATATATATATATATATATATATATATATATATAATTTTTTTTTTTTTTTTTTTTTTATTCTGCACTGACTGTCTTTGAAATGACCCCAGCCCCTGTCCAAATCCCATCCAGGGACAAAACCGGGGACAGACTTGGTTCGGGGACAGTGTCCTCAATCTGAGGACTGTCCCCGGAAATCGGGGATGTCTGGTCACCCTACTCTTGATCCATTAAAGAATGAAAAGTTGAAGCATTAACATGTGAAATATTTTTGCCTGCGTGGTATGATATAAAATTTTACTGTGCATTTTTCAAGAGAAATGGTCACCTTACCCATTCATAGCAAAGTGACTGTGTCTTTGTAAGCAGCCCCCTCCGCTCAATTATACTCCTCTTACCAGCACTCCCTCACCAATTATATTTTAGTCGCAGGAGATGACAAAATCCGATGCCTTCAGAAATGGGGAAGCATGTGACCTCATCTTCTGCTACAATGTTCTGCTCTAGCAGCCAATCACTAGATTTGAGCACTGTCACATGACCAAGGAAGTCACCGCTCCTCTAAGCTTCCATCACTGTGGTGGTCAAACGAGTAGTGGCAGGGGAGCCCAGGCAAGGTAAGCATGAATGGTTAAGGGGCCTTTACAAAGGTGCAGTTACTTCTCTCTGAATGGACAAGATGACAATGTCTCTTTAAACCTGAGTATTGTAGATTTTATAATTGGACCGAATTCATTTTAAAGAGAGGGTTATTCAGAGGAAATGGGACTACTGTTGCAGGTATGACGTGCAGGCATCTGGAGTGGCACATATCTGCAGAAGCAACCGCAGAAATCTTGCTATCAGTCAAATCTCAGATCTTTCTGACAGTCAAATTTTGGGTGCTTTCTTATATTGATGAAGCTTGCCTGCCACACTATGCATTCTTTTGGCGAGGCTCATTGAAATGTGTAATGGCAGAGTTGTGCACCAAACTCTTAGCCCTTGTACACACAGTCGGACATTCCGACAACAAAATCCGTCGGATTTTGTCCGACACTGGTGTTGCACACGGTCGGACAAAGTTGTCGGAATATCCGATCGTTCAGAACGTGATGACATTATTTCGTTACGACGGGACTACATTCAGGCTAGTAGCCAATAGCTTTGGTCTCATAATTTAATCTGAGCATGCGTGGCACTTTGTCCATTGGAATTCTCTACAAATGATCGGACAAAGTCTGATCGGATCATGTTGTCGGAAAATTTTAGAGCCCAGCTCTAAAACTTTGTCAGTCAGATATTCCGACGGAAACAGTCCGATGGAGCCCACACACGGTCGGATTATCCGACAACACGGTCCGATCGGACATTTTCCGTCGGAATGTCTGACCGTGTGTACAAGGGCTTACACTATGTAGAATTGTATATAGCTTGGAATTGAGCCCTGATGTGAAGGTATCAGAAATCGCTGTAGGTATCTGCAAATCAATGCACTTTCAACCTGCAGCAGTGTGTCGCTTTCCCCCACGATGACATCCTCTTCAGTTGGGCTCTATGTTAAACTAACCAAAGTATATATTACTGTAACTTTCTTTTCTTGCCTTGCGGTAGGTGAGCAAGATGCAACAAAATGTTTTTATTGTGGAGGGGAGTTGAAAGATTGGAGTTCAAGAGATGATCCATGGGAACTACATGCAAGATTCTACCCAGGGTAAGGAATGGCTAACAAAGAGATGCTTTTGATAGCAAATTTAAGCTATGGCAATTTTTAGTGTGTGTTGACCCTTTAAGGAAAAGTGAAATGGTGATCTAACACCGTACACTCTGCCCAACACTTTTTTTTTCTCCTCTAGTTCCCACTGTACTTCCATGTGTGATGAGCTGTCAGTTCCCACATAGTCAGTGTAGCAGTCCGATGAGTGACTTAAAGTGGTTGTAAACCCTTACAACCAACTTTGACCTACATGTAAGCCTAGATTAAGGCTTACCTGTAGGTCCAAGAAATATCTCCTAAACCTACACAGTTTAGGAGATATTTGCCAAAACACAGGCACCGCTGTCTACAGCGCATGCGCCGTAGACAGCAGCGTGCAGGCGCACTTAGCGAGCCGCTGTCAACGACGATATGCCGCGAGTGTCGGCTCCTGTGTGCATGCGCGGGAGTGACGTCATTGCAGCTTTGACGAATGACAGCGGCGGAGCAGCGAGACCCACCGAGAAGATGGATGCTCCAGACTACAGGGGACAGCGGTGACTTCGCTGGCTCCTGTGTCAGGTAAATGACACATAATGGACTACTATGCGATGCATAGTAGTCCATTATGCTTTACCTTTGCAGGGAATCAAAGAGGAAGTAAACCCATTAGGGTTTACTTCCTCTTTAAAAAAAATATGCTTGGGGGTTCCACCACAATCCACAGCAGGCCCTTATCCAAGCATGCAACCTGAAAGCGTGTGCTCCCTCCCCCCCCAAACTCCTAAACCATACCAGGTCACGGAAGTCGCTCTGGGATACATGGCAGCGGCGAAGAGGAAGACGGAGGACAGCTTTGGGAGCTTCGTTCTCGGGTAAGTTATTCATAATGAGCTAGTATGCTATGCTAAGTTGTTCTGCAGATATAGCCACACTCAAAGAGCAGATAGGTATAAACCTGTTTGTTCTTTAAAACAAATTACAACCACTTTAAGCCTGCTGCAGTCCCTGTATATCAAAACTTATAGAGGAGGCGGCGGAAGCAGCACTAGGAACCAATCAGTTGTTTTGCAGTACAAGAAACATACTGATGGGGAGGAGAGCAGAGATGAGCTCATCAGTGTGCTCCTTCTTCTTTCACTGACCAATAACAGGGTGGGTTGGAGAGGAGACCTGTAAGTTAACTGAAACAGTAGAAGCAAAAATCAGATCCCCTACTCTGCCAGACAGGGCAGGGGGTTTACCTGAGAAAACTTCAGGACAGAAAGTTAACTGAAATCTTGGGTGCATTTTCTGAAGTTTATCATAGCATTGTGACTTTATTTTCTTCTTAATATCATTGTCTGTAATTTACTTGTTATTGCAGATGCAAGTTCCTTGTTGATGAGAAGGGGCAGCATTTCATTAATACTGTGCAGCTAACCAAACCTCTGCCATCTAGGCTGGTAAGTTATTGACCTGTGAATGATTTAAATTCCAACCAAACTACTCAGTTTTTCGATTGCATCCAGAACATAATAACGGTACATTTGTTTGGTAAATCCTATTCCATGCCCCAGGGTGTGAGTATCATGTGGACGCTATACCGGGATTTTTCAATCTTTTTACCTTGGAATAACACTTGGCAAAACGTTTGAGATCTCTGGGAACCCCTGAAATAATGTTCACATCTACAGCTCACAGAGCATTGGTGTGACCAGCGAGCTGTTGATATAACAACAAGTATTTTTTAGAAATAACATTAAATAAACTTCATATTAAATGTACCAATTAAATTGATGCTTGTGCTTGCTTTTTTTTTTTTTTTTGCTTTTTTTTTGTTCGAACGCAGATATTCAAAATTGAGATAAGCAGTGTAAAGCCCCATACACACGATCGGACTTGTACAAACTTTTCCGTGGACTTTTGTACAAAGTGTGTTGTCCACAAGTTTGTATTGCATACACACGGTCGGACTTTTTGACAACAAACACGAACGTAATGACGTCACAACGTACTGACGCCGCTTCAAAAGAGGACGTTCAATGACTCCAGCGCCACCTTTGGTCAACTTCTGTATTGTAGTCTGATCGTTTGCAATGGTTCTGAGCATGCGTGTTTGTACCTTGTACAAAAGTCCGATGCTTTTGCGTACACACGGTAGGACTTTGCTCCATCGGACTTCTGTTGTCAAAAAGTTTGTCCGTTCGCAGAGCCAACAAAAGTCCGATGAAAACAGAAAAAGTTTGTCCGATGGAGCGTACACACAGTCGGATGTTGCTCCAAAACAGCTAATTTGCATGTTTGTTGTCAAAAAGTCCGACCGTGTGTACGGGCCTTAAAGGGGGAAAGCAATGCTGGGTAAAGGAGGCAGCAGGCAGGAGCACAAGGGGTCAGGAGGGCACACTCCCTGGGGGGTCACTAGGGCATGCTACCTGGGGGATGGGGGCAGCAGGAACATTACATGGGAGCAGGGCACATTACAGTACCAGTTTTCGTCTCATGCAGAGCTACGCAGGGAAGCCCCTGTGATAATGCTGGCTGTGGCGCTCTGTTCCCTGATCCCCCCCTCCCCTTATATTCATCCCATGTGATTTCACATACAGTACAAGCACTTTGGATGTGGAGAAGAGGCCACCGGGAAACAACCAGTACTGTCACAGGAGCTTCCCTGCATAGCTCTGTATGTCTCAGCAATGGGGATGCGATCTACTTATCAGCTACCTGCAATTGATGGTTGGATTGCGGTGCAACCCCTGAGGACCTCTCATTCAACCCTAGGGTTCTACTAAACTCCAGTTTAGACCATCTACTGCAGTGGTCATCAACCTTGTCCTCAGGGCCCAATAACAGGCCAGGTTTGCAAGATAACTGAAATACATCACAGGTGATATCATTTGCTGCTCAGTGATTGCAGTATTCTAGTCTGCATCTCCCCAAGGTAATGCATAAAACCTGGCCTGTTAGTGGGCCCTGAGGACAGGGTTGATGACCACTGATCTACTGCAAAAGAATTTACTAGTATTTATTTAAAGGGTTAGTCCACCTAAAACTAATAGTTGAGTATTTGATAGATGCTCGGGGGTGTAAACCAGTCTGCAGTTTCTTATATTTCTTGAGGACTTAAAATCATGAAATTTCTGCACTTGCCTTCCATGATTTTCACACCTACTACAGGGTCTTACTTTCCCTGTTAAATCACTTGTGTATTCTATATTATGGAGACTGTAACAGTAAGGATGAGAACACCTCGGTTATAGTAGATGGAGTCAGATTCCAAGGCAAACCAGAGCAGAGCTGGTAATATTGGTGCCGAAGCCAGCATGCAATTCAGCCCAGCAGACTAAACTTGGGTATTCCGTTTTCCAAATTTGTCCGGATCAGCAGAAACCACCCGAATTTCAGTATGTATGTACTGCTGTCTAGTCTAACGACTGGTTTCTGTCGAACTTTTCTGTTGGAAGACCAGCATTCAATCTGCACATGTGCAGAGAAACCTTCCCCCCCAAAGCCGGTTCTTTTACCAATTGTCTTGTGTTAAGCTGGGTGGTGCCGACAAGTATGGCAGGCTTAAAGCTTTAACTCAAGTAAAAAAAAGTGGTGGACTGACACTCTTATTAGAGATATACTAATCTACAGAACGTTTATAGCTATTACTTAGTCATAAGTATGAAATGTGTTGATGTTTCAGGCGTTTGTAGCACAGTTACACAGGAGCATTACATGATAGGACTTCTCTTGTTAAATAATTTAAGGCTTGTATGTTAAGCATTCTATAGTTCACTGTCACACAGAAGAAGAATAAAAACTGAATCCAGTCCTTCAGAAAAGATGATTCAGGTACGGGTGGGTACAGCAAGCTGACGCACACTGGGGCAGCTTATATCTATTTGTTTTTTAAGGGGTGGGGTCTCCTTACTATATTTACAGTGTCTTTATAGGAGATGATGTGAGATGAATAAGGGGAAAGCGTGACTACCATCAATAGGCAGTACAGTAAATATGCTAGTGGTTGAGGGATTATCAATCTGTGTTCTTTGATGTCCAGATATGCATAGAGAAGTATGATTTGTTTATTTTTTTTTTAGTTATTTGTATGATACCATGCCTAGAGTAGGAAACTGTGTGTTTCCCAAAGCATGCACCTGAAAAATGTACGCAGTTAGGAACTAGGAAAAGGAGAATATTTTTCCTAGATTTTTACTCAGTGTAAGTAAACCCCCCTATCATTTTCAGACAAGGAATCTACCATCTTTGCCTCTGTTTAATCTACAACTGCCATGATGCTGCACATGTGATCAGTTATGACACCAACCATTGGATGGTTTCTCAGTTTGGTTGAGAGCACAACCAATGGGAGTGACGTGCCAAAAATTAAACTGTTTTATGGAAGGGTTTACTTCCAGAATTCCCCCTCACTGTAAGGGTTAAATCTTCATGTAGTTTTGTAGGCTGGAAAAAAAGTTTCATCTACCCACAAAGCTGTAAGACTGAACTCTCCAGCCTCTTCTGCCCTATTATCCTCTGATGCAGTGCTCGACAAATCCCAGGCGCCAGGTTGCCATGGTAATAAAAAAAAAAAACGTGTCCTGGTGCCTGGGCTGGTGCCTGGGCTGCCGCCTGAATGCTTTCATACATCACATATTTTAAGAAAAAACGTTTTTTTTTAATTGTAATGTTACACCCAAGCACATAGAATCTCAGGGGCTCACGCAGATTTAAGGGTTGACATGATGGGTATCTATTTATTTAGTGCGACCTTGGTTTTTATATTTTACCAAGATTGGGAAATTCATTGCGTTTTTTTGTGCCCCCCCCAAGATTAATTATAATGTGTTTTTTTTTTACCTTTGCAGTAATATCGTGTGACATAAAAAAATTGGAACTACCACTATTTTATTCTATAGGGTGTCTGCTTTCAGAAAATATATAACGTTTTACAAGTTTTATGTAATCTTCAGGCCTAAAATGTTATTTTAAGCACTTGTGCAATAACTACAAACACGGCTCTGGGAGCGAAAGGGTTAAAGGGTAAGTTCACCCTCAGTCATGTTCTGCTCCTAAGCTTGATTCGTTAAAAAAAAAACTAGATATAAGAGCAAGGCTTGATAAATTTGCTTTAAGTCATCAAGTAAAGGGCAAAGCCCATAGCCGTATATTGGACGTGAGGAGGCCAAGTCATAATCCAGTGATGCAGTGTAGGGGAGATGAGGAGACCAACGACTGCTGTTCCCCTGGCCCCCTAGAACCAGATGAGCATTTTACGGGGGAGCCGCCCCACTGCTCAAGAGGATTTTTCCTTTCCCCGGAGAAAGGTTTTGCTTTTACTTCCACTTTAAAGCCTAACTAACTCTAAACCTACTGCCACCCAGATTCTGAGCCTAATCTATTAAGCCCTTTAAAGAAAAGATCACTGTACTTGCCTATTTTGCAGCTGCACCAGTCCGGTCCCAGAGTGAGCTGTTCTACAGTGTAAAAGAGAGGCAGCCAACTACAGAAATTCCATAGTAAGTCTTTTGGTGACATCACTTTCCAGCCATTTCAGAGCCCTTGTTGGCTTTCTCCTGCACACAGGGAATCGCTGGAGACCAGACCAGAGCGGCTTCACAATATAGTAAGTATAGTGATCTTTTCTTTAAAAGGCTAGATAGATGAGCGGCGGCACAGTGGTGTAGTGGTTAGCACTTTCGCCTATCAGTAAAAAGGGTCACTGGTTCAAATCCCAGTCATGACACTACCTGGAGTTTGCATGTTCTCCCTGTGCCTGTGTGGGTTTCCTCCAGGTGATCTGGTTTCCTCCTACACTCCAAAGACATGCAGGAAGGTTAATTGGCTTCTGTCCAAAATTGGTCCTAGTATATGAATGGGGACCTTGGATTGTTGACCTTGGGGGTAGGGACTGATGTGAGTGTGCAATGTACAGGGATAGGGACAATTGTAGACTCTCAGGTTGAGCTGGATGGACTGGTGTCTTTATTCAACCTTACTAACTATGTAACTATGAGGCTTAGAATGTGGGTGGGAGTAGGTTTAGAGTTGGTTAGGTTTTGCCTTTACTTTCACTTTAAGAAAAGAGAAATTTGCAGGAAGATTCTACAGTTTTGTTAAAAATTACATACAGCGCTTCATTCAAATAGTGCCGACAGATATTCTTGAATAAAAACACAATTTGTAATTATTTATTATACATGATTTATATAGCTCCAACAGTTTGTGCAACGCTTTACAACGTGAAATAGATGTAATAGTGTACTGTGAAAAATGTCGGTACATGCCTGGCCTCGGAAGCTGGTGTTGCACTTTTTTATGACAGAAGTGACTTCTTGCAGGCGTTTGTGTAACCGTCTGACATCAACACTATTCCATGGGTAAAAAAATCCCTTCAGTAGCAATGTTTGTGGGTTTCCTTGCATGAACTGTGCCTCATATTAATGGAATTCAGATCAGGGCTTTGACTAGCGCAGACCATAACCCTTCATTTCTTCTTTTTGGGCCATTCCGTGATAGATTTGTTCAACTTTTTGGCCAGATATGAAGCACAATTTATTATGATGCAGGATTCATAGAGGACCTTAATGATTGCAAACTACCCAGGCCTAGGCAGCGCAGCAACCCCAAACCATATCACCTTGCTTCACATTTTGGTATGCGGTTCTGATTCTGAAATATTGTTATGGGTTTGTGCCAAACGTGTCTACTGTTAGGACCCATTAGCATGTTGGCACATAATATACCCTTTGTGGTGCGCAGAAAAACATGGCACTGCTCTGAATTTTGGTGCATTGACAGCCCATTCAAATCAGTAGGGTGCCTTTATGCAACAGCATCCATTATTGCTGAACAACGGATCAGTGTGGATGATGTTTACATTTGTTTGGCTGTAGTATCTTTGATTCATCAGTACACACAGTACATTGTTACAGAAGGTCTGGTCTTTGTCTATATATTCAGTTGCAAACTGTAGCATTGTTCTAATTTTTTTTTTGACCATCAAGACTTTTTTTCTTGGTGTATGCAGCATAAATTGGTGATGCTTCCACTTTGACACCAACTGTTGCAAGAATTACCTGCTTATCCTGCAGGGGTAAAGTAGGAAATCGAACAGAAAAGACATGTGGCCAAAGGCAAGATAAAGAGGTGTGGGGGGACGCTGGGCATCTGCCGGGAGGAGTAGCCCCTACTACAGCCCTCATTCTGAGATGAGCAGAGCTCATATAAGCAATCCAGACACTCCAGGTGGATGTGTATTTGTCACATTTATCATATAATTGAGCTGTCTGTTTGTCAGGGAGCGATTAGACCAGACAGTGTGGACTGCACAGAGGAAACCCAAAACGCATGTGAATGAAATAACAATGTGTTTATTATAAATAAAAGGAAAATTAAAACAAACAGTGCACTACCAACCACAACAAGCCAGGCCGAGGTCAAACACCGGGGAATCAGTAGAAGGGTAAGGACGGATGGATGGGCTGCAGAGCAGGGATCTAGGTAGCAGGAGACAAGAGGGACAGGTCCAGGATGGGCTCAGAATCAGGAAGGAACAGGTCAGGTAGATACAAAGTCCAGGCACATGGAAAGAGTGATACCGAGACCAGCATGTTAGGGCTTGCTGGGTATTTATAAGACTACTGATTACCCTCACGTAACAGCTGATCGCAGCAGGTGCTGTCTGCTCCACACTGCCAGAGTACACCCGTTGGTGGGCGCTGGTACTACAGTCCAGGGATCCAATAGTGCCACCAGGAGGTAGGTCCTCTTATTACAGGCCCTGGGTATTAGAAGACACCCGCTGGTGGACACTGGTACTGCAATCCAAAAGATCAACAGTGCCACCAACGGGTGGACCTTTTCATGACACTGTTCCTCCATTCACTGGAGATTAGTTATTTTGGAGATCCTTCGTGGCAGGGGTGAGATTAGACCTCCAGTGTGTAGGTAGGACAATTCTGGAGACCGATAAGAAAAAGGAAAGAAGACTTTTCTAGGCACTAGATATTGGTTCCAGGAGTAAGAAGAGGAGAGCAATTTCCGGAGTCCCTGAAAATTCTAAGGCTTGTCATATGTTCAAATATTGTAAATAATCAGGGCAGGGCCACCAAATTTGCAGCGTGGTCCCTCTTTCATTCATACAGCACCAGCAGCAAATTAAGCAGAAGGGAAAAAAAATGTTATATGATGAAGAGGCATCTATACTAATGCATTTAAGATCTTGGCTGTGGATTGGTCCTACTTTGTTGCGTTGAGCAATAAAATGCTTTAGATCCAAATATTGGAGGCCACAGCCTGGATAAAGAGTTTGGTCTGTGGTTAACGCTGCAAAAGATTAGAAGCCAGTCTAAAGCCAGAGCTAAATTTGCTAGGCTGGCCAGTTCTGGACAAATCCCTCGCCTGACTGATAGGCATCCACAGCGTTTGAGAGCTTTTTTGATGCTGGCATGATGACACCACACTCAATATTAAAGAAAACACCAGACCCTAGATATCAGAGGTTTTTGTAGCACAGTGTGTTTTCAAAAGTTTAGGAACGCACAACAATTTAACATGGTTTCCTGTGTGTCCTGTTCACATCTATGCAGTTTCCTGCAGTATGTTTTTGGAAGAGGTGGAAAAACGTTTTTCGTGCAGGAAGGTGCGTTTTTGGGTCCATGGACCTCAATGGAAGGGCATCAAAAATGCATGCATTCTTGTTGTGTTTTTGAAAGGTTTTTGTGTTTAACTAGCTGGCTCCTCCTAAAAAAGAAGAAAAAAAATGCCCCTAAAGACGCATGAAAAACACACACATTGGTGTGAACCTAGACTAATGAGAATCTACTCACTGGCATCTAATCTCAAATACCTGATTATTACTTTCTGCATTTGATGTGGTGGTGAACCTAGCGATCAATCATACTTCATTTTAACACATGACAACGCTACATTTTTGTAGGTTTTACACTTTGAATGAATGCATGTTGAATACATGTATGGTAATTTGTTCAAGCGTATCTCCTTTATCTGAGGGTACTGTTTACTAAGATCTAATGTTTACCTATCTAAATAGGTTGTGACATACTTAATATTTTACATGACCGTGTGAATATCAGTTATCCTGTTAGGGTGTGAGGAGGGAAGATGTTTACCCTTTTCCCACATATCTCCATGTTGGCAGAACTGTAATCTGTTTCAACGTGACCAGTTCCTAATGTCAAATGTCCATGTGGCAATGGGCTTTTAGCCTGATTATAACTACTTGCACTCCATTACACAAAATCCAGAAAACATGTTAAACTCAACATTTTTATTATTTGTTATTGTCTTGTAAACTGTCTTGCATGCTTTCCCCATCCCAGTAAAGGGTAAAGATAGCACTGTATGCAATTGTTTTTTGATTTTTTTTGTTTTTATCTTTTAGCAAAGTGTTGACATACCACTCCCTGAAGGTAAGCCACAACTGTTAATTATTATTTTTGTACAATATGAATTGTACCTTTCACTTCTTTAGGATAAAATATATTATTAGACAATTAAGGCTTTTATATTTAGAGTCAGCTATAATCCTTATATTAGCTCACAGTAACGGTCAGCATGAGTTGTTGTATTAGTGTGTGTCTAATTGAATTTATACTTGCCAATCACTTGATTAATACCCTTTTTACTATAACACATACATGCTATTACAGATTCATAAGGAATCAAAAGGAAGCTGTATTAGGATATACAGTGCCTTGCGAAAGTTTTCGGCCCCCTTGAACTTTTCAACCTTTTGGCACATTTCAGGCTTCAAACATAAAGATATAACATTTTTATTTTTTGTGAAGAATCACCAACAAGTGGGACACAATTGTGAAGTGGAACGAAATCTATTGGATTTTTGAAACTTTTTTAACTAATAAAAAAAATGAAAAGTGGGGCGTGCAAAATTATTCGGCCCCCTTGCGTTAATACTTTGTAGAGCCACCTTTTGCTGCGATTACAGCTGCAAGTCGCTTGGGGTATGTCTCTATCAGTTTTGCACATTGAGAGACTGAAATTCTTGCCCATTCTTCCTTGCAAAACAGCTCGAGCTCAGTGAGGTTGGATGGAGAGCGTTTGTGAACAGCAGTTTTCAGCTCTTTCCACAGATTCTCGATTGGATTCAGGTCTGGACTTTGACTTGGCCATTCTAACACCTGGATAGATTTATTTGTGAACCATTCCTTTGTAGATTTTGCAGTATGTTTGGGATCATTGTCTTGTTGGAAGATAAATCTCCGTCCCAGTTTCAGGTCTTTTGCAGACTCCAACAGGTTTTCATCCAGAATGGTCCTGTATTTGGCTTCATCCATCTTCCCCTCAATTTTAACCATCTTCCCTGTCCCTGCTGAAGAAAAGCAGGCCCAAACCATGATGCTGCCACCACCATGTTTGACAGTGGGGATGGTGTGTTGAGGGTGATGAGCTGTGTTGCTTTTACGCCAAGCATATCATTTTGCATTGTGGGCAAAAAGTTTGATTTTGGTTTCATCTGACCAGAGCACCTTCTTCCACATGTTTGGTGTGTCTCCCAGGTGGCTTGTGGCAAACTTTAGACGAGACTTTTTATGGATATCTTTGAGAAATGGCTTTCTTCTTGCCACTCTTCCATAAAGGCCAGATTTGTGCAGTGTACGACTGATTGTTGTCCTATGGACAGACTCTCCCACCTCAGCTGTAGTTCTCTGCAGTTCATCCAGAGTGATCATGGGCCTCTTGGCTGCATCTCTGATCAGTCTTCTCCTTGTCTGAGCTGAAAGTTTAGAGGGACGGCCAGGTCTTGGTAGATTTGCAGTGGTCTGATACTCCCATTTCAAAATGATCGCTTGCACAGTGCTCCTTGGGATGTTTAAAGCTTGGGAAATCTTTTTGTATCCAAATCCGGCTTTAAACTTCTCCACAACAGTATTACGGACCTGCCTGGTGTGTTCCTTGGTCTTCATGATGCTCTCTGCGCTTTCAACAGAACCCTGAGACTATCACAGAGCAGGTGCATTTATACAGAGACTTGATTACACACAGGTGGATTCTATTTATCACCATCAGTCATTTAGGACAACATTGGATCATTCAGAGATCCTCGCTGAACTTCTGGAGTGAGTTTGCTGCACTGAAAGTGAAGGGGCCGAATAATTTTGCACGCACCACTTTTCAGTTTTTTATTTGCTAAAAAAGTTTAAAATATCCAATAGATTTCATTCCACTTCACAATTGTGTCCCACTTGTTGGTGATTCTTCACAAAAAAATAAAATTTTATATCTTTATGTTTTGAAGCCTGAAATGTGGCAAAAGGTTGAAAAGTTCAAGGGGGGCGAATACTTTTGCAAGGCACTGTAGCAGATAAACAAAAAACTGATCTGTACTCGGGACCTGTGGACGGTCAGCATCATGCTTGCTTTTAGGAATTGTTTTAGTAGACTGAACTATATTGTTTTTTGAAAAAGCCATTATTTTTGGCAGGGTACTTTCTATTCACTGCTGCATTCAAGTGTATGTCAAGTGAAACCCTTTCTCTCTTTTTTTATTTTATTTTTTATGCTATCTGGAATTCCGTTAAGCCTGCAATAGATGGTGCCATTTTCTTTACTGCAACCATTAGTGTTGATAGGAGAATCCTTCCCGCTAAGCTTTTGTGTTCTCCCAGCGGGGAGAGCCATCTTGGCCAGTAGAACACACAGTAAATATTGCCGCTGGCAGTTATCGCATACAAAACCCAATAGGCTTGTTGCACCCAAGTTGATAAATCAGCCTGCCCATACATGGTTCAAATCTCAGCTGGTCCCTGCTGAACACCACATTTCTGTGCATTTCACATATGATTGATTCAGTGCAGTGAAATTTGAGCCCATTCATTTTGAATAGGCTCAAATCGCAACAAAGAAGTACATGCACCTTTTTTTTTTTGCGTTTTTTTTGGGGGGGGGGGGGGGTTTCAGTCCACGTAAAATATTTGTGGTCTGAGTTTTTGGGATCTACTGGGTATACCACATTCTTTCAGTGGCAGAGGGTGTTGGAGATTAAGGCTGGCCATTCATTATACAATTTTATTGTACAATTTCTTGTAGGCCTTTGCACTACATAGTTGAAGGTAAATCTAAAGAAAATTCAATAAGAAAATTGCATAATGTATGGCCAGCTTAAGTGGGTTTCCTATCCACTGTGATGTAGAATACTATTAACAAAGAGCTATAATCCTTTTATCAGGGTCAAAGTTAGTAAGGAAGTTTAAAACTTCTGTAATGGGTATATTGCACCATATTGATAAGTCCCTCATCCCAATTACAGCGAATATGATTATGCGTGTGTTCAATTCACACATAAATATGCTGTGCCACCCTCCCTGTGAGTGTAGAGTCCACCTACACTACTCATATGAAGATATACAGTTGTGCTCATAAGTTTACATACCCTGGCAGAATTTATGATTTCCTAGCCATTTTTCAGAGAATATGAATGATAACACAAAAAACATTTCTTTCACTCATGGTTAGTGTTTGGGTGAAGCCATTTATTATCAGTCAACTGTGTTTACTCTTTTTTTAAATCATAATGGCAACAGAAACTACCCAAATGACCCTGATCAAAAATTTACATACCCTGGTGATTTTGGCCTGATAACACGCACACAAGTTGACACAACGGGGGTTTGAATGGCTATTAAAGGTAACCATCCTCACTTGTGATCTGTTTGCTTGTAATTAGTGTGTGTGTGTAAAAGGTCAATGTGTTTTTGGACTCCTGACAGACCCTGTAAACACAGTTGACTAATAATAAATGGCTTCAGCCAAACTCTAACCATGAGTGAAAGAAAAGTTTTTTTGTGTTATTCATATTCTCTGAAAAAGTTCTGCCAGGGTATGTAAACTTATGAGCACAACTGTATGTAATATATACACCAATAATGAAAATCTTCTCTTTAGGAAAATTAATTAACCTTAAAAACTTAAAATGTTCAATACATATATAAATCATGTGAATATTATCAAACTAAACACTCACTGTGAACCAAATAAATATATAACTATGGCTGATCAATCTGCACATCTTCATTGACTGTCTTGCACAATGTGGTAATCTTTACCAGTGCTTTCCCTTCTCTTATATTGATTCCCACCACCACCACTCTTTCTTTATCATACATCACGGAACACAGAGTTAGGCTAATATTCATTACCTACTGGGTTATACTTCATCTCCAGGTGAATGGACACTGGTAGACCAAAGGTCTTTAGACAGGAAGTGATCCGTTATATAACCCGTCCCATACTGGAAGTACTTCAGTTTTTTTACCAGTGTCTGCAAGGTGGATGGGCACATTTTGTTTGAGCTCTCTCTCGGAGTCTAGAAGTCCCAGCATGGTTCTAAAATGAATCAAGGGATTGACCAATCTGTTTCATTTGAAACAAGCTTATATGATAAGATAAATGGTACCCGAGCCTTGCAAAGAAGACGCAAGGCTCTTGTGAGGTTTTGCTTGTAATGAGACCTCCGGTTGCTGGACCCTACGTAGTGGAATCCTGGACACCACAGAGCTAAGGCATTCCTGCAGGGTGCTGTACAGGTCCAAGCAAGTGGACCCTAAACCATGAAAAGCATACCCAGTCCTTGAAGGTCCCCCAAGTGACGGAACCTGTCGTGATGGGTGAAGATTGGGCTCTTGGTTTCTAAGGTTACCCTATGCCTGAACGGGTTAGTGAAATCACCCCTTATTTACTTATTTTGATGTGCTCCATGTGTGAAACAATCTGTCAATCTAGCTAAGGATGGACACCTGTGTAGCGGTGACCGCAAGAGGGAGTTTGGGCTAGCTGCTGGTGTTTGAATTGGAGTACCTTTTTCCTGTTGTCTTTTGCTGTTTTAACTTATGGAGAGTCCACGCATAGATTTGTGCCATTGCGCAGCTTGGTTCCCCATGGTACACGTGTGTTCGCCAGAGTGTATGATCGTTCATGGCTACTGGATGGCCATGGCGCACACGGCTTGCCACATAGTATGTTGTGTTCACACCGAGAAGCTCATGCGTCATAGCTCTAAAGCGACGCACAAGGATTTGTTTTTGTGCGCACACAGCTGCGTGTGTCCACCGATACCACGCACGTGCGTGTGCACGTATGCGCAGAGCGTCCCGGCGCACAGCCATCTTCTTTAAACAATAAATGGCTGACGTGGCGCTTTCAGGGGACACCTGTGGGACACAGGGTAGGCTCTTTATCATTTACTTTAAAGCAACTCATTCCCCCTTACCTGGGTCACCAGAGTCACCAGGTGTTGGTTGGCAGGCTGAACTGCTTAGCAAGATTATTGCATAGGGGCTTGGTGAGCCCTATTAAAGGGTCTCCCTTCTGGGGTAAAATGCTAAACCCAGCTACTCCCTTTTTGTGTCTTGCAATGTCTTCAAAAAAAGAGGAGCGGGTTAACACCTACAGGGAAAGGCACACCTATGTCAGTAGCTCCTGAGCAGCCTAGTCTTAATCCTAATGTTGTATCCCCTGAGAGACCAGAGGCTTCTGGGCAATCTGAGACGCTGCGCCTTTCTGGTATTGTGTCTACAGTCAATGCTGCTGCTTCACCCTTTATCATCAGGGATGAACTGTCCTCAGCCCTAGCCGGGTTAGAGCACAGGATTGCTGACATGATTGCCTTCATCACGCAGGGTGGCAAGAAGCGTGACAGATCCCCTTTCCCTGAGCCTTCTTATTTAGAGAAGGAATGGGTTGAGGAAGGGGAAGAGCTAGATGCTAATGACTTAGGAGATGCCCCAGCAGATGAGTTTTCTTCTGAGGAATCTGGGCCAGAAGTTGTACAGTTGTTATCAGCCTCTCATTCGCAGAGGCTTTTGATCCAGACTCTTACCAAGATGTTTTGCTCTGCCTTTAAGTTACCTCCTGCAGAGGTTTCTAACTCTCCCTTGCCCTCTTTGGGGTCCCTGAAGCCTCCTCAGGCTGCACAGGCTTTCCCCTTGCACCCACGGTTGGAACAGGCAGTGCATGCTGATTGGGAACATCCTGACAGGATTTTCTTTCCTCCTAAGAGGATTTCCCTTTTATATCCCATGGAGGAAAAGGTTGTTAAGGAATGGAACATGCCAGCCGTAGATGCGGCAGACTCTTCCTCAAACTAGAACTTAATTTGTCCAGTGGATAACACACAGGGCTTGAAAGACCCTGTTGACAAGAAACTGGAATCATTAATTAAGGCTTCCTTTTCTTTGGCCAGTTCAGCTATTCAGCCAGCTGTTGCAGCAATTTGAGTCTGCCAGTCCTTAAAGGATCAGGTCAGATAGCCTGACAGGCCTAACCAGGAGGATGATGTTGCTGAAAATAGGGCAGATATTGCTCCAGCACTGTGTTTTGCTGTAGATGTCTTAAAGGATTCTATACAGCAGGTTTCTCGTTTGGCTCTCCTGTCTGCAAACATGTGAAGACTTGTGTGGCTTAAGAACTGGTAAGTCGCGCTTCACTGTAAGTAGTTATTGGCAGGGTAACCATTCCGTGAGGAACATTTGTTTGGTGATAATCTGGATAAATATATCCAAAAGATTTCCGGAGGAAAGAGTTCTTTACTTCCTGTAAAGAGAAGGACCAGGCGTCCCTTGTTTAAAACCTTGGGACTTCCTCAGTTATTTCAATGCCAAGGCAGTTCCACCATCAACAGGGCGCTAGACCCAGGGGCAAGCCACAGGGCCAGGGCCATAAAAACCCTGGGTCCAGAGCTCTTCTAAACCCAGCACCAAACCCTGCTTTTGAGGGGATGCCCCCACTCTATCGGGTAGGGGGAGGGCTGCTTAAATTTGCGGACATTTGGTGCAGGATGAGTGGGTCACTTCAACAGTGTCCCGCAGTTACAAGCTGGAATTACAGAGGTTTCCTCCTCAGAGGTTTCTAAGATCAAATGTTCCTGCTGATCCTCCAAAAAGAAACATATTGTTTCAAGCACTAGAGCGGTTAGTGCATCGGGGGGTGATCATACAGGTTCCGGTGTCCGAAAGAGGCACAGGGTATTATTCGAACTTGTTCATGGTTCTAAAACCAAATGGAGATATAAGGCCAATCTTGGACCTAAGATCCCTGAACCAACATCTGTTAATCCAATCATTCAGGATGGAGTCAGTCTGCTCGGTAGTAGCCTCGCTCTAGATGGGAGAGTTCTTAGCCTCCATCAATATCAAGGACGCGTATTTGCATGTACCTATCTTTCAGCCTCATCAGAGTTTCCTGCGATTTGCAGTAGGGGAACTTAATTTACAGTTTGTGGCACTGCCCTTCGGGCTTGCCACAGCACCCTGGGTGTTTACAAAGACCCTAGCACCTGTACTGGGTCTTGTTGCTCAGATACTCGGACAACCTCCTCTCCTGCACAGATCACTCACTACAGGCCCTGGAATACAGTGTAGCCTGCACAGTGCGGTATTGAGAAAACCTGGGCTGGGTCATAAATACCAAAAAGGCAGCCTTGAAACCAACTCGGAGTCGCAGGTATCTAGGTCTGATCCTGGATACGGTCCAGGCAAAGGTGTTTTGCCACCCATAAAAATCTGTGTCCTGAAGGATCAGGTGTGTCCGGTAAGGGGCACCAGGCAACCCTCCATTCGGCTCTCTATGAGTCTTCTGGGAAGGATGGTGTCCTCCTTCAAGGCAGTTAACTACGCTCAATTTAATTCCATTCCTATACAACAAGACATCTTGTCGGCTTGGAACAGGAGAGCACAAGCCCTGGAATACCCCATGTCCTTCTCTCCCTGGGCACGCTTAAGTCTAAGTGGTTGCAGGATCAGAACATGCAAAGGGGAAGATCCTTCCTCCCCTTGTCTTAGAGAGTACTGACCACAGATGCCAGTCTCTCTGGGCTGGGGAGCGACCCTAGAGGGGCTCACAGCTCAGGGGAAGATGGTCAAGGGCAGAGCCTGCCCATCAACATTCTGGAGTTACGGGCGGTACATCTGGCCCTATGGTCTTGGATGGTGGAACTTCAGAACTGCCCCATCAGGGTTCAGTCCAACAATGCCACTGCAGTAGCCTATATCAACCACCAGGGTGGTACTAGGAGCCGTTGAACTCAGGAGGAGGTGAACCATAGATTAACCTGGGCAGAGGGACAGCCGGTTCTATTGGCGGTCCATACCCCGGGAGTAGAGAACTGGAAGGCAGATTATCTCAAAAGTACAGAACATAAGCTGGCTATTTATACACCCTGGTTAAAGGCTGCTACCTTTAGGCAACTGGACACTGGCAAAGCCGTTGGACATGCCCCTGAAACCTCAGATATTTGCTAGCAGGTCATGGATCTTTTCCCTTACGGAGAAGTTTATATGCTCAAAGTAGAAGTTTTTTTTACCCGAACGCATCCTCTGCTATAACCACTTGAGCCCTGCAAGATTTTACCCCTTTCCTGACCAGAGCACTTTTTACAATTTGGCACTGCGTCACTTTAACTGACAATTGCGCAGTCATGCAATGCTGTACCCAAATGGATTTTGTGTCCTTTTTTCCTACAAATAGTACTTTCTTTTGGTGGTATTTGATCACCTCTGTGGTTTTTAATTGTTTTCTCTCTGAACAAAAAAGAGCGACAATTTTGGAAAAAAAAACAATATTTTTTACTTTTTGCTATAATTGATATCTGCCCAAATTTAAAAAGCAAAAACTAATTTCTTCCTCAGTTTAGGCCAACATATATTCTTCTACATATCTTTGGTAAAAAAAATCACAATAAGCATATATTGATTGGTTTGTGCAAAATTTATAGCGTCTACAAACTATGGGAAAGACTTATGGCATTTTCATTTTTTTTTTACTAGTAATGGCGGTGATCTGTGACATTGCGACGGACAGATCGGACACTTGACACATTTTTGGGACCATTAACATTTATACAGGAATCAGTGCTATAAATATGCACTGATTACTATGTAAATGTCACTGGCAGGCAAGGGGTTAAATGTGTGTTCCCTCAGTGAGTTCTAATTGTGTGGGGATAGGACTAACTAGAGGAGGAGACAAATCATTGTTCCTACTAAGTAGGAAAAATGTGTGCACAGGAATTGAAGCAATGCATACAGATTGGTGCAACCTCAGCAAAACCTGTGAAACTGTACCCAGACCCCATGCTGTGTAATTTTGGCACTGGATCCTGCTTGGGTGCTAAACTCAATGGTTAGTGGAGCGCATGTAGGTAGCTGCAGGGGGTTATACAGGTTCAGGACCGTAATCCATTCCTGTGGTTTCCAGATCCTGCAGACCCCTTTGATGGTATTCCCACCATGATGAGCGAAGCCAGGGTCCTGTTCTGTTTTAGATTGATACTTTAGCCTTACAGCAAGTATGAGAATTAATATCTCCACTGCTTGGAGTACACTTATTAGTTTTTCTTGAAACTGATAATTATGTTTCACTTTATTCACTTATTGAATGTTGAAACTTGCCAATAAAAATTTCACTATTTAGAGCGTCAGGTTCAGGATGACGTCGGGTTCCACTACTACCACCAGGAGCCCTTATATGATACTCAGGCACTCCTTCTGCCCATTCACCATGAGGACTTCACTGCATGATGGCTGACACCTGGGTTGCTGTGTTTTTATACCCTGGACACGCTTACTACGTTTTTCTATTCTACTTTGTATGTACCCTTAACGATGTTGATGGTGGCAACCAATCACAAAGGAGTCACAGCAAAAGCTCATGCAAACACTTAGAGTGACGTTGCTTCTTTTGCACCAGAACTGGACCCTCTTTTTTTTCTGCAGTCACAACTTCATCAAAATTTAGCTCTAAATACTCTTAGGCCTCCTTCATACCATGGTGCAGACACGTCAGTTTTTCTGCACGTATTCTACAAGGGCTCAAAGAAAAAAAATGGTACTCCATGTGCCCTATTGGCACCACTTTGTGTGTATTTTTTCTGTGCAGGAATCTGCAACATGTATGCAGTTTTCTGCACGGAAAAAAAAAACTGACATGAAATCAACTTTGTTGTGAACAGGGCACATAACTGACGCGAATAAAAACTGATGTAAACTTGTGTCTCTGTGAGTGAAATCTGTACGGTTTTCCAATCAGTTTTCATGCACATATGGCGTGAACGAGCCCTAAGGGACATGTTGTGGGCTTGTCCATCATATTTCAGAAGCCTCTGTCTTCACTCTCACTTGTAAAAACCTGTATTCAAGGCTGTCTCGTGTTTCAGAGCTAGAGTCCCTCTTTTTTATAAGGAGTCTTTCCTAATCCTTTACAAGAAAAAAAGGTTTTGCGTCCAAAACCCTCCGTTCTCCTTAAGGTGATATCATCCTTCCACCTTAATGAAGACAATGTCTTATCTCTCTTGTGCCCTTCCCACAAGAATCCCAAGGAAATTGCTCTCAATTGCTTGGACGTTGTCAGGTCTGTAATGCCTGGTACACACTACAGGGTTTTTCGTTGAACCTGCTAAGTTGAGTGAACAAAGACTGACAGATCGCCCTACCATCACAAGTGATGTTGGTGCAGACATCTTCCTCGCTATGCTATTCTGACAGTCTGTCCCCCTTCCCCCACTAGAATACACTGATTAACACTTGCAGCCATTGGCTGCAAGTGCTGATCAAATGCTAGTTTTCTAGCATGTCCCTTCGACAAAAGTCAGCCATTAGACTGGCTTCTCTCAGACAGCTGTACACACTGAACCAATGTTGACCAGTTGCTGATGAACCGGACAATTTTCGGCCAGTGTGTACCCAGCTTAAAGGGTTACCAAACCCTTTTTTTTTTTTGTTTTTAAATAACAAACATGTCTTAACTAACTTAACCCAGACGACTTCAGTTGTAGATGAAGCGTATGTCGGGAGGTTGACGCGCTGACGTCATCGCTACCCGTATGTGAACGGGTGTAAGCCGGCCTGCGAACTGCTTTTAATGGATGCCTCTTTCCACTTATTTCCTGTAAGTGCAATTTTTTATATTTAATAAATGTATCTATATGGATTTACACTATGGTTGGCTTTCTTCCATCCCTATGAGCCTTTGATTGGTGTGTGCTCCGTGTACCTGATGAATTCCTGGCTTACCCTTGGTGTTGACTACAGAGAGGTCGCGCTGCTGGTTTGGTGTCTGGATGTCAATTCATTATACAGGCTTATCCAAGCTTGCCCTCTGGTAAGCACATTATTCATGTGGTGGTGGATCACATCAGGTGGTGTCTGTTTATCAAGGATTTTTACTCACTTTTCACTTGGATTTATTGGACTTTGTAATCTTTACTGAGTTTTTGTCACATATTGCTATATGCACTTTTATGTCTTGGCACTAGGTTGATTTATCACTAATAATGTTTTGGTAAATTTTGGTTAATTTGCACAGCTTTTTCTCAGTTTTTTGTTCTGTTTTTTTGTGTATATCTCACATAATTGAGCTGCTGCTGTTAGGGTTTATTAAGATACCACAATATTTTTTCCTATTTCTACTCTGTTCATCTCCAGGGCCTCTTTTTTTTTTTTATAAAAAGTTTATCATTCCCTAAGGCCCCTTTCACACTACCGTTCCGTTCAGGCCCGCCTGTCAGTTTTTCAGGCGGACCTGAACGGATGCTCCATAGAGGTCTATGGAGCATCGGATGTCAACGGTGACATGTCCGCTGACATCCAACCCGCTCCGATCCGAAAAAGTGTGACGGAGGAAAAGGCTATTTTTCCATCCGTCATCGGATCGGGTGACGACGGACACTGTGGTCTGTCGTCACCCGATCTCCCATAGGGGAGAGCGGTGCTGTGACAGGTCCGTCCCTGCACAGTGTGCAGAGACGGACCTGTCATCTTCCTGCTCAGCGGGGATCGGCAGAGCGATCCCCGCTGAGCAAGCGGATATCCACGGGGTGGATCACCACTGATCCGCCCCATGTGAAAGGACCCTAAGGAACACTTTATCTTAATGTCTGAAGCAGACCTTTTCTTTTTCTGCATTTTTTCTCCTGCCTTGCATGCACTCCTTCCTCTCTCCCTGTATGCATATTTTTCTTGCACTGTTTGCACCTTATTTATTTTACCATTTTAACCACATGTCGACCAGCGTGCAATGATATATGTTGGCACAATGGCATGGCTGGGCAAATGGGCGTACAGGTATGTCCCCTTTAAGAAGCCGCATTGTGGGTGTCAAAAGTGTCCGATGTGTCCACCTTAATGTTGCAATCACGATAAAAATCACAGATCGTTGCCATTATTAATAATAAAAAAAAATGAATAATAAAAATGCCATAAAACTATCCCCTATTTTGTAGACACTATAACTTTTGCACAAACCAATCAATATACGCTTATTGCACTTTTATTTATTTTTTTACTAAAGATATGTAGAATACATATTGACCTAAACTGAGGAAAAAATCTATTTTTTTTATGTATTTTTGGGGAATATTATAGAAAAAAGTAAAAAATATTGCTTTTTTTTTTTTTTTTTTTTTTCAAAATTGTCACTATTTTTTTGTTTATAGCGCAAAAAATAAAAACCACAGAGGTGATCAAATACTACCAAAAGAAAGTTCTGTTTGTGGAGAAAAATTCTTGTTGGGTGCAACGTCGCACGATAGTGCAATTGTCTCTTTAAAGCGAAGCAGTGCTGAATCGCAAAAAGTGCTCTGGTCAGGAAGGGGGTAAATTCTTCCAGGGCTGAAGGGGTTAAAAAGCTAAACTGTAGTCAAACACATAAAAATATTAACTGTGTTTCTATCTAACCATTTTTGTGATTTATATAACTCTATCAGACAGCACAGCCTGGAGGGTGTTGCTACATTCAGCCTGCTTTCTTTCAGCATGTGTGCATGCACAGAGCCCTATTGGCTCCCAGGGTATGACAGAGGCTGACATAAATATTTTGGGGTACATTTATGTTGCATGCAAAAATCCTTAAAATTTTATAGGAATTTTTATAGGAATTTT
Organism: Lithobates pipiens; assembly: GCF_037356315.1. Classification (NCBI taxonomy): domain Eukaryota; kingdom Metazoa; phylum Chordata; class Amphibia; order Anura; family Ranidae; genus Lithobates; species Lithobates pipiens. Next base: position 10,137,799 of record NW_027507685.1, read on the forward strand.
TAATTGCATTTTACATTATAGTCCTTTTTTTTTTTTTTTTTATCTTTTTTTTTTTTATCTGGCTGGAGTGCAGTTTTAGGATTCATGTACTCTGTTGCTGGTAAACGGATGTTGAGGAACAAGGGCACATTTTTTTCAGCTGCCCCTGACTTCTCTATTATCTTATCAGTACATGTACACAGGGTAGTTTCTAGGTAGTTGAGTTTAGAGGCATTTTTTGGAAAGAAAAAAAAAAAAATTCAGAATGGATGTTCAGAGGCATTTGAAACGCCAAACGCCTGTAACAGCTTGTAAACGCGGTAACTCGTTTAGCCATGTTTAGTTTACAGGCGGTTTCATTTTTAACTATTTGAAAAAAAAAACACTTCTAAATGCAAACGCGCATGTAAACGTGACAAAACGGACATTTTTAAACCGCGGTTTCTATCTGTCAAGTTAAACCATTAAGCCTAAATTGTACTAACGGTCAGAGAAATAGCATTCTGTTTTTGGCTGAAATTGAACTAACATAACCCAATTTAGAAAATCCAGTAGAAAAATATGTTTCTGAGCTGTCCTGCATTGATACTAGAGGTCGACCGATATATCGGCCGATATTTGCCGTTTTTTTATTAATCGGCATCGGCCGATTGAGCTGATAAAAAGGCTGATTTAGAACTACAGCGCACTTGGAAATGACTTCTGTAATAGAAGTCAGTGTAAGTTGCCTGAGTCTTCATAGAAGCGACTTGTTTCCTCTCTGGGCAGTCTGCCAAGAAAAGCGAAAAAAGATACAATGTTTACACTTGAATAAATGAACTCATCTCTGTGTGTAAAGTTCTCAGTTTAACCATTTAAAGACTTAGGGTCCTTTCACACGGGGCGGATCAGTGCTGATCCGCCCCGTGGATATCCGTTTGCTCAGCGGGGATCACTCCGTCGATCCCCGCTGAGCAGGAAGAGGACAGGTCTGTCTCTGCACACTGTGCAGGGACGGACCTGTCACAGCGCCGCTCTCCCCTATGGGAGATCGGACGACGACGGACCGCAGTGTCCGTCGTCACCCGATCCGATCTGCAGACGGATGGAAAAATATCTTTTTCCTCCGTCACACTTTTTCGGATCGGAGCGGGTCGGATGTCAGCGGACGTGTCACCGCTGACATCCGACGCTCCGTAGAGATCTATGGAGCATCCGTTCAGGTCTGCCTGAAAAACTGACAGGCGGGCCTGAACGGATCGTCCGTGTGAAAGGGGCCTAAATCTTTTCTGACACTTGTTGCTTACAAGTAAAACTCCTGTATTTTCTGCCAGAAAATCACTTTGCTAAAAAAATATATATAATTTTTTGGGGGTCTGAGACCCTAGGGAATAAAATAGCGGTTGTTGCAATATTTTATGTCACACGGCACTTGCGCAGAGGTCTTTCAAATGCATTTTTTTGGGGGAAAAAAATACACTAAATGATTTAAAAAAACAAAACAAAAAAACAGTAAAGTTAGCCCATTTTTTTTTTGTCCAAAAGTTTTGACTACCTGTTTTTATTTTATAGGCTGCTTTCAAACTGGAGCGGGCAGGCGTTGATGGTAAAATGCTGCTATTTTTAGCAGCGCTTTACCATCATTTTAGCGGTGCTATTCGGCTGCTAGTGGGGCGCATATAATCCAGCTAGCGGCCGAAGAAGAGGTTAAATGCGCCCATGAAGCACCGCTGCCAAATCGCATTGCATGTGCTTCGGCAGTGGTGCCCATTAATATCAATGGGCAGGAGTGGTGGAGGAGTGGTATACACCACTCCAAACGTGCTGCTTGCAGGACTTTTTTTTAACATCCTGCCAGCGCATCACCTCCGTGTGAAAGTACTCTGTCTTTCACACAGACTGCAGGGGAGCCGTTTTGCAGGCACTTTACAGGCGCTATTTTTAGCCCAAAAGCGCCTAAAAAAACGCCCCAGTGGGAAAGGTGTCTGTTAGGTTTTAAGAGATGAAGGGGGATAAAAAAAATATAAAAGAATCGGCCTAACATATCGGCTCAAAATAATTGGCATCATATATCGGCCATCGGCCGCCATGATTTCTAAATATCTGCATCGGCCAGAGAAATACCCATATCGGTCGACCTCTAATTGATACAGACTCAATTCTCTGTGGCTGCGGTGTTGCATGGCTTTTTTTGCATCTGTAGGTCTGTCAATTAACATAAATGCATCTCTCCCTAGACAGTGAATTATTGAAGAACTCTTTGGTGGTTAGTGCCCAGCAAATGGGATTTCAACTTGAAGAAATTAAGAAACTCATGCTAAAGAAAATAAAAAACACAGGAACCAATTACACATTATTGGAGGTTTTGGTGTCTGATTTATTAAATTCTCAGACTGAAAATGGGAGTGTGACGCCCAGAGACCTTGGTAAGGGGAAAGGGATTTCATGGAATTGATTTTCTGAGTACTACATGGGATCTTTTCTTTGTATTCACATGATGCACTGTTACAAAACTGGGTTACTTTACCAAAAGAATGGGAATCCCAAAATCCTTGAAAATACTTGTATATGCCGGGGTTTCATAAGCATTTCAGAACTGAAGATCTTTGTGATTAGTTGATGCACTTGTCATTGTAACTAAATAAAAAACAATAGAGTATTTTCAGTGAGCGCATGGCTGCTGTTAACCGCTTTAGTGATTTTTTTGATGTGCATAATTTTACATGCTTGCTGTTTAATAATGTTATTAAAGTGGTTGTAAACCCTTACAACACACTTTGACCTACAGGTAAGCCTAGATTAAGGCTTACCTGTAGGTCCAAGAAATATCTCCTAAACCTATACGGTTTAGGGGATATTTGCCGAAAGACAGGCACAACTGTCTACGGCGCATTCGCCGTAGACAGCGCCACGCACTGAGCGCGGCACCGTCAACGGCGAATATGCCGCGCGTGGCGGCTCCCGCGCGCATGCGCGGGAGTGACGTCATCGCGGCTTCGCCGAATGACAGCGGCGGAGCAGCGAGACCCACCGAGAAGATGGATGCGCCGGACTACAGGGGACAGCGGTGACATCGCTGGCTCCTGTGTCAGGTAAGTGACACATAATGGACTACTATGAGATGCATAGTAGTCCATTATGCTTTACCTTTGAAGGGAATGAAAGAGGAAGTAAACCCATTAGGGTTTACTTCTTCTTTAAATGTAGGCATTTGTAGGTTAGCAACTAGATGGAGTTTTCAGGTATTTTATGCTATGACTGCTTCCTGCTAAACAACTGTTGAGCTGCGATATCCACTACACATGAAGCATATTTTCATTGAGTTCATAAACTTTCTTCCCTAAGGCCGCGTACACACGCGGGGACTGTTCGCTCAACTTTGTCCGTCAAACAGTTTCAGCGGACAGTCCGCTCAAAATTAGCATGGACGGACTTGCCCACACACGACGAACGAACAGTCCGCTGAAACCGTGCGCGATGACGTGAACGGCACGTACGACGGGACGAAAAATACGACGTCCTATACACTGCAATACAACTTTCGGCGTGTAAATCCTTTCTGAGCATGCGCGGAACTTAGTTTGACAAACAAGCCTACACACGAGGGGACTGTTCGCTGAAACAAAGTTTCAGCGGACAGTTTTTCGGAAATTCAGAAAAACTTTGTTCAGCAGACTGTTCGCTGAAACTGTCCGCTGAAAGCCCACACACGAGCGGACTGTCCGCCGAAACACTGTTCAGCGGACAAAGTTGAGCGAACAGTCCCCGCGTGTGTACGCGGCCTTACTAGCACCTACCTTCTGGAAGAGGGTGCTACACATAGAATAAAAAAAAAATTTATATATATATATATATATATATATATATATATATATATACACATATACATATTAGTAAGATTATTTACAACAGGCTACCGTTTAATGTGTATATCTAAAATGTAACTGAAAACTCTGTACATTGTCTGTGCATGTGAAGGCAACCCCCCCCCCCCCCCCCCCTGTTGAAGCCCAGGTCCTAAAGAAAAGGAACATATCAGACTCTGTTATCTCTGTTCTCTTCAAAGCTAGGAAATTCAGCTTTCACAAGGTCTGCCATCGCACATGGCAATGTTTCTGAACTCCAGTCCTCAAGTACCCCCTACAGGTCATGTATTCAGGTTTTCCATTAATTTGCACAGGTGATTTGATCAGTTTCACTGCCTTAATTATCACAGCCATTTCTGAGGGAAATCCTGAAAACATGACCTGTTGGGGGTATTTGAGGACTGGAGTTGAGAAACATTGGCATATGGAATGTGTACCTCTCATATTAAGAGGCAAGAAAGTTTAATCACAGGAAATACTCCAGTAGACACATCATGACCATTCTCCAGTCTGACTGGGTCAACATTTGGTCTTGACTATTGTCAGTGGTCAGATGTTGGCTCCAGCAGTTCTCTTTCAAAGACCACTTGTCTTCATTCGTAAAGGCCTCTGTACAAGGCATAGCTCACTTAGTTTCACTTGTGCCTTAATTGGTGACTCTGTGGGATATCAACCTGGGGTTCGATCAGCTCTTCAAAAACCACCTTTTGAATCTATCAGAGGTATTCCCTTAACACTTGCTTACAAGATTGCCTTCCTCATTCCTATTTCCTCTGTGAGACAAGCTTGACTTGGCCGCTCTCTTGTGGTGAACCCTTTTCTTGTTCTGCATAGATTTAAAGTTCTCCTGAGGCCTAGAATCTGAAAGCTTTCTCTGATTGACTGAGGTGGACATGCGGGGAGACAATGTCACAATATCTGAGCCAATTAGAGGAAGCTTTGCATTCATTCATAGAATAAAATGTTAAACAGGAAGCATGTAAACTTTTTGAAAATCATAAGTACAATAGTATATTAGAACATATGTTCACTGAAAAAAAATTGTAGTCTCTTATTAACGATACGGGTTAAAGGCTTGTGGTTGTAAAGGTGGAAGTTTTTTTTTTTTTTTTTACCTTGGTGCATTCTATGCATTATGATCCACTGCAGCCCCCTCTAAATAAATACCTAAGCCCAATCACGATACAGCGAGGTACATGAGAGCTGAGGCTCTCTCGCTCCTCATAGGCTCATATACAGAGGTAGGAGCCATTGGTGAGGGAGTAGGGTGTGGGGCTGAGTCCCGCTCTGTGTGTCTTATGAACACACAGAACAGGACTTGGGAGTGGGCATGCATGAGTGCCCCCATACTAGAAGAGAACACAAGCACCTACTAAGTGTAGATTTGCAAAGGCTTTAATAAGGTTAAAAAAGCGTGTTACTCACAAAGGGCACATATAGAATGGCATTGCACAAGTAAACTATTGCACAGAGCAGGCAAGTATAACATGTTTATTTAAAAAAAAATGCTTTATGTATCAAAAGTGTTTAAAAAGAAAAATATCTTCTTCTGGATAGATGCTATCTTTTTCTTTTTCCTTTTGCTCTCCTGACTTGAAGTGATTGTAAAGTCTCCTTTTTTTTTTTTTTTTCTTTCTATTAAAATAACAAACATGTTATACTTACCTGCTCTGTGCAGTGGTTTTGCACAGAGCAGCCCCAATCCTCCTTCGCCACAAAATCACTTTTATTGGTGGAGGGAAAGGTGCCCCCTTCCTGTGCCCACTTCCCAGTCGTCTCCATTGCTTACCGGATCCATTTTATTGGAAAAAATATACAGTCGGGTCCATAACTATTGGGACATTGACACAATTCTAATCTTTTTGGCTCTATACACCACCACAATGTATTTGAAATTAAACAAACAAGATATGCTTTGACTGCAGACTTTCAGCTTAAATTTGAGGGTATTTACATCCAATTCAGGTCAACTGTGTAGGAAATACAACAGTTTGTATATTTGTCTCCCACTTTTAAAAGGACCAAAAGTAATGGGACAGATTAACAATCATCCATCAAACTTTCACTTTTTAATACTTGATTGCAAATCCTTTGCAGTCAATTACAGCCTGAAGTCTGGAATGCAAAGACATCAGCAGATGCTGGGTTTCATCCCTGGTGATGCTCTGCCAGGCCTCTACTGCAACTGTCCTCAGTTCCTGCTTGTTTTTGGGGCATTTTCCCTTCAGATTTGTCTTCAGCAAGGGAAATGCATGTTCAATTGGATTCAGGTCAGGTGATTGACTTGGCCATTGCATAACATTCCACTTCTTTCCCTTAAAAAACTCTTTGGTTGCTTTTGCAGTATGCTTCGGGTCATTGCCCATCTGCATTGTGAAGCGCGTCCAATAATTTCTGAGGCATTTTACTGAATATGAGCAGTTAATATTGCCCAAAACACTTCAGAATTCATCCTGCTGCTTTTGTCAGCAGTCACATCATCAATAAATACCAGAGAACTAGTTCCATTGGCAGCCATACATGCCCACGTCATGACATTACCACCACCATGCTTCACTGATGAGGTGGTATGCTTTGGATCATAAGCAGTTCCTTTCCTTCTCCATACTCTTCTCTTCCCATCACTCTGGTACAAGTTGATCTTGGTCTCATCTGTCCATAGGATGTTGTTCCAGAACTGTGAAGGCTTTTTTAGATGTTTGGCAAACTATAATCTGGCCTTCCTGTTTTTGAGGCTCACAACGGTTTACATCTTGTGGTGAACCCTCTGTATTCACTCTGGTGAAGTCTTCTCTTGATTGTTGACTTTTACACACATATACCTACATCCTGGAGAGTGTTCTTGATCTGGCCAACTGTTGTGAAGGGTGTTTTCTTCACCAGGGAAAGAATTCTTCGGTCATCCACCACAGTTGTTTTTCGTGGTCTTCCAGGTCTTTTGGTGTTGCTGAGCTCAACGGTGTGTTCTTTCTTTTTAAGGATGTTCCAAACAGTTGATTTGGCCACACCTATTGTTTTCAGCCTAATGATGGCTTGCTTCACTGATAGTGACAACTCTTTGGATCTCATATTAAGAGTTGACAGCAACAGATTCCGAATGAAAATAGCACACTTGAAATTAACTCTGCTCCTTGTAAATTGGTTAATGAAGGAATAACACACACCTGGCCATGGAACACACCTGCCCATGAGCAGTCAAATGTCCCATTACTTTTGGTCCCTTAAAAAGTGGGAGGCACATATACAAACTAACTGAAATGGATAAGAACTACAATCTAGTTCAAGGTTATCTGCTGCTGTTTCTAATTAAAAAGTATAAATGTGCATGCACATTAGAAGTAAACACTCTCTGAGACACGTTCAGCTCGGTTACTTCTAACTTCTGATTTATTCGTGGGCGGTGTTGATATTTTATACAGAAAGATACGTCATTGCTATGTCAGTCTAATTGGTACATCTTATTGGTTAAAATACAAGAGAAATGGAGAAACTTGATGCTTGAAGTTTGGTTGAAGCTGGTTCTGTTATCTCATATGCATTCTTCTAACGCGTGGGATGTAGGGGGTAGAAGCCATCTTTAACTCCGAACAGAGAGCCAATCTGTATACTACATAATAAGTAAGGAGTTGCATAGAAACATGTATACACATAAGCAAATAGACATTTTCTGATTATCATTATGTACATTCGATTCCTTCACATAACTACTAATACCCTCAAATTAAAGCAGAAAGTCTGCAGTTAAAGCACATCTTGTTTGTTTCATTTCAAATCCATTGTGGTGGTGTATAGAGCCAAAAAGATTAGAATTGTGTCAAATGTCCCAATATTTATGGACCTGACTGTATGTATGTATTTTTATTTTTTGTTTTTTTTATTGCATTTTAGTGCAAATGTGAGATCTGAGGTCTTTTTGACCCCAGGTCCCACATTAAAGAGGTCCTGTCATGCTTTTTTCTTCAACAATGGATGTTTACATCCTTGTAATAGGAATAAAAGTGATCCAAAAAGTGTTTTTTTTTTTTTTTTTTGAAGGGACAGTGTAAAAAATAAAGTAAAATAAATTGATTAAAAAAAATGTAAAGCGTCGCCCCGCATGCTCACACACAGATGCGAACGCATACGCAAGTCGTGCCTGCATATGTAAATGGTGTTAAAACCACACATGTGAGGTATCACCACAATCATTAGAGCAAGAGCAATAATTCTCACAAAAGACTCTGTAACGCAATACTGGTAACCTGTAGAAATCTTTAAACATCTATGGATATTTTAAGGTGTCAAAGTTTGTCGCCATTCTACAAGCGGCGCAATTTTGAAGCGTAACATGTTGGGTATCATTTTACTCGGTGTAACATTCTTTCACAATATATTTTATTTAAAAAAGTGTATTTTTACCAAAAAAAAGTTGCGTTTGTAAGACCGCTGTGCAAATACGGTGTGACGTAAAGTATTGCAACGACCGCCATTGTATTCTCTAGTGGACTTAAATTGGGTATCTGGCGCTCCAGGAGGCAATGCCCTTAGTTTGTAATAATGTATAATTGATTAGTCTTTAGGTAAAAACAAAGTTGAACCACGGTAAGGGAGTGATTTAAAAAGAGGCAGCCATCCTCGGAGTGTGTCCAGCAACTCAGCAACTCTGCAAAACATATAAAAGAAACAAGGGGGGGGCGGGAGGCGTCTCTAAGTGTAGTATTAAAACAATATTATTTATTGCACAAGATTAAAAACACTTCGAAGATATAAGTAGGAGTCATGCTCGTCATAAGTATGTAGTCCTGGCAGTTCTACTGCGTCCGACAGGCTCCTTGCATGATCCGGGTAGCTAGCTATTCAGCACAACTTCACACCAAAAGCTCTTCCAGGTAATGTATAAAAAAAATATTTTTTTCCTCCGTTTAGGCCAATATGTATTCTAATACATATTTTTGGTAAAAAAAACTCAATAATGATTGGTTTGTGCAAAAAGTTATAGTGGTGGCGATTTTTATCGTGACTGCGAAATTATGGAGGACACATCGGACAATTTTAACACGTTTTGGAACCATTGGCATTTATACAGTGATCAGTGCTATCACTGAAAATGCATTGATTACCGTAAAAATGTCACTGGCAGTGGAGGGGTTAATACTAGGGGTTAACTAGGCAGTGAAGGGGTTAACAGTGTTCCCTAGGTAGGTGATTCTAACTGAAGGGGGAGGGACTAACTACAGTAAGTGACAGATCGTGGTTCCTAGCTGATAGGAACACACAATTTGTCCCTCCTGTCAGAACATCGTGAGCAGGAGAGACAGAACAGGGAAGTGTGTTTAAACACACACTTCCCTGTTCTGTCTCTCCTGCTCACGATTGCTTGTGGCCGGGGGACATCGCAACCATCGGCCACGAGCATCGGCGCCCCCGCTGTGCAGGGCACGTGCCTGATATCTGGACCTTGTGAGATCACGTCCAATAACGTGATTTGGCGCAGGGGAGCCAGCCTGCCACAGTAAAAATGCGGCGGCTGGTCCGGAAGCGGTTAATGATGCTCTCCACCTGAGAACAACAGGCCAGTAGAAGGAGCTGTGAGCTCCGAGCGCGTAGCCTTTCATTCCACAGAGACAGTCCTGACCCCTTCCTCCCACCCCCTGCTGGTGACATCATTTCCTCTTTTGGTTCAAGCTGGACAGCATAGAGCTGCCTACTTCCTTGTTTTCCTGAATGTACAGCTATTCAGCACAACATCACATCAGAACCTCTCCCAGCTACCCGGACCGTGCGAGGAGCCTGTGGGACGCAGTAGAACTGCCAGAACTACATACTTATGACACTCATGACTCCCACTTATATCTTCTATTGTCCTTTTAATCTTGTGCAATATATAATATTGTTTTAATACTACTCTTAGAGGCGCCTTCCCCCCGTCCCCCTTTTTTTTTCTTTTTTTTTTATTCTCAAGGGTGTCTCAAAATATATATATAATGTTTGGGTGTTCCAAGTAATTTTCTAGCAAAAAAAAAAAATGATTTAACCTGTAAACACCAAGTGTAAAAAATAGGCCTGGTCCTTAAGTGGTTAAGATAAGAAACCTTCTGCCTTTACAACTACTTTAAGACTCATAATAGGGTACTTAACGGTGCATGGATTTAGAAATCTTCCTAGGTTGGCGATAATAAAAGAAGCATGGATAATGTAGACAAGACAAATAAAACTGTTTTCCATTTTGTAGTGTAAACTAACCACCATTTCTTCAAGTACGGATGTTTACTAAAGCAATAGTGGGCAGGAAATAAACATGAAGTGTGACATATTGATGGAATCAACAATTAAATTAAGCTAATTTAAACAACTAGCTGTAATCCTTTTAAGTATTTATATTTTTTAAGTTGATGAAGTTTACATTCAAAAACGGTTGCAAATATAGTCACCATGGTTTTTATAATGAAATTAAAAAAAATAACATATATATTTAGATTTTCCTTAATTTTACCTCTTCTTATTGCTGTAGTAAACATCCTTGTATTTTTACTGAAGAGGTACCTTTAGGTAAACCACGTTACCCATTGCATTCCAAATATTGTCGACCGAACAGCACACGCATACAGTCAGATGGAGGCCGTATTCGGGTATTCAGGCGGCATTTGCTGTTAGAATACAGTAGCTGCAGCAGGAGATTTATCCATCCATGCTGCAGGCTGAACAAATCAAATCTATGGGTTTATGGGTATGAGGGCTTACCTAGGTTGGATTCCATGGCGCAGAGATGTAGGCTCACCCTTGTAAATAGACACAGCCCACGGTAACAAAGAGATAAGCTACCTGGGCTGTGAATCTGTGCACGGGGGCTTGACAGGAATTTGCCAAAGGATTGTCCAGGTAAAGCTGTAGTCAGGGATTCCAAAAGTCAGAATAAACAATAAACAAGCCAGGGTCAGAAGCCGGGGTCAGTCTTAGAACACTGTAACTTGAACACAGGAACACTTAGCCTTTGTACACACGGTCGGACATTCTGCCAACCAAATCCGATGGATTTTGTCCGACAGATTGTGTCCGAAACTGTTGCATACACACGGTCTGACCAAGTTGTCGGAAAATCCGATCGTTCAGAACGTGATGACGTTATTTCATTACGATGGGACTACGTTCACGCTAGTAGCCAACAGCTTTGATGTAGGAATTTGATCTGACCATGCGTGGCACTTTGTCCGATCAAAATTCTCTACACATTATCGGAGTATGTCCGATCGGACCAGTTTGTAGGAAAATATTTCCAACAAGTTGGAAAATTGGGTCCGACGGATATTCTGACGGAAACAGTCCGATGCATACCACGCACAGTCAGATTATCCGACAAAACGGTCCGATAGGACACATTCCGTCTGAATCTCTGATCATGTGTACAAGGGCTTAGGCAAAACAAGAGACACAGGAACACAGGAACCTTAGGCAATGATAGAGATGAGACAATGAACTGATTAAGCCCTTAGCGTGAGCCAGTGCTTTATACCCAGCTGATTGGATAAACTGCCTCAGCTGAACCAGGAGTGAAAGGTACTAATCGCAACAAGATTCAGAGTATGGTCCTAGTATTTTATGCAGAACTGTGCAAAGCTGGAAAGCAGGCTGAAAGGAACTGAGGTGTGGCTCAGAAGCAAGGTAACAGGAGCACTAAACATGCAGACATAGGTTCAATACCTCTTTGAGCCACTTGGGGTGTGAACACACCTGGCGGTATGCATGTCACGGTAGTGACAGTGGGGACCTTTGGTCTTAGCCTCTTTTTCTGTTCTACATTCCCCCTTACCCCTCTTTGGAGATCTTTTTCTTTAATAGGTTCATTCTGAAAGTGACCCTGTAGCTGAGCTTAACGTCAGAAAGTGGGACTTACAAAATAAGAGGGTTTATATTTTCCAGGCCCACCGTCTGTTTTTTTTTCCCCTATTTTTATTTTGTTCAAAAACAATGGTTTGCCTGAGAAATCTATACTTTCAACACCACCAGAGTGTTGGATACTTGTATCTAGCGCTGTGGTTTCCTCTGCTGGACCCTACATCACTACTGTGCCATTCGGTGACATAAGTGGTGGGAGGAACCACTGGGCACAGCAGAGTTACAGGCAACCAACAGCGTTAGTTATGAAGAGGCCATTGCTCTGGAAAAGAGAAAAGTAAAAGGTGTCTCTTGCAGGACTTGCTTTTGTTTTATTTTATTTTTTTAACCCAGCAAAAGAGTTTAATGTTATGTTGATATTTGAGGTTTCTCTATCCACTGGGGTTCCCATATGATTTCTGTTGACAAGCTTTTCAGTGGTAGAACTGATGGGCCTCCATGTTACTGTTTAGTTAAAGATTGTTTCAGCTGAAAATTGCCTGATGAAGTTGATCACAAAACCAGAGTGTTTGGTCAACTGTAAAGAACTGGAAGTGGCCCGCATCTGTCTCAATTGGAAGCTGAGATGGAAATAAGAGAAATGAGCAGTTTGGTTATCTTAACGCTGATAAGTTTTCAAATGATTATAAAGTACAACTAAGAAAGTTGTCTAGTAAGACCAGGTGGCTAATATATTGAAATACATGTTTAGGAGAAGGTAGGAAAAAAAGGGGAGAAGTGCCAGGGCAGTATTTTGCAGCATAAAAAAAGCTTTTATTGTAAATATATGACAAGTAGTGTGGCTAATACGCACTCACATAGTGCTTGGTTGGTGGGGGGATAACCCCGTCCAGCATGGTAGGCAGAAACCACCGCTGTGTCCTGGAATTGTGGAGCCACGATCACCTGGTGTCAGCGGGGAGCTGAAGCCTCGTGGGTGTTTGGCATGGAGGTATTTGGAGCTGTCACACTGGGGAACAGCCCGCTGTTGTGATAGCCAATCAGAACACGTTTCGGAGATTTTGGCATGCCTCCTCCGTCAGCTGATAGAAGCCAGTTTAAATAGAAGATGTAATTACCTTGGGCATGCCATGGAATCGGCTTCACCTGGGTGTGTGATCACATTAAGGGCTGGCGGCAGAGCATATTTAAAAAACACAAGTAAAAGTAAACATACAAGATAATAAGAGATCACAGTGATACAAATAAGAATATGTTTTTTAAGTAGAATAAATAGTTATTTTAAATTGTAAGTATATAATATGTGATATGACATATAAATGATAATTGTATGTGGTTTGAAAGAGGTATGGGATATATGCCATTTTAAGTGCTGTCATGTGGACATGCATCCAGAATATAAGGAGATGAGGAAAAAAATGATGCAAATGTTAGGAGAAATTATGTAAATGCAATTACATATGTATGTTGGAAAAAATCAAAAAGGAAAGAATAAAAAATGATTTAAAAAAATATATATGTATAAAAATAAAATTTATTAGCCAACACTGGTTCTTATTGTTATATATATAAAATGTAATTATTAGATATATAATTATATATATATATATATGTGTGTGTGTGTGTCAACTAAATAGTTTGTCCTTCTATAGTGTATTACAGTAGTCTGATATATATTTTTTTGACCCTATTCAGTAATATTGGTATATTTGTTTTTTTTCTACGTTACAGAGAACAGCATTGAAGAAAAGCTCAGGAAGCTAGAGGAGGAAAAAATCTGCAAAGTGTGTATGGAGAAGCCTCTGTCTATGGTGTTCATTCCCTGTGGCCACCTTGTTGTGTGCTCAGATTGTGCTGAAGTGCTTGATAAATGTCCCATTTGTTGTACTATTATACAAAGACGGCAAAAGATTTTTATGGCTTAAAGAAGTGTGATAGTCGTATTTATAAGTTAATTCTTATAAAATACCTTGTTTTACTGAAATGATGTCAGCTCTTGTCAAGCATCCAGTGCATACATGATAAAGCTGTAGAAATACTGAAATTTAATATTAAATCCACCAATGTAACTGATCAATACCAGTTGTCCTACTAATTATCATGCATCTTCTAATTCTGTTATAACAATGTTTTTCTTGTATGAAATTATATGACGGGGTTCTCATGGGGCATTTATGTGTACAAAATGTACTTGCCATCTTCTTATCACATTTGATGATAAAGCACCCTTTGCGTTTGGCTGAGTTGGCCATTGATACTGTTTTGTTATTTTGCAGTTAAAGTACATCTAAAGGCACCTGTAAGACAGTTTTAAAAAGTCACACATATGCATCCTGTGATGCGCACACGTCCTTTCATTTCCCACAGTAAGCCAAATTCTTCCTTACAGTAATTGTGTTTCATGTGCTCCCCCTCGCAGACACTGCCGCCTACAGTTAGAGGGTTTCTGGCTGCCAGTTCATAGAGCAATGGGCAGGGCTTGGTGTGGCCAGGTGCTGATTGGCAAGCTGCACGTTTTGAGAATTAAAGCGGGAGTTCCGCCGTTTTTTTTTTTTTGTTTTTTTGTTTTTTAAAAGCCAGCAGCTACAAATACTGCAGCTGCTGACTTTTAAAATAAGGACACTTACCCGCCTAGCGCGCCCGCTATGTCGGCACCCGAAGCCGATCATCTCTCGATCGCATCTCGGGTGCTGCCGCCGCCATCTTGGCTATGGGAATTGGGAAGTGGAGCCTTGCGGCTTCGTTTCCTGGTTCCCTACTGCGCATGCGCGAGTCGCGCTGCTCAATAAGGATGGTCCCCGCTGTCTCTGGGATCTGTGTGTTTCCCAGCAGACAGCGGGGGACCTGCGGAAAGGGGCGTAGATTCTGCAGAAAGGGGCGTAGATTCTGCAGAAAGGGGAGTAGATTCTGCAGATATCTATGCCGGAAGTGGGTGCAGATACCTGTACTGTACAGGTACCTGCACCCCCCTCCCCCCTGAAAGGTGCCAATTGTGGCGCCGGAGGGGGGAGGGTTCCAATGAGCGGAAGTTCCACTTTAGGGTGGACCTCCGCTTTAACATTGACAATGCCGATAGCCACACCCCCTTCAACATCTTTTCAACCTTCTGTAGTGGAAGCTGGCATAGCCCACACGAGGGTGGTAACTTTGTAAATTTAGGAGTAGTGCAGCGTTGTTGTCACCCCATTACATGGAGCTCCATTGGCAGGATTACCAGGTTTTTGTGGTATTTTGTAAGGGGACTAAGAAAATTAAGTACAAATGCACTTTTAATTAAAGTGGATATAAACCCTTCACATATACTGTACCCAGTGATGTGAACAACCTCAGATGATACACAGAGATTAAACAAATCCTCCTACCTACAGTGGATATAAAAAGTCCACACACCCCTGTTAAAATGTCAGGTTTCTGTGATGTAAAAAAATGAGACAAAGATAAATAATTTCAGAACTTTTTTCCACCTTTAATGTGACCAAACAAACTGAAATCTTTTAGTTGGAGGGAAGTAAAACTAAAATAATATGGTTGCATAAGTGTGCACACCCTTAGGCTGGATTCACACCTATGCATTTTTTGTGCTTTTTTCATTTTGCAGATTTGCACTACAGATCTTGTTCCATAGGAAACCATGTTAGATGGACTGTAGTAAAAATCTGCAAAAAGCACTAAAACTGCATAGGTGTGAATCCATCCTAAAGGGGTTGTAAACCCCTCATGTTTTTTCACCTTAATGCATCCTATGCAGAGTGCGGCATTCGTGCCTGTGGATGCAAATGCTGAACTCGAGAGCGCGCCCTCAAGGTAACCCCCCCGAGAGAGCACTTCTTTTAGAGATGCATGAAAGAGCTGCCGGGGGACCCCAGAAGAGGATGTTCAGGGCCACTCTGTGCAAAATGAGCTGCACAGTGGAGGTAAGTTTCACATGTTTTGTTATTTAAAAAAAATAAAAAACGATCCTTTACAATTGCTTTAAACTAATACTTTGTTGAAACCCCTTTTGATTTTATTACAGCACTCAGTCTTTTTGGGTATGAGTCTATCAGCATGGCACAGTTTGACTTGGCAATATTTGCCCACTCTTCTTTGAAAAAGCACTCCAAATCTGTCAGATTGCGAGGGCATCTCCTGTACACAGCCCTCTTCAGATCACCCCACAGATTTTCAATGGCATTCAGGTCTGGGCTCCGGCTGGGCTATACCAAAACTTTAACCACTTCAGCCCTGGACCATTTGGCTGCCTAAAGACCAGAGGACTTTTTACAATTTGGCACTGTGCTGCTTTAACTGGCAATTGCGCAGTCATTCAGTGTTGTACCCAAACAAAATTTGTGTGCTTTTTCCCCACAAATAGAGCTTTTTTTATGGTATTTGATTGCCTCTGCAATTTTTATTTTTTGCCATATAAATGGAAAAAGACCAAAAATTTGGAAAAAAAATAAAGATATTTTCTTTTTGTTGTAAGAAAAATCCAACAAACTAAATTGTAGTCAAACATTTAGGCCAAAATGTATTCAGCCACATGTCTTTGGTAAAAAAAAAATGCCTATAAGCGTATATTTATTGGTTTGTGCAAAAGTTATAGTGTCTACAAACTAGGGTTCACTTTCTGGAATTTACAAAGCCTTTAGTTTATGACTACCTATCTCATTTCTTGAGGTGCTAAAATGGCAGGGCAGTACAAACCGCCCCCAAATGACCACATTTTGGAAAGTAGACACCACAAGGAAATGCTGCTGGCTGAAAAGAACGATGCCAAGATGATACCTAAACCTGCAGGCATCGTTCTGGTATAACCGCTCAAAGTCCAGCAACGTACGTTGCTGGTCCTTGTTGGGCATAAATTTGTAATCTTTTTTTTTTTTTCATGCAGCCTGTGGGCTGAATGAAAAAAAGAGATTGATTGGTGGGTATGCACACCATTAGAATATCTCCCTTCATCCACCCACTTCTAATGACGGGCATGCATGCACCATTTTGTTTTTGACTGGTGGTGAAATCGCCTCCTACAGTGCTGGAGTCACGGCTTTATCTATCATGGGAGCAAACGCTGTTGCTGTCAAGATAAATAAATCCGCACTGCAGTTAAATGGCGTACCTGAAAACAAAGAAATGGTTAACAATAAAAAACAGTTAACAGTAAGTATACAAAATGACATACCTGAAAAGCAAACATGATAAAACATAATAACAACAAAACCTTGCAGAATAGAATACAGTAAAAAAAATACCAGGAAAATAGAGAGAGAGAGAGCAATAAAACGACAACTATTTTTGTTTTTTTATTTTGTTTTTTGTTTGTTTTTTTACACTTTTATTTGTAACGGTTCGGTTCCATGTTCGGGTCTCTCAAAATGCGATGGCATCTTGGGAGACCCTGTGAAAGTGTGTCCTATTCAGTGCAGTGCTGTACCCTATGCTCAAACACCACTAGGGTATGGTAGCGTTCAAAACATTCACCACTGCAAAGACCAGGATTGTCAGGATAGGAAGCACAATAACGGTGGGTGTCACGCCTATATCTGTGCTTGCTACAGATACGACATCTTCTTTGGGGGGCTCGTTGGGTAGGGGTACTAAGGAGAACATATATGGAAAATGCCTCTCATGCAGCCAGCTTACTGCATTTGGATTGGGATGGTGAGGTGAAGCACCATCTGGAAAGAGAAGGGCTCTGACGATCTCTTCCTGGAATTTAAGGAAGGATCCAGTCCATCCTGAAGCTCTGTATAGCACATGAGCATTCAGCAAAGCCAATTGAAATAAGTATACAGACACTTTTTTGTACCAGCGTATGGCATTATGGGCAACTAGGTACAGCGCCAACAACTATTCGCTGAGGTCCACCCCTTTCATATTTTGGTTATATTCATGGACACATAGGGGTTTCTCCACAACACCAGTCGCCGTTGGAATTTGGACCGTTGTGTCTGCGTGAAGGGAGGACAGAACGAAAACATTCTCATTATCCCTCCACTTTGCAGCAAGCAAATTATTACACTTCAAGATGGGAATCTACAAGCCTCTGGGGTAAGCCCCAGGGATTAGATCGCACGGTGCCACATGCGCCAATCTGATGATCAAGCAAGTGACTAAAAAGTGGCATGCTCGTGTAATAATTGTCCACATACAAATGGTACCCCTTTCCGAATAAGGGTGACACCAAGTCCCACACAATCTTGCCAGCTCTCCCTATGTAATCTGGGCAGTTCTCCTGCTCTACGTGACTATCTCTTCCCTCGTAAACCATAAAACTATATGTATAGCCTGTGGCCCTGTCACAGAGCTTATACATCTAGACCCCATATCTGGCACGCTTGCTGGGAAGATACTGTTTGAAAGACAAGTGGCCAGAAAATTTAATCAGGGGCTCCTCAACGCAGACAACTTGATCTGGAGTAAACAAGGCTGCAAAGCGTTGGTTGAACTGGTTTACAAGGGGGCAAATTTTATAGAGGCTATCATATCCAGGGTCTCCATGAGGACGAAAGAGTTCATTGTCACTGAAGTGCATGAACCGCAAGATCTGCTTGTATCGTGCCCTGGTCATGGAAGCAGAGAACACGGGGGTGTGATGAATTGGGTCAGTGGACGCAACTCTTTTTAGTTACACTCGTGAGGAGGGATAGACCCAGAAAGGTCTGAAATTTGGTAACTGTAATCGGTTTCCAATTAGTAGCATAGGAGGACAACTGGTGGATTAGCGGCGATTAATTGACCAGCATACAAATTATTTTGATCTACAAAAGATCTATAGAGATCTTACATGAAAAACCGCGAATAAAAATCAAGTGACGTAAAATCAACTGTTCCCACCTGAATTCCGGGTTGGCGAGTAAATGGGGGGGTAGTACGGATGCTGCAGAAGTGGTGGGCACCCAATTAGGATTGGCAAATTCTGCAGGAAGGCCACGATGGGCCTGTCTTTGTCTTCTTGGTGGCAGCGGGACACTAATTGTGCTTGTTACCTCGCCAGCTTGAACTGCACTTACGGAACTCACCACGTCACCTGCAGTGCTGGATGTACGACCAGGGTATACTAGGCTGCTGGTGCTTGCCAGTTCACCAGAAGGATGAGCGGCACTAGTACTTCTCTCTTCATACGAGAGCCATGCGGTTGTTGCACGTCAACAACAGCAGAAGAAGAACGGGGTCGGGTACGCCTGACCTTGGCAGGGACCACAACTCCATCATCAAAGCTATCTGTCATGGTGCCGCTGTCATCTACAGGATCGTATTCTGAGCCTGAATCTGACAGATGAATGACTTCCTCTTCACTATCTGTCATGCTCAGAAATATGTAGGCCTCTTCACTGCCTTCAATTTGCCATTTTGGGCTCTAAATTTACTGGTACAGTAGTAAGATTCACAGGAAAAAAAGTTCAGAGGCTGTCAGCAATTGTAACAAATGCTACCAAAAAAATTGTTGTCGATCGCAGAGATCAGGCCTGACTCTGCGAACGCTGCAGTTATGTGTTTAGTGTTTTGTAAATGACAGTGATCGATCCATACTGCACTTGGATGGGCTGGGCTGAGCGGAGGGGCAAAACATGGGTGCTAGCAGGTATCTGGGCTGATCCCGCTAACACAGCGTTTTTGGGAACCCTAAACTGCTGGGGACTCTAGTATAGATCAGATATTGATCCGTGCAGACACTATACCACTAAGGGAGGTGTATGCTTTGTGCATGGGTGTTAGCGCTAGTGGCACTAATCTGACGCTGCTTGGGTCAATGCAGACCCTAACTGACCCTAAAACTGATATCACCCGCTGGGCGATCAGGGGGTTAAACCTTTATTGGGTAATAAACAGTGGATGCCATGACGCTATTAAAAAATGAACTAACCAGCGTCACCCGTAACACTTACACGGTGATCGCAGTGACAGGGGGTGAAAGGGTTAACTAGGGGGTTAAAACCTTTATTGGGTAGTATATGTGGGTACATGACGCTATAAAAATCTGACAGTGGACCTAAATAACAGGCTAACTAGCATCACCTGTGACACTAATACGGCGATCAGAAAGAAGATTGGTTAGTAATACTGGCGACGGGGTGAAAGGGTTAACTGGGGGCGATCAAGGGGTTAAACCTTTATGGGGGGGGGGGGGGTTAGGGGTGTACCCTAGACCTAAAGGGGCCTACCACTAACAGCCATTAACAGCCCTGACACTTATAACAGTCAAAAAATGGCATCAATGCAGTAATCAGTAAAAAAATGAAAACTGCTATTGGTGTCACTGTGACAGGGGTTGCGGGGGGGGGGGGGGTTGATTCCAAAGAACTTGTCAGAAGTTATCAGGCTGACAACAGAAGAACGGAGCAGGAGAAATCCACAGGACTTAGGGCTTTAAAGAGAGATAAGAAAACGCTGCAGATATATGTGCCAGCTCAAATTTCATGAATCGGGTTTGCATCCACTTTAAAGAGGAGATCCGCCCACCCCTGCAAAAAGCCAGCAGTTACACATACTGCAGCTGCTGACTTATAATAGGACGCTTGCCTGTCCTGGAGTCCAGCGATGTCGGGCGCGCAGCTGCCGCCACCATTGTGTGTAAGGGAACATGGCAGTGCAGCATTACGGCTTCACGCCGGTTCCCTACTGCACATGTGCGAGGCAGCGCTGCGCTCTCCTACTAGCCTGGTGGTGGTTGGGGGAGGATGAGGGAGCCAAGCTGCTAGCCTAATTCGCCGCGGTCCGGTCTCCCTGAAGTGGTAACAGGATACCTAAGACAAAGACAGGTATTTGCTCCCTCCCCCCCCCCCCCCGAAAGGTCCCAAATGTGGCACCAGAGGGGGGGGAGGAAAGAAATGAGCAGAAGTTCCACTTTTGAGTGGAACTCTTCTTTAAGTACTACAGCACTTTTTTTGGGGGGGGGGGGGGGGCGAACATAGTTCTACATTAACCCCTTCATAAAACACAGTTTTTCAAGTTTGACGTGTTATTAAAACTGTACATATCATAGCAACTACACTTAGTGTATGCAGGTGAATTATACCTTTTTATTTTTTTTCAGGACAATTGGGCTTTCATTTCTTGGTAAATGGTAAATATCTCCAATTTGTTTTTAATAGCAAAAGAAAACTGGCACAAAATTTAGTTAAAATTAAGTTCATTATTTATTTATTTAAATTTAGCTTTTTCTTGCTGTTTCCAAAACCTACCAGCAGGTAACCAAAATAAATTCTCCAGGTCCTGAAGATAGCAGGTTATATGTGTATGGTATTTGTTGTTTGTACTCAGAAGGGCCCAGGAACATTAGTGCGCTTTTTGCTTTATCTTACCTAAAACAAACTGACACTGATTCTAAATTTCAAAAGTCTGGAAGATGAAACTGACCTGGATCAAATCCTGCTCCAGCTATATATATTTTTTTTTATTACATAGATGTATATATATATGTATGTGTGTGTGTTTTTATATATTGAGATATATATATATATATATATATATATATATATTTTTTTTTTTTTTTTTTTTTTTTTTTATTGCCATCTCAGTCCAATACTTTATCCTTGCGGAGTTTAATCAACTCACTGTTCATGTCTCCGCTAAATCCTTTTGACATCATTGTGGCAAAAAAATTTCTTTTACCTTTCCTTTATCTTTCTCATTTAATAAACAATTATACATTTATTCACATATAAGTACACTACTGACAATTACTTACACTCCCTAAATTTCTTTTACCCCCTCTCCCCCCCCCCAAAAAAAAAAAAAAAAAAAAAAAACCCCTGTCCTCTCCCTCTCTGTCCCCTTAACCCTCAAACATTTCACGACAGTCCTCCCTCTCCAACAATGCCAGCCAGTGTTGCCACTCCCCATAATCTTTTTCCTCTGTGTTTTGTAGTTTATGTAATGATTCCTCCATTTTCCTCGTTTGTTCAACCCTCTGAACCCATTCCGTAATTCTTGGGATTTGTTTAGATTTCCAATAACGATATATATATATATATATATATATATATAATATAATTTATTTTTATTTATTTTTTATTTATTTTTTACACACTCTTTTATTTTTTTACAATTTTCTGCTCGAGTAAGGAGAAAAAGATACATTGTATTCATTTGAGAGGAGAGAACACAGGGGCTGATTACTGTGCCACTGTGCAGCCTGCCCTTTGTGCCAGTCAGAGCCTATAACAGCAATCATTTAATCGGGAACCAGGCCTCCTATTTCCCGATCATTAGTACGAGACTTGGAGCTGTCACTGACACAAACACAACAGCCCATATATGTGACCTCACTTATAGAGACCCACTTCCATGAGGTCCGTGTATATGCGTACGCTCAGCAGGAAGGGGTTAAAGTAAAGTACTTCCAACTAGTATGTGCCCCATCTTAATGTTGACATCTTGGTATGTTACAATGGCTTCAAAGTGGAGCTGGAAGCTTTTTTTTTTTATTTTGTTGGTGTTTTTGGATTGAGTGCAGAAGAATGATGGAGATATTACTCTTTAATAATAATATTATAAGTTAAAAAAAAGTAGTGGAAATAATCTTCACAAAGAGTGTGTGTGTGTGTGTGTGTGTGTGTGTGTGTGTGTGTGTGTGTGTGTGTGTGTGTGTGTGTGTGTGTGTGTGTGTGTGTGTGTGTGTGTGTGTGTGTGTGTGTGTGTGATCGATCGTACCTTTGATAACTGTCACCAGAACAAGCCATCCCGCTGAGAGATTTCCTCTCCTGACAGAGTGTAATAACACATCTATAAACTGATTATTCTGTTTTTGTAGAAGGTGTGGTGTTTCTTTAGCACAGCTTTCTGGGACAATTTTAACATAATGCATACACAAAATAAGATTTCATAATTCTGTGCTGTTTAAAGAAATATTTACCCTCAGCATTTTTTAGTTTAACACATTAGGCACGATAAAATAAACTGTGCGTTATAATTCTTACCCCCATCACTTGCACCTTACAACTAAACGCACAACAGTAAAATGAATCTGTATATGCAGTAAAGCATGCTTGTTATACTCACTGTGGAACCTAAGGGGGTAATCCTGCACATTGTGTAAAAAGGCTGATTCTGTCTGATCTGATCCTTCCTTTCCTCCACACTCCCCAATCCATTTCCTGACATTACAAAAAAAAACGAGAAATATGCACATGCTCAGTTTGGTGTGTATTGCTAGAGAGTTTTTTTTTCATGGAAATGGTGCATGTGATCGTCACAGGGCCAATCAGCGCTGTCCAGACAGAGGGTGGGGGGTCCTGCAGCCTTGTAGGACAATCAGAGGAGAATGAAAACTCCTACAAGCTTTAACCAGACACTGATGGAAGTCACAAGACTGCTATATATTGCTGATGAGAAAAGGTCTTTATCAGTTTATATTTACTAAAATAATTGCATTTCAGTGTTGTGTGTACTGTGGAAGACCGGCTATAGTGAATGCAGGGTCCTGGGTTTAGTAACACTTTAATATATACAGAGTAAAGAGACACAAGTCTAGTCCCTGCATGCAAAGTTGGCTCCATAAGGAAGCTGCAAGAGAGAGGAGCAAAAACTGAAACAGGCAAACTTAGGGAAGAGGCACCAGCTTAAACTGGCACATAGAGAAGAAAGATAAAGAACTGCATACTCAGTAAGTGATTAAATCAGGAACTGAAATTGCTTAAAGCAGGACTACGCTGCATTTGAGCACCACAAACTAAAAACACAAACACAGCAAAATCACCCATCCGTCCATGTCTCCATGCTTTATTTTGCTGAGAAATCTCTTTGAAAAACACTCCCTCAGAATTTCTGACAATGACCATCTTGAGTAAGGGCAGATGATTCATGCAGCATTTACTTCCTGGAATCCAGCTGCCTTTAGCTCAAGCATGTAGGCAGGGGGGTGTTCTTAGCTGGGAAAACCCCTTCTGAGGACTCCTGGCATTTATGCCATCCTTTGCCTAGGTGTGGAAAGCAGGAAGTACCTGAAAAGAAGAAATGTAAAAAAAAAAGAAAACTTTAAGCAAGTTTTGAGATGGTGATGTTCCACTCTTAAAACAAAGGGTTTAATATGAAGGGGCATAATTAATCGTAAAATAATTGCGATCTATAATCAACCCCCCTCACAATCTTAATCCAGCATTTACACAAACATTTCTATGATTCATTTAAGTACAGAGCCGTTCTCTGCTCAGAGCTGTAAAAGGAAAAAAAAAGCCAGCAAGGTTTATCACAACATTGCTCAGTGCTGAGAGATAAAGAGAAACATTGTATCATTTGGTTCTTTTAAATCAAAGGAATGAACTTCGGTCTGTAAATGAGGCGAGTTTAACCACTTAAAAGACAAAGCCTCTTTCCTAACACTTTTTGCTTACAAGTTAAAATTTGTATTTTTTACTAGAAATTTACTTAGAACCTCCAAACATTATATATATTTTAGCAGAGACCCTATAGAATAAAATGGCGGTCATTACAATATTTTATGTCACACTGTATTTGCGCAGCAGTCTTTCAAAAGCAATTTTTAAGGGAAAAAATACACTTCAATGAATTACAAAAAAAAAACGAAATAGTAAAGTTAGCCCAATTTTTTTGTATAATGTGAAAGATGATGTTACGCCGAGAATTATGATCTTTATTCTAAGTATAAAAATTGTGATTCACATTTTATCCAGAATTGTGCAGCTATAGTTTAATATCACTTTAATGCAGTCTGGAAAATGCCAATTGCAGAATTACAGGACAGTGTTGATGTGTGTATGGCCCAGAGAATTGAAACACTGGTTTTCAACTAAACGCTTTGCAAATTCTTTTTAAAGCCTGCTATCTACATATCTCTAATAAAAAAAATGTTGGTGCTCGTGTACAATTTTGTGTCTTTTTTTTTTTTTGTAAGCAGTATATACAGTATACAATATACAGTACATTTGTTGCATGGTTTTATATACTTACAGCCTGTGTAGTACATAAAGCAGTGTGATTATCCATGTAATTATTGTTGAGGCATGTTAGCCTGGCATGTTACATTTCATTATTTCTAATGACACGGTAGGCCATAGAAATCTTTTTGATAAGGAAAACCTGAGCACATGAACGTTGGCATCAGTTTTGAATATTTGCATATAATATGATTAAAACCATTTAGCCCTAAAAAGTAATTTGACTTGGTGTCAGAAACCATGAATCAGACTGAGATAGAAGTACAGTTAAATCACACTTGTTTAATAATAATAAAAAAAGTAAACGTAGTCAAAACACAGCCAGAGTTCAGGAACTGGAAGGGATAGTCAGACAAGCCAAAACATCAGGGAGCCAGAGGTGAGTGTAGTAGAACAGCAAGCAGGATCTGGAGCCAGAAGGAATATCAGCCAAGTAAGTCTTTAACAGGAACACAGGAGAGCATCTCTAGCAATGTGACCAAGGCGAAGGCAGATCATCTGGACTGGACGGCTTAAGTAGTCAGGACTGACGAGCAGGATATCATCAACAGGTGAGTCACTGTGGAGAGATAGGAGCTGGCAATTAGCCGACAGCTGAGCCGCCAGCTTTGAGAAGGAAGGGCAGAGCCCAGCCCTGACACTTAGCTTAGGAATTAAGGTGGTCATGGATTCCAATTGGGGGGCGTTTTTTTTTTTAAGAACGTGATTAGAGCCAGAGACTCACTTTTATCGAGGGTGGGAGAGGGCCCCCCTCCTGCCCTGCTCCGGTGGTCTCTGGCACTTACTGGAGCCGTCGGTAGCGGCGGAGGCGATTGGGTCCTCTCCCCTAACGGGCTCGATGCTGAGTGAGGGAAAGATGCTCGGCTCCACACCATTGGATGACGGAAGCGACGTGAAACGTCACTTCTGCCCAATGATCTTAAAGGGAAAGATCTGGGGTCTTTTTGACCCCAGATCTCACATTTAAGAGGTCCTGTCTTGCTTTTTTTCTATTAAAAGGGATGTTTACATAAAAGTGACCCAAAATGTTTTTTTTTAAAAGACAGTGTAGGAAAAAAAATGTAAACACCCGTCCCACCAAGCTCGCGCGTAAATGCATAAGTAAGTCACGCCTGCAAATGAAAACGGTGTTCAAACCACACGTGAGGTATCGCCGCGATCGTTAGAGCGAGAGAAATAATTCTAGCACTAGACCTCCTCTGTAACTGAAAACTGGTAACCAGCAGAAATTTTAAATGTCATATGGAGATTTTTAAGGGTCAAAGTTTGTCGCCATTCCACGAGCGGGCACAATTTTGAAGCGTGACATGTTGGGTATCAATTTACTCGGCATAATATTATCTTTCACAATATAAAAAACAATTGGGCCAACGTTCCTGTTGTCTTATTTTTTAATTCAAAAAATATATATAATATTTGGGGGTTCTAAGTAATTTTCTAGCAAAAAAAAAATATTTTAACTTGTAAACACCAAATCTCAAAAAGAGCCATATAGCAATATGATGTCGGCAAAGTGGTTGCAAGATCCTGACCAGATGTCATATGACGTCACCAGGATATCAAGCCGCAGCGATCGTTGTTGCAGTGTCTCACTGACACACCGCAACTCCGATCTAGTTAAAGATTCTCTGATAGGGACTCTTTACCATGTGATCAGCCATGTCCAACCACAGCTGATCACGATGTAAACAGGAAGTGCCGTTGATCGGCTTTTCCTCACTCGCGTCTGACAGACGGGAGTAGAGGGGAGCCGATTGGCTGTTCTCCTGATGGGGGGGTTTGTGTTGATTGTTTATCAGTGCAGCCCCCCCTCGGATCCCGCCCAGGACCACCAGGGATGGCCACCACACTGGACCACCATGGATCCCACCCTAAACCACCAGGGAAATGCCAATAAGTGCCCAGGCAGCTACCAATCAGTGCCATTGAAAAATGCCTGCCAGTGATGCCTATCAGTAAAATCCAGTGCCAGTGCCAACCATCAGTGCTGTCTATCAGTGCCAACCATAAGTACCCATCAGTGTCGCCTATCAGTGCCACCTATGAGTGCCGCCTATCAGTGCCCATCAGTGAATGAGAAAACTTATTTACAAAATTTTATAACAAAACAAAGAAAAACTTTTTTTTTTCCAACATTTTCAGCCTTTTTTTATTAGTTTAGCAAAAAAAAAAAAACGCAGAGGTGATCCAATACCACCAAAAGAAAGCTCTATTTGTGGGAACAAAATGATAAAAATTTAGTTTGGGTACAATGTAGCATGACCGCGCAATTGTCATTTAAAAAGTGACAGCACTGAAAGCTGAAAATTGGCCTGGACAGGAATGTGCAAAAGTGTCCTGTATAGAAGTGGTTAAAGTGGTTGTAAACCCTTATGCCGTGTACACACGAGCGGATTGTATGGCGTACTTAGTCCGTCATACAATCCGACGGACAATCCGTCGTAGTTTCCACTGAACGGACTTGACCACACACGGATACACAAACAGTCCGTCGAAAGCTTGCGCAATGACGTGTACAGCACGTACGACGGGACTAGAAATAGGAAGTCCAAGACACAGCAATGCAACCTTCCGCCGTGTAAATCCTTTCTGGGCATGTGCCATTCTTAGTCCGTCGAACTAGCCTACTGACGACCGTATTGTCCGCTGAAACCAAAGTACGACGGACAGATTTTTGGAAAATCCGAAATTCTTAGCACTCCGGACTGCACGCTGAAAAAGTCAGCTGAAGCCCACACACGAGCGCATTGTCCGCTGAAATGTGTTTCAACGGACTAAGTACGTCAAACAGTTCGACCGTGTGTACGCGGCATTACAGACAACTTTTTGCTACAGGTAAGCCTATAATAAGGTTTACTTGTGGCTACACAGGATTTCCCCTTTATTTGAATGTGCTGATGTCATCGGCACATGCGCACTGAAGCAATGGCATGTATGTGCCGTTGCTTCAGTGAGTGTGCCTTTACCGGTGGCTCCTGCATGCATGCGCGGGATTGACGTCATCGTGGCTCCGGCCAAACACAGTGCCGGAGACGCGATACCTGGAAGTAACCCCCGGGAGTGATGTCGCCGGCTGGTGCTGTGTACGGGTACCGCAGCGAGGGCCTAATAGCTCATTATGCCTTTGTCTTGCAGGTGTTCGTTTTTTTTTTTTTTTCAAAGTGATCTTTGACGTCTTTTGACAGCTCTTTGGTCTTGCCCATGATGGTGAGGTTTGAATGGAAGAAAGATTCTGTGGACAGGTGTCTTTTATACACATAACGAGTTGTCGTTAGGAGCACTTTCTTAAATTGACAGGACTAATCTGTGTACCACATGAGCACATACTCACGTAGCCAGTCTGTGGGAGCCAGAATTATTGTTGGTTGGTAGGGGATCAAATACCAATTTTATTCACTCAGCAGAAAACTCAATTTATAACATTTGTATTATGTTTTTTTTTTTCCAGAACGTTTGGGTATTATTCTGACTCTATCATTTAAAATACATCTATGTAGGGCTGAAACGATTAATCGATATTATCGATAATAATCGATAATGAAAATCGTTGTCAACGATTTTCATTATCGATTAGTTGGTCCGCACCATGTGATCCGCGGAGCGGGCCGCGGCCTTAGGAAAGACCGCGGCTTTGGCCTAGCTTCGGAGCTGGCGGCCATCTTGGTACACCCGGCGGCGGCGAGCTGCGTGCTGACGTCACCCCCAGCGCGGCGTTCAGCCTGTCAGCCCAAGTGAATGAATTCTGGAGGAGTCACGGAGTTCTGTCCCCGCACATCCCCCGTGGCTGGACTACCGGTCAGTTCTCCCTGCTGTCTGTCAGTGTTGTTGTACGGTGCAGGATGAGTTCCTCAGTCCTCACATTGCTGGGGTCTGTGTATGGGGGGAGGGGGATTACTCTAACATTAACCCTTTCCATACAGCCTGCCTTGTCAAGTAGCAGATTGAATAAAGTTCAGCCCTCAGAGACTTCACATCTTTCCTCCAACTTTCCTAAAAAGTCCTGACTTCTTCTGTCCCCACACATCCCCTGTCCTCTTCTTCTGTCCCCGCACACCCCCCGTCCTCTTCTTCTGTCCCCGCACATCCCCCGTCCTCTTCTTCTGCCCCCGCACATCCCCCGTCCTCTTCTTCTGCCCCCGCACATCCCCCGTGCTCTTCTTCTGCCCCCGCACATCCCCCATCCTCTTCCTCTGCCCCCACACATCCCCCGTCCTCTTCCTCTGCCCCCGCACATCCCCCGTCCTCTTCCTCTGCCCCCGCACATCCCCCGTCCTCTTCCTCTGTCCCCGCACATCCCCCGTCCTCTTTCTCTGTCCCCGCACATCCCCCGTCCTCTTCCTCTGTCCCCGCACATCCCCCGTCCTCTTCCTCTGTCCCCGCACATCCCCTGTCCTCTTCCTCTGTCCCCGCACATCCCCTGTCCTCTTCCTCTGTCCCTGCACATCCCCCGTCCTCTTTCTCTGTCCCCGCACATCCCCCGTCCTCTTCCTCTGTCCCCGCACATCCCCCGTCCTCTTCCTCTGTCCCCGCACATCCCCTGTCCTCTTCCTCTGTCCCCGCACATCCCCTGTCCTCTTCCTCTGTCCCCGCACATCCCCCGTCCTCTTTCTCTGTCCCCGCACATCCCCCGTCCTCTTCCTCTGTCCCCGCACATCCCCCGTCCTCTTCCTCTGTCCCCGCACATCCCCTGTCCTCTTCCTCTGTCCCCGCACATCCCCCGTCCTCTTCCTCTGTCCCCGCACATCCCCTGTCCTCTTCCTCTGTCCCCGCACATCCCCTGTCCTCTTCCTCTGTCCCCGCACATCCCCGCTTTCCAGGGGGGGGAGGGGAGCACTGAGAGGAGGTGGGGCAGTGACACCATGTGAGAGGGGAGGAATGTGTGTGTGCGCGCGTGCGTATATATATATATATATATATATATATATTTCTCCCCCCCCCCCTTTTTTTTTTTATCCGATTAATCGAAAAAATAATCGGCCGATTAATCGATTATGAAAATAATCGTTAGTTGCAGCCCTACATCCATGATAAATAATTATAGACCCTTCATTTCTTTGTAAGTGGGCAAACTTACAAAATCTGCAGAGGATCAAATATTTTTGCCACTGTATAAATACATAAGTGGCCCATATAGTGAACTTGGTATAGAGTTATTCACTTTCAGGTCATTACAGAGGACAAGGGGGCACTCTTTATGTCTGGAGGAAAAGAGATTTAACGTTCACGTACAGAAAGGTTTCTTTAAAACTGGAAATTTGGAATAGACTCCCTCAAGAACTAGTTCTGGCCAGCTCAGTAGAATGTTTTAAGAACGAGCAGGATGCATTCCTAAATGCACAAAATATTACTGGATATTGATTATTTTGCTGTAATAAGGGGGTAGTTGATCCAGGGAATATCAGATTGCCTCATGGGCGATCAGGAGGGAATTTATTGGGCCATTTCTGCCTTTCAGATAAGTTCCCACCGACACCATTGATCTTTTTAGCTATCTGTAAGGAGGTAATTCTTCCCAATGACCACAAGTGTAAGGACCATTCATCCCACTGACCATCACACTAATGTATCATGAGTTGTAGATTTCTAATTTTTAGCAGGGGTTCCCCAAGACTGCAGAACTATTTCTAGGGCTCCTCTGTGTTGAAAAGGTTGAGAAAGGCTGTTGTAGATGATCTTTGTCAATACCTAAATAATGTGGCTGGAGCAGGAGACAATCACTCTTCATGGGGCTTGCATTTTTTGTTGTTCCCTGTAGGATAACATTAGTTATCTATAATGGTGCCGTGCTGGTATTAGAATTGATGGTTATCCAAACCAATACAAACAGGATCAAGGTTCCAAGCTACTACAAAAGATTTGAGTGGAGAATGAGAACAAGCTTTGTCTATATTTAAATAAGTTACTGTCAGTTTCCCTATTGTGGAGATATATTTCCCTTTTCAGGAGAAATCACCTTGGGGGGATGTTTCTTACTCCTACTCTCAACAGAAGTTTTGGTTCTGCTTTACAGGCTAAACTTTCATTAAAGAGGAGCTGCACAAAAAAAAAAAATATTAAAAGCCAGCAGCTACTAATATTGCAGCTGCTGACTTTTAATAATATCACACTTACCTGTCCCAGGTTCCAGCGATGTCGGCGGCAGATGACGAGCGATCGCTCGTCTCGCTGCAGCCACCGCCGCCATCCTCTGTCAGGGAATCGGGAAGTGAAGCAAGAGGGCTTCACTGCCCGGTTCCCTACTGCGCATGCGCGAGTCGCGCTGCGCTGGTTCCCCGCTGTGTCTCTGGGAACTGTGTGTTTCCCAGAACACAACGGGGGGCGGAGCCATGCGGCGGTGGGCGGAGCCATGCGGCGGTCTGGCCGGAAGTGGGTGCAGTTACCTGGATTATCCAGGTCGCTGCAGCCACCGCCGCCATCCTCTGTCAGGGAATCGGGAAGTGAAGCAAGAGGGCTTCACTGCCCGGTTCCCTACTGCGCATGCGCGAGTCGCGCTGCGCTGGTTCCCCGCTGTGTCTCTGGGAACTGTGTGTTTCCCAGAACACAACGGGGGGCGGAGCCATGCGGCGGTGGGCGGAGCCATGCGGCGGTCTGGCCGGAAGTGGGTGCAGTTACCTGGATTATCCAGGTAACTGCACCCCCCTCCCCCCCGAAAGGTGCCGATTGTGGCACCGGAGGGGGGGAGGGATAATACTAGCGGAACTTCCCCTTTAGGGTGAAGAACCGCTTTAAATAAATTCAGTTCAACGTTAAAAAAATTCTATATGTTTGTTTATAAAATGTTATCTATGTTTGGCAAGCATTTAAATGAGCATATTTTTATAATACACAGTCACCTTCAATCATTGCATGAGGTTTATTTTTAAAAAAGTTGGTTTTATGTTATGTAAATAATGCTTTAAACATTTGTTAAATAAATATATGATTAACAATTTTTATTTATTTTACCTATTTATATAGGATGGACAATTTTACACAGCAGTTTTACACATTGTACTTTCACATCAGTGCCTGCCCTCAAAGAGCATCCTATCTAAGTTCCCTATCTCACATGCATACATACACATGCTGGAAGCAAAAAAGTTAGAATCTATTTGAGCTACCAGAATCTCTTAGCCCTTGTACACACGGTCGGAGATTCCGACAACCAAATCCATCGGATTTTGTCTGACAGATTTTGTCCGAAACTGTTGCATACACACGGTCGGACAAAGTTGTCGGAAAATCCAACGTGATGACGTTATTTCGTTACGACGGGACTACGTTCAGGCTAGTAGCCAATAGCTTTGGTGTAGGAATTTGATCTGAGCATGCGTGGCACTTTGTCCGTTGGAATTCTCTACACATGATCGGAGTATGTCCGATCGGAGCATTTTGTCTGAAAATTTTACCAACAAGTTGGAAAACTTGGTCCGTCGGATACTCCGATGGAAACAGTCCGATGGAGACCACACACAGTCGGAATATCCGACAAAACGGTCCGATCGGACACATTCCGTCGGAATCTCTGACCGTGTGTACAAGGGCTAAGGAATATTTTTATCATTTGTGTCTAAGAAAGTCTTTACCAAAACCTGAAAATTGCTGTTAAAGCAGAGGTCCGCCCACCACTGCAAAAATTCAAAACTAGCAGCTACACATACTGCAGCTGCTGGCTTTTAATAATAGGACACGTACCTGTCCAGGAGTCCAGCGATGTCGTCACTGCAGCTGTTTCCACCATTGCAGGTAAGGGAACCCGGCAGTGTAGCCTTACCGCTTCACGCTGGGAATCCTATTGCACATGCTCGAGGCTCCGCTCCTCTATCCTACTGGCCCGGCGACAGGGGGGAAGAGAAGGGAGCCGAGCCATGTCGTCAATATCCATGGCTGTGGCTCCCGGAAGTGGGAACAGGATACCTGTCAAAGACAGGTATCCTGTCCCCCCTCCCCAAAAGATGCTAATTCTGGCACCACAGGGGGGAGGAAACAAATGAGCGGAAGTTCCACTTTTGGGTGGAACTCCGCTTTAAGCCTGAAAGGGTCAAAGCATTCCTTCCAAGAAAAATTGGCCAAATTTGCAAGAATGAGAAATGCAAATTTGAGAATAGACTTAATCCTAAAGCACTCAGGCTGAAAAAGTCGACACAAGGAACTTAAGACTCCTTCAACCACAAACTGTTGTTTTTTTTGTTTTTTTTTATTAATTCACCTTTGTGACACTAGAAATATTGTGCATTTTCAAAGTACTATGTTTTTTGTAACTGAAAATAGATCATAGGGAATACCAGAATGGCAGATAATTGTGGACGATGGTTGTAAAGAAGAGGCAGAACAGAAGCTGTTCATTGCAGGGGCTGGAGGGTAGAGAGCAGTGACTGCCGACCATAAAAATATTGGCAGCAGCAGAGAAGCCGCAGTTCCATCTGCAGAAAACTAAGGCCCGTTCTGGGCTGAGCCACCAAGTATGTTTAACTGTTACAAACAAAGCTCTTTTTGGATTCTGAAGACATGTGCTGCTGCTATATGAAGTGGTATCAAAAAGTTTTGAGAGCTGTGCAACTGGTGATATTCTGACCACGTGCGTTATCACATCTGCTATTTCATCAAGGACAGCAAGTTAGAACAAAGAGGCAGCAGAAGGCTGCACACACATTCATGGAGCACCAACCTTCATAAGTCAGTGTGCAAAAATACATCGTTCTGTGTACATCGGGAGCTGTGCAACTGGTCATATTCTGACCACGTGCGTTATCACATCTGCTATTTCATCATGGACAGCAAGTTAGAACAAAGAGTAAACGTGAAATTCTGTGTGAAACTGGGCAAATCTGCCACAGAAACATTTGACATGGTTCAGCAAGTTTACGGTAATGCTGGTGTTTTGAGTGGCACGCACGATTGTGCGCCGATGAGCATCATGCACAAGTTGCTGAATGGTTTTGACATTTGAGCTGATTGAAGATCTTCCTGATCTCTCATCATCTTTCAGTGATGTTCTTCCGTGTACATGCCACTCAAAACACCTTGAAAGACTCGCCGTAAACTTGCTGAATCATGTCAAACGCCTCTATGACAGATTTGCCCAGTTTCACGCTGAATTTCACGTTTTCTCTTTGTTCTAACTTGCTGTCCATGATGAAATAGCAGACATGGTAACGCACATGGTCAGAATAGGACCAGCTGCACAGCTCCCGATGTACACAGAACGATGTCTTTTTGCACACTGACTTATGAAGGTCGGTGCTCCGTGACTGTGTGTGCAGCCGTCTGCTGCCATCTGTTGGTGTGTTACAAAGCTTTTTGATACCACCTTGTATACTTATCTACTGTGGATGGCGAGCAGGAGCTGTCAGCGAGCACTGTGTCTGCACAGTCATTTGAGGATGCTGGGCGTCTGAGTGGTAATGAGTAATCTCATCGTTTGTATACAGTTTTCGAGAGCTGATCAGGACAATTTATACGAATTTATCCAATGGGACAAACATGAAAAATGTTCTTGTACGATACCAGATCATACTATTCTTATTTAATCAGTACAGTTTTCATCCGAAAATAAAATACAATACATTACATCACTTCTGAATTTTTATTCTGCCGTACGAGAATTGTCATAACTTTAGTAACCACTTTATTTTTGATATGGAGAATAGCATGCAAAAACAAATAAAAAAATTGGACAATCGTTCATCTGATATTCTCATTGTGTGTACAAGGCTTAAGAGGGAGAATTGGCCATGAACGGGAGAGTGAAAAAGGAGGCAGACAGGAAACTGAGGGGCAATGAGTGTGTAAATATTGGCCAATTGTCAAACAGACCTAATAATTCCTATTGTACTCCTTATTACTGCCTGCAAATGTAATCAATTGTTTATTTTGTATGTGTTCCTGCTTACACTGACATGAGCTTCACACACCCTCAGTATAGATCTTTCAGAAAGTCCAGCGCAGTAACTTAACCACTTAAGGACCGGAAAAATTTACCCCTTAATGACCAGGCCATTTTTTTGTGATGCTGCACTGTGTCGCTTTAACTGACAATTGCACGGTTGTGTTACGTTGTACCCAAACAAAATGGGTTGTTTTTTCCACAAATAAAGCTTTCTTTTGCTAGTATTTGATCACCTCTGCGGATTTTATTTTTTGCACTATAAACAAAAAAAGAGTGACAATTTTGAAAAAAAAGCAATATGTTTTACTTTTTGCTATAATAAGTATCCCCCCCCCCAAAATATATATATATATATATATATATATATATATATATATATATATATATATATATATATGGGAAATACCTGGTGATCCCGCCAGTCCCCCTGCTTTTCTCTTTCACACTGACCATGCTAGGCATAGAAGCACATCCTTCCCAGCATGGTCAGTTTCCATTTTCACATTCTACTTTGAAGCACAGTGTGCATTTATTTCAATGGTCAGACTTGTGCTAATCTCACACACACACAGGGTCATTTACTATAGCGCAGTGCGCTAATTAGCACTCAAGTTACTGCGATTGTGGCAATTAGCACCCAAACGGAATTCACAATAGCGTTGAGTCAAAAATCCTTCCAAAACCAAATTTACTATAGTGCCCAGATAACAGATAGCGCCCAAACCCTTACTCTTGTTAGGACCTGGACTATTGCGCATGGAAATAATGTTTAGAGCAAGATAGGATCGCCTAAATGGTACTGAAATATGCGGTATATTGTTTAACTTCTTGACATCCGCGCTATAGCCGAATGACAGCCACAGCGCGGACCTGAATTTCTGGGAGGCCGTCATATGACGGCCTCCCCTGTGCACGCTCCCTGTGCACGCCCTGATCACCGAGGCACTGAGACTCGGGTGGTCACCGATCCGGGTAAGGGGCCGGTCCCAACCCCTTACCATGTAATCAGCTGTCAGCCAATGACAGCTGATCACATGATCAAAACAAAAGCTTGGTGATTGTTTTTTTTTCTCCTCACGCTGACAGCGGAGAAAAAAAAAAGCCGATCACCGGCTCATCTGAAAGGGACCTCGGTCCCGAAGAGGAAGAGGCAATTATGCCTCATATATGCCATCTGCCATTGCCACCTGACAGTGCCCACAAGTGGCACCTATCAATGCCCACAAGTGCCACCTATCAATGCCCACCAGTGGTGCCAATCAGTGCCACCTAGAAGTGCTGCCTATCAGTGTAACTGATCAGTGCCCATCAGCGCCGCCTCATCAGCAAACATCAATGACGGACAAAAAACACCTGTTTTCAAATTTTATAACAAAATAAAAAATATATATATTTTTTTTTTTTTATTTAGTCTTTTTACATTTTTTTAACAAAAAATAAAAACCGCAAAAAAATACCACCAAAAGAAATTTGTGGGAAAAAAATGATAAAAATGTAATTTGGGTACAGTGTAGCATGACCGCGCAATTGTCATTCAATGTGCATCAGCGTGAAAGCTGAAAATTGGCATGGATAGGAGGGGGGTTTAAGTGCCCAGTAAGCAAGTGGTTACAGATAATCTGTTTTTAAACTGTGTTAAAAAGTGTTTAAGCCCTTGTAAAATGTTCGATCGGACCATGTTGTCGGATAATCCGACAGTGTGTGGGCTCCATCGGACTGTTTCCGTCGGATTATCCGACGGACCAAGTTTTAGAGCTGGGCTATAAAATTTTCCGACAACATGATCCGATCGGCCTTTGTCCGATCGTTTGTAGAGAATTCCGATCGGACAAAGTGCCACGCATGCTCAGATCAAATTCCTAGACCAAAGCTATTGGCTACTAGCCTGAATGTAGTCCCGTCGTAACTAAATTACGTCATCATGTTACAAACGATCGAATTTTCTGATAACTTTGTCCGACCGTGTGTATGCAACACCAGTTTCGAAATGTCCGACCGTGTGTACAAGGGCATACAAGGGCATACAATGAGATATCTTTAAAAGTCTGAGGAGAGATACAACTAGGTGCCAGCACAACTGAGCATGCACAGACATAAACAAAAAAATCTAACTACTCTCATTTTTACCTCCCATAGCTTTTTTTTTACCAAGAGTTATTTCCTGACAGACTCCATGGCAGCCTATGTGTGGGTTAATCCCACCTCTCATACCTCATATGACCCCACTCCCATAAATCTTTGCTTCTAGTCAGAGACTGTGTTCCTTTTTTTGTCCTCCTAGTCTTACCTTACAAAATTCTTGTTCCTGTCCTGGTGGTTTTGCACATGAATAATGGTGATGGTGGTGTTCTTTCTGGAGTCCAGCTTCCCTAGCTATTTGCAGGACAGACACGGGGGATTAAAAGCGATGCCTTGATGATCTTACCAGCCATTGGTTGGCAAGCGGCAACATGGCCAAACATCCCAGCTATTAGCGGGAGGCCCCTTCTTAAAATGCCTCGGTCGTGCAGTGAGCGTTTGTACAGGCTCCCAGTCCCAGAACTTACATTTTTGCTGAAGTGCTAATGTATGCATTCATTCTTTTTCATGGCAGCTGTTTTTGTGTGTTTGTTCGTCTGCTAGATCTGCTCCGGTTCTGGTCATGGCGGATGGGATGCATCTGCGTTCCAGTCCGCCGCTTCTCATCCTGTCTGCGCATCTGCGAAGCCTCGATTGAGATCGAGGCTTGGTTCGCGCGTGCGCAGTCGGGGCAAGATGGCTGCGGTCACGCATGCGTGCAAGCGCCGTAGAGCGGCATCAGACACAGCGTGGGTGCGCTATAGACATGATGACATCATCAACGGATGGCAGATTCAAATAGTTGTCAGAAACAGCTATTCTTTGGGTTGTTTTTGCAGGCTCAAGCAGCTACTTCCCATGCTCGTGGCTCTGCTGTATAAGGTAGAGGTTTATGCTGCTTATCTGTTAGTGGATTGGGTTTTTCTTTCTGCTTCTCAAACCTGCTTGCTCATTGCATTAATAGAATTTTTTGTTTTCAGCTATTTTGATTCTGCTGCTATGGATGTGTCACCGCCCCCCAGTGGCCAACCCTTATGCCGCAGGTAGGATGGAATTTTTTTCCTTCTGCCTGTTTCGTTTGGGTTTGTATTTAGGAGCAGGTTAATCCTTTTCTTTCCCTCAGCCCTTCTAGGTCTGAACCTCCATTTTCGGCACATGGAGATAATGATAAGTCTAGGTCGCAAGGCCATCATTCAATGTCAAGTTCTAGACATCCTAGACCTAGCTCATCCTCCAGACACCACAAAGAAGGGTCAAAATATAGGTCTGGACACCATTCTTACCGGCCTTCCAGACGCTCAGAGAACAAAGCTTGCTGGGGTTTTAGAGCTCAGGTCCCAGAGGGTAAATCCCTCTGTGAGTTATTTTACTCTCGAGTTGTGAAAGATGTCAAAACTAAAATGTCAAGCGTCACCACAAGCTGGAGTAATGGACTCTATGTGGAAGAAATACATGGAAATGGTCCTTCTCTAGAAGGTCAGACAGTGGCCTCTTCAGGCCTGGCAGTATCAGGCCGGACACTGTCCGCTAAGACAATAGCATTATCATGGGTCAGAGTAGCCTAAAGGGCTTATAGAAGGAAGATAAATTCATCAATCTAGTGCAGAGATCACTTTATCAGATGGATATGCTCATGGGCAAAATTCAGAGGTCCAGAGTTTTATAGGATACCAACCAGGTTCATATACTACAAACCATTTTTTTGCCTATTGCAAAGTCAATCAGGCAACATTGGAAGCAGGGGAATCGACTTCAGTTCTAATCTGATGATATGTTGATTCAAACGCATCAGCATGGCCCTCCCTTATAGGTTTTGTAGGTGTGCTACATCCCATTCGTGTATGCTGTCATGCTTTGTGTCAGGAAAACTGAAAATGTTATACTTACCAAGGCATGACAGCATACAGGTCCCTCCCTTGTGTGTTTCGCATTTGTGTATAGTTACGAGAATGCCGCCTAGGAGGAGGCGACTTATTTAAATATAGTATAACCAGCTCTGATTGGGCGAGAGGCGGAGCCTATCCCATTCATGTATGCTGTCATGCTTTGCATCAGGGAAGGAAAATTACCGTCAGGTAAGTATAAAAAAAAATCTGTATCTTTAAATTGTTGCTGTCCATCTCACAAAAACCTTTACTCAAACTCACACAGGTGTCTTTACAAACAACAAACAATACCATTGCTAATGCAAATTTAAAATGAGTCACAAATTTGTGTGTTTTTTATTCTTTCCAAATGATCATAATTTGAGCCCAAAAAATTTGATATGTGTACCAACATCAGAAATCAATATGTAATTCTCAGAAATCAGAGAGTAACATCATTATTCTACACTCACACACCAAGAACCACCAAACATCACAGAATAAATCAAGAAGAATAACTCCTGACTAATGTAATTCCACCACCTATATGTCTAAAGAAATGCAGTATTTATGTGTAGGAGGGTTTCACATGTGGCAGCATGGTGGCTAACAGGTTAGCACTTCTGCCTAGCAGCACTGGGGTTGCTGGTTCGAATCTGAAACATGCCACTTCATTAAGACCCCTTTCACACTGGGGCGCCTTGCAAGCACTGCATCACTAAAAATAGCACCTGGAAAGCACCCTGAAAGAGCCGCTGCTGTGTCTCCAATGTGAAAGCCCTGAGGGCTTTCACATTGGAGCGGTCCGCTGGCAGGACGCTTAAAAAAAGTTGTGCTAGCAGCATCTTTGGAGGGGTGAGTGGCGCTTTTGACGGTAAAGCAGCGTTTTACCACCAGCGCACCCACCGCCCCAGTGTGAGTTGCCTGTTTTTCCTATGTTGTTAAACATAACTCCTGCCTAAGGTCCTTACATAAATGATGTCTAAAGGGAGTATTTATGTGTAGGCGGTTTCCACCAACATTGCAAATCATATCATATGTTTTCCATGGGCAACCCTTTCATGTCTAAGCCTATTTTTGATATTTATGCTTAAAAGTTAAAATATGTATTTTTTGCTAGAAAATTACTTAGAACATAGAGAATAAAGTAGCGATCGTTGCAATATTTTATGTCACATGGTTTTTGCGCAGCGGTCTTTTAAACCAAATTTTTAGGGGAAAAAAAGACACCTTCATGAATTAAAAAAAAACGAAACCGTAAAGTTAGCCCAATTTTTTTGCATAATGTGAAAGCTGATATTACAACGAATAAATAGATACCTAACATATCATGCTATGAAATTGCGCACACTCATGAAATGGTGACAAACTACGGTACCTAAAAATCTCCATAGGTGACGCTTCAAAAAAATGTAACAGTTACCAGGTTAGAGTTACAGAGGAGGTCTTTTACTAGAATTATTGCTCTCACTCTAACGATCATGGCAATATTTCACATGTGTGATTTGAACACCATTTACATATGCGGGCGTGACTTATGAATGCGGTTTCTTTGCTGTGCGAGCTCACGGGGACGCTTTAAAATGGAAATTTTTTTCTTATTTATTTAATTTATTTATTTTTTACATTGTCACTTTTAAAAAAAAATCTGAACACTTTTGTTGCTATTACAAGGAATGTAAACATAAAAGGTGGTGACAGGTACTCTTCAAGCAGCAGCGGAACGCCCCATAATGAATGGAGAGCCCATCAGTGCACTGCGAGATTGCCGCAGGGCAGTTTTCCATCAAGATAACGACACCAAACACACCTCCAAGATGACTACTGCCTTGCTAAAGAAGCTAAGGGTAAGGTGATGGACTGGCCAAGAAAAAAAAGCTCCTGTCCCTATAAGGTATGATATATAGCATAGTGCTTTTGCAGTGTCAATTGGCCCTTTTCCGTGTAGTAAAATACCTGGTTGATCCTGCCTGTTGCTGTGTTCCCCTGTGTGTACTGACCACACTTATAATGGCTGCTGATCCATGATAGCATGGTCAGATTATGTGTCTCCATCATCCTGCTCTCTTCTCACCCTCTCAACCCTTCCTCTCTCACTGTAATTTTCATAGTCTGTGTGTGAATTGTGAAGTCAATCTCCCCCCTCCCCCTCCTCTCCTGCCTTAAATAATACTATTCTATGCAGCTGCTCCAGTGCTTTTAAAGAAACATGAATTCATTACTTTGATTCTCTCTGTTTTAGGTCCATGTTTAGTGCAGCATGTGTTTTTTCTTAAAATGATAATGCTACATGTCTTCTCTGTAGAGTGCTGCTGTGCAGTCACGTGTCCTCCTTTTGCCATCTTGCATACATCAGAAGGGTATCTAAGCCCCTCCCACTGTAGTCTCTGAGATCAGGAAGGAAAGCAGAGGGAGGACACATGACTGCACCCCCAATGGAGGTAGCGTTACATACTGAATGAAAGGTTTTGGTCAATGTATTCCCCTTTATACTGTTATTACATAATCCACATGTTCTACAGTGAAAAAATTCAAACCAATTTCTAGGTATTTCTCGTCCCCTATAAAACTTTTTTATGATCCTATCTTTATTGGTTTGGTATTTTTCAGTGCATGAATTTAGGTTATTCAGTCGGGATTTTTTTTTATATCTCATCTTTCTGCAAAATATAGAAGCTTATTTTCATAATTTTATTAACCCCATTAATTCTTGCCAAAATCTCTAATGAATGAAATGCTTTCAGTTTTCTCTTGTCCATCTCTATTTTTATCCATCTCTCTCATTATTCTCGGCCCCTGTGAATGTGTTTTTTCACTATTGCTTTTTATAGCTCCTCTCAAAAAACCTTTTAGCTATTTCCTAACCCTGTTGTCTAAACACAATAACCTCCACGTGATTCTGTCTGATTCTGTAAAAATTGTCCCTAAGGCCTTTTTCACACGTCACCACTCTGAAACCATGGTCAGAATCGTGGGTTTCTGCCCATGTTCTCAGAAGCGTGACAAAACATGCAATGTGCTCGTAAAGCCAATATTTCTTAATGGCATTCCAAATGTGGTTTGATTTTGCTGAGGTTGGTGTGCACCAGGGGCGGACTGACCATTGGGCCACTCGGGCACCACTAGGGGGCCCCATCAGGGTTGCCAGCCTCCGTAAAACCAGGGACAGTATATAAAAATCTGTGTTTTTTTTTTTTACATCTGTCTCTGAAATTTCCCTTACCGACATTCTTTTGGTCTAAAAATCCCAAGATTATAGCTGCCCCACCTCTCCAGTACCTTCTCAGCCAATAGAAACATGTCTGTGTATACTGTGTGTACATGTATGTGTATACTGTGTGATTGTATACTGTGTGTGTATACTGTGTGGCCCCATAATCTCAGATTGCCTGGGGGCCCCATAATCTCCTATTGCCCATGGGCCCCCTGAGTTGTCAGTCCACCCCTGGTGTGCACTTAAAAAAAAGGTGCGATGTTCCAAAAAGTTGTTGGAGCTTCTTTGGCGCATTTGTCAAGTGAATGGGCTGCCCTATGTGCAATGCTCGGAAACACAGAAATAAACAAACAGGAACATGTGTTCCTACTACAAAGTGTGAATGGGGCCTTGGGTATATTGTTTATCCACTTCCTATGGTGATACATTTCCACTTTTTGAAGACCAATATACAGCTAATATAGTAAAACTATAATTTCTTAAAGGTGCTGGTTATCACTCATATCCGTTATTTTAATATTCACATCTAAACAAATAGCTCCATCTGCACCCCTTGTGTTGCTACCTTGGAAATGCCAATTTGGATTATTTAGTTGTTCCAGAAGGAGTTTCAACATTTTTTTCAGAGCCTCTCCAAATAACTATGCAGTCATCTATATAGCAATATTATAATTTTTCCTAGTACTAGTTTTATAAATAGTTCCTTGCACAATGCTATAAATAGTTTGGCATATCCAGGTTTTTCATGTTTTGTTGTCTCACAAACTGGAATTAACATGGATTGTTTGAGGATTTGCATCATTCAATTTACAGAACATGCCCCCAACTATTCACCCCCCTAAAGCCAAGACTTTGTAGAGCCACCTTTTGCGACTATCACAGCTCCAAGTAACTTTGGATAAGTCTCTATGAGCTTGCCACATCTTACCACTGGGATTTTTGCCCATTTCTCCTTGCAAAACTGCTCCAGCTCCTTCAAGTTGGATGGTTTGTGCTTGTGAACAGCAATATTTAAGTCTGACCACAGATTTTCTATCAGATTGAGGTCTCGGCTTTGACTAGGCCATTCTAACACATTTACGTTTCCCCTTAAACCACTCAAGTGTTGCTTTAGCAGTGTGTTTGGGGTCATTGTCCTGCTGGAAGGTGAACCTCCATCCTAGCCTCAAATCACACACAGAGTGGTACAGGTTTTGCTCAAGAATATCCCTGTATTTAGCACCATCCATCTTTCCCTCAATTCTGACCAGTTTCTCAGTCCCGACTGCTGAAAAACATCCCCACAGCATGATTCTGCCATCACCATGTTTCACTGTGGGGATGGTGTTCTTTGGGTGATGTGATGTGTTGGGCTTGAACCAGACATAGCATTTTCTTTGATGGCCAAAAAGTAAAATTTTAGTCTCACCAGACCAGAGCACCTTCCTGCATACATTTTGGGAGTCTCCCACGTGCCTTTTCGCAAATTCAAAATGTGCCATTTTGTTTTTTGCAGACAGTAATGGCTTTCTTCTTGTCCTATGTACAGATGCTCCAGTCTCTGCTGTGTAACATTGCAGCTCCTTCAGGGTTACCTTAGGTCTCTGTGCTGCCTCTCTGATTAATGCCCTCCTTGCCCGGTCCATGGGTTTTGGTGTGGCCGTCTCTTGGCAGGTTTGCTGTTGTGCCATGTTCTTTCCATTTGGTTATGATAGATTTGATGGTGCTCCTAGGGATCATAAAAGATTTGGATATTTTTTTATAACCTAACCCTGACTTGTACTTCTCAACAACATTGTCCCTTACTTGTTTGGGGAGTTCCTTGTTCTTCATAGCAGTGTTTGGTTAGTGGTGCCTCTTGGTTAGGTGTTGCAGCCTCTGGGGCCTTTCAAAAAGTGTGTATATGTAATGACAGATCATGTAATACTTAGATTGCACACAGGTTGACATCATTTGACTAATTATGTGACTTCTGAAGGTAATTGTTTGCACCAGAGCTTTTTATGGGCTTCATAATAAAGGGGGTGAATACATACAAACATGGCAATTATGATTTTTTTTTCTTCTAAAAATTAGTTTTATGTATATATTTTTTTAATTTTACTTTACCAACTTAAACTATTGTGTTCTGATCCATCACATATAATTCAGATTAAAAAAACATTGAACCAAAGGCTGTAATGTAACAAAATAGGTAAAAAACCAAGGGGGTGAATACTTTTGCATGGCACTGTAACTGTTATTCATAACAAATTCCACACACTTTGAGATGAAGACCCTGTTTTTGTTTCCATGTTGGCATCGTGTTCTAAAAAAATGTTGGTTCTGTAATTATTTAAAATGATTTTCTTTTCTTACATCAGGGGACACAGAGCCATAGTAATTACTATGTGGGTTATATCAGACCAACGTCTATTGACGTCGTCCCGTGCACGAGCGGCCTGAGCGCCCCCTGAGGGGCTCACGCGGCACGCTCTGTGATCAGCGAGTCTATGAGACTCGCCTGATCACAGATCGGAGCAAGGGGTCAATCCTGACCCCTTACCACATGATCAGCTGTCAGCCAATTACAGCTGATCATGTGATCACAACAGAGCCGGTAATCGGCTATTTTTCCTCCTCGCGCTGACAGCGCGAGGAGAAAAAAAAAACCGATCACCGGCGGCCGTGAGAGGGACTTCAGTTCCAATCACGAC
The DNA here is from genome assembly GCF_037356315.1 of Lithobates pipiens. Classification (NCBI taxonomy): domain Eukaryota; kingdom Metazoa; phylum Chordata; class Amphibia; order Anura; family Ranidae; genus Lithobates; species Lithobates pipiens. The sequence continues at coordinate 10,181,993 of NW_027507685.1, forward strand.
CAGCTCATCAGTGCCCACCTGCCCCCTGCGAGTGCCACCTAAATATGGAAAAAGTGTCACCCATCAGTGCCACCCATTAGTGCCCATAGTGCCACCCATCAGTGCCCATAGTGCCACCCATCAGTGCCCACAATCTGCCTCAATAACAGTGCTGCACCTCAGTACCACATATCCGTGCCCATCAGTGTCATCTACCAGTGCCCATCAGTGACGCCCATCAGTGCCCAGCAGTGCCACCTATCAGTGCCACCTATCAGTGCCCATCAGTCCCATCTATCAGTGGTACCTATCAGTGCCCATCCATGCCACCCATCAGTGCCATTTTATCTGTGCCCATCTTTGCCCATCAGTGCCGCCTTATCTGTGCCCATCAGTACTGCCTCATCTGTGCCTATCGGTGCCACCTTATCTGTGCCTATTAGTGCCACCTTAACTGTGCCTATCAGTGCCCACCAGTGCAGCCTATCAGTGCCCACCAGTGCCGCCTCATCAGCGCATTTCAATGAAGGAGAAAAATGACCTGTTTGCAAAATTTTATAACAAACTATTAAACATGATTTTTTATTTTTTTTTTATTTTGCATTTTTATTGTTTGTTTAGCAAAAAATAAAACTCCCAGCTGTAAATAAATACCACCAAAAGAAAGCTCTATTTGTGGGAAAAAAATGATAAAAATTTCATTTGGGTACAGTGTAGTCATTGTCATTCAAAGTGCATCAGCACTGAAAGCTCAAAATTGGTCTGGGCAGGAGGGGGGTTTAAGTGCCCAGTAAGCAAGTGGTTAAATGAATCCTTAGTGAAAATAAATTAACGTAAAAACTACGCAATCAGGGACGGAAGAACTGGCTGAGGGCCAGTGAGTCTTGTTCTCAACTCACTGCCTAGGCTCGGTACCATGGGAACAATTCCAATCTCTACCAAAGACCTTTCTGCAAAAGTCGCTTTCCTCGAGGCCATCACATCAGCTAAGAGGGTCTCCAAGATCGGGTCCTTAGGTCATAAAGAACCATTCCTGACTTTCTTCCCAGACCAGGTGGTCCTCATCCCTATGTTCGGCTCAAACACGAAAGCTACGTCTGTGTTCCATGAGAACCAAGAAATTTTCCTACCTACATTCAAGGCCCCAGGGTCCATGGTCCACTGGATGTAGGGGAAATACTGAAGGAATACCTACAAGTTACTTCCTCTTTTAGACGCTCAGACTACCTGTTTATCCTACACTCCAGGAATAATAAGAGAAGCGAGCTTTGACCAGAGCGATCGCGACCTGGATCATCCAATCCATCCAGCAGGCTTACAGGGCTAAGGGCTTGGCTCCTCCAGAAGCGGTGACAGCACATTCCACTAGGGGTATGGCAGTTTCTTGGGCAGCAGCCCATGTGGCTCCAGATGTCCTCTGTAAAGCGGCCTTGTTGGCCTCCATTAATATATTCATGAATCATTATTGCATAGAACCTGCTTCTTTATCATCTGTAGACTTTGGTTTAAGTATCCTGTCAGTTGACGGGTAAAAAGTTTATTTTTGATCCGCATACCCGTCCGTGTGGTTTGGCTAGTTATTTACCATACGTAGGCTGCCATGGAGTCTGTCAGGAAAACTGAAAATTTCCTATCAAATACTTACTGTAATTTTCCTTTCCTGATAGACTCCATGGCAGACGAAGTTACCACCCATTGGTCAAGAGTTGTCTAGTTACGGAACGCAGTCTCTGGCTGTGAAGGCAAATTTATTGGAATGGGGTCCTATAGCATTGGGGAGGAAGTGGGGTTAACCCACACATAGGCTGCCATGGAGTCCATCAGGGAAGGAAAATTATGGTATTTGATAGGGAAAATAATGGAAAATTTCCTCTTAATGAAGATATCAGAGAACTTGTTTTGGAAGAGTGTAAACATGCAGCTAAGAAACCATTTACACATAATACCTTTTAAAACTTTATCTGCTATTGGGTTCAGGTGCCCAGGTTTTTGATGCCCCTCCAGGGATAAATGCTTCCATCATACATCTAGCCAGAGATGCTGCATTTTCATTGAAAGATGTGGTGTCTTTCAGGGACATCCTAGATCTTTGGATCATTGTTATTCTTAGGGAAACGTATCAAGTAAAAGGAGCCAAGACAGGACAGTATATAATCAGAAGTCTTTTTGACTTCTTGCTACCCAGGTCTGTCCAGTAGGTGCGAGAATGAGGCACTTCAGTCAGATTTGTCTCAGACAGTGTTCGGATCAGTGGGTATTTTTACACCATCTTGGAAAGGTCACTTTTGGAAGTTCACAAAAGAAGCCTTTTCTGCAATATCAGTTGGGTTTGTCCCAAAATAGACCTTTCTGCCTAGCTCCTTGTATTTTACACCAAATATACATGTCAGGAACAAAGCAAGAGTTTATGCTTTGACCCATGTAAAGAATTTTCAGTTGCGGAATGTGTATCCCTCTGCTCCCTTCATTCTGAGATTACCTGGTGGGGGAGACAGTCAGCCTTGATAACTTTGGTTCACACTGCTAACACATCTGACAACTTATGATGCACTGTCCCTGCCTCTGCCAACATCCCCAAGACTGCTGTCCCAGGGGGATTTTGTTCTTGAGTGGAGAAGGCTGGGGTACTTAGGTTGTTCTCCTCAAGTTGTTGGTGACATGCCATGAAACAGAGGCATGTTCTCTAGAAGACATCACTCACAATGCTACCCTCTTGGTAGTTATTACATAAGCTTGGAGTGTTTCAGAAATCCAAGCCTTGGGATGTTCAAACCCCTATATCAGGGGTCTCCAAACTTTCTGAACAAAGGGCCAGTTTACTGTCCTTCAGACTTTGAGGGGCCCGGACTGTGGCCAGTGTGAGTAGAAAATACCTGGTGTCAATGGGAGTAAATAATTCCCCATCTTTGGTGTCAGTGGAGGGAATATTGCCCCATTGTTGGTATTGGGAAGGAATGGTGCCCCATCATTGGTGTCAGTGGGAGTGGTAGTGTTGCGTTGCTGGTATTAGGGCAACAAATAGTGCCCCATCATTGGTGTCAGTGGGAAGTACTGTGTCAGTGTGAAGAATAGTGCCCAATTGTTGGGGTCAGTGGTAGGAATAGTACCCTCTTGTTGGTATCAGTGACAAGAATGATGTCCTATTATTGGTGTAGAAGGAATAGTGCCTGATATCAGCCTGAGGAAAAATGTCCCAAGGGCCTGATATAGTTAAGCACACACCTGGCCCCCCGGGCCACACTTCAGAGGCCACTGCCCTATATTGTGTTTTTTCCTGGTAGAATTGTTTTGAAGCCAATCCATCAGTTCCTCCCTAGGGTGCATCAGTGTTCCAATGTAACAAAGACTGAATATTGACAAATCAAGAGCAGTACCAGGAGCCAGGCCAGAGGTCATACACAGTGGATCGGTCAGGCAGCAGAACTGAAAAAAGCCCTGGTCACACACAGTAAGCAGGGAGTTGCAGAGTCGGTGAGAAAAGCCGGGGTCAACACAGTGGAGCAAGCAGGAGCAAAGTCAGAAGTACTGTACAAGCCAGGGGTCAAACCACGAGTTTAGGAAGCAGGTCAAGGCAAGCCGGGTCATTAACAGGAGGACCAAGGATCAGGAGACACAGAAGCACAGGAAACACAGGGAAGCTGACAATAATCCAGCAATCTCAAGGTCTCAGCAGCAGGTTTATATAGGCCAGTGGGGGACAGCATCTGTCGCACCATGAGCGCGCGGGTTCATGCCGCTGCGCATCTAGGTGTGCCGGTTAGCTCTGCGTGCACTATTGTGCGCGGGAAGTCTACCAGATCCTGCCATAATGAGTGCTGGTAGCATTGCCAGTTCTTCTGCTATTTCTCTGAAAGTGCCCCCCCCCCCATGGGGCAACCTCCGGATGCCCAAACAAGCCCATTTTTCGGGGGGTCTGTTGTGGAAATTTTGAAAAAGCCTGGGCGCATGTACATTGCTTGCCGGCTCCCATTAATTTTTCTCTGCAGAATACCCCCTCCATTTAATAAGCAATTGAATTTGCCCACCTCTTTTCCGTCAGTCCAGAATGGCTTCCACTTCAAATTCCGTTTTGTTTTCCACTGAGACTGGAGGAGATGGCAAATTTTCTCTCCTAGGGAATGGGCTGGGTATAGCTGGTTTAAGCAAGGAGACGTGGAACACAGAGTGAATTTTATAAGAATTTGGCTGGGCAAGTTCAAACCTAACCTCCCTCTTAATTTCAAATGGACCAATAAACTTTGGCCCCAGTTTCTGGGAAGGACAAGAAAGCTTGAGATTAGTAGATGAGAGCTATACCTTATCTCCAACTTTAAAGATAGGACCGTCTCTTCTCCCCTTGTCATATTGCTTCTTAAAGTCCTCTTAAACCTTTTGCATGGCTTCCTGGAGAATTTAGTAGTTCATTGGAACAAAGCTTATCCTGTATTGAATTGTCGGTACTGAGGCTTAAGGGATGGTATTGGGCAGAAACAAGGGGTGAAATCCATAATTAGTCCAAAAGGGTCGACTGGTTGGTTGCAGCATACACAGAGTTATTACAGTATATGCAAATTCAGCATACGGAAGTAAAGAGATCCAGTCATCTTGGGAGAAAGAACAGAGGCATCATAGATATTGTTCTAGAGTTTGGTTTGTTCATTCAGTTTGACCTGTCACGTACTTGGTGGTGAGCCTGACGTGTAGAGGAAGGCCTCCCGTACAACTCCGGCTCAAGGGCCCCTGGTAGTAGGACAGCTGGCGCAGGAGCACAGTGGACTAAGAGTGCCTGGGATTATTCCTGAAGTCTTTGTAATTAGTAGCTAGGAACACACAGGTGGAATGCCGGACTTGGCTGCCAGCGGGCTGGAGCATAGCCGGGTCAAAGGCAGATCTTGGCAGCAGATGGGCAGATCAGGTACAACCGCAGACAGGAGTGTGGTCAGGTCACAGGCAGGCTCGGCAAAGGGTAGGCAGATCAGGTATGACAGCAGATGGGAACGTAGTCAGGTCACAGGCAGGTTTGGCAACAGGTAGGCAGATCAGGTATAACAGCAGGCAGGAGCTTAGTCAGGTCACAGGCAGGCTTGGCAACAGGTAGGCAGATCAGGTATGACAGCAGACAGGAATGTAGTCAAGTCACAGGCAGGTTTGGCAACAGGTAGGCAGATCAGGTATGGCAACAGGTAGGCAGATCAGGTATGGCAACAGGCAGGAGTGAAGTCAGGTAGCAAGCCGGAACGGTATTCAGGAACAACACAGGGTAACAAGATGTCAGGTAAAGCTGTAGACCAAGCAGCAACCAGACAGTACTGAGTTCTGTATTTAAATAGGCCATCTGGCGCCAGTTCTGGTGACAGGCATGCGCGAGCGAGCGCACGAGAATGCGCAATCGCGTTCACGCACGCGCATGCGCGTCTGCTGATGTATCTGTGGCAGATCTGTGTGTACCTTGTCAGCACCTGCGCACAGGTGCGCGCCTGAGAATGTCAGCTGTATTCGGTGCACAAGAAGTCAGAAACCATGAATCAGACCGAGACAGAAGTACAATTAAATCACACTTGTTTATTAAATAAAAAGGTAAATAGAGAAAGCGTAGTCAAAGCATAGCCAGAGTTCAATAACCAGATCGGGTAATCAGCCAGGCCAGAAGTCAGGGATCCAAGTAGAGCAACAGCAAGCAGGATAAGGAGCCAGAAGGGATGTCAGCAATCCAGTCTTTGAACAGAACCGCAGGAGATGGTTTCTTGTAATGTGACCAAGGCAAAGGCAGAGGTGAAGTGAGCTGGACAACTTTAAAGTTGTTGTAAACCCTTACAACACACTTTGACCTACAGGTAAGCCTAGATTAAGGCTTACCTATAGGTCCAAGAAATATAAGAGATATTTGCCGAAAGACAGGCACCGCTGTCTACGGCGTCTACGGCGCGCAGGCGCACTGATCGCGGCACCGTCAACGACGAAGATGTCGCGCGTGTCGGCTCCCGTGCGCACGCGCGGGAGTGACGGCTTCGCCGAATGACAGCGGCGGAGCAGCTAGACCCCACCGAGAAGATGGATGCGCCGGACTACAGGGGACAGCGGTGACATCGCTGTCTCCTGTGTCAGGTAAGTGACACATAATGGACTACTATGCGATGCATAGTAGTCCATTATGCTTTGCCTTTGCAGGGAATGAAAGAGGAAGTAAACTCATCAGGGCTTACTTCCTCTTTAAGTAGGCAGGTCAGACGAGCATGATCAGGAACAGCTGGTAACTGTGGAGAGAGATGAGAGCTGGCAATTAGCTGACAGCTGAGCAGCCAGCCCAGAGAAAGAAGGGCTAAGCCAGCCCTGACAGTACCCCCTCCTCAATGACGCCTCTCCCTCGGAGGGCCACCAGGCTTGAGGGGAAACCATCTATGGAACTCGCGGAGGTGGACAGGGGCATGTACGTCCGAGGATGAAACCCAGGAGCGTTCCTCCGGACCGTACCCCTTCCAATGCACCAGGTACTGTATGCGCCCACGGAACCTACGGGAGTCAACAATGGATTGTACCTCATACTCCTCATGGTTATGTGTTTGTAAGCAGGTCAGGACCTAACAGGGAACGGACCACGCAAAGCCGCAGATGGACTCTGGTGGCAAGAAAGCGCTATGAGGTGATTCAGTTTGCATAGGTAGCGCTATACAAGTCACTCATTCATGGTTCTTAACCTGAATATGGTGAGGGCGTGGCACCGAGGTGGTAAATCGGTTGCAGATCAACGGTTTCAATAAGGAGACATGAAACACATTTGAGATGCGCATACTAGGAGGAAGGTCCAATGTGTAAGCCACTGGGTTAATCCTGCGAAGGATACGAAAAGGCACAATAAACCGAGGAAAAAACATCAATGAGGGAACACGAGGCCAGAGGTTGCGAGATGACAGCCAGACCTTGTCCCCAACCTGGTAGGGAGGTGCAGGCAGGCGTCTGCGGTCAGCATGGAGTCTGTACCTATCATTAGCATGACGCAAAGCCTCCTGAACTTGTACCCAAGTGGAACGAAGACCATGGAGATGCTCCTCTATTGCAGGAATACTCTGCGAAACAACAACACGGAAGGTTGGAAACCATAATTGGCCATAAATGGAGACAATCGGGAGGCAGAATTCAAGGCACTTTTGTGAGCAAACTCTGCCCATGGTAATAGGTCTGACCAGTTGTTATGGTATTCAGAAATATAGCAACGTAGGAATTGCTCCATGGACTGATTGGCTTGCTCTGTGGCCCCATTAGACTGCGGGTTATACGCAGAAGAGAACACAAGCTGGATTCCCAACTGTGCACAAAAGGCTCGGCAGAACCAGGAGACAAACTGACTGCCCCTGTCCGAGACAATCACCTTGGGTAGCCCATGTAAGCGAAAGATCTCCTGAGCAAAAATGGAAGCCAGTTCCTTAGAGGTAGGCAACTTCTTAAGTGGAATACAATGACACATCTTTGAGAACTGGTCAACCACCATAAGGATAACAGTGTTGCCTTGGGAGTTGGGCAACTCCACAATGAAATCCATTGACAGGTGAGTCCAGGGCCTCTCTCCATTGGGTATGGGTTGTAGGAGGCCCACTGGAAGGTGTTGTGGAGTCTTACTCGGAGCACACATGGGACAGGCAGCTACGAAGGCAGTAACATCAGCCCATAGACTAGGCCACCAGAATTGTTGGGAAATGGCCCAAATGAGTTGATTCTTCCCAGGATGGCCAGCTGCCTAGGGAGAATGGTAACTCTGGAGCACAGCAGTACGGAGACTCTCTGGGACAAAGCAGCGGTCAAAAGGTTTCTCAGAAGGAGCATGGACCTGAGCAGCAAGAATTGTCACCAAAAGGAGAAGTAAGACTGGCGCGAACCGTAGCCAAGATATGATCAGGAGGAATCATAGGAACCGGAACCGACTCCGACTTCGACTTGGAAGTGGAGGAAAATTGTTGTGACAAGGCATCAGCCCTTACATTCTTAGTACCGGGTAAGAATGAGACATTGTAATTAAAGCTCGACAAGAAAAGAGCCCAACGCGCCCTTCTGGGAGAGTGTCACTTAGCCTCAGACAAGAATGTAAGATTCTTATGGTCAGTAAGAATAAGAACAGGCACAGTGGTACCTTCAAGGAGATATCTCCATTCTTTCAGGGCTAAAATGATCGCCAACAGCTCTCTGTCATCAATCTCATAATTGCACTCAGCAGTTGACAATTTATTGGAAAAGTAGCCACGCGGATGCATAGCGCTCTCAGAGTTAGGACGTTGAGACAGAAGGGCGCCAACTCCAGTCTCAGAAGCATCAACTTCTAGAATAAAAGGCAACGTAGGATCAGGATGTGCCAACACAGGAGCAGAAAAAAAGGCAACCTTGAGAGTCTCAAAGGCCTTAATGGACTCCGGAGACAACTGTGGGTTACCGTCCTTTCTGGTCATATCAGTCAGGGGCTTGACCAGAGATGAGAAGTTATGAATAAACTTCCGATAGTAGTTGGCAAAACCCAGGAAACGCTGCAGAGGACGTAAACCCACGGGTCGAGTCCACTGTAGGACTGCCGAAAGTTTCTCTGGGTCCATGGAAAAACCAGCAATGGAAATGACATAGCCCAGGAATATAATATATAAATACGGTATATAGAGGGGAAATCTTCCAATGAAGACACTAATTCTGGTGACCTGAGGGTCCCCAAGGAATTCCCTTAATTTGAAGGGATTCCCTCTCACTTTCTGTTTGACTACAAGACAGGACTCTGCAATGGGATACAAATGGCAAACAAAATAAAAAATCTCACAGCGGTTATAGCCCTGCCTTGCTCTATCCAAAATGAAAAAAAAAAGTTTTGCATATAGTTCTACTTTAACCACTTCAGCTCCCGGAAGATTTACACCTCTTCCTGACCAGGTCATTTTTTGCAATACGGCACTGCGTTGCTTTAACTGACTACCATGGAGTCTTGCAACACTGTACCTAAATAACATTTATGCCCTTTTTTTCCCACAATTAGAGCTTTCTTTTGGTGGTATTTGATCACCTCTGCAATTTTTTTTTTTGCGCTAGTAACAAAGAACGACCAATAGTTTTGAAAAAAAACAATATTTTTTACTTTCTGCTCTAAAACACAAAAAAAAATCGAATTTCTTCATCAATTTAGGCCAATATGTATTCTGCTACATAGTTTTGGTAAAAAAAAATCCCAATAAGCATATATATTGATTGGTCTGCCCAAGAGTTACAGCATCTACAAACTATGAGATATTTTTATTTATTTGTAAAAAATGTTTTACTAGTAATGGCAGGGATCAGCAACTTATAGCTAGACTGCGATATTGGAACAAATTGGACACCTGACACTTTTGAAACTTTTTTGGGGGCCAGTGACGTTATTACAGTGATCAGTGCTAAAAAATATGCACTCTGTGAGGGGGTTAGCTTGGCAGCGGGTGCGTGTGACCCCCTGGATGGGTTCACTACACAAAAATTATGCACAGAAAACAGTGAAAACAGTGAAGGTGAAAAAAACAAAATGTGTGGTTTATTTACACTATTTTCAATGGTCCAAAAACAGCAAAACAAAAAGAAACATGAAAATACATCCTTTCCAACTTGGCCACTTACTACACAAAGGTTCCCTGGCTATCAGCTGGGTGCAGTCTTGGCTGTCCCCAGCAACTATCTCCCTGTTAAAGAGGCTTGCCACACAGGCGTTGTCTCACTGCACAGACAGGTATCACACTACCCAGTCTAAACAGGCAGAAAACTGGTTCCAGGATGGAGCAACTCCCTTTGCATGCTGGGAGTATTTGTAGAGGCCTTAAGCCAAATTAATTCAGCTGGGCTCATTACCTGTACCCCTGCAGGACTCAGCATTTCCCCCTAGTGGTAGAAATGCCTGCTGTCACATACACCCCCCCCCCCCTCCTCTTGTTTCAACCTTGGGGTTTGAACACAAGAAGTCAGGCACGCATGTACCTGAGACAAAGCAGCCACATTCCCCATTTGAACGTCAGGGTGATGCTTTACCATAAAGTTTAATTCCTGTAGGGCCAGGAACAACCTATTTACCCTTCTATTGGTCTCCTTGTTTTGAGCCATCCACTTTAAAGGAGTGTGATCAGTAACCAGGTCAAAGTGCCTACCTAGCAGATAGTACCGAAGGGAATCTAGAGCCCACTTCACCACTAAACACTCCTTCTAAATCGTGGCGTAATTTATCTCATGGGACTTCAATGGCCGGTTGCTCTTCCCCCTTCTAGACCTGGGACAACACTGCTCCTAACCCAACTGATGCATCAGTTTGTGCAACAAAGTCCTTAGAAGTCCTGTGAGTACAGCACTGGCTGGCTACATAAGGTTTTTTTTTTAAGACTGTAATGTTGCTTCAGCCTCCGGGGTCCATTTAACCATGACAGGCTCTTTCCCTTTTGTCAGGTTGGTTAGGGGCACAGCCTGAGAAGCAAGATGGGGAATAAATTGTTGATAATAGCCAGCGATTCAGTCCTAAAAAGGCCCGTACCTGCTTCTTGCTGTTGGGACGTGGCCAACTCTGTATGGCCTCAACTTTGTTGACTTGGGGTTTTATCACTCCCCTCCCAACAGTGTACCCAAGATATCTGGTTTCTTCCTGTTCAATGGTACAGTTCTTTGGATTGGCCGTAAACCCAGCTTTCCATATAGAGTCTAAGCCCTTGTACACACAGTCGGAGATTCCGACGGAATGTGTCTGTTCGGACCGTTTTGACGGATATTCCGACTGTGTGTGGTCTCCATTGGACTGTTTCCGTCGGAGTATCCGACGGACCAAGTTTTCCAACTTGTTGGTAAAATTTTCCGACAAAATGCTCCGATCGGACATACTCCGATCATGTGTAGAGAATTCCGATCGGACAAAGTGCCACGCATGCTCAGATCAAATTCCTACATCAAAGCTATTGGCTACTAGCCTGAACATAGTCCCGTCGTAACGAAATAACGTCATCACCTTCTGAACGATCAGATTTTCTGACAACTTCGTCCGACCGTGTGTATACAACAGTTTCGGACAAAATCCGACGGATTTGGTTGTCGGAATCTCCGACCGTGTGTACAAGGGCTAAGACTGCTTGCACTTTTGGCAGATGTGAGGCCCAATCTGTACTGTGGACAATCACATCGTTCAGGTAAGCTGCAGCATACTTCTGATGGGGCCTCAGAATCTTGTTCATTTTCCGCTGGAATGTTGCCGGCGCATTTTGTAACCCTCTCAGTGGCGGAAGCCAAAGGAAGCACAAGTTCAGCCATGAAAACCTGCTGTTCTAAATGCTTCCACAAAATGTCCTGCCCTGTTGGTAGGCCCTCTGCCTGTAGTGCCTGTTTTGGTGGAAGGAATTTATACAAGAGCCATTCTAATGCCTGTTTAGGTGGAAGGAATTTATACAAGAGCCATTCTTGATTCAGGTACTCAGGTTACTTTGCTAACCAGAGACTTTTACAAGCGGTATATGTCATATATGTCCCTCCAAAAGTTGAAAGATATAGAGATCCAGGGTATTCAAGCTGAGGATTACCCTTGTGATGGGTATCTGTGGGTCAAGTTATTGTGTGATCCATTGAGGGTTGGAAAGCCTAACAATTTTGCGACACTGGCCATTGTGTGTCCTTGGCTGCCAGGATCTACAGGAAGTTAATTGATGGTAGGGACCAACATGGATCTGGTGAAGCGGCTGTTAACCCCATTGTCC